>NC_136061.1:249445935-250186425 GCF_964261635.1 Lissotriton helveticus
CAAAGCCTGTACAGATTTCCCTTTGTTTAACAGCAAAGTCCCTCAGGAATGATAGAGAGAAGAACCTGGACAGACAAGCCCCATAGGCTGCCATTATGTGGCTTAATTAGGATACTGTGCCTTTAAGGAACCTTCTCCCAGTATCCCAGAATGCATAGCAGGTCCAACTTAGCCTCAGTTCTTTTTTCCGGCTCCTGCAAGCAGGACCCTGGAGCATTGAGCTCTCCCTTTTCAAGGGTTTTGTTGGTGTTTTACACTAATTTCGATTTTTGGTGCTTTAAAAGTACTTTGGTAACTTTCTTTCTGAGTTTCTGCACTCTTTTTTGTCCATAATGCCTGCATTATTCGACAAATGCCCGGAGTGCTCAAGAAAGAAGGCCAAGTCAGACCCCCATGAGGTCTGTATTCTCTGCCTTCCCTCTTCCCACATTCCTGAGGACTGTGTGATCTGCAGAGGCTTCTCTGGAAGGACCCTGAAGGAGAGGAAGAAGATCAGACTTCAGGGACTTGAAGAGAGAAGGTTGAAGGCACGAGGTGGGTCAGGAGGGGCTCCTTCTGCCCATGCTGAGGCCTCTGGGGGGCTCCCCAGGGGCAGGAAGACCAGCCCTCGCCCAAGATCTCCGTCTGGGTCAGTTGCGCTGACCACGACTTCGAGAGGACGGTCAACGGCCAGTTCCAGGTCTCCCCAGGGCTCTGGGTCGAGAAAACGTCGCCCGTCGACGTCGAGGAACGTGTTCCGGCCGCCGTCGAAGCCGGTGTCGATCTCCTCGTCGTCGGTGTCGGCGTCGAGTGGTCGACATCGGAGGGCCCGGCATCGGCGCTCGCCGTCGAGGCGACACCGCCGTTCGCCGTCGAGGACATCGTCGTCGAGGGGATCCTCGTCGTCGAGGCCGCCGTCGAGACGGAAGAAGTCTCCGGCGCCGAAGAGGTCGACGTCGAAGCATTCGAAAAGACCGACGTCGAGACGCTCAAGGAGATCGACGTCGAGAAGGTCCGAGAGGTCGACGTCGAGACGATCCAAAGGGTCGACGTCGAGACGATCCAAGAGGTCGACGTCGAGGCAGGCGAAGAGGTCGAGGTCGCCGTCGAGGCACCATCGCCCGTCGTCGAGGTTTCGGGGTTCGTCCATCTGGTCGGGGTCGACGTCGAGACGCAGACGCGGTTCGACGTCGAGAAGTGAGAAACGGTCGACGCCGAAGGGCCGCTTGACGTCGAGGGACCATCGGTCGGCGTCTGGGCACCGATCTTCGGCGTCTGGAGGTCCTAAGGACAGGCCCAGGACTGTGGGGGGCTCCCCACGCTCCGGACGGGATGGTGGCTCGCCGGGAACGGCGCATTCCGGGGTGGATACTCCGATGAAGCCCTCTGCACCTCCTTCGCGGCCTACTTTGCCGAAGGGTCTGCCTCCGAAGGCCCCGACCCCACCTCCGATGCTGGCTCCGCAGACCCCGCGTCCGGTTACTCCTCCACCCCCGGTCCCACCGAGGGCGGTGTCGATGCCCAAGTTTCCGACGCCACCGAAGAAGACTCCTAAGAAGCCTAGGACTCCTGACCCTGGGAGGCCGAAGGAACGTCCGAGACCCAAGAGGTCGAGGTCTCGCTCGGGGAGACGGGACAGATCGAGGAGTGGACGTGGATCTTCCTCGAGATCCAGGCATCACCATAAGAGACGTCGGTCCAGGTCGCGTTCTGCCTCTGGGACCCGTTCCTACTCGCCCACGTTGTCTGATTCGCCGGAGACTAGGGTGTCTCCTATAGACGATATTGGCACGTTTCAGGAGGTTCTCCTGCGTGGAGCGGCGAAGTTGGGAATCAAGGTTGAAGCGCCAACAGCTTCTACTTCTGTGATTTTTGAGACATTACACAAAAGGCACTTGTCTCGCCCTCTGTTACCTCTGGTGCCAGGGCTTCTTGAGCCCGCTGAACAGCTGTTCCTGACGCCGGCAGTGGTGAAGTCTGCGCCTTCCAGGATCCTAAAAAAGTACAGGGCTCCCGACTCGGACCCAGCCTTCTTGAGGAAGGACCCGGTACCGGATTCAGTGATCGTGACAGCTGCCAGAAAGCTTCATGCCACCTCCCCTGCGTCCACGGTGCCTCCGGACAAGGAGAGCCGCTGGATCGACTCTGATGGTCGTAAGGCGTGTGGGACGTCCGCCTCTTCGATGAAGGCCGCCAGTGACTCGGCGTTGCTGGGGCGTTACGACCGGGCATTGTGGGACTCGATGGAGCAGTTTGCGGACCTTGTCCCTCGAGACCGCAAGGAGGACTTCATGGAGATCGTCCAGGAGGGGATGCTGGTCTCTAACCAGGCCATCGGCGCCGCAGCGGACATCTCCTTGCTGTCAGCGCACGGATACTGCCACGGGATTCACCAGAGACGCCATGCTTGGCTCAGGTTGATGTCACTGAAACCGGAAGCACAGCAACGCGTGGCGAATCTCCCGTTTTCCGGAGATACCCTCTTCGGAAAACACGCTGATGACGAGATGGCCAGGATGAAGGCCGAGGCGGAGACCCTGACGGCGGTGGGCTTGGAGAAGCCCAAGGAGAAGAAACCCTTCCGACAGTTCCAACGTCGGTTTGGGTCGCAGGGTCGTGGAAGGGGACAGTCTGCTGGACAACATCAACAGCAGCAGCAGCAGCAGCAATACAGGCGGCCCTTCCAGAAACGCCAAGGGGGTAGAGGTAGACAACAGTCCTCTACCGCGACCAAGGGCCCGGCCGGGTCTCGACCCTGAGCGGTTACTTCCCCCTCGTCCGTTACCCGCTCCGGTGGGGGGAAGCGTTCAATTTTTTCTGGCAGAGTGGAGAAAAATTACTCAGGACAAGTGGGTGCTGAATATTGTTTGCAATGGATACAGTCTACGTTTCACCAGCCCTCCTCCATCGATTCCTCCCGTCAGCTCGCAGTATCAACTGCGCGAGCTTCAGGCGGAGGCGGACATTCTGCTAAGGAAAAGGGCGATCGAAGACGTACCTCTGTCTCAAAGAGGAAGAGGTCTTTACTCTCGGTTCTTTCTTGTCCGCAAGAAGGACAAAAACGAGTTCAGGCCCATTCTGGATTTGCGACAGGCAAACAAGTGGATTCGTAGAGAAAAGTTTCGCATGCTGTCGTTGCATCAGATCTACCCTCAGCTGCAACGAGGGGATTGGATGTGTGCCATAGATCTACAGGACGCATACTTCCACGTGCCCATTGCATGCAAACACAGGAAGTTTCTGCGCTTTCAAGTCGGCACCAATCACTATCAGTACACGGTGCTACCCTTCGGGCTGAAGTCTGCACCCAGGACATTCTCGAAATGTATGGCAGTGGTAGCAGCACACCTGCGGAAGAACAAGGTGTTTGTCTACCCGTACCTGGACGATTGGTTGATCAAGGCCTCCTCCTTCTCGGAAGCTCAAGCACACTTCCAGAAGACGTGCGTTCTCTTGAACAAGCTGGGGTTGCACATCAACATGTCCAAGTCGGTCCCGATTCCGGTCCAGTGCATCCAGTACTTGGGAGCCTCCATCAATACGCTGTCAGCAAGCGTGTCTCCTTCGGAAGAGCGACGTTTATCACTCGTTCGGAAGGCTCAGGCTCTCATGAACACTCCGTCTACGACTGTGAGGACGGTGTCTTCTCTACTGGGGTCGATGGCCTCTTGCATCTTCCTGACACCACATGCGCGGCTGCACATGAGACCGCTGCAGGAGTGCTTGGAAGATCAGTGGGACCAGAGGAGAGGATCTTGGGACGACAAGATACGACTGTCTCTACATGCTCTTCAGTCTCTGAAGTGGTGGTGCTCGAAGGAGAATCTCCTCAGAGGGGTTCCCTTCCACAAGGACATTCCCACACAGACCATCGTGACGGATGCGTCTCTCCAAGGCTGGGGAGCGCACTCCGAAGACCTACAAATTCAATGGACGTGGTCCCCGGCGGAGTCCACGTACCACATCAATTTCCTGGAACTGAGAGCTGTTCACTTGGCACTGAAGGCCTTTCATCCGTCCTTTCAGACCAACTCTCTGCTTGTTCAGATAGACAACACGACAACGATGTATTACCTCAACAAGCAGGGGGGCTCGAGATCGCGCACTCTGTCGCAGGAGGCGCAGGCGATCTGGCACTGGCTTCTGGCTCGAGGACTGTCGATAACGGCCACCCATCTGCCAGGTGTGCAGAATGTTCAGGCAGACGAACTGAGCAGACTCATTCAGGAAAACCACGAATGGGTCATAAACGACGAAGTACTGGGAGAAGTCTTCGCAAGGTGGGGAACTCCAGACGTAGATCTGTTCGCCACCGCCGAAAACAGCAAATGCCAAGGCTTCGCCTACAGGTACTACCAACCGGGGACGCTGGGGAACGCGTTGTGGATCAACTGGTCGAACAGCTTTCTGTACGCTTTTCCACCAATTCCCCTGATTCCGGCGGTTCTCATCAAGCTGTCCCAATCCAGGGCCAGGATGATTCTGATTGCCCCGGAATGGCCCAGACAGTGGTGGTTCACGGACCTGCTTCACCGATCTCTCCTTCCTCACATGAAGCTGCCGTGCAGGCCGGACCTTCTCACGAAGTTCGGGGGGCGGATGGTGCACCCCAACCTCTCGTCTTTGAGTTTGGCGGCATGGCTCCTGAAATAGTGCAATATGGCCATCTGAATCTCCCAGAGGATTGTATGGACATACTGAAGGAGGCTAAGCGACCTTCCACTAGGACTTCTTATGCTTAAGTTTAAGTTTAAGTTTAAAATATTTATACAGCGCAACGTACACCTGGGCGGTTTCTTGGCGCTAAAATAGCAGGCAGCCCGCTGAACAAGAACGGTCGCTAGAATGTCAGCTGAGAAGGCAGGCAGGACTTACGAAAGAAGTGCCTGAGAAAATAAAAAGGTCTTCAGAGCTTTGCGAAAACTGGAATACTGGGTGAGGGACCTAAGATGGAAGGGTAGAGAATTCCAGAAAATTGGGGCGAGAGTGGAAAATTTGGAGCCACCCTGTTTTTTTTTCCGGTAGCGGGGTACTGCTAAAAGAAGTTGTGCCGAGGAGCGGAGGTCTCTGCCAGGGACATAGGCCTTGATGGCAGAGGAAATGAAAAGGGGGGCCAGGCCAGTCCTGGCCTGGAACGCCATGCAGCCTAATTTAAACAAGGCGCGTTCCCGCACAGGGAGCCAGTGGAGGGTTTTCAGGAGGGGGGAGGTATGGTGGAATTTGGGAAGACCGAAGGCCAGGCGGGAAGCCTGGTTCTGCACCAGTTGCAGTTTACGCAGGCTGTACTGAGGGATGCCATTGAACAAGATGTTCCCGTAGTCCAGGCGGGACAGGACCAGTGCGGACATAATTAGTTTGAGTGCAGAAAAAGAGAAGAAGCGAGAAATAGAGCGGATAGTACGGAGGGTAAGAAAGCAGGAAGAAACCACCGAACCAATCTGGGAGTGCAAGGTGAGTTTATCATTAAGCTTGATGCCAAGAGTCTTAACAGAGGAAGCAGGGGTAGGAGGAGAACCAAAGAAGGGGGGCCAAAAGAGAGAGTTCCAGGGACTGGAGCAACCACCTGTCACCACAAGTTCCGTTTTATCGGGATTGAGTTTCAGGTGGTTGAAATTCATCCAGTCCCTGATAAAAGATGAGATAGATTGGAAATTAGAGATAGAATCAGGGGTAGAAGACAGATTGAAGATGAGCTGGAGGTCATCGGCATAGTTATATACCGTGACCTCCAGCTGCTGAAGAGCAAAGATAAGAGGAGCGATATAAAGATTAAACAGTAAAGGAGAGAGGGAAGAGCCCTGGGGGACACCGCACTGGACCTGACAGGGGGTAGCTGAAAACTCCCCAAGATGGACCGCCTGGGTCCGGTCCCTCAAAAAGGAAGAAAGCCAGATAAGGGCTGAGCCTCCTATGCCCGCCGCCTTGACACGGGAAAGCAAGATGGAATGGTCCACCGTGTCAAAAGCGGCGGACAAGTCAAGGAGGACCAGCGCCTGAGATCTGCCCATGTCCATACCCTCTCGGAGGGTGTCTAATACTGACACCACCACTAACTCTGTCGAGTGCTTGGGCCGAAACCCAGCCTGACATGGAGCCAACCTCCCATTCTCCTCGGCAAAGGAGCTGAGCGCAGATGTCACATGTCGCTCAAGCACCTTCGCCAGAAAGGGGAGAAGGGAGATGGGGCGATAGTTGGCCATCACAGAGGGGTCGGCTCCTGGCTTTTTCAGAATGGGGACGATTGACGCGGCTTTTAGCGATGGAGTGACAACCCCTCGAGCCAGTGAGTCATTAAGGAAACCCAGAGGGGGCAGGGAACAGACGGTATAAACCTGCCGAAGGATATGTGCCGGGCATATGTCAGAAGGGGAACCGGATTTAATTTTGGGAAGGAGGGAGAGGAAAAGTTCTTCCGAGAGAGGAGGAAAGGAATTAAACGAGGCTTGAGCGAGGGGAGGCAGGGGATCAACAAAAAAAAGGGCAGGGGGGGGGGAATGTTGGATTTGATTGTCGAGATTTTGTCGACAAAATAAAGATTCAGTGAATCACAAAGGTTCTGGGAAGGAGGGGGCTTGAGTGAAGTCCTATCGGAGAAGGCCAGATCGTGGGTAATTGCAAAGATCTCCTTCGGTTGGTTCTCGGCCGCCAAAATTTTGGCCGAGAAATAGGCTTTCTTGGCCTCAATGATGTTTTTCTTATAGGTCCCTAGGAGATGGACGTAACAAGTCCTGGAGTTGGGAGAGTAATCCCGTCTCCATTTGCGTTCTGCCCTTCGAACCGTGAGCTTCAGTTCTTTCAGCTCGTTGTTAAACCACCGGTTGGCGTCTTTAGGGCGTCTAATCGAGGTGCGCCGAAGAGGGGGCCAAGCAGTCACTTCCTTCCAAGAGCCATGAATCGATGGCTTTGGCTTGGGCTGCGGAATCCAGTCCCGAAAGCGGGGGAGAGGAGGCCAGGAGAGAGGTTGAGAGGTCAGATAGATTGACCTTACCCCAATTGCGGGCCCATGAATTTTTAGTGAGGCTAGGGGTTTTGGTCAGACAACGGCTGAGGGAAAACGAAATTAAAAAGTGATCGGACCATGTGCATGGGACAACAGACAGTGCAGACAAGGAGCAGTTAAGAGACCAAACCTGGTCTAGGATGTGGCCGTGAATGTGCGTAGGGGTGTGAACAAAAGAGGTGAAATTAAGAGAAAGGAGGGTTTCTGAAAATTCCTTTGATAAGGCGCATTCCTTGGGGTCAGAGGGCCAATAGTTAAAGTCCCCGAGGACTATAGCCGAGGCATAGTTGACCGCCAGGGTGCCAAGAAGATCTTGAAAGGCCGGAAGGAAGGATGGAGTAGGTTGGGGAGGGCGGTAAATAAGCACGATGGCTAGGTGGGGGGAAAGAGAAGTAGAGCAGACCACCAAGTAATCAATTCCTCCCCAGGAGGGTGAAGGGAGGGCTTGAAACTGAAGACCAGAGCGGGCAATGAGAGCAACACCTCCACCCGCTTTCTCGCCAGGACGGTCGGCGCGAATAGCGTAGTAAGTCGAGGGGAGGGCAGCCAATAGGGATGGAAGGGAGGCATCCGAAAACCAGGTTTCCGTCAGCAGAAGAAGGTCTGGTTTGTCGGTGTCTAACAGAATAAAAAGTTCTTGGTGGTGCTTGATGGCTGACCTAGTGTTAAGTAAAATGATGGATAAGGGAGGAGAATAAGAGTCAGAGATGGTAGATGAAACGGGAACCAAAGGAGACGCGGGAGGAAATGGGCAACCGGATGGGCAGGTATGGCAAGGAGAATTACAGCTCAAAAGGGTAGTCCGGTGAATTGCGCGAGGATCGAGAGGCCAATGCCCTTGAAGTAATGTCAAGTCAGCTGAAGAATATTGGATGAGGGGACCAGGGGAGATGGCCCCGTGCCCCGGTCTGCCGCGGACGGGCGCAGACGGGCTTAACTCTGGCGCGACTCCGGCGCGCCTACGTCGCGCCCGCTGCGCTCGTCCGCTGCGCTGACGCGTGGTGGCCATCTAAGTAGAGATGGGATCAGGGGGGAGTGGCTCGGATGTTCCAGGCCGACTGCCCAACCCAAAATGGCGCCCACAGTCGCCGGGGGTCGCCGTTAAGCGGACAGCCCACGGTAAGTGCTGGCTTTAAACAGGCTATCAGAAAGCGTGATGCGGCTAGTGATCAGCAGGGCCACTGGATGGATGAAAAAAAGCAATAACCGCTGCTCGTGATCAGCAGGGTGAGGGGGGAGTGAGGATGCAGGTAAGATGCTCGTAATCAGCAAGGTGATCTAAAATCATCAAATAAAATGCTCGCGCTCCAGCAGATGCGCGTTGACCCGCTGCCACCGGGCTACTAACTATCGCTGGTGCAAGGGCAGGGCAGAACCTAAGTAGAGATGGGATCAGGGGGGAGTGGCTCGGATGTTCCAGGCCGACTGCCCAACCCAAAATGGCGCCCACAGTCGCCGGGGGTCGCCGTTAAGCGGACAGCCCACGGTAAGTGCTGGCTTTAAACAGGCTATCAGAAAGCGTGTGGCGGCTAGTGATCAGCAGGGCCACTGGATGGATGAAAAAAAGCAATAACCGCTGCTCGTGATCAGCAGGGTGAGGGGGGAGTGAGGATGCAGGTAAGATGCTCGTAATCAGCAAGGTGATCTAAAATCATCAAATAAAATGCTCGCGCTCCAGCAGATGCGCGTTGACCCGCTGCCACCGGGCTACTACCTATCGCTGGTGCAAGGGCAGAGCGGAACCTAAGTAGAGATGGGATCAGGGGGGAGTGGCTCGGATGTTCCAGGCCGACTGCCCAACCCAAAATGGCGCCCACAGTCGCCGGGGGTCGCCGTTAAGCGGACAGCCCACGGTAAGTGCTGGCTTTAAACAGGCTATCAGAAAGCGTGTGGCGGCTAGTGATCAGCAGGGCCACTGGATGGATGAAAAAAAGCAATAACCGCTGCTCGTGATCAGCAGGGTGAGGGGGGAGTGAGGATGCAGGTAAGATGCTCGTAATCAGCAAGTGGAAGAGGTTTTGCATCTGGTGTAGGTCTAAGAACTATGACCCTATGGCATGCAAGGAAGATGTCATCCTTCCATATCTGCTACATCTGGCGCAGTCGGGCCTTAATGTTCATTCCATTAAGGTTCATCTGGCTGCTTTGACTGCCTACAGGAAAGGCCCTTCACAGACTTCCTTTTTCCAGATCCCTGTGATCAAAGATTTTTTGGAAGGCTTGAAGAAAATGTTCCCTCCTGTCAGGCTTCCTTCGCCTTCATGGGACCTGAATGTGGTGCTGTCCAGATTGATGAAGGAGCCTTTTGAACCCATTCATAAGGCTTCATTGCAGCACCTGTCCTGGAAGGCGGCGTTCCTAGTGGCCATTACATCGGCCCGCAGGGTGAGTGAGATTCAGGCATTGTGTTGCCAAGAACCTTATACTGTGTTTCATACTGCTAAGGTTGTTATGCGTACTCACCCTAAGTTTCTTCCCAAGGTTGTTTCTGATTTTCATATCAACCAGACTATCACTTTGCCTACGTTCTTTCAGAATCCTTCATCTCCAGCGGAAAGGTCTTTACATTCCCTGGATGTGCGGAGGGTGCTGAAGTTTTATCTTGATAAGACTAAAGATATTCGTAGGTCAGACCAATTGTTCATCAATTATGGCTCAGTCAGGACAGGTCTTGCTACCTCTAAACAGTCCATCTCGAGGTGGATTGTGTCCTGCATACAGTTGTGTTACTGCAAAGCTAATAAGACCTTAGGGGGCAAGCCTAAGGCTCATTCCACCAGGGGCAAGGCTGCTACGACAGCTATGCTCCGTAATGTTCCCATTGCAGAGATCTGCAAGGCGGCCACTTGGAAGTCGGTCCATACCTTTGCTAAGCATTACTGCCTGGACACTGATGCCAGGGCAGACGCTCAGGTTGGGCAGGCTTCGCTGCGGAATCTGTTCGCGCAGTAGTGGCGTTATTTTATTCTCCACCGCCGCTTGGTGTGGAGATGGGCTTGCCATTCTATTCACTAGATTATGACTATACACAGAGATCCCCTACTACAGAAGGAGTAGTTTCTGTCCTGTAACTCCAGTTCTGTAGTAGGGGTATCTCTGTTATAGTCATAAGCGCCCTCCCGCCTCCCCGGTGGAGAGTTATTCATGTTCATAATGCTACAGGTCTGGCGTTTTTTACGCCCTCAAAAAGAACAGAGGCTAAGTTGGACCTGCTATGCATTCTGGGATACTGGGAGAAGGTTCTGGAAGGTTCCTTAAAGGCACAGTATCCTAATTAAGCCACATAATGGCAACCTATGGGGCTTGTCTGTCCAGGTTCTTCTCTCTATCATTCCTGAGGGACTTTGCTGTTAAACAAAGGGAAATCTGTACAGGCTTTGCTGTTTTGTGGATTTTGTGGTGGAATTTCTAGTTGAAGTACTGGACAGTGTAGCCTTTTTGGCTGCATTATCTGTCTTTAAATTCTCTCTTAAGTGTCTATGCATTTCTGCATTTTCTGACACTGTAAGAGATTATTTTTGATTGCTCCGGGGTCCACGCACATGGGCGGGACTATTCACTAGATTATGACTATAACAGAGATATCCCTACTACAGAACTGGAGTTACAGGACAGAAACTACTCCTTCATGCATCTGGGAGTGGAAATGCCAAACGGTACTAACACCTAGCTCCAAGGTAGTAGTTTCAGCAGTACATGTCGGGAATGAGAAAAACGCTGAGTCAGGGACGGGTAGAGCCACGAGGAGGAGAGGGGTGAAAAGAGGGGTGGGGGGAGAGGAGGCGATGTGCCTGCTCACTCTGCCTGCACGCGCCATTTGGCCCTCTGATTGGTTAATAAGGAACACAAATCAGAGAGCTGACTTGGGCGTGCAGGCAGCGTGATGAGGGGCTGCTCTCTGCTGATGACGTCAGGGAGAGAAAGAACACCAAAACACACCCCCGAATCCCGTCTTGAACGAATGACGCCCCTCTCCTCCAATGGCTGGCCTCTGTATAGCCAATGGAGAAGAGGAGTGGGTTCAAGCCCCCATACCTAAAAACATAAAATCTCGCCATCGCTTGGCCGAGACCTAATAAATGCAGCCTTCCGTGTTGCAATAGACCATCGGAGTTTGGAAGGCTGGTGGGTAATGCTGATTGCATTCATAAGTCTTGTTTCTCTCGGTTGCTAGAGTGACGTTACCGCCTGGCCCTTTCAGTTGTAAGGAGCGAGACTGCTAAGAGTCCACCACGCCGATTGGGAGAGGGGAAGGTAATATGAACTCTTACCTCTTCTATATTAACTGAGCCGTATGTTGGTGGATGGATTTTGTCTGCTTTTCAGCTCTTCTTCAGTTGCCTTAGTGGGTGCATCTCGTTAGCTCGTTTCTTCTTCTCTGAGACTGCCTGATGCTCTCTGTTCCAGACAGTCCTTGTTGAAGCAGTAGTGAAGTCTGCTTTTATTATTTCTGGGTTATTTGGCCTGCGAATGGCATGTTTCCTTGTTTGTGGGGAAGATGGCGTCCTGAGCTTTCTTCTTTGTTCAGGACCAGTTTATCGAGCTGGACACTTTGTGGTTTTGTTAGCCTAGCAACTCGGATGGGTCCAGTCACTATTGTTAGTCTTTTTAAAAGTGTGATTTTTAGGTCTTGCCAAGACAGCACATGTGCTGTCTCTTCGAGACATACTGTATCTACTCTGTGGGCTTACAGCCAACACATTGCGTTTTATTTACTTTGTGTGTCCTTCGGAAAGGCTTGCCTCCCTGTGGCCTGTGTTTGTTATATGTCCCTTCTTTTTGTGTCTCAACTTCTTTCATGGAGCATTCCCCTATTACTTGTACCCTTTAGTACATGTAGGTTTGTTTAAGCACACTATTATTTTCTTTTGTCGGTCGGAATGTTGGCTTTTCTTCCTGTATGGTCTTCGTGTTGTTCCAAACGCATTTCCCCAGTGGAAGTTAATCAAGGATTGCCATAGTGCTAATAAACGTAAATGTGAAAGTGCTTCCTAACTGGCGGTGAAGCATATCTTTATGGCAGCGATTGGTCTGTGGACTCCGTGTGCCAGCTGATGCCCTGTGGTTCGAGGCCGCTGTAAGGGGTCGGGTGCTTCTTCCCAAGTCTACTACGGCTGCTGCTCGGCTACATGCACAGCGCGCTCGTAGACACTCACTGTCTACTTTATTTGATGGGGCCTTGTCTCATCTGCTTGTGTAGCTGGAAGAGCCCGCCACCACTTCTCAGGTCTGGATGGTCCAGGGCACCACCTGTACAGTGGAAGCCATAGCACACTCTTGTGCCCTGCTTTCCCAGCGTGCCTGCCCGGGTATCGTTCCTGCCATCTTGGGCGTCGTACAGCCCACGCTTATCGTTCCCGCCATCTTGGGCGTCGTACAGCCCACGCTCATCCTCCTTGTTGTATGAGGTGATGTATAGCAGCTGCACAGAGCCTGTTTGCAGTTTGCGTAACATGCCCTCATTTAACATAAGCTTGGTTATGTGAAAGACTTAAACACGCCTGTTCCAATTAAATTGTATCAAACACTTTTGGAGCCAAGACTTGTTTTGTTTAATGCTTATGTTAGTGTTTGCAGTGGCAAGTTTTCAAGACAATGCAGGTTTCGTACACTTCGTATGACTGCCTGGGGGTAGCCTGATATGCAGACACGCACACTGTATGCCTCCTTCCATGAGTGCTTTAAGGGCAAGCGCTGTTAGATTTAGCCTAATTGTTTTGGACGTTTTACACCATTGAAAAATGCAAACAGAAAAAAAATAAGGAGTGTAATTCTGTTCATCCTAAGCATGTTTTTGTTCAATATTCGATCGTGTAAGAGTAGTAGTACAGCAGTTTCTCTTGGGCTCTCGTTGTTTTAGGAGCACGTCATTACATAACAAGTATGTTAGGACTCGGAAAGACTAAATGGGACTTTGAGACCCTGACTGGTAAAGGACGTTGTATCAACGTGATCGGAAACCAGCACTAATAAACGGGGTAGAAACGGAAACAATTTTAATTGTAAATAGTTTGAGTGAACAAGAAAGGTTGATTAAGTGAAACCGGGATATCTCCAAAGATTTTACTATAGCTTCCAGATAGCATTGTGTGATATTAAATGCAAGCAGCCTCTCTTTTAGTTTGTAGCTGTTTTCAATGCTATACTGCCTTTATATGCAAACTGTATGGTATTAAAAAAGAACGTATATGCTTGTCAACAGAAAGAGATGCTGCAGAAATCTACCTGTGCATTAACTAAATGTACTTGCCTTAGCTGGTGTCTCAAACGGCGTGACAAATGATGGCAGTGTTTTGATGATATGATATCACAACTTTGGTAATACTGAGCCCTGATTAAACCAATGCGTGTAGTTGCCAGTGCTTGTTCTCAGTACCTGTGGTTTATTTAGCCCAGCTCTGATCACAATAATGCGTGTGCCTGTTACAGCACTCCCATTATGCTAGCGAATAGCGTAGCACAGTTCTCATTCTTACATGAAGAAGGGCCTCGTAAAATGGTTCCACAGAAGAAGCCTATTTACTGTAAAGTATTTCCTTGTTATTACCGAGGGGTACTATAAATACATTCTGCATACCTGCTGCTACCTTCTTCCAAGAAGAATGTTTCCACTTGTCCACATTCTCCACATTGTGTAATATTGGTTTAATCATTCTCGATGCATTGAAGTTTCCTTTTTATTCAAAGTTAAGAATATTTACTGCTGCCATTTGACCTTATGTCAAAAACGATGCAGTTATATCTTAAGAGCTAAATGTTATGTTTTAAATATGGCTTCACACTGAAACTTGGTAACCGAATCTTCCAAAAGACAGCAAGCAGAGTAATGTGTATTTATATTGAAAATTCTCTTCAAAAATTGCATGATAAAGGATCAAATCTTTCTGCATCCTTGACAGTTTTTTTCGTTTTTAAGGTTCGCAATACTCTTTGTTTTGAAAGAATCTCGCAATATTTTTCAGGTATCAGCAGGCACCACGTGTCTTTTATGAACAGTTTTTGATATTTCAATAAATGCCCACTTCATAGAGGAAAGAAAACCAGCATTGACAAAGCCAATAGGTCTACCTTATCTGAGATCTATTGGCTTATTCAATGATTTTGCAAGCCATGTTGTACAGCAGCACAGCTGCTGTGCAGCATGGTTGAACGTAAATTAAACTATCACTTTCAACGCTGGCGCATCGTAGCACTTGTTTTCTTTTTTCTTTCAACCATGCTGTACAGCAGCCATAGTGCTTTACAACATGGCTAGAAAACAATACTGACAAAATCAATAGATCTTGTGTACACAAGAACTATTGGCTTTGCCAATGCTTGTTTTTTATTCTGGCCTTGCTATTTTAGGGACTTCGGGCCCTGGATCATCAGCGAACTTTCTGAGCAGTGCGATTCACATTACACGTTGCAGATCTTCCTCAGGAAATTCTGGGGTTTTGGATTGTGAAGAAATCTCACCTCTTACAATGTTGCGGTGATTCTGATGGCTGTGGGTGATTAAGGATTTTCACAGATTGTGATCCTATACCCTGAAAGGTCTGTGGAGGCAGGGCCAGCGCTAGGCATGGGCTGTATGGGCAACTGTCCAGGGCCTCACTCTTAGCTCACCAGCATGGGGCCCCTCACCAGTGCAACGCAACACACCAAACCTTTTGTGCCCCTGCTGATCCCATCGAAGAAAGGTGTCTGTTTGCAATTGGGCTAACAGTAGCGGCCATCCCTGAGAGGCCCTCCCGGGGCCTCTCAGAGATGGTGTGGATGGTGTGGGAAGGCCTAGGGGACGGGGGCATTTCATCTTGTGCCAGTTGCAAGGAGACACGTTTTGCAGGTGTCCTTCAATTAGGCCTCCTGCCTGGCTGCCCATTGAGAGACACTGCAGAATACCAATTGTCAGCACTTTACAGTCTGCACTGTTTTAACTCCCGGCCCCAAGCTATTCTCACACCTTCAGCTGGCTATGAGCTGTGAAAGAGGTGCTTGTTAGTGGCCCAGGAAGAGTCTGCACAAAGCAGCTTCCGGAGCTCTGAAGGTGTCACTTATGTAAATTAGAGGGGCCTCGCACATTCCCATTCACCCAGAGCCCCAAAAATCCTAGAACCGACCCTGGGAGGGGAGGGGTGCTCCTTCCTCGTTTGTCGTCTTACCTCGATCTTATGACATATGTAGACATATGTATGTACTCGGTCATGGGCATGTGCCACAAATATTGTGCACATGTTGCAGACATGTTAGCACAAAGTCAGGAACTCTGGGGAAAATGTTTTTTTTGTGTAACCGTTCTATAACTGTTTAGGTAGCAGCAGGAGCAGCAGCAGCCTTACAATGTATGCATTTCCACACGTGCTTTCGCAGGTTTGCCAGTGTTGGTTAAACTGCGGCCATTGCTTGATGTATTGTCTCGGTAAAGTCCTATGCACTACGTCATGATAGCTATTAAAGGATAATGCATAGGTTCACAGGTCACTAGTATATTGTCCGATAGGGAATTTCTTATAGGTAATGCTTAATTTAGCCATGAAAATATGGGTCAGAAAACTTCTAAATAGCATACCCGCTAATTAGGCTGTGACTTGAAAAATATATCCATGCATAATGTGATTGGCAGCACCATTTTTACCCCGATGCAAGGTAAAAGTATAAAAACCAGAAGGTAGTAGCGCTATCTGCCTTTCTTTCTTGAACACTGGTTTTGTAATAAACTATGCAATTATACTTCACAGTAGTCTTTATTCCACTCAGCACAGTGTGCGTTATTTCGACTTCAAGACAGATTATTTTATGATTGGGCATGTTGTTCAGGGACCTTTTAAGTTTAGCAGTTGAGGGAAACCTTGTTTTTGCCACGCTTTCACGCCAGGCAGCACCCAAAATAGGAGTGATATAGCTAAAGCTGGAGTCTCTAACCAGTAGCTTGTGAGCTACTGTAACTCTCCTGCTGCCTCTGAGTAGCTCACCTGCGTGCAGTTTAATAAATTAGAAATGTTGTGCTTGGTTGAATTTATATAAATATAAAAAACATGGAGATTATACAGCACTAATAATATTCGTAACTCTATGCATTTAATCAGAGTTCTGCCAGTGGGTACGTTTCCCGGTACTGAGTGACCCAATTGGGCCTCTAGTCTGTACTTGTGCCAGCCCAAACCTCAACTCCCGCAACAGTGGCCTTGTCTGTTCCATCGCTGGCTCCATTTCTAATGGAGCTTACTCTGGAACCAACTCTGATGCGGATCAGGAGCTGATGCCTGCCCCTGCCAGGCCCACATCTTATGATATTATCAAAGCATAACCTCCAACTTTAGATGAACCACAGGCTTTCCCCAATGCTAGTACCGTCCGAGCATAGAGGCCAGGTTCTGATTGTTTTTTTATACCATTCAAGGCTTTCAAGGTACAACATGAGATGTGGGCGATTACACAGAGGTAGAAAACTCATTACACAGATTCTGGACAGTGTTGAAAAATATTTAATAACCACAACAAGATGGTAGACGGAGTGCTGAAACATTTCAAACACTCAGAACAATAGATTTAACCCAGATCACTTGACAGGGATGGGGTCAATAGATCTGGGTTAAAACTATTGTTTAACTCACCATGCCACCCCAGTTTGGACCAAGCCATATACAAATCAGTCTTGACCCTGTTCCTATTGGGAACAGTCCAGCCAAAACTGCCAGGCCAGTTCCTCTCTGGATCGGAAAACAAGCATCCTGGGACTGGTTTCGGGGTATCACCAGTAGGTGCTGCAGTCAGTCAGCATGGTTGTACCCTTACTTTCACATCTGTCTCTTCTTATTATTAGCCACTTGAGCTCCCTACCAGTGGTTCCTGCCACATCCTCCAGGGATGAGATTCTCCCTTTCCCTCTGTAGTTGATGCTGGTCCAGCAAGGAGACTTCCGCCCCCACTTCACAAATCTTGTCATTTAGGTATCTTAGTGTCTTTGGTACCTGGAGGATGGTGGCCAGAGAGACAGTCTCGTCCTTCAGGAGAGTGGATGAGCTCTGCCCCCACCTCCCTGGACTGTACCACTTTTGTGGTATTTTTGTCGATCCTCCCCTGACTCAGTGCTGCTTTCTTTTACCATATTGACGGCGCTCGTGCACCTCGGGTCTGCCTGGTTGCCTCAGGAAATCGGTCTGGTGCTCTTTGTGCCACCGAACAATCTGCTGCTATCTTTTTGTCACTTCCAGAGGGGTGCCACTTTCGGAGTCAGGATCACTGCACCTTACTCCCCCCTCCTTTCCCCCCACCCCTGGAAAGATCCTAGTGACCCCGACCAGAGAAAAGCCGCAGAGGGCAGGGACTGTCAGGCCGCCCACACCAGCGCACATGTCTGACCTTCAAGGGAGAATCGCCAGGGGTCCCGATCTCCTCACAACTAGTCAAGCATGACTACACTCCAGCCAATGAGCTGCACTCCGAATAGTAGCCAGCAACCCCCAAAAAGCACAGCCCTAGTGCAAATGTGAAGGGGAAGTGCAGTCACACCCTCTACAAAGGCCGAGACAGAAGTCTGCTGAGCCGACCACCTCTCTCCTCCGCGGCAGTCTGGGAAAGGCACCTCCGCTCCGTTGCCTCCTGGCAGTGTCCAAACACATGCAACTGCAATGGCCTCCGGAGACTTCCCAATACTCTAGCCGCTCTCTGGGCCTCTCCGATATACTTGGCCTCTGACACCACCACCCACGATGGGGACTGTAGGTTGTGGAGACACACACGCAGGGAAGTGGTGGTCCTCAAATACGTGGCACTGCGCTCCTCGCTGGCTGTGAGTTGCCCAGCAGGTAGGCGCTCCAGTGCCTAACTGGTAAAGTAGCTCAGCTAGAAGCCCCACCTCAGCCTGCCGGGGTCCTGATGTGATCTCTGGGTGCAGTGTGCGTGTTGCCCATGGTTTGTCGTAGCCCTGATGGAGCAGGATTATGTATGGCGAACCAGCCAGTTCGGAGCCAGATTAGGTCGTGGCTGCCTTCTTGGTCTTCCAGGCCACACCCCACCCCCATCAAAACTGCAATATTTAACCCTAGTTTATGACTTGTTACGTTTCCAGCAAAATAGGATACTATGGGACTGCTATGTTTTTGCAGCGTGAATCTTTTCTAGGAACGCATGCTGTGAATTTTTCCACCATCTTGAAATCTTGAGCAACTCACAAATTATTGGGGTTTCATTTCTCAAGCAGTAGAACAGAATGAATAGGCAAACAAGTTAACCCGTCCTTAGGTTGGTGGATTTGATAACCATTATAGGTAGCCAGAATCAACACGTTATATTAATTAGCCACTGCTTTATAAAAAAAAGTCATTGGCTCGCAAATGGTCCAGTGTACTACACCCATAACGTTCTGTTAGTGAGAATCTTATTTCAAGTTGCTATGTTTGCATAGACAATGAACTTTTGTTGCCCCCGTTACTAAACATCAGTACACTTAAGTATTGAAATATCATTCCATGTGAGGCAGTTGGAATCACGTTACCGTGATGAAGTATGTTAATATAGTGATTATTTGTGCATCAGTGAAAGGAGTTAGGAGTTCCTGACTGGTACCCTTCAACCTCCAAGCTCTTGTTACTTAACTTTTAAGAATGTCTGTAATGTGATGGGGCTCAACAAATTTCGATACGTTTTGTGCAGGCCTTTATTGGTAACAGATGAACAATGCGACTGGAAGAGAAGCTGGTACTGCAGTGGCAGAATTTCATAGACCACATCCTATTTTAGAGATCACATTTTAATAACACTTTTTCTACGTCTTTCCTTCTTCAGGCCTATTGTTTACCCATTTGCGTTTTGATACATCTAACGAGATAAAGTTTTGAAAATCTTTTTATTTGAGCAGCAGTGTGTGGTACTTATTATGCAACGCAAAGTGCTGTTTACTCTTGTTAGATGTTCACAAAGTCTGCTCACTGCTACCAACTAATCTTATGTCCGTGCCCTGAATCTCTAGAAAATACATTTTGGACTCTGAGGGTGAAATGGGCGTGCTTTGAAATACCTATGGATTTGTCATAATGACAAAACGACACTGGAGTGCAGGAGAGTGTGTTGGTACAAAAAGCTGAAGCTCTAGTGTTATTATTATTCTGATTGTAACCTGTAAGGCTTTATCTTGCATGACAGCCGTTACATGGCGATCTGCAAATCAATCTTGCCATTTTGATAGCGGAGTTAAATCGATTGTCTTTGTATATCCTGTACATCAGAGCAAGTGGAAGCTTGAACTTGGAAGGTTGAAGTTTAAAACTGTTCTTTATGCTCATAGTTAGCATTTAAGGTACTTTTTTTAATTTAAATTATTTGTAAATGTCGGCGAACCATATTCTTTAATGTGCTTATTATTTGTAGGAAGCAGGCGAGTTTAAGAAATGGGTGTTTTTTTGTTTCACATTTCTGTAGTTAAAAATCACAGCCATAAGCCTCATTGTTTTGTACATAACAACGTGTATTTGTAAAGTGCACGTTCGCCCAGAGGTCTCTTGGCGCTGAATAACACTGATGTTCATTGTTACCCAACTCAATGGTACTCATTTTATCGACCTCAGATGGATGAAAGGCTGAGTGGACCCGCGAGGATTGGAACCTGTGACCATGAGGTCGAACACAGGTCCCTGCAATGGACGCATTAGTCCACTGAGCCACCAGACCCGGCTCTTTGTAATATTTGGCGCGGATATCGTCTTCTCGAATCTGTGCTAGTGGCTACATGGACGTGATCCATTAGAGGTCAGTCTAGAAGGCAGTGTCTGGTTAGATAAAATCACCAGTCTTCAGTTCTACAAATGTAATTCATTCAATATCAATATTGTGTCTTTTTTTTTAACCGTTCGCATTCGAAATCATAAATGCACTTGCTGAGCGTTAATAACTAATAAAAACTGGTGGCATAGATGGCATCTAATGCGGTCATTGTGGCGATAAGTCATGGCAAAAAAATGTTTTGTATGTATGAAGCAAAGCCACGTAGAGGCACTTGCATGCTTTGGCTTGTGAAAGCACTCCTGGAGCATATGTTTTTAGTGTGTGCAAACCTCAAATTTAGCTTTTAAAAAATGAATCACATTTGTCTCACATTTCTATGTTGGATCGCCGTGCCAGCGCAAATTTCCTACCACACAGCGTTCCAGTCGACCTCCTAATTAACTTGATACCTCACTTATGTGGGTGCCCAAAGCAGAGTCAGCCTAAAAACATAGGAAATAAATTGTCCTTATCAGCTCGCTGTGATATCCCCTCAGTCTCTACACATTTTTGGCCCTTCCCTGTCACAGGAATCTTGGCCCACCCACAGAAGTGAGGTATCATTTGGTGGGGTGAGAGATATTGCCTGGATATGTCCTTTAAGGTAGCGCAGAAAGACTGTGCCCATTTTTTTATTTTTAGCAGGTGGAGGCATTGGCATGCCCATTCTGGTCAGCTCCCACCTCTACGCTAAGAAA
The DNA here is from genome assembly GCF_964261635.1 of Lissotriton helveticus. Taxonomy (NCBI): domain Eukaryota; kingdom Metazoa; phylum Chordata; class Amphibia; order Caudata; family Salamandridae; genus Lissotriton; species Lissotriton helveticus. The sequence continues at coordinate 249,466,357 of NC_136061.1, forward strand.
CAAAATAGTCCCTGGTCCCTGAAGACTGGTGGGCTTTCTGCACCCCCAGGGTAACTATTTCCCACCTCATGCCCCTGGTGGGGGAGGGGGCGAAAGACTGAGCCCATTTTTTGGGAGAGGTGGGTGCAGTGCCATGACCAGCCTGGGCCCCCACCTCTACTAAGAAACAAAAAAGAATTCCTGGTGCCTAGGTGCTAGTAGGCATTCTGCCCCGGGGGGTGGGGGGGGGGAGCAGGTTGGGGGCTATTGCCTCACCTGCCCCCTAGGGAAGGCAGAAAGACTTTGGTCCCCATTTACCCCATTTATGTGGGGTGGGAGCATGGCCATGCCCATTGTGGGCAGACCCTACTCCTTTTTTATAATAATAAAAAAATCTGTCTAGTGGGCTTTCTGCCCTCTCCAGGGTGGTAGATTAGGGATGAAAAAAAATCGGAATCCAAATGGGCGGGACAGAAAGATGGTCCTATTTGTATTTCGGAGGGTGAAGACGTTGACGTGCTCATTTTGGACAGTCCCCACCGGCATATATTAAAAATAAATCCGTGGTGACTAGTGTTCTCTTTTTCACTGCTGGGGGGACAGGAAGACTGTGCCTATTTTTTTGTGGGGAGGTGGCATTGGCATGCCTATTCCAGGCAGCTCCCACCCCTGCAAAAGAAAAAAATTGTCCCAGGTACATAGTGCCCCCCCCCCCTGGGGGGCAGAAAGACTGCCTATAGTTTTTGGGCAGTATGGGGTCATTGGCATGCCCATTATGGGCAGCCCCATTCCCAAAAAACAACTACAAATATTAGTCATTGGTGCCTAGTGGGGGTCAGAAAGACTGAAGATGCCCTAAACAATTGGGGGCGCAAAAGCCCCTATCCAAGGGGCTGCTCCCCGTCCCTGGTGTCTAGTGGTGGATCCCTGCTTGGGGATCGCCCGCCTGTGGCAGGAATCCACTCGGAAAGGGTCCCTTTGGAAAGGGAAGATTCTCGTCTTTCCAATGATACCTCTCCTGTGTGTTTCCTTGCTCATGGGAGCTGAGATAGCCCAGTGAGCACCAAAGTGATAAGAAAGAAATGAGCCGATCTGCTCATTTCTCTTTCAATGTAATGTCAGCACGCTGTTGGACAGGCCGCATGTTCGAGCTGTCCCCCCTCCCCGCAATGGGACCAGGACCCTGGCTCTCCCTGCATCCCCAGCCAGAGTCCACAAACGACCACCCGAAGTACCCTGCAATCCCTCCACTACAAGACACCAGCTCCGGACCCAGCTGGCCCGGGTCACCATCTACCCCACGACATCGACCCGGCCGCCATCTTGGGGCACTGCAGCACGAGGCCGCGTGGCCTCAACTCGACCCTAACCCCGGGCCCGGCCGGCCCCGACATCGAGGCCCCACCATCCTCCCAGGAGGCAGAGTGACCACTTGGCGAGTCAATGGGAGAAGGAATCGTCAACGGCTCTCCTCCGCCAGGTGTCGATCACCCCAGGCCGCCCTGGGCGCTGGCTCCACCCCCTGCTGGGTGTCTGGACTCCCTCATCCCGGACCTCCCGGCCCCCAGGCGCGAGGGTCCGGACATCAAAGGGGACCAGACCTATAACTGGGGCAGGGCCAGACCAGGAAGGCAGTTGTATCCTGGAGTCGAGAGACCCGAGAAGAACTCATCCGTGACTTGGCCTGCTGGCGCTGCCGCGGCCCTCTGCCTCGTGAAACCATCGTCTTGGCCTGCTGGCGCTGCCGCGGCCCTCTGCCTCGTGAAACCATCGTCTTGGCCTGCTGGCGCTGCCGCGGCCCTCTGCCTCGTGAAACCATCGTCTTGGCCTGCTGGCGCTGCCGCGGCCCTCTGCCTCGTGAAACCATCGTCTTGGCCTGCTGGCGCTGCCGCGGCCCTCTGCCTCGTGAAACCATCGTCTTGGCCTGCTGGCGCTGCCGCGGCCCTCTGCCTCGTGAAACCATCGACTTGGCCTGCTGGCGCTGCCGCGGCCCTCTGCTTTATGAGACTATCACCTTGGCCTGCTGGCGCTGCCGCGGCCCGATCCACAGACCCTCCAGCTCGAGGATTGTGAGCTCGCCTTTTACCACTACTTGTACCGATCCGGTACCAAGACTGTCCCGCTACCCCCTTTCCCTACAGAGACTAGAAGTGAGAGGACCCCCGGGTCCAAGTTATCCTGTATCGCTGATATCCTTGCCTTAAGAACCTTATATAAAGCCTTGAACTCGACTTGGTGTGGTGCCTGTTTGTGGGGAGGGAGGGTACTTGTCTGTACGACCGCCGGAGACGGTCCCCCTCGGGGATCTCTCCCTCGGTATCCGGCCGACCCTCAGGGTCCCCGTCTAACATTGGTGGCCAGCGACGGGATCCGAACCTACGCATAATCGTACAGAAAGTCACTCGCCCCACCACACACAACAACCATGTCAATAGAGAGCGGAACAACGGAAAAATTTCAGATGGAAAAATTGGAAGACTACAACCACCGGGAACTGAAGCAATATTGCATAGAACTTGGACTTCCAACCACAGGTCTTAGCACAAAGGAAGACTTCAAACGAGCCCTAGAAGCTTGGGCAGAAACGGGTACGGCCGTACCCCGAACACAAACAACCGAAACGAGCCCCGCACCAACTAAAGAAAGAGCGGATCTCTCCCTGGAAGAGATCCGAGAAAGAGAAAAAACCAGACTCCACGAATTAGAACTTGCCCGACTTCGCTTGGATGGGGAACTCAAGCTGGCAGAACAAAAAATAACCCTGGAACACTTACGGCTCAGGGAAGAGCGGTAAGACAAGCAAAGACAGAGGGAGCTAGAGGAAAAGAGACTAGAGTACGAACATGAGCGCAATCTCAAAGCACTGGAGATTCAGAAACAGAATAAAGACCTCGGGCTCCCCGAACGACCGACCCCGTCTGCCTCGACCGAGCCCAAGGTTCACATCCCCAAAGATGTCATCCGGGAATACCACAAGAACGATGATATCCAGCAGTGGTTTAAAGCCTATGAGGTGGCAATGACCTCCCACCGGATTCCCCGAAGCGATTGGGGAGCCGGATTATGGGGGAGGTTTGTCAACGAAGGGCGGGACGCCCTGCTGCAACTCCCGGACCAGCTAATGACCTCCTACGACCACATGAAGGCCGCCCTCCTCACTCGATACGGGCTCACACCTGAGATGTACCGCCAACGGTTCCGCGACTGCAAACGGATTCCGGGTACAACTTGGGTGGAGTACGTGAACTTTTTTAGCCGAGCCTTCGAGGGGTGGATCAAGGGCAACAAAGTAACCACCTACGAACAACTCTTTGACCTTATCGTATGGGAACACCTGTCGAACAACTGCTTCGTGGAGCTCCGGCAACACCTCCTGGACAGCAAGCTAACCGACCCTCGACAACTCGCCGCCGAAGCCGACCGGTGGGAAAGCACCCGAGTTGGCCGGAGCGCACCCAGCGAAGTATCCAGATCGTATCGCCCCCGAGGGGGAGGAGGAAGTCAGGGTCGGGGGAGAGACCCCGGCCCCTCGTCACCCCCCAGAAACCCCTCGACCCCGGTTGGCCGGGGAAGCCCTGCCGTCCGGGCCGGTTTCCGGGCCAACATTACGTGCCACAGGTGCCAGCGACCCGGCCACTACGCCAGTGATCCCAACTGCCCAAAGAATCCGAACACGACTCCCCGCCAAGTTGCAGCGGCGGCCCTAGGGGAAGAAATAATCCCGGAAGACCAAGAGGAGTACGAGACCGATCCCTCGGAATGGGCACCCGCCGCCATGGCACTGGTCTGCTTAGGGGAGAGAGACATGATTCCGCGGGCCCCCCTTCCCGCCAACACACAGAAGTACGGTCAATGGGTTAACATCAATGGTCGCCGGGCGGAAGCCCTCCGCGACACCGGGGCCAGTGTAACGGCGGTCCGACGCCACCTCGTCACTCCAGACCAAATCTTGCCGAACATTCTTTGCCCTGTTCGGTCAGCCGACAACTCCGAAAGCCTATGCCACATGGCCTGCGTCCCCTTCGAGTGGGGAGGAGTAACAGGGATGTTAAAAGTAACTGTCCGCGATGATGCCCCCGTGGACTGCCTCCTAGGAAACGACCTTGAAAGCTCTCCCTGGGCAGCTGTCGAACGGAGGGAGCACCTGGGGATGCTTGGCCTCCCCGAATGGGTCTGCGTCACGACCCGGTCCATGACCGCCCGCGCGGTCCCCAGCCCAGAAGAGCCCGAGTGGCCAGAACCTCCTCCCGCGCTCATCCCAGAGGAGGCCGCCCCAGAAGCCATTCCCTTGACCCAAACCGAAGAAGGACCCGGCCAGCTTCGGGACGTCCCTGACCTGGCACAATGGCGGCAGGAGGGAGGCCCCACGCAGGAACAATTCCGGGCCGAACAGAAAACATGTCCCTCTCTCGAAGGACTCCGGCAGCAAGCCCTGGCCCAGAGCACCGGGGATACCTCGGGGGCCCACTGGATCTACTGGGACCAAGACCTGCTCTACAGCGAGCAGAAAATTGCAGAACTAGGGGCCAGTCGGGTGCTGGTGGTGCCCCTTCGCTTCCGAGACTTCCTCCTGAACTTAGCCCACGATGTCCCCCTTGCCGGACACCTGGGGCAGGATAAAACCTACGACCGCCTGGTGACCCATTTTTTCTGGCCCCACATGCGGAAGGATGTCACCAACCACTGCAAGGCCTGCCCCACCTGCCAGGCCAGCGGAAAAAGTGGCCGAAAAATCAAAGCACCATTACAACCCTTTCCTGTCGTCACCACCCCGTTTGAACGAGTGGGAATAGACATTGTGGGGCCCCTCGACCCTCGAACAGCCCAAGGACACCGGTTCATCCTGGTCCTTGTAGACCACGCCACCCGCTATCCCGAGGCCATCCCTCTTCGGACTGTGACGGCCCCCGTGGTGGGCCGGGCCCTGATGGGGATCTTCTCCCGGGTGGGGTTCCCCCGGGAGGTCGTCAGTGACAGGGGCACGAACTTTATCTCCAGATATATGAAGTCCCTCTGGCAGCAATGCGGGGTCACCTACAAATTCACGACCCCCTATCACCCGCAAGGAAACGGACTGGTCGAGAGGTTCAACCGCACCCTCAAGGGGATGATTATGGGTCTAGAAGAACCCCTTCGACGCCAGTGGGACGTACTGCTTCCATGCCTCCTGTTTGCCTATCGGGAGGTCCCGCAGAAGTCCCTCGGCTTCAGCCCCTTTGAACTACTGTACGGGCACCCCGTCCGGGGCCCCCTCAGCCTAGTCAAGGAAGGTTGGGAGCAGCCTCCCCAGAAAACTCCCCCGGACATCTACCGGTATCTCCTGGCTCTCCGCAACCAGACCCGGCGGTTCCGAGACACCGCCAAAGCCAACCTCGAGGCCAGTCAGGAGGACATGAAGAGGTGGTACGATCAGCACACGTCCTCCATTGAGTTCGAACCTGGACAACAGGTCTGGGTGATGTCCCCGGTTGAGCCCTGTGCCCTCCAAGACAGATGGTCCGGGCCCTTCAAGGTAATCGAACGCAAGGGGCCCGTCACCTATTTAATCGACATGGAGACTGCCCGGAACCCCCTACGGGTCCTCCATGCCAACAGGCTCAAACCCCATTTTGTGCGATCCGAACTCAGCCTCCTGATGGCTACCGATACTGGGACAGAAGAAGACTCCGAACCCCTTCCGGACTTACTGAGGGCCCTCGAGCAGGATGGCTCAGTGGAAGGGGTCCAGCTCTCCGAGGCCCTGTCCCCGGAGCAACGCCAAGACTGCCAAACGCTCCTGAGGCAGTTCGCCTCCCTGTTCTCCCTCACCCCCGGAGTCACCCCCTGGTGCCTCCACGATGTGGACACCGGGGACAGCCCTCCTATTCGACACCGAGCATACCGCGTACCAGACCGGGTACGAGCCTGCATCCAGACCGAGGTGTCCAAGATGCTGACCCTAGGAGTGATCGAACCCTCAGACAGTCCCTGGGCGAACCCGGTCGTCCTGGTTCCCAAGGCAGCTGCCCCGGGCGTTGCCCCTGAGCTCCGGTTCTGCGTGGACTATCGAGGGCTGAATGCAGTTACCCGGACCGACGCTCATCCCATCCCCCGGGCAGACGAGCTAATTGACCGGATGGGGGCCGCCCGCTACCTGAGCATCTTCGACCTAACAGCGGGTTACTGGCAGATCGGCCTCACCCCTAGGGCCCAAGAACGATCCGCCTTCTCTACCCCAGACGGGCACTACCACTTTAAAGTCATGCCCTTCGGCATGAAAAACGCCCCGGCAACGTTCCAACGGCTGGTAAACCAGGTACTGGCGGGCCTGGAAGACTTCAGCGCCGCCTACCTGGACGACATTGCTGTGTACAGCCACCAGTGGACCGACCACCTCCGCCACCTGCGGGAGGTTCTACACGCCCTCCAGCAAGCCGGGCTCACCATCAAGGCCAGCAAGTGCCAAGTTGGCCAAGGGTCCGTGACCTACCTGGGACACCAAGTGGGAAGCGGGCTGGTGGCCCCTCTCCAACTCAAGATTGCTGCCATCCAGGCCTGGCAACCCCCTACGAGCCAAACGGAGGTCCGGGCCTTCCTGGGGCTCACCGGATACTACCGGCGGTTCGTGAAGGACTATGGCAGCATCGTGGGGCCCCTCACAGAGCTCACATCCAAAAAGAGCCCCAAAACCGTCAACTGGACCCCGGACTGCCAATCAGCCTTCGAGAAGCTAAAGACCGCCATGTGCACGGCCCCCGTGCTCCAGGCTCCCGACTACAGCCGGGAATTCATTGTGCAGACGGACGCCTCCGATCATGGTGTGGGGGCCGTCCTCTCCCAACTCAACACCGAAGGGGTCGACCATCCGGTGGTCTTCATCAGCAGACGCCTCTTGCCCCGAGAACAGCGCTGGAGCACCATTGAGAGGGAGGCCTTCGCCGTAGTCTGGGCACTCAAGAAGCTCCGGCCATACCTCTTCGGCACCCACTTCCGGGTGCAAACAGACCACCGACCCCTGCAATGGCTGATGCAAATGCGGGGGGAGAACCCGAAGCTGTTGCGCTGGTCCATCTCCCTGCAGGGGATGGACTTCACGGTGGAACATCGTCCAGGCCAGGACCACGCCAACGCAGACGGCCTGTCACGCTTTTTCCGCCTCAGCGAGGAGAGTCCCCAGGAAGATGGCTGACTCTCCCCGCCTTCAGCTGGGGGGGACGCATGTTGGACAGGCCGCATGTTCGAGCTGTCCCCCCTCCCCGCAATGGGACCAGGACCCTGGCTCTCCCTGCATCCCCAGCCAGAGTCCACAAACGACCACCCGAAGTACCCTGCAATCCCTCCACTACAAGACACCAGCTCCGGACCCAGCTGGCCCGGGTCACCATCTACCCCACGACATCGACCCGGCCGCCATCTTGGGGCACTGCAGCACGAGGCCGCGTGGCCTCAACTCGACCCTAACCCCGGGCCCGGCCGGCCCAGACATCGAGGCCCCACCATCCTCCCAGGAGGCAGAGTGACCACTTGGCGAGTCAATGGGAGAAGGAATCGTCAACGGCTCTCCTCCGCCAGGTGTCGATCACCCCAGGCCGCCCTGGGCGCTGGCTCCACCCCCCTGCTGGGTGTCTGGACTCCCTCATCCCGGACCTCCCGGCCCCCAGGCGCGAGGGTCCGGACATCAAAGGGGACCAGACCTATAACTGGGGCAGGGCCAGACCAGGAAGGCAGTTGTATCCTGGAGTCGAGAGACCCGAGAAGAACTCATCCGTGACTTGGCCTGCTGGCGCTGCCGCGGCCCTCTGCCTCGTGAAACCATCGTCTTGGCCTGCTGGCGCTGCCGCGGCCCTCTGCCTCGTGAAACCATCGTCTTGGCCTGCTGGCGCTGCCGCGGCCCTCTGCCTCGTGAAACCATCGTCTTGGCCTGCTGGCGCTGCCGCGGCCCTCTGCCTCGTGAAACCATCGTCTTGGCCTGCTGGCGCTGCCGCGGCCCTCTGCCTCGTGAAACCATCGTCTTGGCCTGCTGGCGCTGCCGCGGCCCTCTGCCTCGTGAAACCATCGACTTGGCCTGCTGGCGCTGCCGCGGCCCTCTGCTTTATGAGACTATCACCTTGGCCTGCTGGCGCTGCCGCGGCCCGATCCACAGACCCTCCAGCTCGAGGATTGTGAGCTCGCCTTTTACCACTACTTGTACCGATCCGGTACCAAGACTGTCCCGCTACCCCCTTTCCCTACAGAGACTAGAAGTGAGAGGACCCCCGGGTCCAAGTTATCCTGTATCGCTGATATCCTTGCCTTAAGAACCTTATATAAAGCCTTGAACTCGACTTGGTGTGGTGCCTGTTTGTGGGGAGGGAGGGTACTTGTCTGTACGACCGCCGGAGACGGTCCCCCTCGGGGATCTCTCCCTCGGTATCCGGCCGACCCTCAGGGTCCCCGTCTAACACACGCCATACGTGACAATCGTCATTACAGTAAAATAAAATGCTTCGGGAGCTTGGGGAAGCTCTTCCCCCAACTCCTGATGCTCAAAAACAAAAATGGAAATCCCTCTGCTAAAATAGCAGAGGCATTTCCTGGTTGTGTGCAGAGGACGGAACGGTTCCACCTTCCGCTCACTACCACCTTGGCTAAGGACAGAACCGTTGCATCCTCCGCATCGAAAGAATTAATGTAGCATGCAAATTGTTAATTAAAAACATTTCCTTGTCTCATTGACTTTACAGTTGCCCCAAACTTAACCGTGCATTTTCCCTTTGGTCCAAAAATATGCTAAAAATTAAGCTAGGATTTTGCTGAGGCATTTGTGAGGATGTGATCCATGAATTTGCAACCTTTTTATTGAGTAATTTAATGTATGATTCATTATTATAGCAATGCACAAGACTAGATATTCAGGCCAGAAATCTGCGTGCCCCCAGACCATCCCAAATTTGTTTGGCCACTGATTCTGCCCTGGACCTGGGAGAGAAATAGAGACTGTGGGATCCTTTCTAGAGTCTGTCAATTTAAAAAATATAACTTTTAAGGTTGGAATTTGGGATTATTGAATCGGGCACATTTTCTGATAAAACCTGAATGTTGCATTTTTTTCTTGCAAAATCTAGTGGTAGAAGTTAATTTTGAGTGGAGTTATAGGACAAGAAACTGTCTAGTAAAAATGCCCAATGTATGAAGAATCTTTTAAGGGAGTACAGGTACTAAAACATGGGAAAATAATGCTGTATCTAAACTGTTTTTTTTTTTAAAGAAAAGGTCATTTTAAAGAGTGACTTCTTAAAAAAAGGAGAGGGACCCTTTGGAACCCAAAGGACTAGGATACAAGCAAGTACTAAACAAGCATTTACAAATGCAATAGGGCTCGCAGCATTAAAGTTTGAGTTATTGGCATTGTGTATGACAATGCGTTGCATAAAATGTTTAGCAAACTTTGAATTGGTGAGCAGTGAGAGTGTGTGCAAGAGTATGCTGTTCTTGAAAGCAGTGTGGTAGAGAGTGCAGGAAGTTGGGTGACCTGAGCAATGTGGATGATGCACCTCACGCACGGGGCTGATGCAGTTATTATTCACACAGCTCTGATGATGTGCACTCACACTCTGCACTCACTACTCTGCACTCACTACTCTGCACTCACTACTCTGCACTCACTACTCTGCACTCTCTTCTCTGCACTCTCTTCTCTGCACTCTCTTCTCTGCACTCTCTTCTCTGCACTCTCTTCTCTGCACTCTCTTCTCTGCACTCTCTACTCTGCACTCTCTACTCTGCACTCTCTGCACTCACTACTCTGCACTCACTACTCTGCACTCACTACTCTGCACTCACTACTATGCACTCACTACTATGCACTCACTACTCTGCACTCACTACTCTGCACTCACTACTCTGCACTCACTACTATGCACTCACTACTCTGCACTCACTACTCTGCACTCACTACTCTGCACTCACTACTCTGCACTCACTACTCTGCACCCACTACTCTGCACCCACTACTCTGCACCCACTACTCTGCACTCACTACTCTGCACTCACTACTCTGCACTCACTACTCTGCACTCACTACTCTGCACTCACTACTCTGCACTCACTACTCTGCACTCACTACTCTGCACTCACTACTCTGCACTCACTACTCTGCACTCACTACTCTGCACTCACTACTCTGCACTCACTACTCTGCACTCACTACTCTGCACTCACTACTCTGCACTCACTACTCTGCACTCACTACTCACTACTCTTCACTCACTACTCTTCACTCACTACTCTTCACTCACTACTCTTCACTCACTACTCATTACTCTGCACTCACTACTCACTACTCTGCACTCACTACTCACTACTCTGCACTCACTACTCACTACTCTGCACTCACTACTCTGCACTCACTACTCTGCACTCACTACTCTGCACTCACTACTCTGCACTCACTACTCTGCACTCACTACTCTGCACTCACTACTCTGCACTCACTACTCTGCACTCACTACTCTGCACTCACTACTCACTACTCTGCACTCACTACTCACTACTCTTCACTCACTACTCTTCACTCACTACTCTTCACTCACTACTCTGCACTCACTACTCATTACTCTGCACTCACTACTCTGCACTCACTACTCACTACTCTGCACTCACTACTCACTACTCTGCACTCACTACTCTGCACTCACTACTCTGCACTCACTACTCTGCACTCACTACTCTGCACTCACTACTCTGCACTCACTACTCTGCACTCACTACTCTGCACTCACTACTCACTACTCTGCACTCACTACTCACTACTCTGCACTCACTACTCACTACTCTGCACTCACTACTCACTACTCACTACTCACTACTCACTACTCACTACTCACTACTCACTACTCACTACTCACTACTCTGCACTCACTACTCTGCACTCACTACTCTGCACTCACTACTCTGCACTCACTACTCTGCACTCTCTACTCTGCACTCTCTACTCACTACTCTGCACTCACTACTCTGCACTCACTACTCTGCACTCACTACTCTGCACTCACTACTCTGCACTCACTACTCACTACTCTGCACTCACTACTCACTACTCTGCACTCACTACTCTGCACTCACTACTCACTACTCTGCACTCACTACTCACTACTCTGCACTCACTACTCACTACTCTGCACTCACTACTCACTACTCTGCACTCACTACTCACTACTCTGCACTCACTACTCTGCACTCACTACTCTGCACTCACTACTCTGCACTCACTACTCTGCACTCACTACTCTGCACTCACTACTCTGCACTCACTACTCACTACTCTGCACTCACTACTCACTACTCTGCACTCACTACTCACTACTCACTACTCACTACTCTGCACTCACTACTCTGCACTCACTACTCTGCACTCACTACTCATTACTCTGCACTCACTACTCTGCACTCTCTTCTCTGCACTCTCTTCTCTGCACTCTCTAATCTGCACTCTCTTCTCTGCACTCTCTTCTCTGCACTCTCTTCTCTGCACTCTCTACTCTGCACTCTCTACTCTGCACTCTCTACTCTGCACTCTCTACTCTGCACTCTCTACTCTGCACTCTCTACTCTGCACTCTCTACTCTGCACTCTCTACTCTGCACTCACTACTCTGCACTCTCTACTCTGCACTCACTACTCTGCACTCACTACTCTGCACTCACTACTCTGCACTCACTACTCTGCACTCACTACTCTGCACTCACTACTCTGCACTCACTACTCTGCACTCACTACTCACTACTCTGCACTCACTACTCACTACTCTGCACTCACTACTCACTACTCTGCACTCACTACTCACTACTCTGCACTCACTACTCACTACTCTGCACTCACTACTCTGCACTCACTACTCACTACTCTGCACTCACTACTCACTACTCTGCACTCACTACTCACTACTCTGCACTCACTACTCACTACTCTGCACTCACTACTCACTACTCTGCACTCACTACTCACTACTCTGCACTCACTACTCTGCACTCACTACTCATTACTCTGCACTCACTACTCTGCACTCTCTTCTCTGCACTCTCTTCTCTGCACTCTCTTCTCTGCACTCTCTTCTCTGCACTCTCTTCTCTGCACTCTCTTCTCTGCACTCTCTTCTCTGCACTCTCTTCTCTGCACTCTCTTCTCTGCACTCTCTTCTCTGCACTCTCTTCTCTGCACTCACTACTCTGCACTCACTACTCTGCACTCACTACTCTGCACTCACTACTCATTACTCTGCACTCACTACTCTGCACTCTCTTCTCTGCACTCTCTTCTCTGCACTCTCTTCTCTGCACTCTCTTCTCTGCACTCTCTTCTCTGCACTCTCTTCTCTGCACTCTCTTCTCTGCACTCTCTTCTCTGCACTCTCTTCTCTGCACTCTCTTCTCTGCACTCTCTTCTCTGCACTCTCTTCTCTGCACTCTCTTCTCTGCACTCTCTTCTCTGCACTCTCTTCTCTGCACTCTCTTCTCTGCACTCACTACTCTGCACTCACTACTCACTACTCTGCACTCACTACTCACTACTCTGCACTCACTACTCTGCACTCACTACTCACTACTCTGCACTCACTACTCATTACTCTGCACTCACTACTCTGCACTCTCTTCTCTGCACTCTCTTCTCTGCACTCTCTTCTCTGCACTCTCTTCTCTGCACTCTCTTCTCTGCACTCTCTTCTCTGCACTCTCTTCTCTGCACTCACTACTCTTCACTCACTACTCTGCACTCACTACTCTGCACTCACTACTCTGCACTCACTACTCTGCACTCACTACTCTGCACTCACTACTCTGCACTCACTACTCTGCACTCACTACTCTGCACTCACTACTCACTACTCTGCACTCACTACTCACTACTCTGCACTCACTACTCACTACTCTTCACTCACTACTCTGCACTCACTACTCTGCACTCACTACTCACTACTCTGCACTCACTACTCACTACTCTGCACTCACTACTCACTACTCTGCACTCACTACTCACTACTCTGCACTCACTACTCTGCACTCACTACTCTGCACTCACTACTCTGCACTCACTACTCTGCACTCACTACTCTGCACTCACTACTCTGCACTCACTACTCTGCACTCACTACTCTGCACTCACTACTCTGCACTCACTACTCTGCACTCACTACTCTGCACTCACTACTCACTACTCTGCACTCACTACTCACTACTCTGCACTCACTACTCTGCACTCACTACTCACTACTCTGCACTCACTACTCTGCACTCACTACTCTGCACTCACTACTCTGCACTCACTACTCTGCACTCACTACTCTGCACTCACTACTCTGCACTCTCTTCTCTGCACTCTCTTCTCTGCACTCTCTTCTCTGCACTCTCTACTCTGCACTCACTACTCTGCACTCACTACTCTGCACTCACTACTCTGCACTCACTACTCTGCACTCACTACTCTGCACTCACTACTCTGCACTCACTACTCTGCACTCACTACTCTGCACTCACTACTCTGCACTCACTACTCTGCACCCACTACTCTGCACCCACTACTCTGCACCCACTACTCTGCACCCACTACTCTGCACCCACTACTCTGCACTCACTACCCTGCACTCACTACTCTGCACTCACTACTCTGCACTCACTACTCTGCACTCACTACTCTGCACTCACTACTCTGCACTCACTACTCACTACTCTGCACTCACTACTCACTACTCTGCACTCACTACTCACTACTCTGCACTCACTACTCACTACTCACTACTCACTACTCACTACTCTGCACTCACTACTCTGCACTCACTACTCATTACTCTGCACTCACTACTCTGCACTCTCTTCTCTGCACTCTCTTCTCTGCACTCTCTTCTCTGCACTCTCTTCTCTGCACTCTCTACTCTGCACTCACTACTCTGCACTCACTACTCTGCACTCACTACTCACTACTCACTACTCACTACTCTGCACTCTCTTCTCTGCACTCTCTTCTCTGCACTCTCTTCTCTGCACTCTCTTCTCTGCACTCTCTTCTCTGCACTCTCTTCTCTGCACTCTCTACTCTGCACTCACTACTCTGCACTCTCTACTCTGCACTCTCTACTCTGCACTCTCTACTCTGCACTCTCTACTCTGCACTCACTACTCTGCACTCACTACTCTGCACTCACTACTCTGCACTCACTACTCTGCACTCACTACTCTGCACTCACTACTCTGCACTCACTACTCTGCACTCACTACTCTGCACCCACTACTCTGCACCCACTACTCTGCACCCACTACTCTGCACTCACTACTCTGCACTCACTACTCTGCACTCACTACTCTGCACTCACTACTCTGCACTCACTACTCTGCACTCACTACTCTGCACTCACTACTCTGCACTCACTACTCTGCACTCACTACTCTGCACTCACTACTCACTACTCTGCACTCACTACTCACTACTCTGCACTCACTACTTACTACTCTTCACTCACTACTCTTCACTCACTACTCTTCACTCACTACTCTGCACTCACTACTCTGCACTCACTACTCTTCACTCACTACTCTTCACTCACTACTCTGCACTCACTGCTCACTACTCTGCACTCACTACTCACTACTCTGCACTCACTACTCACTACTCTGTACTCACTACTCTGCACTCACTACTCTGCACTCACTACTCTGCACTCACTACTCTGCACTCACTACTCACTACTCTGCACTCACTACTCACTACTCTGCACTCACTACTCACTACTCTGCACTCACTACTCACTACTCTGCACTCACTACTCTGCACTCACTACTAACTACTCTGCACTCACTACTCTGCACTCACTACTCTGCACTCACTACTCTGCACTCACTACTCTGCACTCACTACTCTGCACTCACTACTCTGCACTCACTACTCTGCACTCACTACTCTGCACTCACTACTCTGCACTCACTACTCTGCACTCACTACTCTGCACTCACTACTCTGCACTCACTACTCTGCACCCACTACTCTGCACCCACTACTCTGCACTCACTACTCTGCACTCACTACTCTGCACTCACTACTCTGCACTCACTACTCTGCACTCACTACTCTGCACTCACTACTCTGCACTCACTACTCTGCACTCACTACTCTGCACTCACTACTCTGCACTCACTACTCTGCACTCACTACTCACTACTCTGCACTCACTACTCACTACTCTGCACTCACTACTCACTACTCTGCACTCACTACTCTGCACTCACTACTCTGCACTCACTACTCTGCACTCACTACTCTGCACTCACTACTCTGCACTCACTACTCTGCACTCACTACTCTGCACTCACTACTCTGCACTCACTACTCACTACTCTGCACTCACTACTCACTACTCTGCACTCACTACTCACTACTCACTACTCACTACTCACTACTCACTACTCACTACTCTGCACTCACTACTCTGCACTCACTACTCATTACTCTCTTCTCTGCACTCTCTTCTCTGCACTCTCTTCTCTGCACTCTCTACTCTGCACTCACTACTCTGCACTCACTACTCTGCACTCTCTACTCTGCACTCTCTACTCTGCACTCTCTACTCTACACTCACTACTCTGCACTCACTACTCTGCACTCACTACTCTGCACTCACTACTCTGCACTCACTACTCTGCACTCACTACTCTGCACTCACTACTCACTACTCTGCACTCACTACTCACTACTCTGCACTCACTACTCACTACTCTGCACTCACTACTCTGCACTCACTACTCACTACTCTGCACTCACTACTCACTACTCTGCACTCACTACTCACTACTCTGCACTCACTACTCACTACTCTGCACTCACTACTCACTACTCTGCACTCACTACTCACTACTCTGCACTCACTACTCTGCACTCACTACTCTGCACTCACTACTCTGCACTCACTACTCACTACTCTGCACTCACTACTCACTACTCTGCACTCACTACTCACTACTCTGCACTCACTACTCACTACTCTGCACTCACTACTCTGCACTCACTACTCTGCACTCACTACTCACTACTCTGCACTCACTACTCACTACTCTTCACTCACTACTCTGCACTCACTACTCTGCACTCACTACTCTTCACTCACTACTCTTCACTCACTACTCTGCACTCACTACTCTGCACTCACTACTCTGCACTCACTACTCTGCACTCACTACTCTGCACTCACTACTCTGCACTCACTACTCACTACTCTGCACTCACTACTCTGCACTCACTACTCACTACTCTGCACTCACTACTCACTACTCTGCACTCACTACTCACTACTCTGCACTCACTACTCACTACTCTGCACTCACTACTCTGCACTCACTACTCTGCACTCACTACTCTGCACTCACTACTCACTACTCTGCACTCACTACTCACTACTCTGCACTCACTACTCACTACTCTGCACTCACTACTCTGCACTCACTACTCACTACTCTGCACTCACTACTCTGCACTCACTACTCTGCACTCACTACTCTGCACTCACTACTCTGCACTCACTACTCTGCACTCACTACTCTGCACTCACTACTCTGCACTCACTACTCTGCACTCACTACTCTGCACTCACTACTCTGCACCCACTACTCTGCACCCACTACTCTGCACCCACTACTCTGCACCCACTACTCTGCACTCACTACTCTGCACTCACTACTCTGCACTCACTACTCTGCACTCACTACTCTGCACTCACTACTCTGCACTCACTACTCTGCACTCACTACTCTGCACTCACTACTCACTACTCTGCACTCACTACTCACTACTCTGCACTCACTACTCTGCACTCTCTTCTCTGCACTCTCTTCTCTGCACTCTCTTCTCTGCACTCTCTTCTCTGCACTCTCTTCTCTGCACTCTCTTCTCTGCACTCTCTTCTCTGCACTCTCTTCTCTGCACTCTCTTCTCTGCACTCTCTTCTCTGCACTCTCTTCTCTGCACTCACTACTCTGCACTCACTACTCTGCACTCACTACTCTGCACTCACTACTCATTACTCTGCACTCACTACTCTGCACTCTCTTCTCTGCACTCTCTTCTCTGCACTCTCTTCTCTGCACTCTCTTCTCTGCACTCTCTTCTCTGCACTCTCTTCTCTGCACTCTCTTCTCTGCACTCTCTTCTCTGCACTCTCTTCTCTGCACTCTCTTCTCTGCACTCTCTTCTCTGCACTCTCTTCTCTGCACTCTCTTCTCTGCACTCTCTTCTCTGCACTCTCTTCTCTGCACTCTCTTCTCTGCACTCTCTTCTCTGCACTCTCTTCTCTGCACTCACTACTCTGCACTCACTACTCACTACTCTGCACTCACTACTCACTACTCTGCACTCACTACTCACTACTCTGCACTCACTACTCTGCACTCACTACTCACTACTCTGCACTCACTACTCATTACTCTGCACTCACTACTCTGCACTCTCTTCTCTGCACTCTCTTCTCTGCACTCTCTTCTCTGCACTCTCTTCTCTGCACTCTCTTCTCTGCACTCTCTTCTCTGCACTCTCTTCTCTGCACTCTCTTCTCTGCACTCTCTTCTCTGCACTCTCTTCTCTGCACTCACTACTCTGCACTCACTACTCTGCACTCACTACTCTGCACTCACTACTCTGCACTCACTACTCTGCACTCACTACTCTGCACTCACTACTCTGCACTCACTACTCTGCACTCACTACTCTGCACTCACTACTCTGCACTCACTACTCACTACTCTGCACTCACTACTCACTACTCTGCACTCACTACTCACTACTCTGCACTCACTACTCACTACTCTTCACTCACTACTCTGCACTCACTACTCTGCACTCACTACTCACTACTCTGCACTCACTACTCACTACTCTGCACTCACTACTCACTACTCTGCACTCACTACTCACTACTCTGCACTCACTACTCTGCACTCACTACTCACTACTCTGCACTCACTACTCTGCACTCACTACTCTGCACTCACTACTCTGCACTCACTACTCTGCACTCACTACTCTGCACTCACTACTCTGCACTCACTACTCTGCACTCACTACTCTGCACTCACTACTCTGCACTCACTACTCACTACTCTGCACTCACTACTCACTACTCTGCACTCACTACTCTGCACTCACTACTCACTACTCTGCACTCACTACTCTGCACTCACTACTCTGCACTCACTACTCTGCACTCACTACTCTGCACTCACTACTCTGCACTCACTACTCTGCACTCTCTTCTCTGCACTCTCTTCTCTGCACTCTCTTCTCTGCACTCTCTACTCTGCACTCACTACTCTGCACTCACTACTCTGCACTCACTACTCTGCACTCACTACTCTGCACTCACTACTCTGCACTCACTACTCTGCACTCACTACTCTGCACTCACTACTCTGCACTCACTACTCTGCACCCACTACTCTGCACCCACTACTCTGCACCCACTACTCTGCACCCACTACTCTGCACTCACTACTCTGCACTCACTACTCTGCACTCACTACCCTGCACTCACTACTCTGCACTCACTACTCTGCACTCACTACTCTGCACTCACTACTCTGCACTCACTACTCACTACTCTGCACTCACTACTCACTACTCTGCACTCACTACTCACTACTCTGCACTCACTACTCACTACTCACTACTCACTACTCACTACTCTGCACTCACTACTCTGCACTCACTACTCATTACTCTGCACTCACTACTCTGCACTCTCTTCTCTGCACTCTCTTCTCTGCACTCTCTTCTCTGCACTCTCTTCTCTGCACTCTCTACTCTGCACTCACTACTCTGCACTCACTACTCTGCACTCACTACTCACTACTCACTACTCACTACTCACTACTCTGCACTCTCTTCTCTGCACTCTCTTCTCTGCACTCTCTTCTCTGCACTCTCTTCTCTGCACTCTCTTCTCTGCACTCTCTTCTCTGCACTCTCTACTCTGCACTCACTACTCTGCACTCTCTACTCTGCACTCTCTACTCTGCACTCTCTACTCTGCACTCTCTACTCTGCACTCACTACTCTGCACTCACTACTCTGCACTCACTACTCTGCACTCACTACTCTGCACTCACTACTCTGCACTCACTACTCTGCACTCACTACTCTGCACTCACTACTCTGCACCCACTACTCTGCACCCACTACTCTGCACCCACTACTCTGCACTCACTACTCTGCACTCACTACTCTGCACTCACTACTCTGCACTCACTACTCTGCACTCACTACTCTGCACTCACTACTCTGCACTCACTACTCTGCACTCACTACTCTGCACTCACTACTCTGCACTCACTACTCTGCACTCACTACTCACTACTCTGCACTCACTACTCACTACTCTGCACTCACTACTTACTACTCTTCACTCACTACTCTTCACTCACTACTCTTCACTCACTACTCTGCACTCACTACTCTGCACTCACTACTCTTCACTCACTACTCTTCACTCACTACTCTGCACTCACTGCTCACTACTCTGCACTCACTACTCACTACTCTGCACTCACTACTCACTACTCTGTACTCACTACTCTGCACTCACTACTCTGCACTCACTACTCTGCACTCACTACTCTGCACTCACTACTCACTACTCTGCACTCACTACTCACTACTCTGCACTCACTACTCACTACTCTGCACTCACTACTCACTACTCTGCACTCACTACTCTGCACTCACTACTAACTACTCTGCACTCACTACTCTGCACTCACTACTCTGCACTCACTACTCTGCACTCACTACTCTGCACTCACTACTCTGCACTCACTACTCTGCACTCACTACTCTGCACTCACTACTCTGCACTCACTACTCTGCACTCACTACTCTGCACTCACTACTCTGCACTCACTACTCTGCACTCACTACTCTGCACCCACTACTCTGCACCCACTACTCTGCACTCACTACTCTGCACTCACTACTCTGCACTCACTACTCTGCACTCACTACTCTGCACTCACTACTCTGCACTCACTACTCTGCACTCACTACTCACTACTCTGCACTCACTACTCACTACTCTGCACTCACTACTCACTACTCTGCACTCACTACTCTGCACTCACTACTCTGCACTCACTACTCTGCACTCACTACTCTGCACTCACTACTCTGCACTCACTACTCTGCACTCACTACTCTGCACTCACTACTCTGCACTCACTACTCACTACTCTGCACTCACTACTCACTACTCTGCACTCACTACTCACTACTCTGCACTCACTACTCACTACTCACTACTCACTACTCACTACTCACTACTCACTACTCTGCACTCACTACTCTGCACTCACTACTCATTACTCTCTTCTCTGCACTCTCTTCTCTGCACTCTCTTCTCTGCACTCTCTACTCTGCACTCACTACTCTGCACTCACTACTCTGCACTCTCTACTCTGCACTCTCTACTCTGCACTCTCTACTCTACACTCACTACTCTGCACTCACTACTCTGCACTCACTACTCTGCACTCACTACTCTGCACTCACTACTCTGCACTCACTACTCTGCACTCACTACTCACTACTCTGCACTCACTACTCACTACTCTGCACTCACTACTCACTACTCTGCACTCACTACTCTGCACTCACTACTCACTACTCTGCACTCACTACTCACTACTCTGCACTCACTACTCACTACTCTGCACTCACTACTCACTACTCTGCACTCACTACTCACTACTCTGCACTCACTACTCACTACTCTGCACTCACTACTCTGCACTCACTACTCTGCACTCACTACTCTGCACTCACTACTCACTACTCTGCACTCACTACTCACTACTCTGCACTCACTACTCACTACTCTGCACTCACTACTCACTACTCTGCACTCACTACTCTGCACTCACTACTCTGCACTCACTACTCACTACTCTGCACTCACTACTCACTACTCTTCACTCACTACTCTGCACTCACTACTCTGCACTCACTACTCTTCACTCACTACTCTTCACTCACTACTCTGCACTCACTACTCTGCACTCACTACTCTGCACTCACTACTCTGCACTCACTACTCTGCACTCACTACTCTGCACTCACTACTCTGCACTCACTACTCACTACTCTGCACTCACTACTCTGCACTCACTACTCACTACTCTGCACTCACTACTCACTACTCTGCACTCACTACTCACTACTCTGCACTCACTACTCACTACTCTGCACTCACTACTCTGCACTCACTACTCTGCACTCACTACTCTGCACTCACTACTCACTACTCTGCACTCACTACTCACTACTCTGCACTCACTACTCACTACTCTGCACTCACTACTCTGCACTCACTACTCACTACTCTGCACTCACTACTCTGCACTCACTACTCTGCACTCACTACTCTGCACTCACTACTCTGCACTCACTACTCTGCACTCACTACTCTGCACTCACTACTCTGCACTCACTACTCTGCACTCACTACTCTGCACTCACTACTCTGCACTCACTACTCTGCACTCACTACTCTGCACCCACTACTCTGCACCCACTACTCTGCACCCACTACTCTGCACTCACTACTCTGCACTCACTACTCTGCACTCACTACTCTGCACTCACTACTCTGCACTCACTACTCTGCACTCACTACTCTGCACTCACTACTCTGCACTCACTACTCACTACTCTGCACTCACTACTCACTACTCTGCACTCACTACTCTGCACTCACTACTCTGCACTCACTACTCTGCACTCACTACTCTGCACTCACTACTCTGCACTCACTACTCTGCACTCACTACTCACTACTCTGCACTCACTACTGACTACTCTGCACTCACTACTCACTACTCTGCACTCACTACTCACTACTCTGCACTCACTACTCTGCACTCACTACTCATTACTCTGCACTCACTACTCTGCACTCTCTTCTCTGCAATCTCTTCTCTGCACTCTCTTCTCTGCACTCTCTTCTCTGCACTCTCTTCTCTGCACTCTCTTCTCTGCACTCTCTTCTCTGCACTCACTACTCTGCACTCACTACTCTGCACTCACTACTCTGCACTCACTACTCTGCACTCTCTACTCTGCACTCACTACTCTGCACTCACTACTCTGCACTCACTACTCTGCACTCACTACTCTGCACTCACTACTCTGCACTCACTACTCACTACTCTGCACTCACTACTCACTACTCTGCACTCACTACTCACTACTCTGCACTCACTACTCTGCACTCACTACTCATTACTCTGCACTCACTACTCTGCACTCACTACTCACTACTCTGCACTCACTACTCACTACTCTGCACTCACTACTCACTACTCTGCACTCACTACTCTGCACTCACTACTCTGCACTCACTACTCACTACTCTGCACTCACTACTCACTACTCTGCACTCACTACTCTGCACTCACTACTCACTACTCTGCACTCACTACTCTGCACTCACTACTCACTACTCTGCACTCACTACTCTGCACTCACTACTCATTACTCTGCACTCACTACTCTGCACTCTCTTCTCTGCACTCTCTTCTCTGCACTCTCTACTCTGCACTCACTACTCTGCACTCACTACTCTGCACTCTCTACTCTGCACTCTCTACTCTGCACTCTCTACTCTGCACTCTCTACTCTGCACTCTCTACTCTGCACTCACTACTCTGCACTCACTACTCTGCACTCACTACTCTGCACTCACTACTCACTACTCTGCACTCACTACTCACTACTCACTATTCTGCACTCACTACTCTGCACTCACTACTCACTACTCTGCACTCACTACTCATTACTCTGCACTCACTACTCTGCACTCTCTTCTCTGCACTCTCTTCTCCGCACTCTCTTCTCTGCACTCTCTTCTCTGCACTCTCTTCTCTGCACTCTCTTCTCTGCACTCTCTTCTCTGCACTCTCTTCTCTGCACTCACTACTCTGCACTCTCTACTCTGCACTCTCTACTCTGCACTCTCTACTCTGCACTCACTACTCTGCACTCTCTACTCTGCACTCACTACTCTGCACTCACTACTCTGCACTCACTACTCTGCACTCACTACTCTGCACTCACTACTCTGCACTCACTACTCTGCACTCACTACTCTGCACTCACTACTCTGCACTCACTACTCTGCACTCACTACTCTGCACTCACTACTCTGCACTCACTACTCACTACTCTGCACTCACTACTCACTACTCTGCACTCACTACTCTGCACTCACTACTCTGCACTCACTACTCTGCACTCACTACTCTGCACTCACTACTCTGCACTCACTACTCTGCACTCACTTCTCTGCACTCTCTTCTCTGCACTCTCTTCTCTGCACTCTCTTCTCTGCACTCTCTTCTCTGCACTCTCTTCTCTGCACTCTCTTCTCTGCACTCTCTACTCTGCACTCACTACTCTGCACTCACTACTCTGCACTCACTACTCTGCACTCACTACTCTGCACTCACTACTCTGCACTCACTACTCTGCACTCACTACTCTGCACTCACTACTCTGCACTCACTACTCTGCACCCACTACTCTGCACTCACTACTCTGCACCCACTACTCTGCACCCACTACTCTGCACTCTCTACTCTGCTCTGCACTCACTATTCTGCCCTCACTATTCTGCACTCACTATTCTGCACTCTCTACTCTGCACTCTCTACTCTGCACTCTCTACTCTGCACTCTCTACTCTGCACTCTCTACTCTGCACTCACTACTCTGCTCTGCACTCACTATTCTGCACTCACTATTCTGCACTCTCTACTCTGCACTCACTATTCTGCACTCACTATTCTGCACTCTCTACTCTGCACTCTCTACTCTGCACTCTCTACTCTGCACTCTCTACTCTGCACTCTCTACTCTGCACTCTCTACTCTGCACTCTCTACTCTGCACTCTCTACTCTGCACTCTCTACTCTGCACTCTCTACTCTGCACTCTCTACTCTGCACTCACTACTCTGCACTCACTACTCTGCACTCACTACTCTGCACTCACTACTCTGCACTCACTACTCTGCACCCACTACTCTGCACCCACTACTCTGCGCCCACTACTCTGCACCCACTACTCTGCACCCACTATTCTGCACCCACTACTCTGCACTCTCTACTCTGCTCTGCACTCACTATTCTGCACTCACTATTCTGCACTCACTATTCTGCACTCACTACTCTGCACTCTCTACTCTGCTCTGCACTCACTACTCTGCACTCTCTACTCTCTCTACTCTGCACTCTCTACTCTGCACTCTCTACTCTGCACTCTCTACTCTGCACTCTCTACTCTGCACTCTCTACTCTGCACTCTCTACTCTGCACTCTCTACTCTGCACTCTCTACTCTGCACTCTCTACTCTGCACTCTCTACTCTGCACTCTCTACTCTGCACTCTCTACTCTGCACTCTCTACTCTGCACTCTCTACTCTGCACTCTCTACTCTGCACTCTCTACTCTGCACTCACTACTCTGCACTCACTACTCTGCACTCACTACTCTGCACACTCTGCACACTGCACTCTCTACTCTGCACTCACTACTCTGCATATTCAAGTGCAGCAGGTGCTTGGGAAACTTGCTGAAGGAAATCGAACCATCAAAAGTTTGACAAAAGTGAGTGATGAAAAGTTTGAGGCAGCTTCGACTCCAAAAGTAACCGTGAGATTGAAGAGTGGGAGATCCCACATAATGAATGAAAACCTTGTTTCGATTGTATTTCTGCGGTTCCACATTGCACCTACGGCACTTGCACTCTACGGTATAACACAAAGTGTATGCGGGGAGAAGACATCCAGCTGCAATGGGTTGGCCATAAACTCAAATGAAATATAATTCTCTTTAACACAACACACCTACCGTATGCTGTGAAGTTCTTTGCTTTTTGTGTACTTTCACAGCCTACACACGTGTTCCCACATGCCATACTTCATTTTAAGTTCCACAATTGCCAGTGAATTTAAGATGAATTTTAACTCCAGATATGGGAGAGCCTTACCGGAAACAATCAGCCCCTTCACCTCTGCACCATCTGCATATTAACAGCCTTTCAGCATTCGAAACCTATCGTGGTGCGGAACTTCCGTCTTTTGAAGCCCACGAAGGGCCTGGCCAGAGGAGCGGTGGTGACTCGGGGCTCCCAGAACCCCGCCAAGGCTGAAGAAGTCCGGAGTGGCGGTAAGTGGGCCTGGGGGGGAGGGGGTCTCGGTGCGCTTGTGTGTGTGTGCGAGTGTGTGTATGTGTGCGACACCAGGGGGGATGTCTGTGTGTGTGCGTGCGTGTATGTGCGCTCGTGTGTCTTTGTGTGTGCGCATGCGTGCAGGAGGAGGTGTGGCTGCGTGTGTGTTCGAGCTTCCCAGGAGACAGGAAATGGCCACAGCGTGCGCATTCTCGCGCGCGCTGCCTGCTCCGATCGCCTTTTGGGAGATGCGCGTGGCCAGGTCCTGTCTCCTGGAAAGCTGACTCAGTGACAATAGGTCTCTGGCGAGACCGCGCTTTCGCGCGGTTAACGCCACGAGCCCTAAAAACAAGTGTCCTTTAGGAGTGAATATGTTCTTACTTTACAGCATCCTTCCAATCATACATAATACTTATGGTTCAACAATCAAACAAAACATACAACCTGAAAAGTCACTGTTGAAACCAACAATATTTCAGTGTGTAGTTTGTGACATAAATTAAAATGCTAGATTTTATACATTTGAGATAGTAAATTCATTAAAAATACAGTATAAAAATGAGTACAGCAATTTCTGGAAATTTCCTATTTATCCTACCCACCCTAAAAACAATGATCTGTTGCTCACAAAGAACACCAAGAAGCAATTAGATAAGCACTTTTAAAAACCAAATGCGAGAGTTCATAAAAGAAGTGCACTTTGTCATTACATGCCATGACTCTTGACAGAAAACTTCCCTAACATCACCCTAATGTATCGAAATTCATAAACATTTAAGGCAGATGGAGAGTGATGTGTTAATGGCCAACAGGCTTATGTAGCAATTCCAGAACTATGCAAAAAAAGCCCCAGAATCACTTCATTCCAGTGGCCGTGCTTATTGGTAATTTAAAGAGGCCAAATTGGGAGTTCCAATGTACAGCGTGTGATTTAGATGGGAGGCAGAGGCAATTTGCTTCTATTTAGCAAAAGGGAAATGCATAAAATCTTAAAACCAACAAAAATAAGGTCCAGGCAAAGATGAAAAATCTGGGGTGATCTTTCAGAAAGGCAGAATGTGCTTCAGGGTATTTAAAGTGCAGGGAACCTTTCTCTAATTTAGAGACTCCTATGGGAAGCACCTGAGTTTTAATCACAATGGGCAGTGGTATTAATTTGTTGTACTAAGAGGTAACGTTTTCTTCCTTTCTGCATATTGCTGCAGGATAAGTGTGTCCAAGCGTCTGTGATTCAGAAGTATTGCACTGGCTGTCAAAGTAGTTTCTACCAATTTGACTACACTTTTTTTTTTTTACTTTATCAAGTTTCTCAACTTACGTGAAGATGTAACGTATATCAATGCTGCATATATATATGCACACCACGGACAAGTAGCTCACATATCTCAAATGGTTGTATTACAATCTAGTATCTACATCAGATCATAACAGCATTTTAACAATTATTTGTTGATGGAATACAGGTCTTCACTATATTTTGGACACATTTTGGTGAAACCGTTCCACATCCTCTGTTGGCTCACAGAGCAGGACTCGCAGGCCAGTTAAAGGAAAAAAAGGAAGAGACTTCAATCGTCATGTATTCTTCCCATATGCAGGGATAATTTCCTGCATGTCCAGGCAGGGCCTCAAAATCCAGAGTTTAGAGGTTCAGGTTGACTGGCCCCTTAGATATTCCACCAAGGTCTCCCAGATGTCTCTTGGGCGAGATGAGGCCTGGAGAAGTTATGCATAAATCATTAACTGATCTGTACAATAAACAAGGTCCATCAGTCAGTCCTTAAATGTGGGGACTCGCCTTCTTCCCCATCAGCACGCCACCCTGCATTTAGCCAGTCACAGTCCCATTGCTACGAATCGTCTGTATGATGCTTGTATGTCAGCTCTGTGGCCAAGACTGCCACCAGGGGGGACTCAAGGAGGGGGTGCCTATCATTTGGAATAGGACAGCGATCACCTCTCGCCAATACTCATGAATGTCTGGGCATTGCCAAGCAAGGTGGAAGAAACCCTCCCCCACCTGTCAACATCTCACAGCGGTCGTCATGTCTCAGTTTGTACTTGTGCAGTCGCGTGGGTGTATAATAAGTTCGGTGTAGATATTTGAAATTTAGAATTCGTAAGCGACTGCTTGCTGTGATAGCTTCCGTCTGTGTGCAGCAGTATGTCTACTGCCTGTCTGTCAGGAGTGATTCCAAGTCGAGATCCCACGCCTCTCTGGCCCCGTGTTTCGGCTGCGTCCTCTCAAATAGTGCGGCCCGATATACTCTGGATACTGCATACTCAGGTCACGCCATTTTAAGTAGGGTGTGTAGTGTTTCTAAAGTAGGAGGTTCCTGAGGGAATCCTGGGATGTGTGCTCTAATTTCATGTTTCAATCTTCTGTATAGAAACGTCTCCAGAGGGGTGACATTGTCCTCAGTCAGCAGTTCCTGTCGCTCCCCAAACACCCACCAGCCCCTTAAGTTTAGGTTCCTTCTGTTGAGCATTTCGCGGCACACAGCTTCATGGGTGACCGGTGCATACGCGAGGTATGGGAGTGGTACAAGTGGGTAACAGTATTGGTTTTCCCGCATTTCTGGCTAGGCGTTCCCATGCGTGGTTAGTGCAGGTTACCGTGTGATACGCCACCCATTTCTTTGTTACCCAGAAAGGAGGTCATGAATATGGGGGTCATGTATCCCTGCTCAATGGCCAGATGTGGCATGAAGGGTGGCAGATAAAGCCAATATGTTGCATAGTGGGCCTGAGCGGCCAGTGTGTAAAACTCCATGGCCGGGGCCTCAAATCCCCCAGTTAAGAATGTATGTGTCATGGTTCGCCAATCCACTTGGGGCTGTCCGTCCCCCCCCCCCCCCCATGCTAGCCTGATGAGTGAGCGAAGGGTGTCAAAAAAGGTGCGCCCAGGGTTATAGGGTATATTAATGAATAATTATAGAAATTTAGGCAGTATAATCATTTACATTAGGGCCACGCTTCCAGCCAGGGAAAATGGCATTGTGATCAATCGGGACACCCAATTGGTGATGGTTTCGATGGCAGTGCCATAGTTCGCGTTGAGCGTTTCTTCCTTAGTTCTGGTTATTGTCACGCCCAAATAGTTCATTTCTGTTTCGCACCATTTCAAATGGAAATTGGGGGTGACTTGAACTGTGTTGGGCGTGAGCAGAAAGATCTGCAATTTGCTCCAGTTGATCTCAACCATGTCAGGAATTGCTGGGGGAGTCGCATCCTACCCAGAATTGCAAACATGTAGTCCCACTCCAGGGAATCAAAGGCTTTTGTTGCATCTAATGGATATATGAGCTGCGCTAGTCTCTGGATCTATGTCGTGGAGCTGCACGAATGTTGTGCGCAGGTTATGAGATGTGGCCCTGCTGGGGATGAAGCCTGCCTGGTCTGGGAGGACCAGTGCCTTCATCAGCAGCGCCAACCCATTTGCAACGACTGGCTAGTATCTTGGTGTCACAGTTAATGAGCGACCTCCTCTAGTGCTGAATGAGTCTGTGATCTGTCATAGTGATTTTGTATGGATTGCTCCTTGTACAGTCTGTCGTGTGTGCTTAGTACTTGTCCATGCAGTGTTGTCGTAACACCCATAAAGCCAAACCACCCCCCTCCCACAACCACGGCCCAAACCCGTAGGTGAATAGTGTCCCTCCCCCACCCTTTTTTTTCTTCTAGCCGTTCATATTATTTCTAATTAAATACTGGCACCTCCAGTTGGATATGTTAATGAGCAACCATGAAACAATGAGCCAGAGGTGGGTCTCATTACATCTTAAGACTGGTAATAACCATATGATTGAACATACGCAAATTAATGCCCTAATTACAACATAATACATCATTCAATAATTGCACCAGAGAGGCCATAAGCGCACCTTGCAGGAGCAAGGGTGCCCGGTGATACATTTATTCGTGACAGTCTTTAGTCCTGTCCCCACCTCTTTGTAGGTTCCAGCAGAGTCGATGTCGGACCATGTCTATCTTGACCCACTCATATATTAATGATTGTTTAGCAATGAGATATAGAATGTGTAGTCTTACCGGTGTTGGCAGTTACCATTACCACATAGATGTTGGGCTGTAGTCCTCTTCAGGATCTGTTGATGCTGGTTGGGAGCCAGGTTTGTCGCTACGTTTCGCGGGCGTGTGTTTCTCGATGGTCTTCAGAAAGTCCTGAGCCTGTTAAAGATGTGTGTTTTCCACAATAGGGGATTCACAATCTGGCGGGGTAGAGGATCGCGTATTGTATGTTGGCTTGCTGGAGCTACCGCTTGATCGGAAGAATCTTCTTTGGTGCTTCTTGCATCGCCATAGTAAAGACCGGGTAGATTGAGAGTTTGTTCCCTTCATAGATTAGGTCTTCTTTTTCCCTAGCCAGTCTCAGGATCACGTTGTGGTCTTTATAGTTGAGCAGTCGCACTAGTATGGGGCGGGGAGGGGTAGCCGGCGGCAGTCTGGCCGCAATTGAGCGGTGGGCCCTTTCAACCGTCTTGACCATGCAAAGCGCCTCTGTGCCGAACAGGCCAAGCAGTAGTCATTCCACATAGTCCTCCATGCGACCTGTAGCGGTGGACTTTGGGATACCCATTATACACATGGTATTTCTTTGTGAGTGTGCCTCCAAGTCTTCATTCTTAGCTGCAATGATTTTTTAACAGTTTATCCATTTCTTGGAGGAGTCCACAGTTATCAAAAGTGGAGTCCTCAAGTGCAGAGATGCTTCATTGATGCGACCATCGTGTTTATCCAGTCGTTGTGTGATGTAATCCATGCGCATGTTAAGGGTGTCCATCTTGGTCTCAATGCAGTTGAGGCTTTTGCGCATATTGAGAAGGAGTTTTTAGATCTGTGTCCTGCGGGCGTTTTAGGCTGTGCACTCTTCTTCCTGGTGTGAGTCTGTGTCTTCAGCCATATTAACGTTGTTTTTATGGGCTGTGAATTGGAGTTTTGCCTGCTTCCCGACAAAGCGGCCCATGATTCGTGGGTTTCTCCACAGGCCGGGGGTCTAGTGGTAGACACCGCTTTGCGTTTGGGTTCCTCAGATCGCTTCAGTTCAGCTAGCGCTGTTGCGTGCCTTCACGCAAGTATGGGGGATAGTGGCAGTCTCTCGGCAGCCCAATTCTTCCCCTCACTCTTTCTACCCTTGGGCTCTGCGGAGGGTGGACCCACGCCGCGTTTCAGGGCGCCCTGCACAAGGGGGCAGGAGCAGTGTTCTGCAGGCCCTGTCGGCCGCCAAGCGGCAGCAGGGTCTCTGCATGGGCTGTAGTGGGGATGCTCTCACCCGCTGCCGCACAGTGTCTCGCGGGCTGCGCAAGTGTATGAAGGCAGGGACCCAGACGTCTCAGTAGTCCCGTCCCGCACCGGAGCAACCTGCCACACCAGCCATAAGTTACGATCACTCAGGAGGGAGACAGCGCGGGTGCAGCCCAATCTCGTCCAGGCGCAGGGCCTACCTCCCGCTGTCGCAGCAGTGTTCAGTGATCTCTGGTCTCAATATCCGGCTGGCTTCCTGCCTTTCAGCACCACGGTGAGTGAGCACTGGCCCTCGGCAGCGGCAGCCTTGGGGATCTTCCCACAGCTATGTTGGGGGGCAGATCAGAGCGGTAAGAGCTCAGCTAGTATGCTCTTTCCGTCGCCATCTTAGGCCGCCATAGGCGGCAGACATGGGCTGTGTCGAGTGCAGGGGGTCACGCAGGGCATCCCATGTTTGTGGGCAGATTTTGCCTTTTTAGGAGGGAGGATTGTCGGATTATGTTCCCGGGCTAATAGAGCCTCAAGGGAGTGCAGTCATCTTGTTAGCTGGCTCTCTAGCGCCCCCACCAATTTGATTAGACCTTGCTAATGGTTAGTTGCCACTCCCTAACTACGCTGTTGAAGATTCAGGACGAAAAGATCACCTATGCTGTGAGAAAAATTACCACCCCACAATGAAACAAGTCCTGGTTGCGTGAGAGCCTGGCTTATGCCAACGTCACTGTCACTCCTGTTTTGGCTTGACCAATTGCTAGTCTCATATTCTTATACAGGGTTAGTGGATGTAAACTAAGATTTCTGATTGATGTTTCTAATTGCAGGTTACTCATCTTTAGACCGTTCCCCAGGTGCCAGTTTTAATTCAAAAAATGTTCTCAACAATTCAGCTCTCTGCTGATCTCATATTCTCATAATGGGTTAGTGGGTATAAATTAAGATTTTTGATGGACACTTCTAACTGCAGGTTACCTTTAGAATGTCCCCCAAGAGCCAGACTGGATCCAGAAATGTTCTCAGCAAAGCCCTCTGCGCCCACTTGTTTGTGTCATACCACTCTGCATTGGCTTCGTTCTGCCCTGGAAGTGATGGAGTGGAGCTGCATATTAGTGCCACCCCTGTGTGCTGACATCTGTGCCTTTCTTTACATGTATTTAAACACAGTTCGGGAGCTTTGCTTCCTTTGTCTGTTATCGATACTTTTTCAGAACTTCAGTGTGCAGGGGAACGATGTGTCTACCTAAAACTACAGGGTTCATGCCATGCCATAACTGTAGAAAACAGATGTTTGTAGCAGGTCCTTAAGAGGTGTTTATTTTGGTGTCCAAGCTCAGGGCAGCACTTCAAATTATCTGAGAAGTGTGCCGTAATGCACCCGAAGGCGATCCAATACCGTGAAGCAAAGCTGTACATCGCTGAACATCCAAAGAAGTCACAGACCTCGCATATGTCTCACTCCAAGTTTAGGGCGGTGGTCTTCTCCCTCTCTTGAGGTAGATCGTGACACATATCATCACGTTCTAAATCATTATATAAGTGCAACTCAAAGAGGAAACAAAAGTTTAATCTGGACTTGATCGCCATCCCACCACTCTTAGCGAAAATAAGTCGCTAGGCTATCAAAGTGGCAATCGATCTTGCTTTCGATGTCCACTTGAGTCAATTGCGCAACTAATCCAGATATGTGCTAACTCTCCCGGTCCATTGACGATGCATCAGCAAATTAAGGCCTTTAATGAGGTCATACCACGTATTTTTGGCTCTACTGTGGCTCACCTTTGGCCCCAAGGATCTGCATGGGTCTTCAGTCGGATTACCACTGGTGGATTTGTCCTCCACATCATCTTAGCTCCTAGAACAGATCTCATGTTCTACACTGCATGGTGCTGACTTCCATTCCAACTCTGACCCCTACGCTGATCCCTTCTTCATCAATGCTGATACTCATATCACTGACTCCCGGAAAAGATCCCACTCCGACTTGGATTTTCACCCCTTGAACAGAATCAACCGCGACCCTGTCTGAGCTTGTGCTTCAACTCCACTTCAGTGCACCTGGTTCTTGTAAAGCCCAATTCTGACAATGTATCACCAATGCTGCAGAGCAGTGCTTAGAGGCTCCATCTTTTTGGTTTCAATTCACACCATAGTTTACCTCCCATAGATGACAGTGGTAACAATGGGGATGATTTACCCCAACATTATGAGAGTACTTTATATATAGACCTCCAGGAGGCCAGTGAGCTTGATGGGGGATTTCCTTCCTTGGGCCTCTAATGGCAGAGAACGCTTCTTTTACTTTATTAACTTGACGTGCTGCTGAGGTGCTGGGCCTACAACGCCCTTCTTTGGAGGTTAAAATGGCCATACTACGGAAATTCCTTTGCCAGCTTCTTTTGAGCCTTTACTTACATTCAGTGAAGGCCTAACATACTCTGATGGGCATCTGGTGTAAGCCTTGCTCTTGCCCACCGGTGAACAAGCAGGTGGGCAGACAGCACAGACTAGCACCCCCTGAATTTCACACCTCATTTAACTCCAGTGAGATGTTTGATCTAGGGTTCCACAAGCAAGGTGAACTCAAATGAATTCCAAAAACCCCACTCGCCTACTCTCATCCATCCAGTCATGACATGGGCCTCAGTGCACATATTCATGAAGCACTACTGCCCTGAAAGCCAGGTCTGATGAGAATGGTATTTTGGCTCTTCTATTCTGTTGGACTCGGTTTTGAGCCCCGTCCACAAACCGTACTCCTTTGGGGTGGTACTGCTTTGGTATCCATTCTACTGGTGAGGAATCTACAGTCCAAAGAATACATCGGAAGAAGTTACTGTCTGTAACGCTCTATCTGGTGACTATACTACTGATTATTCACTGCCCTCCCCGTTTTGTACCATTTTTTCCAAATTGGAGAACTGCACACTGATAGTGAAAATGTTTTGTGCTTCTCATTCGAGGGCACGAAAAGAGTTTACAAAGAAGCTCACGTTGGGGCTCATGTGAGACACTTGAATGCAGCTCCACTTTCTTGGTTCTGGGTCAGAATAAAGCCTATATAGAGCTGCACATGCCACATAATTGCGCCCAGAGCACTGCTTAGAAAATCTCTGAATCCAGTCTGTAGCCTGAGCGATATTCTAAAGGTGAGAAGTCTTCTGCTAGATATAGTATCCACCAGAAAGAGTGTTGCTGAAAGTAAGTAACTTCTAATTCAGGCTTTCCTTCAACAGATGGGTTTCGTTATGTATGAAAAACAGGAGACAGCTGTAACAGAAGAGCAGTTCAGATGGTCTATAAATATGGGTAGGTTGATACCAGCTGACTCATTCGGCTAACAGTGTGCAGTTGTGTTTATTAAATGATTTATAGACCAAGCAAAAGATCACTTTATTCAAGCTTTTTGAGAGGCTTGTCAACTTTACATCAAAGCTGCCTATGGTAACAAATACAAATAAAAAATGAAAGTTGCAGACTCCAGTTAGTCTCCTTCCAGGGACCACGTGTTGTGGTATCCGCAGCCCATCAGGAAGTACTCTGCTCTTGAGTACATCCCTTCAGCATCCGCCCTCCTAGGCATTTGCAATGAGTTTTAAAACAGGCTCAGAAAATATTGATTTGTGAACCTCTGGACCAAAACGTTGCTTTTCCGGGATTCAAAGTTGTCACCAGCAGATCACGTTTAATTAAATCCTTGAAAGTTAATTTTCAAATTCATTTTTACAGCCTTTTATGAGAACCAATGCAACCATGGCCCGCTAAGGGCTACATTGTGGCATATTGTGATCCAGTTGTGTTCTTTTAGCACATCCAGGCCAAGGAGGTGTACGAATGAACAAACAAACCAGCTAAAGACATATCAGGGCTTCTTTGACAACGGTTTCTACGAGGCACCTGCAGAAAGTACAGTCATTCATCTGTCATTAATTGCAAATACTCTTATACCTCAGTAGATTAGGTGTTTGAGAATTACCTGCCAGGGACAGTCACATCCATGTTACTGTGGTAAATCCAAGTAATTCTAACTAAAGGACTGGCTTTATTATAGTTTGCTAAAGTCTTCCAGTCCTCCCAGGGTAAGGGCTTGCATTTGCTACAGTCTTTCAGCTGGTTCTTCGCATGATATCATGCTTCCTCAAAATAAACTCTTTGCGAGGAAGCCTATTCCTCTTCTCTGGCCTCTACTGAAGCCTCAATGTCCAGTGACTGTCTTGGGACATCAGTTCCCTCCTCGAAAGCCACACCCAAACTTCTTCTCTATGATGGACAGAGGACTCGCAATTCCTTGAGGAGGGGAGCGAAGTCTCATGGTTGTTTGAAAGGAAATGTCTTTTTGTGCCGTCCCTCCTACTGCATTGATTCTGAAGGTCGTTCACAAACTCAAGGGTCACCTGGAGTGTTAAATCAGCCTGAAGCGGTAATACTTGGTCTTGCTTAATGTGGGTCGTGAAGCTCAAGAACCTCCACGAGAGAGAGTCCGTCTAACCCATCTAACTCTGAAGCACGAACTTACACAAGCAATAAGAGAGATCTTACTCTCCCTAGAATCCCTTAGATTGAGTGCCTGGCTGCTGAGACACCAGTTTTTACTGACTTAGCCCTGTACTGAAGTAATACAGATACTGTGGCAGCTACGAGGGACTCCACTACGAGATCTCCCTACATAAGATAGTATCCCATGTAAGGCCACTTTGCATTTCCCAAGCGAGTAAGTCCCTTAGACTGATTAGTGGCATTTCTTTTCTCCAAACGTCTGGAAAATGTTACCACTTCAAGTCAGGTCATCAAATGTCACTTGATCAGGTGCTGGCGTATTGTCCCATTAGTGACCAAATAGGTCACCCATATTATGAACAAGCCTTCTGAATTCTATTTATTTGACTACAAGTTACCCATTTGTAATACTGCTGACGGACAGTATATTTGCCTCTACAAGGCACGTATGCAAAGCACAGGCCTTGTGCTGTTCTGAACCACACACCCTGTTTCATAGGTACATGGTGGACCTCTGGACCCAATCCTTTTGTTACTTCTTTCAAATGTGTTGTTTGAATTTCATTTAAATGATTCTTTCTCTATTTTTTCATGCTTATTTAATCGAGGTGTTATAGAACATTGTTACGTGCTGCTTTATAGCTAATATCCATGAAATTGATGTCCTGAGCTAGGCTACCTCCATGCCATCTTTTCAAGATGGATTGCCACCTGTATTGCATTATCTTCCCCCAGGAGTGTCTGTGGCACACTACCAGACACAAAGCAGCTTCTGATATACATAATCTCCAGGCATGTGCACATTTGATAGCTAGTGGGCAGCTAGGTCACCTCGCTCTCATTCAGCAGTCACTGCCCTCTTGATGCTTCTTCTCAAGCAAATGGCAAATGTTTATGGCTGCATACTGTGGAAATGTAGTGTGCTTCTGGTTAAGTACAACTTTGCCTTAGAAATTGCTGGTCTTGACACTTGGTGGGTAAGTACCCAAAAACAGGGACTAAGGGAAAGACCTGGATTATGAGCAAGCTTGCTATTAAGGTAATTCATCTTGGATGTCGCATGATCAGACTGCAACTGGAATTTCTTTGTTACCTCTAACAAGATGAAAAATCAACCTGGACTTTTAACGTGCTAAATGCTCACCCTCCCTTTTGCTATTTAGACTTTCCTGTGGGGCAGGTTACTCCGTCTGACAACTAGAACTTCTCCAGTATATTGTAAAGATATATTTTCACTCTAGAACCATATCGTTTTTAGTAATTTTAATATGCAGTCATTTACTTAAGATAAATCTGACAGTATGTCTTCCAGGTATTTAGGTCTCGCCTATGCAGCGCGCATGCGCTGCATAGGCAAAAAGACCTCTTGAAATCGCTTTGGCTTTTTATCCAAAAACGTGCACGCGTTTCATTGCCATCAATGGCAACGCGTGCACGTGAGGCGATCTACTTGCGGGAGCGTGCGCCACCAAATGGCAGCTTTTATCTCCGTAAATGAATCGCGCAGGCCCCCCTCCCCCCTGCTGCCGTGCCCCCCGTTTCCTCCTCTTCCTCCTCCTCCCCCCTCCCCACGCGTTCCATTGCCATCAATGGCAACGCGTGCACGTGAGGCGATCTATTTGTGGGAGCGTGCACCACCAAATGGCAGCAATTATCTCCCGCAAATGAATTGTGCAGGCTCCCCTTCTCCCCCCTGCTGCCGTGCCCTTCTCCTTCTATCCTCCCTCCTCCCTCCTCATTCCCCCTCCCTCCTCCCTCCCATCCTCCCCGCCCCCCTCCCCTCTTTGCTAAGTACAGCCCGCTTTGCTCCCCAGCCAGGCTTCAGGCTTGCACTGTGCGAACACTGTTGAACACACATGCGCACAGTTCCTAGAAGCCCTCTTTGCTAAGTGCAGCCCCGCGTTGCTCCCCAGCCAGGCTTGCACTGTAGGAACAAACACACACACACGCGCGCACACACATTTGCACAGACGCAGCTCCTAGAGGACCCTCTTGCTTAGTACTGCCAGGCTTGAACTGTGGGCGCACCGGCACGCGCACATTCGCAGTTCCTAGAAGCACTTCTTTGCTTACGACAGCGCTCTTTCTCTCTACAGCCAGGCTTGTACTGTAGGAATATTGGCAAGCGCACACACATGCACAGACACAGTTGAGGTTGCAGCTCTAAAATGCAGACAACCAGTTTGAGCTCAATTTCTAAAATGTACAGTCTTGAGTAAAAGGCTGCCGAGGGATAAGGAGAAGGTGCAATTTTCTGACGTCAAAACTTTATTCTCACGTTGTGCTCATGATCATCAGACGAATACCGCTGTTTCTGAAATGCCCTCTGCTCTGTTGTCGCTTTAAGTGTACTAAATAATCAGAGTTGGGTATTACGAAATTAAAAGCGAATACTTGAGGTCCGCTGAGTAATGCATCCTCCCCTTTGCAACATCACTGGTTTGCAAAGCGGGGTGCAGTAGCAGCCAGGCAAAAGGCGTACGTTTATTGACGGAAAATAAAATATATCGTATCATTGTGCAGGTTTCTAAGCAATGTAAAAGGGAAACATCGAACATCGGAAAACCATGGTGGTCATCGTTTAATCGATCTCAGAGGCTAGATGGCTCTGGGGCCCAGCTGTAGAGATCGAACTACCGGGGTACGGTGAATAAAAGCAGACGTATCCCTTCGCCACACAACTTTAGTTTCTACTCACACTGTGCAGTGCTTAATTTGTAAAAAAATAAAAGTGCCCGAGCCCATGCTATTGCCCAGGGAGGCACTGCAGCAGCTTCAGACTGCAACCAACTAGCTCTGCTATTGTTTCCGAATGCCACTGTAAACACTATCTATTAAGCACCAAACTCCTACAAATGTGACAACGTGAACACTTCAAGGTCACCCAAAGCTCTATGAGTGGTCTGGATGCGCTATCATAATATTACCCAAATGTATATCTAATTGCTAAACTGATATGCTCTGTTCAGAAATAGGCAGTGCCACCAGTTGTTGGAGTGTCATAAATAAGTGGCAGTGTTAAGAATTAGGTGCTGGAGCCGAGCACAGGCATTTTAATCCTGGCACAAATTAAGCTCTGACACTGTGAGATGTCTGGCTTCTGGTAAATAAGGAGACGAGTCCCCACACACCCGCCCCTCCCCCTTCGAAGCAGAGTCTGCTGGCGGCGGAGCTGAGGCGAGACCCCTCTAGTGAAAGCTGCTGAGCGGGAAGTGATATTCCAAAGTCGCTGTAGTCACAACATCTGTCCGTTCACCTCTTGAGCTCCTGATCCGCAGGTAGCACTGCCTCCAAGCCTCTTGTGTCACACCTTTCACCTTTTCTTCCTTCTTTCTCCTACCCTCCTCTTGGTCTCCACCTTTTTCTCTTTTTCCTTATTTCTCTCTGCCTCTCCCCATTCACAAACGTCTCTTTATTTCTCAGTCTTTTTCACCTTCTCGCGTCCCCCTGCCTCTCTCTGTCCTCATGTCCATCCATCACACCCTACCCCCTGTAATATTCTCCCACCGACACCCTTTGGCTTTATCTTGTTCTTCTTTCCCCTCCTCTCTTTCCCTTCCTGTTCAAATCCATTCCTCAACGTTCCTCCTTGTTATCTCTGTCTGTTCCACTTCTTTGTCTCTTTGAATTTTCTCCCCTTTATTTCTATTTTCTCCCCTCTCTTTGTATTTTCTACCCTTCTCTCGTTTCCTCTCCTTCATCCTTCTATTAAGTTTCTCGGTCTCCCTACTCTGCCTCTGCCCGGTGTCTCCTCTTGACGTTTCTCTTTCCCTAGTGCTGTATCTTCCCCTCCAGCCTACGTCATCTGTTGCATTATTTCACTGTTATTCAATTTTGTTTTGTTCTTTTTTCCGATCTCCTTTTTCTTCCCCTTTTTAGGTTATCTCTTCCCTTTCCCCCTCTTTCTGTCTCTCTCCTTCATTTCTTCTGTATCTACCTACATCTGGTTGGTTCTTTCTGGCCCTCACTCTCTTTCTCGAATCTCTCTGACTCCCCTCTGCATTCTTTTCTTCTTTCCAATAGCTGGCCTAATTCCTCTCTTACTCTTGCCCTGTCTTTCTCACCTTGAATCCGTTCTCTTTCTTTACTACTTTACTTGTCTGCCGTATCTCTCCTATCACTCTTTCTACCCCCACTTCTCCTCCGATGCTGTCTTACCTTTGTCTATCTTCCTTCAAATAATGTTTGTTTCTTCTTCACGATTTTCCCTCTTTTTAGCTCCCTTTCCAGGGCACAAGTCGTAAAAATAGAAGGGGGGGACGCTGCCACCGGAAGTGATGTCACGGCAGGAATTCCAAGCGTTTTAGCACGTCACTGATGTACGTTTAGGTGTGCATGTATGCTTCAGCTGTGCGTAGGGCATACCTGCCTCAGCACTGTTACTGCCCAGTGCTGAACGTATTGCAATGTATGGAACCGATACTTCTTGCGTGTTCAGCAGGTGTAGTGGTCCCAGAGAGGCCAAACAGTGCAGTCCAGCTGTTTGGCAGGAGGGACGGCGTCCACCCGGTAAAATAAGTGGGGGGACGTCGTCCACCCGTGTGCTACCCCAACTCGAGCCCTGTCCCTCTCTCATTCTATTTTGTCTGTCCTCTCTCTCTTCTATCCATCTCCGCTCTTTACTTCGTCTCTTCACACTCTCAATACACTTCGTTTATCTGTAGTTTCGCTCCACACAAGTCACAACTGTCCTTTCATTTTGAAATACGTTCTGTTGTCCGTTGCCCCCGGCGTATTTCATGTGTCTCTATGGGTTTTTTCTCTCTCCCTTGCCTGTTACTCCCTTCGCCTTGCCGTCTCTTGCTCTCAGCCTGGCTCTCCACCTGTTGGCTTCCAAGGCTAGGGCGTGGCCCGGGGGGGAGGGGGCCTCGGTCTGAGACAAGTGGACCTAGGTAGGCACACAACGCCCATTTGGATGAAAAGGCTTTGGCACCCGCACCTACAGCACCAACCCCTCCTCCCTGGAGTGCCTCAGCCCCAGCAGTTGTAGCTTCCAGGACACACACATTCTTTAGCTGTAGTGAAAAAGCGTTTTGTCGCCTTGTCTGGGGTAGTAAGCGGTATATAAATGCAAGTACAATACAATGTGTGTTGGGCTGCCTGGACATGTGGCCTCAATGACAGCCTCCTACAAAGTATTTCCTATGTTATCCAGAAGTTGAGGTGCATAAAAAACAAGCAATGGCATAGCCAATAGGTCTAGCCTTTGGGACGTTATAAATGTTTACCCATGCAGCAGTTGATGTTGCACCAAGGATATGGTGCTGCATAACAAAATACGTATAAGGTTCCAAAAGCGAGCCCTATTGGCTATGCCAATGCTTGTTAGTATTTCTGGCGATTAGTGTATATAATGATTACTTGGGCAAACAGGTTGTTGTTCCTATTCTCAGACAACTCTGACTGGCCAGAGATGTACCTAGGTTTCTGACTGCAATTCACACCACTCTTATTTTTAAACTTCAGTTGTAGCTATATCGCTGGAATATACAACAAGCATTTACAATGCAATGGTTTCGCCTTTGGAAAAGTTAGAGCTATTGGCATTGTAAATGACAAAATGTGTATTTATGTGTTGGTTTTGAAAACAGATAAATAAATGGCATTGTCATTTACATTGCCATTAGCTTAATCTCTCGCAAATGTGAGACCTATTGTACCCTACGGACGGACGAGCTCAGCAGACAGCAATTACTACCACACACACACACCCAGAGCCACACACACACACACACCCAGAGCCAGCCACACACACACACACACACACACCCAGAGCCACACACACACACACACACACACACACCCCCAGAGGCACACACACACACCCAGAGCCACACACACACACACACACACACCCAGAGCCACACACACTCTGGGGGGATTAGTGCCAGCCGGCAGGGTTTAGCAGTAGGAATTAACCCAGTGGGCTTTGAGCCTCATGGTTGGAATATGGGTCAAAGGTCCCTTCCGGGCATGTCCAGAACTGCAAGTCAACAGGCACTTGCTGTGTCAGACCTATCAAGCACTTTAACTGATCTCCGGCCCCGTTAGTGCATATAGTGTACACCCAGGGGGATAGTTTAGTCATTTAGATGGGGGGGGTCGCTGGAACAGAGATTTCCCAACAATCAGTTGCATTGAAATGGCAAAATGGATGAAAACACTAATCATTTTAAAAGGCTTCTCTGCACCACACAAGATCCATCCAGTTCTTTGTTTGTTGTTGGCTTTTTTTTGTGTGAGAGGGAACAGGAAAGGTGGGTGTCACATTTCAAACATCCTTCCTGGAGGGAGTGTATAAAAGCTCTTCATATTTTAACAAGGACCTGTATCCGTGCCATAAGGGCTGCTAATCTGAGTGGAAACCACACTACAGACACTGCTAGGCCGACAGGAGGCCCCTGGACTCAACTACACAAACCAGAATCCATTTAGAGGGGGGGGGGTCACACCACAAACTCCCTCCCTTGAGGGGGTTATACAAGCTCTGCAAGTATAATAGAGACCACAGACATTGCTAGCCCGACTGGAGGCCCCTTGACCCAACTACACACAACAGATTCCATTTATTAGGGGGATGTCGCACCCCAAACACCTCACCCTTGCGTATATTCTGTGGAGGAGCACAACTCTATAACTGGAAGAGCTGCAGAACTGTGAGCCCAGAATACTGGGTTCTAATCACTGATTCAGCACCCAGAGAAATACTAAAATGCGTGAGTCTGGGCAAATGACATTACCTTCCTGTGCTCGACATTATAAAATGTACATCGTTCTGTAAATATGTGAAGAATGACAGCTACTGATCCGAATATCTCTTGCCACCCCTTATCTCACAGGTCGCTTTCCGTGATCAGCTCTCAACCAGACACACCACACTTTCCTGACTCTCCTGTTACAATAACAATATTTTCTGTAACGAGCCCTAATGCTCCTCGGAGCCAGGTGTGGGCTTATATCGAATAACTGGAATAAAAAAAAAATACGTTTTAGCGCCATCTGCCTCAGGGGCGGTGTAGGTGCCAGGGAGTAGTTTCCCTTGGTGCAGTGGCACCAGGGCTAAGAGGTGCCCCACTGAACCCTGATTATTGCTGTATTCCTCATTTCAAACGGCGGCCTGGGGGCATGATACTCTGGCCAGGCCACTGTGAAGTGCTGGGTGAACTGGCAACATCAATGTTTTGCTATTCCTGTCTCGTGTACTCACAATTGCCTGTAAGGCGTTCTGATACCCGCAAGGGTCTTGTTTGCGCTATACAAAACCTTCCAAATAAAAAAAAACAAGAATCATCAACCGGCGGCGGACAACACCTTCCCCCCCCAACCCCCTCCTCCCCCTCCCTCTCTCCTTGTGGTCACGACCGGTCAGGCCACGGTCTTTTTCCCTCCTTTAAAAGTCAAACATGGCTCTGATCTGTGCGCTTTCGTGCTGCTGCGTCTGC
The DNA here is from genome assembly GCF_964261635.1 of Lissotriton helveticus. Lineage (NCBI taxonomy): Eukaryota > Metazoa > Chordata > Amphibia > Caudata > Salamandridae > Lissotriton > Lissotriton helveticus. The sequence goes on from NC_136061.1 coordinate 249,508,736, forward strand.
ATCCAACGACAGCGCATGCCCTGGCATAGAAGCATACTGCCCTCCATTAATGACCCCATCCCCCCGACCCCACGTCTACCCGCTCCTCACTCAGGTTCACCAAATGATAGGTGCAAAAATGCCTTTTTGTAGACACCCTTCAGTCACGGCGCACGGAAGCGCAAGGCTGGTGCAACATTTCTTAGCATCAGTGTGAAACAGCCAGGCGCTGGTGTACTTATGGTGATGCTGCCCTCGGCGGGGGCGAAGCTACCATTGGTGCAGCGGGAGCATTGGCACCGGGGCCAGAGGTGCCCCACTGAACCCTGACAATTGCTGTATTTTACTGCCCCAGAAGCGTGTCCCTGGGCGCAGGCCACGCCTGCCGCTCCGCGGGCCCTCGGGCCAGGGCGCAGAGGACGCGGCCTCTCGCACCAGAGTCAGCCGGCGAGCTCTCCCCTTGAAAGCTGACGAAGTAAATGAAATTGGAACCGGAATCGATGCCGCAAAGACGGAACTTCCTCTCCCTGACTTAAAAGGCCTTTAAATGATTAATACAGAAACTCTTTAGCAGCCATCACCCGTGGCTGTTCGTGAGGGTCCCCGAGGCGGAACGAAGACCTTGGAGCTTAAGTCTCGTTCGTCGGCCCCATGGAGGTCGACCGGTCTCAGCTCCTCCGGGAAGCCCTACAGCTTGCTGGGAACACGAAGAGGGCGGGTCGGCAATGAAAATACATCTCTTGGAACAAAGAAAGTTGGTCCTAGCAGCAAGGGAGCGCCTTATGGCGCATCCAAAGGCACTTCGTACGATTGCATTTTTTTAGCCTATGATTCCCGGTGAGGGTGAAACGACAAGTCCCAGAATGCACCATGATGTTGGCTAAAAAGCCAGATCTGGTTGACGATGTACCATAGTCCATATGGGCCAATCAAAGCTGGTTGAAAAAGTACACCACCATCAGACACTGCTGGAAAGACTAATGTTATATTTTACTTAAACCATGACACGAGACAGACAGACAGATCCAGTCGCTGCGTTCATTCCTCACTGCCAGCCTCCTCATAGCTGTAGGAGAATAGAGTGCAAACAGAGACTCCATTCACCAATGCCACTCTGTTGAGAGGACTGTTGACCCCAATTATAACAGGCACACGGACAGCGGGAGGGGGGGCGGGAGGGGGGGGTCGGGAACGGGATAAAAACAAAAGGAAACAGAAAAAAGACATTAAGAGCGAAAACGTCAAAATACGTAAACATACAAAGGGAAAAAACATTTATAAAGAAAATGCTCCTTACCTGATCGCTTCGTGGAAACTTAAATCTTGCAGCCAACTCCAACACAGACACTTCCAAAATGAACAAAACAGGCAGACACGAAAAAAAAAATAACACCCACCCACCGCCGAGATGACGCGCACAGAGGGGAGGAGAGGGAAAAAATCGCGGGAACGCCCACGAATCTGGACCGGCCTTGACGGACAGATCCGGCTTCCAATGGCTAGCCTCCATTTATGGAGCTAGCCAATGGGAGCCGGGGGACGTTCCCATAGCCCATATTGTAAACATTAGATTTCGCCTGCGCGAACTGCTTGCGCAGTAACGGCAGGCGAAACCTAAAAAGGATGGACAATCAAGGATTCCGGTGCTCCGTAATGACAGACCACAGAATGCACACTTCATGAAAATGACAGTTGTGAACACGTGTAACTCTATTACGTCCATGTCCCAAGACACTGAGACAGTACAGGACAGTACAGCAACCAACATTACCACATCTGGGTAACCCACTCATAGTAAACATTCGTAGTGCCTTTTTATCTATGTTTAAGAAGTGTCAGCATGTGGGAAACCTAATTGGCAGTCCCAGCGAGCAGATAGATAAGCATTTGAAATGTGCGCAGACTTCCCTCAGTTAGTAGTACCCTAAGGAGAGAGACGTTTACTTCAGAGGGTTGAAGGACAGGCAGGGCAATCAAGACTCCTGATTCCTTCTCAAAGCATGGAAGAGTAGATGTACGCTTGCTGGAACACTAGGCTTTCTGTACTTTCAGCGGGTAATTAAATAAAATACGAAAGGGTGGGGCTAAGTATGGTAGGAAAGAAGGTTGTCATAACACTGAAAAAAGTCACAGGTCCGAAATATTAGAGAGGTCGAGAATAAGAGCTGCGTCCACTTGCCCATTACCTAGGGGAATCCCTTTTTAGGTCTCAGCCTGACGTAGGCAGCGCATGCGCTGCCTCGTCATAAGAGGCTTCTTGGAATCGATACGATTCCAGAAGCCTCGTCCCACCTGTGCCTTAACATTTGATTCATGCACGTTGTTTTGCGTCACGAATTATGCCAAAGGCAATGCAATGATTGCACTGCAGGCATGTCACTCCCTTATTGTTGCCACTCTGTCTCCTTTCATCTACGCCCTTAGGGATTGGATCTTTTACCGGCAGCATTACACTAGTGCCTTTATTTACTGGGGTCTCTCTCTGGGGTCTTTCTCTGAGACACGGCTGCTTGTTTACAGCAGCTGCCTGTACAATCTGTTTTTCTGCCAGGGTGTGTTTGAGTGGGTGTGTGAGATAGAGAGCATGTTTGTGTTGGCGTCAATGTATGTGTCTCTGGTGTTCGTGTGAGAAGTGGCGCCTGTGTGTGTGTGTGTGTGTCAGTGGGATCTCATTGAGTGTGTGTGTTTGCTGGCGTCAATGTATGTGTCTCTGGTCTGTGGTGTTCGTGTGAGAAGTGGCGCCTGTGTGAGTGTGTCAGTGTGTTCTCTCACTCAGTCATCGCTCAACCACCTCCTACCTCCTCCATTCTCAGCCCCCCGGCTAACACTACGGAAATAACTTCTCCACCACCAGTCGTGCCTTCCTTGGACTTTGATACCACCTCCTGACCCCTCCTCCTCTATGCCTCGCCTGAGGCTCCCTCGTCCCCTCTACCTCAATCAGCTCACTGCGAAGACCCCAGAGAACTGTAAAGTCTGCTTTTGAACTTTTTCTCCCTCAATCGGCCTCCCTCTGACACTTTGCTGAACTCTGAAATGCTTACATTTTGAACTTTTTCTGTATCGCTCTTTCCTTGCCTTACCATGTATTTTTGTCTCCTCCTCATCTTGTTGTAAAGCGCTCCGATACCCTCGGGTGTGGCCAGCACTATAGAAAACTTCCCCAAAAATAATAATAATAATAAGTATGTGTGTGCTAGTGTGCTGGTGAGATGATTCCAGTGCGTGTGTGTGTTGGTGTCAATATCTGAGTTGTGATGTCTGTGCGTGGGACGGTCACACATTGCGACCCCTGTTTCTCTGTCTGTAGCTGCGTGTTGCCGCCCGATGCCACAGGCCTCCTCTCTGCCATGTCGGTGCCACAGAAGATCTGAATTGGAAGGGCTTAGACATTATTTAAATGCCAGGATTAACATGTCACACATGCCTTCATTTGGGCATAGTTTAAGAAAAAAATCATTCGATTTACATGTACCGTATAGGACACAGCTGAGCCAGAGTTGGAGGTGTTAAATCAGCGCAGTTAAATAAAACCTCAGTACACACAAGAGATTGGAGTGTTGAAAAAGTCTTCTTTTATGACAAAAGTGCAGCGAGTCCAGAATTGGGATCTGACATGGTCCAGTGACTTGATAGATCTGGTCTGACCTGGGTTTTACTATATTCCTACCCTTACCTCACTTGTCCACATGGCTTGATCCTCTGCCGTTAGCTCTACCTTTCTGGACCTTATTTCTGTCATTGATCTGAATTGGAAGGGCTTAGACATTATTTAAATACCAGGATCAATACCCTGATGACAAACTCAGGTTTAATTCTACGATCAGGAGTTGGTGCAGGGATTGTAGTTCATAGCTGTGAGATGATGATCCCACTCCAGATGTTTTACCCTGGCAGATTTCAGCATGTCTAATCTGATGGAATTTAACAGGGGAAAAGGCCTTGAAAATAATACAAAACAAATGGAATTTCGAACTTTAAATACCGATTTGGAGTGTGAACACTCATTTCCAAATCAAAAACTTGGAATATGAGGTATTAATCATACACGATGCATACCTCAGCCCGAGCAGTGTTTTTTTTTTTTACTGGGGAGGTAAATACGGGACGACCCACTTCTATTAAGGTTGTCATTGTCTTCAAAGTACTCATTCTCTACTACTCACTCTCTCCTACTCTGTACTACTCACTCTCCCCTACTCTATTCACTCTCTACTCTCTACTACTCACACTACTACTCTCTACTCACTCTCTACTACTCACTCTCTACTACTATACTCATTCTCTACTACTCTACTCATTCTCTACTACTCATTCTCTACTACTCATTCTCTACTACTCACTCTCCTACTCTCGACTCGCTCTCTACGACTCGCTCTCTACGACTCGCTCTCTACGACTCGCTCTCTACGACTCGCTCTCTACGACTCGCTCTCTACGACTCGCTCTCTACGACTCGCTCTCTACGACTCGCTCTCTACGACTCGCTCTCTACTCGCTCTCTTACTCACTCCTCACTCTACTACTCTGTACAACGCACTCTACTCACTCTCTACTAATCTCTACTACTCACTCTCTACTACTCTCTACGACTCACTCTACTATTCTCACTCTCTACTACTCACTCTGTACTACTCTCGACTACTCACTCTCTACTACTCTACTCATTATTTACTACTCTCTACTACTCACTATCTCCTACTCTCTACTCACTCTACGACTCACTCTCTAGTCACTCTACGACTCTGACTCACTCTCTACTACTCTACTACTCTCTACCCACTCTCTACAACTTACTCTACTAGTCACTCTCTACTACTCTCTACTACTCTCTACTACTCTCTACTACTCTCTACGACTCTCTACGACTCTCTACGACTCACTCCTACACTCTACTATGCTCTACTACGCGATCTACTGCTAGCTCTCTACTACTCTCTCTACTACTTGCTCTCTACTACTCTCTACTACTCACTCTCTACTACTCACTCTCTACTCTCTACTACTCACTCTCTACTACTCACTCTCTACTCTCTACTACTCACTCTCTACTACTCTCTACTCTACTAATCACTCCTACTCGCTCTCTACTACTCTACTACTCACTTAACCACTCACTCTTCTACTCACTCTTTACTACTCACTCTCTACTAACTCTACTACTCACTCTCTACTCTCTCTACTTCCCACTCTCTACTCTCTACTTCTCACTCTCTACTTCTCACTCTCTACTTCTCACTCTCTACTTCTCACTCTCGACTTCTCTACTCCTCACTCTCGACTACTCTACTCCTCACTCTCGACTACTCTCTACTACTCACTCTCTACTACTCACTCTCTACTACTCACACTACTCTCTACTATTCGCTCTCTACTACTCACTCTCTACCTCTTACCTCTCTACCTCTCACGCTACCTCTCGCTCTACCCCTCTTTCTCTGCTTCTCTACTACGCTCTACTCTACCTCTACCTCTCTACCCTCGCGCACACATATGCACATATATATTACCTACTGGCGATAGCCAGTAGGTATATATAGTTAGAATTTTCAAAAATCCCATAGGAAAAAAATCCTATGTCGAATAACTTTGGATTTTGAGGACAGAATTGGCTGAAATTTTCAGGAAAATGGAACATTTTGTTTCTGAGCAGCCCCTGAAAATTTGGGGGGGTTTCGACAAGGGGGGGCCGAGAAAAAAGGGGGGTCCCAAAACGTGTTTTTCCCATGCAATTTTCCATAGGGCGTTTGGCCTCACTTTTAGCCTGAACGGCTGAATGGATTTACACCAAACTTGGCAAAATTGTAGGGACTGGTAGCCCGATGTGCCTTTGCTATGTCTCAAGATATAGGCTCCAGTGGTTTTTACGAAAATTAACTTTAAAAATATATATTGGGCTATATATATGTTGGAGCCCAAATGTAGCCCAATGTAGCCCAATGTAGCCCAAAGATGGCCACCAGAGACAAAAAAAAACAAATGTAGCCCAAATATCAGCCAGATGTAGCCCAACTATAGCCCAATGACAGAATGTCCCAGAGTGTTCTAAAGAACAACTAGAGTGCTAACAGTCCTACTTATTACAAAGGTATGGCACACCTGAAGCCATCTTGATTGGAATAAAGTGGTAACTCTTAAAACATTTAATTTAAAAAGGAACAAAATGAGGGGGTTCATTTTGCCATAGAAAGTATGATTAGCGAATATATGACGAAATCCCGCATACCATCAGTCTTCAAAAAAAATCCCGCATGTACTATTAGGCCGCAAATTAAAATAACGAAAACTTTTAGAACGAATATGCCTTTAGCATACACTAAACTACCCTAAAACACTACCCCCAGCATGACCCAACACTACACAAACAGTACAACACTACCCTAAACCCTAAAACACTACCCCAGCATGACCCTACACTACACAAACACTACAACACTACCCTAAACCCTAAAACACTACCCCCAGCATGACCCTACACTACGCAAACACTACAACACTACCCAAAACCCTAAAACACTACACCCCAGCATGACCCTACACTACGCAAACACTACAACACTACCCTAAACCCTAAAACACTACCCCCAGCATGACCCTACACTACACAAACACAACACAACCCTAAACCCTAAAACACTACCCCCAGCATGACCCTACACTACGCAAACACTACAACACAACCCTAAACCCTAAAACACTACCCCCAGCATGACCCTACACTACGCAAACACTACAACACTACCCTAAACCCTAAAACACTACCCCCAGCATGACCCTACACTACGCAAACACTACAACACTACCCAAAACCCTAAAACACTACACCCCAGCATGACCCTACACTACGCAAACACTATAACACTACCCTAAACCCTAAAACACTACACCCAGCATGACCCTACACTACGCAAACACTACAACACTACCCAGAACCCTAAAACACTACACCCCAGCATGACCCTACACTACGCAAACACTACAACACTACCCTAAACCCTAAAACACTACCCCCAGCATGACCCTACACTATGCAAACACTACAACACTACCCTAAACCCTAAAACACTACCCCCAGCATGACCCTACACTACGCAAACACTACAACACTACCCTAAACCCTAAAACACTACCCCCAGCATGACCCTACACTACGCAAACACTACAACACTACCCTAAAACACTACCCCCAGCATGACCCTACACTACGCAAACACTACAACACTACCCTAAACCCTAAAACACTACCCCCAGCATGACCCTACACTACGCAAACACTACAACACTACCCAAAACCCTAAAACACTACCCCCAGCATGACCCTACACTACGCAAACACTACAACACTACCCAAAACCCTAAAACACTACCCCCCAGCATGACCCTACACTACGCAAACACTACAACACTACCCAAAACCCTAAAACACTACCCCCAGCATGACCCTACACTACGCAAACACTACAACACTACCCAAAACCCTAAAACACTACCCCCAGCATGACCCTACACTACGCAAACACTACAACACTACCCAAAACCCTAAAACACTACACCCCAGCATGACCCTACACTACGCAAACACTACAACACTACCAAAAACCCTAAAACACTACCCCCAGCATGACCCTACACTACGCAAACACTACAACACTACCCAAAACCCTAAAACACTACCCCCAGCATGACCCTACACTACGCAAACACTACAACACTACCCTAAACCCTAAAATACTACACCCCAGCATGACCCTACACTACGCAAACACTACAACACTACCCAAAACCCTAAAACACTACGCCCAGCATGACCCTACACTACGCAAACACTACAACACTACCCTAAACCCTAAAACACTAGCCCCAGCATGACCCTACACTACGCAAACACTACAACACAACCCTAAACCCTAAAACACTACCCCCAGCATGACCCTACACTATGCAAACACTACAACACTACCCTAAACCCTAAAACACTACCCCCAGCATGACCCTACACTACGCAAACACTACAACACAACCCTAAACCCTAAAACACTACCCCCAGCATGACCCTACACTAAACAACCACCACAACTCTACACTACACTAACACAACACTACACTACACAACACTACACTACACTACACAATCACTAACCCACGAAAAAATTAACACAAACCCACTTACCTCTCTCGTCATCGTGGTTTTCACAACGCAAATGCATTTACCATACATGCCTTTAAAACGTAATTCTTTGTAAAGGCATGCGCGATAAATGCACATGCGTTTTGAAAAAATGCGGGATAATGGTATGCGAGGTCAATGACCTTGCGGGATAATGGTATGCGGACTGAAAGTCTGCGGGATAAAAAATGCGGGAAAATGGCTGCAAACCATGATTAGCAGCAGACTTCCCTGGTGAGCACTAGCTTTACTACAGTGATCTAATGAGCAACTAGAGTGCTAACATTCAGAATTTATGGCAAATGTGCGACACATCTGAATGCCTTCTTGATAGAACCAAAGTAAACAAGCATTGAAAATGCAATAGATCTCGCCCTCGTTTAAGTTAAAGCCATTCTGTTTGTAATGAGGTGGCTTTTTAGCTTTGCTTTTATTAGTGTTTTTAAAACTTTCATGTAAATAACATGCATATGTATGCATATATGTATATGTATGCATGCATTTATATTTATATAGATATGCAGATTATATATGTTTATATATGTATATTACCTACTGGCGATAGCCAGTGGGTATATATAGTTAGGATTTTTTCTCTATGGGATTTCTGAAAATTCTATGTCTAATAACTTTGGCGTTTGTGGACGGAATTGGCTGCAATTTTCAGGAAAATGGCACATTTTGTTTCTGAGCAGCCCCTGAAAATTTGGGGGGGTTTCGTCAAGGGGGGGCCCATTCATTTTTCCATAGGGCGGTTGGACTCACTTTTAGCTCGAACGGCTGAATAGATTTACATGAAACTTGGCAAAATTGTAGATATGGTTTGCCCGACGTGCCTTTGCTATGTCTCAATATATGTGCTCCAGTGGATTTTGAGAAATTAACGTTTAAAAAAAAATATATATATATATGGGAGGAGGAGCCAAGATGGCGACCGGAGCAGAAGTGTAGGCTCCCGGCTCCGCTAGTCCTCAAGCCCCGCACTGAAATCCTGATCGTCATCCTGAGGTTGCGCTGCAGCGGGTTGCCGGTGAATGCGCGCTGTCATCGCTCGTGTTCTCCCGGTGTCTCTGCCTGCCTGGTAGCCGGAGATATACGGGAAATTGTTTGGTGGCCTCCACAGCCCTGGCGCCGGGACCTATGCCGCTGAACACCGCCGGGTGCTAATTGATCAACAGCGGCCAGCTGGGCCGGGGCGGAGCCGGTCCTTTGGGACGCTTTGACTGCCGGAGGGGACAAGAAACGGACTTTCTCTGCCGGAGTGCGGCTCCTCGCAACACGCGACTGGAGTGCATCTACGGGCTGGGGGCTCACTGGGAATACACTTATTTGTGAAACGCTGGGGGTGAACGGTATCGACCCCATTTTCGAATTCGCCCGGTTTTTGCGGACTACTCCCGAATTTGCCCCGGCCTTGCTTAAACGAATAGATGGCTATTACCGAGGATCGCTCCCTGGAAGGGTGCCTTGTTGGCATCGATAACTTGGACCGCTGTTTGCCGGTGCCGACTTCGCCCCCATTTTATCATCAATTTCCCTCAATGGTGGAAGCGCTTGCTGGCTCCCTGAGCGGGACAGATTGCATTACCCTGCCTATCGATGCGCTGTGTGATGGGGCGTGCGAGTTATCTCGTACGGCTGAGATGTGGAGACTACAGCCTGAGCTATCCTGTGGCGCCGTTCTTGCTGCTCTTGGGGACCTACGATCTGCATGGAGGGATAGTTCCCGAGCACTGGGAGAGAAGCTTGACGACATTGTGTTCAATCTGGGGCGCTTACGGCTGGACTGCTCCCAGGGGTGCGACGATTTGCTTTTTCCTGTTCTTGAGGGGGCGGCTATGTTTTCACACGAGTGCGGAGGGGAGCGGATTATCCCTAACTGTGTTGGTGCCTGCGGACAGCCGTCCGCCAGTTCCTGTGGCGCTGCAGGGTATCTCTCTCAGCCGAGGACTGAGACTTTCTTCATGGTATCGCCATTGTTGGCTCGGACAATGTTTTGGCAGCTGTTAACCCCCGTGACTTCTTCCTCCTTTCGAGCCCCACTTTCCTTGCTGTGGAATGAGTGTCATCGGGAGAACCTGGGGGTGATGTTCGTCGGGGAAGATGGACTCATTGGTAACTGGCAACGTCCATTTTGTATTCATAGACCTCTCCTCTGCCGTGCGTGGCCATTTTGTTCCTTTGTGTTGGATGGGGCGGGCGTTCCTCGGGGGCCATGTTTAGGGGGCTTCGCACGAACAGGCCAGGGCTGAATGGTTCCCTTTCACAGTTGATGGCTGCTTGGCTGGCGGAGACTCGGATTGACACGTCCCTATGACATCCTCAGCTGCGCACTATGTGATAACTCTCCCCATTCATTACTATAACTGTTGCTTGCTGTTATTGCCTTTTACTCTTGGGGTGGAGAATAAACTTGTGGCTGGGGAGACCGGGAGCACATATGTATGGCCCTCCTCCGGGTTATATGATTCCTTTTCCTTTCTTTCTTTCCTATTTCTGTGTCTATATTTCGGGTACTCTTTTTTGGGCGACAGGCACACTGTTAGGGGGGGGGTAGGCCGTAGCCTCTGCATGTGTGTAGGGTGGGGGGTGAGGAGGGGGGGATTTATTTTGTCCGTTTTAGGTTCTATGGGCCTTATTTTTTATTTCTCCTTTTCTTAATTCTTCTATCTTCTTGTTTCTTTCTTTGGGTCAGTGTGGTGGCTTGGTATGGGGTGGGTAAGGACCGGCACGACATATATTTAGTGGTTGTTTATCCTTCAGTTTGTGTTCTTGTGCCGATAATCTGATTATGTTTCATTGTTCGTTAGATATCCTTCGGTAGGCATTGCCCACTCTTGCCCTCGGTGGCCTGTATGGTTTTCTGATCCTTCTTAGTTTCTATACTTTAAAATACGCCTTTAAAAATTTAAAAATGAACCTTAATTTCTCCTGTTTCTCGGCAGTCTGACGATCTCCAGTGTAACTCTGAATGCTTGCTAATTTGTATTGATATACTGCTGAGTCACCGTATAACTTGTGAAATGTGCTTAGACCGACGTCGAGGCCGGCCGGATGGTTGTAGGCCCGTCATTGTTTGATGATACTGCACAATAAAGGTTTTAAAAAAAAAATATATATATATATATATATATATATATATATATATATATATATCTGTGACAGCGCTCCGGTTAGCGCCCCGGTTCGCGTACCTGACGCGTAACGGAACTTCGCGAAGCGAAGCTGATTGGCTCTCCGGTGTCTGTCAACATTCTAAACAGTCCGGAGCGGCCGCCATCTTGTCTCTCGGTACGATCGAGATTTTACGCCGTAGGGGCGCGTCCCGGTACGCTCACCGGGCAGCTCACCGGGCAGCTCACCGGGCAGCTAACCGGCAGCGTAGCTGTGAACATTGTAAACAGTCCGGAGCGGCCGCCATCTTGTCTCTCGGTAGGTTCGAGAGACAAGACGTGGTGAAAAAAGAAGGGGGAAATGAAGGAAAGGGGGCAAGGTAAACCCCTCCTGACCCCCTAGGATTGATGAGGGGGATATTAAAGTCCCCCACGATTTTTCGCGGTAGAGGCGCTTCCCGGTACGCGAACCGGGCAGCTAACCGGCAGCGTAACGGGAGTCCGCCATCTTGTGTTTTTGGAGCGTCCGGTTCGCGTACCGTGTAGCGTCCCGGTAAGCGTAACAAGGGGAAAACCAAGAGAAACAGTAAAAAAAAAATTAAGGGAATAGATTTCCAGCAAACTTGGCAAAATTGTAGGGACTGTTTGTTTGATGTGCCTTTGCAAGGCCTCAAGATATGTGCACGTGTGGATTTTGTCTAATTAAGGTTAAACAAAATATATATATCTGTAAGCGTGCTCCGGCACGCTTACGTTACGGGTTTTGTTTGCGCTGCAGAGCCGACACGTCACGGTTATGCGACGCGTCATGAGGCGTCTCACGTGGCTACGTGATACGTCACGTAATAAAGAATATATTTTACAGCTATAGATATTAGCTTTTAAAAAACCAATGAAATTCACTGAAAAAACCATAGGTTATAGACCATATATAGTTAGGAATTTGCATTTACAAAACCTTGAAAATTCACTGAAAAAACCATAGGTTAGAGACCATATATAGTTAGCTGGACATTTTATTGACATAAAACCAATGAAATTCCATATATAGTTAGTTGCACTAACTATATATCGCGCACCCGCAATCCACTGCTGAAGATGTCACATATTACATCATTCATGACATGGTCAGTGACATCACTGATGACATCTCAAATGACATCACTGATGACATCATGACACACCAATACCAGTTACTACATACGCACTCACTGATTCCTACGTCTACACACACATTCACTCATTCACCCATACAATCACTCATACATACAGTCACTCATTATTACAACACTATCATATGCACTCATACACCTATGCAGACACTCACACACTGCCACTCATCCATGGAGTTACTCACACACCTAGTCAGTCCTGTAAAGAATCAATCACATTTCCATTTCCTCATCTATACAGTTAAACACAGAACACCATACTTTTCACACATATACTAACACATACTTACTCTCTTATTCAATCACTGATACAAGTACACATTGATATGCACAGAGTCACACACCTCCCAGCCAGCCACACACACACTCAGTCTTCCATACATCCACTCATTCTTCAATATGTAAAACATATTTAAACTTTACAAAAACACACAGACACTAGATGATGTCATCAGTGATGTCATTTGAGATGTCATCAGTGATGTCATCAGTGATGTCATTTGAGATGTCATCAGTGATGTCATCAGTGATGTCACTGACCATGTCATGAATGATGTAATATGTGACATCATCAGCAGTGGATTGCGGGTGCACGATATATAGTTAGTGCAACTAACTATATATGGAATTTCATTGGTTTTATGTCAATAAAATGTCCAGCTAACTATATATGGTCTCTAACCTATGGTTTTTTCAGTGAATTTTCAAGGTTTTGTAAATGCAAATTCCTAACTATATATGGTCTATAACCTATGGTTTTTTCAGTGAATATAGTATATATATGCATATTCATTTATATATGTATATATATACATACATACCTATTTAAACATATATATACACACATCTGCTTATCTATATAAGTACAAATATAGATGCATACATACATATATGCATACATACATGTTATGTACCTGAAAGTTTGAAAGACACTAATAAAAGCAAAGCTAAAAAGCCTAATTACAAACAGAATTGCTTTAATGTAAACGAGGGTGAGACCTATTGCATTTTCAATGCTTGTTAAGGACAGTTTGACTTACACACCAAAGATGTCATGCTTCATCAAAGGGGTAACCTGCTCATGTGAGGGACCTAGTCCCTACGCGGGCTACAACCCCCTCTCTACGAGGGAGGAGCACAGGGATGTTTTATTTTTGGTACAGCGTGTGTACTAAAACCCTCTGTGAGCTTGGTGAGGTAAAATAGTGCAGTGCTGGTGTGTGTGTGTTCTAAAACTGGCCAGGAGGTTAGCTGAGTAGCAACTTTATTCCGCTGCCCAGTGTCTGGATTAAAAACAAATCAAACAGCTTGTGACACAGAGCGATCATGTGCGACTGTGTCCATACAAGACCAACATGTTTCGACCTGGAGACCTGTTGTAGTGTTGCTACCTTCTACAGGGTCGGGTGATCAGCTACTGCGATTTGAACCAATGTGTATATGTGCTCACCAACCAAGAAAACGTACAATAATGAAAATCAAGAGGTTGTATACTGAACCCGTGATGTATCTGTTCAGTATGTTCACTTTATAACCTGTAGTAAGAAACAAAAACAGCATATAATATATGCATACATATTCAATATACGTGTGTAAAAGTGGGCTATGGCTCAAATTGATCCTCTCATGCATCTCATTTAGAAAACACTGGAACATAGTCAGAAATGTATTAGAGATGTAAGACTCACCACTGTTGGTTATCGAGTTCGCTACATCAGTCCTGGCATACTAGCCATGTGCCGAACCTATCAGAGAAGGTTCATTATGTGTTTAAAATAGAATCAGGAGTCCAAAAAAAAGGGGGAAGAATGCGAGTAGAACGCAGTGGAAGCACTTTAAGGTGTTATGTCAGTAAAAGCCAGGAGGATAAACCGTCTCATTCATACAAATGTGGCTACTAGCTTCCAACCAGGCAGGTAAAGCGGACAAAACGGGCACATACAGGTGGCCTGTGAGTGGTAAATAGGGTGGGGACGTTGCAGCAGCTCCTGGATGCCGACGGTGGAGTTCCCAGGGCTACATAGGATCGGAGCGAAATGCAGCTTATTATGGTTGTATGGGTGTTGACCCAACAACTGTAGGAGCAAGGAGCAACATGGAGTGCAACCGAAGGTCCGGTTGATGGGAAAGGCGTGTCTGGCTGGGTTGTTTAACAGGTGGACCATGATGGGTAACCTATCTCGTAGAAGAGCATGCTTGTGGAAGGCGATCAGGGGAGGGCTGCTGAAGGGCGCCATGGGCATGGGGCTCAGTGGGAGGTGCAGGGACTCCAAGGGGAGACGCCAGAGTGAAAGAAGGGATCAGGAGGGAGCTGGGGTGGCCAAAGGTGCCAGGGGTATGGGCGAAAAAGTAATTACAGCGAGAGTGCGGCATCCTGATCCGGGAAGGCACACGTCCTAGGACTGGGACTCATTGCGCCGCTGTGCACCCGTCTAAATAGTAATTGAATTGGATACCAGTGTTTGACCGGAAATCCACCGGAAGTGGAGGAAACCTGGGAAATGAAGTCCGCACGGCCTCGGGAGGGAAATGATTGGATCTGAGGCTCGCCTTACGTGCAATGAACACTACGGAAACACCAGTTTGAGTGGACAGAGCAGGCAGAGGGATGATAATGTTTTCCCAATACATGGTAATAATGGGGAACGAGATCGACACGGCCTTATGGGGGATATGACTGGATCAGAGGCACACACTGTGTGTAACCTACCGGGATGTAGTAAACACAATTCGATAATGGTAAGTTGGGGAATTACTTTGACTACCTTTTGGGATCTTCACAGTCATACTGCTTATAGATATCAGATCCAACACTGTTCAACAGTATTCTATACGGGACGTAAAAAAAAGTTTTGAACTAGAAAAAGTCATGTTACACATTCTTCACATTTCAAAGTTACATTTTTAGGTACTGGCTGGTACAGCCCAATTTGTGGAATGCTCTCTCTCCCTCTGCTCTAAGTATTATTCACAATGTATCTGAAATTAAAAATATATATTGTTTTTATGGCCTATTGCTGTGTACTCCATGTCCTAGACATTGTTGCATATGTTAAAGTTTTAAATTTGGAGAAGTGTATATGGATTCCTCTTACTAACCAAGATGATTTCCACAAATTTTAGAACAGGATCTCAAGCTGAGGTCTTGTGCCTCTCGCTTCTTTGGTACTTAGCTTGTGAGAGGTAATCTGATGTTACTGTTCAGATATTTGTTTCTGGATTTGTATTTTGCTGCAACAAGCTGTTAGACGTATTCATTACACTTTGAGCAAAGCTCTGAGGCTGTTCTGTCAAGTCATCACCTTGTAGTGGAACAATCGCAGTTTATCAGAATCTGAGAGTGACCTTTTGTATGATCTTTCCCAGGAAGTGTGGTGGTACCTGGCAGGCATTTGCCTCTGGCGTGGTTCTAAGATAGGAGCAATACATATGTTTGTAGAAGCAGTGTTATCAAAAAGTATAACCGCCACATTTTATGGCCTAGTCTCATAAGACGCTGCCTTCTTTCTAGAGATAACATGGTTTTCAGCTCCAAGCTTCTCTGCACATGCTGGTTGCAACCTGGTTGCAACCTGGGAGTACTGGGACTGGAAACCTGAACCTCAGCACAAGACCTACAACCTATGGGAAGGATGTACCTTTTGGGTATTCTCCATCCTTAAGTCAATCTACGGGCTGTGAGCATTCCCATTTAAAGCTTTTTTAGGTGACGCTCAATACACATAAACACCTAGTATTTTGGTCTAGGACGTGGCTATGTGCTTGAGGTAGTTCTTCAGAATTACCATGCAGGCTTTGTTGGTAGTTGAGAGAGATAAAACGCTGGGCTGACATGCCTACATTACAAGGGCTTTTATGTGGTGTAATGAGTCTGTGGGTAGTCCCTGGGGGGGCTGCCAGAAAATGTTTATGGATTCTAGAGGACAGGAAAGCCTTCTTGAATCTAGGCCAGGTGCTTTAAAACTGGCATGTAACCGTACTCGAATATGTTACTTTGAAACTAAATTGCCCCGTGTATATGAAAAGTACAAGTTTTTTTTTTTAATTTTCAAAACCTTTATTGACAAATTAGGCATGATCAAAGTACACTATTGTATCAAATCAGAGCATCGTACACATCTGGCAATTCTCCTGAAACAGTAGACATAACAAAGTTTCAATCTGACAGTATCATTGTACTGTTCAACACAGCAGCAGCACCATAAACAACAAATAGCTGTAGAGGGCGGTGGCAACACTAGCGGAAGGAATATTCCTGGCCAAGGGGGGAATGTGGTCCAGGAGGGGTGCAATCACTGACCAACACGATCGCCGCGGGCGGAGTGCCGGCAGGGAGCGCGGAAGAGGCAGTTCTGCTTGAATGTGGTCAGGAAAGGAAATAGGTCACTAATGGGCCCCATATGTCAGGAGGACCAGACCTCGCAGGCAGAAGGTCCCAGAACTCCGATAGTAAGGTCTGGCATCTCGAGGCATCTTCAAGCCAGTGGGCGAATCTTGACGCTGGTCTGCGGCCCCAACACATGGCCAACCTATGCCTCGCAAGAACGAGCAGCATTGCAATCAGTCGGCGAGAGGCATCCTGACAAAACTTGATAAAACCCAGCAGGCAGAGCGATGTGTCGGGTAGAACCCGTGCGGAGGTAATCTCAGAGATGGCGGCGCACACCGCCAGCCAGAAATCTGACACCTTGGGGCATAACCATGCAACATGAGTGAAGTCCGGGGCAGAGCAGTTGATGCACCTGTCATTAGGTATGTGTCCCAACCTGTGTAGCTGCACTGGAATACGATATAGCCTGTGCAGGTATTTAAAATGTGTGACACGAAGATGACAGTTGGGAGAACGTTTCTTCATCTAGTTACAGCAGTACAGCCAATCAGCCTGGGAAATATCCACACGCAACTCCTCACCCCCGTGCGGCTCCGTGGAGATGGAGGTGGTCGACAGTGTAAGAGCATAACATTTTGTTACCAGCTTGTGAGTAGTGGGGGATGTGTATATAAAATGAAGGGCGAGCAGCGAGGGTGGAGGTTGGGGAAATGTTGGGTGAAGCTCCTCACAAATAGCCCACAGCTGATAGAGGAGCAAAGTGTCCAGCAGACTGGAGGACGAAGGAAGAGAGAAAAATGTATTTCCGGTATAAAGATCCCCCAAAGTAGTCAGTCCCATGCGGGTGGCATGTTTAGACATGCCAGTTGGTTGCAGAGGAGGGAAGCCAGGATGACAAACCATCTGCATGGTGTTAGCCGATAACATAGGGGAGTTGGAAAAATGGCATAGTCCCAACCAAGCCCAGCGCAGGGACTCGACCGTGACCACTTCAGTCCTTGGGTGACTTGCTGGGGCAAACGGCAGTGTTCAGCGGCCAAGGGGTTGCAAGGTCAGCTTCGACCGCGACATGCGGCTGATAAGGGGCGGGGTGAATCCAGAAGTGTAGAAAGCTGGCCTGTGCGCTTAAGGCAAAAAGTTTAAAATCGGGAGCGCCCATACCACCAACCGACATAGGGAGAGTGAGGATGTCATATGCAATCCTGGGCTGCTTGCCAGCTCACACAAGAGAAATGATCAGAGAGCGAATTTTACGAAAACAGTGGGCAGTGAAAGGTATGGGGATGTTCAAGAAAAGATAGAGGAATTTCGGGAGAACCACCATCTTATCTTGGCAATGGCTATGCGACCCGCCAGGGACAGGGAGCCGGTTCCAGTGGGGTATTTTAGATTCGAGCCAATCCACCACGTGTCCAAAGTTGGCCCTCCAGAGGTAGTCTACGTCCCTGCTCAGCCAAATCCCCAGATAATGCGTGGGGCCTGAAGCCCATAAATAAAGGAAAATCCGGTGTGAATGGCTTGGTGGCATCTGTAAGAGGAAACAATACTGACTTGCTCCAATTCACCTGAATGCTGGACAATCCACCAAATCTTATTATCTCACGTACCAGGGGGCTGAGGTTATCTTGGGGGTGGCGGACATACAACGTTATGTCATCCGCTTACATGGAAAACAGGAGGGCACGTGGCAAAAAAACAGTGCCCTTCGGAGTATGGTTTTGTCGAAGTCTGGCCGTGAGTGGCTCCATCGCAATAACGAAGAGCATAGGGGAGAGCGGACATCCCTGTCGAGTTCAATCAAGATAGAATCCGACACCTGACCTTTTATCCGGAGACGTGCGGAGGGACGAGTATAAAGGAGTGATATCTTACGGATGAAAATGTTACTGAAGCCAAGGCGCAGTAGAAGGAAAAATAGAAACGGCCACTCAAGTGTTTCGAATGCCTTTGTGGAATCAAGCAAGCAGGGAGATCAGAGTTGATTTGATGAAGAACTGAAAAGATGGTCCTAAAGTTGTGAGAGGTGGCACTGCCAAGGATGAAACCGGACTGGTCGGGAAGGACGATGAGGGTCATAAGGAGGAGCAGCTGGGAGGCCAGTCATTTAGCAAAAATCTTATTATCGATGTTAATTAGAGAAATGGGGCGATAAGAGTCGCGGCAGTCAGCTGGCTTGTCCTGCTTAGGTAGTAGCGTGATCATCGCCTCCCGGAGGGACTGTGGTAAAAGCTCATTGTCAAAGGAATCATTATACATGGTGGCCAGATGCGTAGCAAAAGTCTTCTAGAATGAGGCAGGAAGGCCGTCAAGCCCAGGGGCCTTATCTCTAGGCAGACTATTTATGGCAGCAAGTATCTCCTCCTTAGAGAAGGACTCGTCAAAGAATTTATGATGGTAGTCCTCCAACCAAACCAATGGTATTGAAATATTGTTCGAAAGCCTCGCGCGAAGGGGGGGGGGGGGGCGGCGGTGTAGAGTTGCGAATAGATAGTCCATGAAACGAGCTTTAATGTCTTCTGGGGAGGTAGTTCTAGTGGGGCCACCATCCCGGAGAGCCGTGACATACGACGCGGCACGGGGGCGCAAGAGGTTTGCCAAGAAAGGAGAGTTCCCCATCAGCCTCCTCAGCATGCTTTTCCCGCAAACACGCAAGGGTCTCAGACCTGGGGTGGGCCGCATGTTTTGCGTCAAGTGCCTGAATCTCCGATTCCAACTTGTCCAAAGTGGCGCGTGTGGAGCGAAGGACACTAGCTTGCTTCGAGATACACTTGCCAGGTATCACTGTCTTATAGCCTTCCCACAGGATGGACCCTTGAGATTTAGGAAGGCGAAGACAAAGCTGAACTAGTGCATGATCGGAGAAGGTGCCTTCCGTGTGATTTGCGGAGGTAAGCCATGTAACGACATCGGGGGAGGTAATCCATAGATCAATGCGGGACCAACAGCCGCGAGGACTGGTGACACGAGTACCCTCATGGGCTTCGTGCCAAAAGTGACACCAGGCATCACCAGGCATCATATAACGAGTTGTCAGTGAGTATGGACTGAAGTAAAGCAGCAGAGTGAGGGTGGGAAGAGTGAGGGCCAGAGCGGTCCAAGACTGCAGAAGGTGTAACATTAAACCCCCCCTCCCCGAGAAGGGCCGCAGGGCCCAGGGAAGAGACAAGGTGCCATATATGATTGAAAATATTGGGGTCATCAGAATAAGGTCCGTATACACCAACTACCGTCGTAGGTTGGGACAATAGGGTGCCGTGCAAGATGACATACCGTCCGTCCGGGTCAGTGAGTACCTGGGTAGTGTGCCAAGGGAGCCCTCTTCTAATCAATATAGACACTTCCCTAGAGTAACAGGAATAAAAAGAGGAGTGTGATTCACCCCAGTAGCGTGACTGAAGTCTGGTGGCGGTCGTGGGCAGCAGGTGAGTTTCCTGCAGAAGGCGAATGTCGACCTTAAGCCGTTGTAGGTGTGAGTGAATGATCCTGGCTTTACGGTGATCTATAAGACCGCGGATAGTCCAGGTCCAACATATGGTGTCAGTCATGTTGTAGAGCTAGCTAGGAATAGGATGCAGTGCAAGAGGCCAGAAAGCGGAAAATACCATTGTGTGTGCTTGGGCAAGCATAACTTAACAGGAGAAAGAACCGGGCAGAGACATGAAAATATGTAGTGGCACTGCCGGTGACCTGCAATAGTGTACAACCAGACCATGGGGTAACCACCGAGAGCAGAGAGCGCTGAGGGTGGAAATATTATCTCTCAGGAAGGAGAAGATGCCATGTACTAACATGCAGCACTGATTAGGGTTAACGATAAGGTGATGTATTCTGATAGGAATCGTAAGATGCGGACACAGAAGCAAAAAAAACCGCAGTAGAACAATAAGAAATCCAGGGAAACCCCCCACCCCACCCAACCCAACCCACCACACAAAATACAATAAGAATCCCAGTTGCTGGCAAAGCCAGAACAGACAAAGTGTAGTCGGGTACATTCCCCAAACACCATCCCCAACCTTGCCGCCCCACCCTCGCAATCCAAAAAACATTACCAAAAGGACCTCCTCCCCACACCAACCCCCCAGTCAGGCTGAGATACCACCTCTACCCAACCCAGGGACCCACAACTTGGAAGAAGGGAAACAACATTAGGAAAGGGAATTATCCCGTGAGGGCATGGCAGAGCTCAGCATACTCCCCCCGCAGTGAAGCAGGGTGGCCAAGCTGTAAGAAAAACAATGTTCAGAAAAAAATTAGCCAGTAAGTCACAACATATCATTCATTGTCACTGAGGTGATTGGTTGTGGCAAGCTGAGAGCCGATGGTGATGAGCGAGACGATTTATCGAGTTTCTTGGGAAAAGCGAGGGCATCTCTGGAATCAGGAAACACAAGGTTTTTGTACCCTGTCGAACTCAGCTTTGCCGGGTAGGCCATAGAGTAGGAAACTTCATATTTTTGTGGGATCCGCTTTGCAGGGAGGAATTCGCGATGGACAGCCTGGACTGTGAGAGTATAGTCAATATAAAATGAGAGTGAGTTTCCTTGATGATTGATTTTGCCCTTCGTCGCGTGCTGCTCAGAGAATGGCATCCCGATCTCTGCCATTTAGTATTTTTGCAATGAGGGGGTGAGGAGGTAATCCGGGACCAGGACGTGGGCCGAGAAAGCGATGTGCGCGTTCAACAATGAAAACTGAGGAGAGACTGTCACTGAAGAGTTCCTTGACAAGGACAAGTTGCTCCACTAAATCCTCCATGTGGGGGATATTGGTGGATTCTGGTACACCAGTGATGCGGAGATTGCTCAGACAGGAACGCGCCTCCAAATACTCATTTTTATTCCGGATGATGTCCAGTATTTTGTTCATCTGCAGCAACTTCTGATGGTCCTGAGTGGCAGTATCCTCAATGTCCGAGAGTCTGAACTCCACGTGGAGGAGGAGATTGTCGTGGGAGTCAACACAGGCCTTTACTGAGTCCAGGCGGGCAGAGAGTTGGTCTAGTTGGGCCGTGATACGAGTGACAGTTGACTTTACTTAAAGCATAATTGCCTTCAGGTCAGTGTCCTGAGCAGGAGGCACATCCAAGGTGGTCCCAGGGTCACCACTGTCCGAACCTGCGCCGACCTGGTGAGCCGATCTGCGCTGGTCGATGGTGATTTTGGGCTGCTTAGGGTCAGTCCTCCCCATGGCGTTCTGACCCAAACAGAAAACACCACCAACCAGCGGCAAAGGACGCGGTGGGCAGGCCACCCCACCACAGCCGAAGTAGACAGAACAGTAGAGATGGCAAAAAAAGTACTGGGGGGCAGCTGCGGCTGACCACCGAGAGCAATGGGCCCGGAGGGTGGCAAAGAGACATGGCCGATGGTGTGGGCACCACGATGGCAGCACAGCTAATTTGAAAAGTATAAGCCCATGGCTATGAGTGATCTTGCTACCAAAATTGAGGCCAAGCATAGGGAGACTGCAGCATTTATAAATTCGGTCATAAATCCCACTGTAGTATTTGCTGTGGGTAGATTTTTAATCAGAGCGACTAATCAGGTCAATTGTGATGTGGTTGCTGGAAGTGTCTTACTAAATCCTGTGTCTTCAGAAGAGTACATTTAGGAAAGATATGTTTTAATGCATGGTTGTCATTTTTATATTGATTTGCATGATTTGATAACGATCCGTGTGAGTCGATCTCAGTTGTCTTGTTAGCTAATGCAATTCAGAAATATGCGTTACTGTTTAATGTATTTTAACTTGTTAAATCACTAATCGTACTCAGTGTAGAATATACTACACATCTAATCTTGTTATATAATGGCCTACAGGGCTTATTGTACATTTCCTGTGGTTATTTTATATCTGCATCCCACGGTCTGACTTACTATTAGCTGATCTCCAGTCGCAAATTAAGTGATGAATGACATGGTGTACGAATAGGCGAGATCATGCTTATTTCAAATGCTATTTCCTTGAGGTAAAAGAGGCCAATATTATCACTATGAAATTATAATAACGCGTCATTATTTGAGCACCGAATTCAGTAACTTAAGGGTTTACCTCGTGTCTCGAGCTCCATCCTGAATTCTTCCAGTTAATTGCATGCTGATTAGTTGAGAGACAGGCACTGCTAATGTTGGCCTTGAGGATCAAATTATCTGCAAAGCCTTCGACTTGTGTCATTTCACAGGTGGGTAGGAGGGAGAGGGACGAGAAAGGGAATTACTTCAAATGAAGAAAAGGGAAATATCTACTTAAAGAACGCAGAACTCTTGCGGCGTCCACCTCCTCGCTGAGAAGAATAGGCAAATGAAGGTATTGATTTTACACTGCGAGAAGTGGATTTTTTTTCTCACCTTCTCTGTTGATGTGCTTAGCTATTGAGCACAGGTGTGAAGGTTAATAGGAGCCCATGGTACAGCCAAGGTAAGGAAGAAGAAAAGATTTGGAGCCAAAACAAGAGCAAAAATATATGCAGGCCTACTCTACGATAAAAACTGTGAGCACAAGCTGCAAGGGGTTTTTGACTTGTTCTAAAAAAGCACACGTGTTGGAAATGCAAAATCTAGTGTATTTTCCTCACTTACAAAGATTTGTGTTGCATAATTCATATCAATAATAGTTGAAGTCAAATGAAGACATCTTAAAGTGCAGATACCACAAAATATTCCCATGTCAGGAGTGGGTAGCTGATCCACTCCTGTTTTGTCTCTTAGCAAGCACTGTGGGTTTTCTACTTGCAAATGGGGAAATTAGAAGTTCAAGGATGCAAAGAACAAACTATGGCCAAAAAAGCTACTTACACCTGATTGCAATTTATGAATTAAACTGCTTGTGAATTAAATAGCTTTGTGTTACATAGAGCAGGACTGAGAATAGACCTGACTCGGAGGGAGTAAACTAGCATGAACTAGGGGCAGCAGGTGAGACAAAGAATCCATGGTGTAGTAGTAGAGTATCTAAAAAAGAACAATGCTGAGTGACAAGCCTCAGGGAAGGTCACAGTTGGATAAAATCTGGATGCCTGTGGAAGACGATACCATCCAATGCTTCTGGTCCGAATCCTTGTCTGAAATATGTAACTGACTTATTGATTGTGAAATAGGATTTGACTTTGAGAAGCTGCCTGCCTTAAAGAAAGTAGGTTAGTGGCAGGTGTAGGAAGAGTAGTATTGAAGCAGCAACAAGATCAACGAGGTGGTGCTATCATTGCATTAAGCAATAACACAGTGGCTCTCTAAGAGGTCTTTACAATGCTTATTCACTCAGACAGGGGATTTACTTTTTATCAAAATTGTATTTGAATATGGAGCCTTGTCATGGCAGTAATGCCCTTCCGTGCCTGAAGAGTATTCTCCAATACCAAGATGTTAAGCACAATAGGGCAAAAAAGGGGCATTCAGTAAGTTGCTAGAAAAAGAGGTATGAAACCCAATCAGCTGGTAAGGAGCATCTTGTTCAGCACAAGAGAAGGGTTGACATAAGGTCTAGATAATTATAGCTGAGAAGTGTAAAGACAAAGTGGCTTGCTTCTCCTGTTTCAGACTTCAGAGTTAACTTTAGCCCTCAGATAGTAAGGTTGCTTGAGGTAAAACACGGTGAACCACCAGATCGTGGCTCACCATCTCAGGAATTTAGGAGTTTCTGGCAAAGTGCTATCTTGGCTCCAATCCTTACTGGAGGGTAGGTGTTTCCAATTGTTCTCAGGGGACACCCTATCTAAATCCGTCCCACTCAAGTGTGGAACTCCACAAGGCTCATCACTAAGCCCAATCCTCTTTAATGTCTATATGCAACCACTGGCGGAGAGTGTTGCTCGGTTTGAGATCCATAGAGTCACTTACGCCAATGACACCCAGCTGGTGGTGGCCCTGACCCAGACCAATCATACACCCCCGGATCTCCATCACTGCCTTGAAGTCACCAAGTGGATGAATCTGTCCCAATTAAAACTCAACTGTGACAAAACCGACCTGATGATACTTGGCAACCAGCTAAACTTCAAAGCAAACACTATGTGGCCAGCCTATATGGGATCAGTACCCATCCCTAAAAGAGATAAAAAGTCTGGGTATCTGGTAGGACCAAGATCTTTCATTTAAAGTTCAAGCCAGAAAAAACACTGCGCTCTGCTTTGGACTGCTAAGAATGTCTTGTAAAGTGCTGCCGCTACTACCTGATCAGGCAAAAAAAAATCTTGGTCCAATCGCTTATCCTATCAAGAATAGACTATGGTAATGACCTTTATCTGGGTGCTCCCAACCATGTAATCTCAAAACTGCAGACCCTTGAACGCGGCGGCAAGACTGTTCACGTGAACCCAGAAACGATGTTCTGCTAAACCGGCACTATGCATGCTCCATTGGTTACCAGTGCAGAAAAGGATCAACTTTAAAGCCCTGTGCATCGCCCACAAGTCACTAGGTGGTGATGGGCCTCCTATGATCAAGTCTTTGATCCACCACTACAAGGCTAACAGAAGCCTTTGCTCAGACGAAATGTATCTTGCAGTGGTTCCAAGGATCAGGAAGGCCGGAGGTGGAGGCCGCCGCTTCACGTATAATACCTCCAAGCTGTGGAACAGCCTGCCGCTGCAACTTCGCAGACAGCGCAATCACTTAGCTTTTCGTAAACAACTTAAGACCTGTTTCTTTCAATAGAGGGTAGGCCCACCCTAGTGACCGCACAGCGCTCGGATGCTTCCGGGCAGCCATGTGCTTTACAAAAACCCTTCTATTCTATTCTAAAAGGGTTTATGCTAAAATGCATGAAGTAACAAATCAATGTTGGATGTAAACATGTTGATGAATTGCAAGCCCAAACTTAAATGTCAGGAGACCACATAGATTAAGGAGAGCCTATATTTATAGAGGGTATGTACACATGTCCTGCCCTACGTTAAGCTGTATCACTGGATGGCGGAAGAGGGACATACCAGTTAATCAGTAGCTCGTTTTGGAAACTGCTGTATTTCCAATATTCATGTAATACTCTGAGTATTACTGATCTCAGAATTCCCAAGAAGCCCTTGGGATACGTCAGTAGCATTCACTCCGAGGGAGCCAGCTGACCTCCAAGAATTGATGGGCAGAACTAGTGACCCTTTAGATCTTGAAGCCATAATAAACTAAAATTTCGCACCTTTCGGTATATAATGATGAGATTTTTATCATGGGTTCTTTGGAGAGGCATGTAGACTTCCAAACTACAAAATATGTATTTCAGAATCTGCTCAGTAGATTGGGCATTAAGCAGAAATCAAAGCAATGTCAATAAGCTAATATTTTAGACATGAAATCTAATTCACATGATCCACAACTAAAGTGTTTCTGATGAACTGTGGAGTGGTCAAGTGCTAGGTATCATTAAAACTCCTAAATAACTCATGTGTGTAGAGCTCTTCGTGCCTTATTCATGTTTTTACATTGTGAGGGTACTAATGACATCTTTGGTTCACGCAGTAAGGAGAAATACGGACCTTTAACATTTAGATATTCCTTGAGCTTAGGGAAGCATGTTGTTTGACAGTCTGCTCGACTAAGCTCTTCTACATTTGGGATACCTTGCCACTAATTGTGCACGCAGTGCTGTAGTACTCTGGACACATCTACATATGCAATTTGGAGATTAGGTTATTTCAACTTTGCCATTGGGTGTACTCTAATATTGTCTGGCCTACATGGATTACTTTACACCAGTGTCCATTAACACACATCGTGTATGCCTTGTCCTGGTTGAACACACCCCTCGTGTTTATTTGCAAAATCTGTTTGACTCGTTTCATGGGAGCCAAAAAAGAAGATCCTACACCTGGATCTGCCTACTTGAAAATTAGAACTCACGTTCATTAATGTTTCATTTATGCACTGATTTCAAGATGCTAATTATTTCTATTCTGGGCAGCTTTAGTGCTTCCGCATGCCATCCTGGGCCTATGTGCAGCATCGTGATCAATTCACCTATCAGGAGAGTGTGACAGACATATGTTTGGAGACCTCTACTCTTCTAACCTTGTAAGTGAAATACCTCTAGAAATGGAGTGTCAGTCAGTCAAATATCTTTATTCGATTATTAAAAATCATAAAAGAGCGAGCAATACATGAGAACATTTCATCAGGACACATTGTAATATAGATCAATATTTTGTTTAAAAAACCCTAAAACACATTATACACAATAAAATGTACATTAGTATTTAAAAAGAATAAAATCAATAAAATATAAAAGGTACACATTAATCAGGGACAAGGTGCATAATTCTAGTGCGATGCTTATTTGTACGTGCGCCTGCAACCAGAAAACTAGCAACATGAAATGTTACTTTTAAGTTCGGTAAAAGTTGCAGGAACATCATAGCTGGTTTTACCTGTGTAAAACCCAAATTGCACAGTATAGGCAGCAAATATTTTTTCCTAATCTCTCTATAGTGGCCGCAGAACAAAATAAAATGAGTCGTGTCTTGGGTGGAAAAATAATCGCAATCGCATGGTTCAGCATTTTCAGGTCTAATCCATTTTTTAAAATTACCCAGAATGAAGGGAATCAAGTCAAGACGAAATCTTGTTAAAAGGAAACGATGGTATGGTTTGTTTACCAAAAAAAGATATGGTTCCATACCTGGGACAGTTGTTAACGTACAATGTTTCTTAACCGTAGATTTATTTAACTCTATGGCTTCCCTCTCCAAAACATAATAATTAGTCAAAAGATTTTTGACTATTCTTATGTCTTCCTGATTTATCAAATGTGGAGAAGAAAAAAGTTCGGGTCGGCCAATTAAAGTTAACTGCGTCTGAACATATTTTAACCATGGAATATTGTATGCTCTATCCAGGGCTAAACAATCTTTAAGGATGTTATGATTTAAGGTAAGCTCCTGGTTGAGCCAAACTTTCAGCCATCCAATAACTGGGGCTAATTTCAAAATGTCGGTAATATAGCCCAATCCAAGCTCTGTGTGTATTATATAAGTAGAAGTTGATTGAGGGACAGAAAGCAGGGTTCTCAGAAATTTATTTTCTACTTTCTGAATTTTATCATATTCATGATTAGTGTACCCCCAAATAACAGAGCCGTATTGAGCAACCGACAAACATTTAGCTTTGTAGACCTTTATAATGCTTTCCATGGGTTGGGCTCCAAGTTTTTTAGCAAAACCAAGCAACCCAGCAGCCGCTCTTGCTACAGAGTTGCTTTTAGCCAAAAGCTGAGGGCCCCACGTGCCCTTTTCATCAAAGGTCACGCCTAGGTAGGGAAAGGATGGGACTCTCCTAACCTCTTTCCCAGCACAGAAAAATGTTTTGGTCTTTCTTTTCCTGCCTGCGGCCCCTGCTATCATTACGTGGGATTTTTCTACATTGGTTTTCATGTCCGAGGACATGAAATCCCCAAAGGATAAAAGGAGTTTATTTAATGCCACTCCAGAGCGTGCTAAGAGGACAGCATCATCCGCGTACAGGAGGACAGGTATTTTTATCTCTCCTGCACGCGGGATGTCGATGTGGGACTCTGCCGGAGCTGCCTCAAGGTCGTTTATATAGAGAGTGAAGAGGAGGGGGCAAGGATACATCCTTGCCTAACCCCCCTCTCTGACTCAAAGTGATAGGTGCATCTTCCTTCCTTAGTCACTCTGACCGAGGTCTTAAGATTTCTATGTAGCTCGGCCAGATACCCCACCAGGGGATCATCAATGCCCATGGACAAGAGGACCCCCCACAGCTTAGCCCTGTTGACCAGGTCAAAAGCTGAGGAGAGGTCCATAAAGGCCATGTACAGAGAGCCCCCCTTAGCAATTACGTATTTGTTTATGATCAGTTCTAAATTTAGACACTGATCTAAAGTTCCTCTTTTGGCTCTAAAACCATATTGTGCATTTGATAAGGCACCCTTCCCTTCTAGAAGCTGAGTCAGTCTTCCTAAAAGGACTCTTCCCAGGATTTTAACACTAGAATCGATAAGGGAGATCGGCCTATAGCAGGCCGGGTCTGTTCTTTGTCCCTTTTTAAAAATCGGAATTATGGTAGACTTCGACCAGCTAATAGGAAAAGTAAAATCTCTGGTAGCATTAAAAATGTTAGTGAGAATTTTGGCACTTAATTCAGGGGCACTCTTAAAAAAGTCTGCGGGAACCCCGTCGGGGCCCGGTGCTTTTTTAGAGTGGGTGTCACTGATCGCTTTTTTTACCTCCTCTGTACTAAAAGGGGGAATAATAGCTCCTGCTTGTGTAAATTGTATTCCACAACCTGGGATATTATCAGGGCAGCTATAGATATTACTGAAATGTGTAACCCACTGTTCATCGGGTATGGTGCAATCTGCTCTCTGCTTGTCTAAACCCACAAAAAAAGTATGGTTTATTATCGCCCAAAATCTAGAACTATCTCTCTGTGTATCGGGCGACATTAAGTCGTTCCAGGCCTCCTTTTTAATCTCAGATTTCCTCATCCTGATAGCACTACTGAGGAAAAAATATAACTATGCTATCTGTGCTTTATCTCTTGGTTTGTTTTTTAAAGCCTTTAAGAGGATTGAGTGAGCCTTGGAGCAGTTTGAATCAAACCATTTTGGGCCCCTACATTTATGGGGCTTTTTCTTTACAGTCAGATCTAAATTGACCTGGCGGCAAATAACGTTAAACGCCTCTATCAAGGTAATAGCAGACTTATTATTATCCAAGCAGATTGCAACCTCTCCCTCGACTCTAGAAATGGAGTGGTGTGTGAAAGTACGTCTGGAGGATTCTGTTGAAAGTCTGAAACCTGTAGCAATATCGGTGTTTAAAGATGCTATAAAAGCAATGACTAAAGCTTAAATTTTCTGCCCATCATGGAGAGGGAGGAAGGTCTGTTTGGTCTAGCCAGACCTAAGCTAGGCTATGTTCAGCTTCCTATAGCCTCAAATACGCCATATCCCTTCACACATCTGCTGTTCTCCCACCAGCACAGTATATAATCCGTATGCAGCAGGTGTTCCATTTGACCTGAACATATCAGTCCAAATTCGAACTGACCAGGGATACTCGCGGCTCCTCTGCTGTGGCGGATGAGTGTTGTCCCACTGCTTTTAAGCAGTGTGAAGAAGAAACATAAAATAAAAACTTTAAGTTACTACCATTTTATGCTTCTTGCAGCTTTGCGGGCGGTGGGGCTGCTCTGCTCTTGGAGCACTGGCGGAGTGGTTTACCCACTCCTAAGTGAACAATGACTGTTTGGTTTGCGCTCGGGCCACCCCAAACAAGTCATGCGCACTTTTTCCGTTCTCCATGCAGGCTACATTGCAGCCTGAATTGAGAACAAGCCCAGGACCCCTTTTCCTAGTCGAACGTAAAAACTAGGACGCTCAAAACCAGTCACAGCACTGCTGCGTTGTGATTTGTCATGGGGCCTGGATGCTTACCAATCGGGGCCTGCTGCCTGTTCCTCAAGTTCCACAAGGTGAGAGCAAGAGCAGAGACGCAGACCTGGTGCAAAGGTATTTTTTTGTTTTTTTTTATATGCGTGAAGTGCAACTCTCCCCACCCCCAGTGCGACCCGCCCATGCCACCACCCGCGAGCCATGCCGGCCGCCACTGCTACTGGAGGCATGTACAAGCTGTAGAAGGAAACAAATTACTCTGGCATCTGATTAATAAAAGAACCATTTAATCGTCACTAGTGTTCAATGCTTTCCACCTCATGCTGAGAGGCCTAACCACCCAACATGTAATGACAAATCGGAGGGTACTGACAAATGCAGTAAAAATTGCATGTTTCTCCGATCGAGCTGTCTTCCGCCCTTCACTGGTTTTTAGCCCACATAGACCAACGTAATTTAGATACTTACTCTTGCTGGCAGTTGATGCAGATTTGGAAGGGTGGCAGTGATAAGCTAGTAGGAAGAAACTTACTTTAGCAATGAAGCAGCCAAGTTCTGCAGGAGCATTCCCACTATCCTTAGTGGCTACTGAATCTAGTCCAATACTTCAGTTGTATGGATAAGCCTTGTGCAGCCATAACAGTACATTCTGAGCCCAAATTAGTGGGTGCATCTCAAGGAACGCCCTGATGTAAACCACTCAATTTCCAGTAGTAGTGGTCTCATATCCTATACTGAACCTCTGGTCAAGAACTACTACTAATTTATACAACTAGGACAAGATCTCCAAAACCATTTATAGGTGGGTTGGAAGTTCGAGCTCACTTCAGTACAACTTCATTTGACTGTCCGATTCCACTTTTCGCCTGGAAGAACAATACTATATGCTGCTTGCTTAATCTGATAGGTATCTCGAAGGGTTAATGCGCCTTCAGAGATGTGTGCACTTTTTGTCCTCCTGATGTTGATGAAATATGAACTTTTGACTAATAGTAACAGCCGTCGTTTAAGATTAAGTACAATTGCAGAACCCGAAAACTAGTGCATTATAAAAATTAAAGGTATTAATGATAATTCATCTTCTCGTTTTACAAAGCTCTCTGATGATGCCCGACCTTGTAGACACTATACACCTGCAAAAAAAAAATTTGCGTTGGATGTGCGCCCTCTTGATTCATTTGATAAACCGCTATTGTTGTAACAGCGCCATTGTGCAACCCCTCCCTTACTCCCCCCACCTCTATACATTTCTACCTCGCAGGGTTTCATTGCTCTGATCGGCTCTCCTCGCCTCCTCACCTCAGAAACAATAGACACATTTAAGGCGTCGAGTGTCTCTGATACTTTACTCGGATGGACGCTGTAACAAGGAGGCGGCTATGGTGCCTTCTTAGCGCTTCCTAGCTGTGGAGAGCTCGAAAGGCGTCGCCTAGCCCTTCATTAAACTTCTTAAGTTAGAAAGGGTGTGCACTGTGTCTGCTTTTAACCTGCGAAAAGCAGCCACCGGGCTATAAATGCTCAACTATTCACGTAGTGAACACTGCGCCTTTGCTGAGCACTTTACCCCTGCCCTTCAGAGGAGGCTGCCTCTGCTGTGATTCAGATGCCTCGAGTGTGACCGGGCTCTGGAGGGTGGCAGTGCGTGGAGCTTCACCTCTAAAGGGGCTGGCTGTTTAGAAAGGTCCGAGAAGTACTATGTTCGAAGGTTTTATTAAGCAGTTCACCAACACAGTGTGAGGAGAGGGGGAGGTCACGGGAGGAGCGTCCGGATGGCAGGTCCGCAGCTGGCGTTTGTCAACATTGCAGAACGCTCAGCTAATGAGGGGGGGGGGGGGGAGAAGAAGAGGTACGGGAGAGGGAAGAGGACAAAACTGTGTTATTCAATCACAACACATCTTCCTCCTTAAGGAACAACACGGTATGGATAACCGAATAGTCACAAACAAAGTCATTGTGTCTGCACGGTGGCACAACTCTGCGACCACATCTTGTCATGGGTGGTTCCTCTCTCACACTGATCGGCGCATGCTCACTACAAGTAGGGGAATCCACGCGCTGGGTACCTTCAGGGTCAGCGCCTACCATATCTCCATCTGGAATACGCTCGCTGTGTCTAGAGGAAGATGAACCCTGTGTGTCCGGTGCTACATCTGTTTTGTCTTCACCATCATCCCAAAATTCCATTCTACCACCTACTGTGGTTCTGCGTGCATCTACATAATTTCAACATGTGCTGCTGTATTTGCCTGGGGCTAATCTCGAGAAATGCCACACTCTACCATCGCTGAGTAAGGCTGAGTTGCAGAACATTTTGTCGACCTTGAGTGGTCGTGAATATCTATTCTGCCCCTTAGCCATGAGTCCGCTATATTTCACACGAACCATGTCACCCACATTTACCTTTACTGGTTTGCTGCTGGGTTTTTTTGTCGTAGTGGTTCTTGCTTCCTTCCTGCGTCCTTTGTAAATGTTGTTTGACTGTGTCGGGCGACCAGTCTGCCCTTTTGGCGGCTGTCTGCCAGCCGACATTGTCCTTAGACATCAGTGTCCTTCCTCTCATCAACTCAAATGGGCTATGTCCAGTACTACTGCATGGTGTTATGCGATATGCCCACAAGGTCTTACCTATCTAATTTCTCCATGCTAGGTTATTCCCTTGATGACCCTGTTAAATCTTTCTACAGCACCATTACCCGCAGGACGGTACACGGGGGTGGTCTTGTGTGCTATATTATTTCTTTTCATGTAGCTGTCAAACAACTCTGAAGTAAACTGGGGGCCGTTGTCATTGACAACACATTTGGGTAGCCCTTCTTTGATGAACACCTCATCAAGGAATCGTAGCACGCTCTGTGTATCAGTCTTGTTCACGAACCCTACTTCTGGCCACTTTGAGAAGTGATCAATAATCACTATGACATAGACCTGCTCTCCTTGATCCGAATTTGGCCCCATGATGTCTATCCCGATCCTTTCCCATGGAATGTTGGGAGATGGTAATGGGTGGAGTGGGGGCCTGTACGTGACCTTTGACTTGTCAGTATTGTTGCACTGTACGCAGTCTCTTACTACTCTCTTGGTTGCTAGATCCACACCTGGCCACCAGTACAGGTTCCTTATTCTGCTTTTTGTCGTGTCTATGCCCAGGTGTCCCTCATGGCATAGTTCTAGTATTGTACGTCTTAGGGTGGTTGGAGGAATTACCTTTCCACTCCTTAAAAGTAACCCCTCTTCAATTGAGAGTTCATCCTTAACTTCCCAAAAGGGCGACAAATCCTTCTTTATATTTCTTTTTGCTGGCCATCCATTCGTTACCATGTCACACACAGTGCTCAACGTCTGGTCTGTGCTAAGTTCAGTCATCCATTTTTCTAGTGAAATTCCTTGAAGTTCATCATGTACACTTGCGACCCAGAATTTTTCATCTGCTTCTCCACTAATTTCTTGTGTTAGAACTGGCATTCTGCATAGGAAATCCGCTACAACATTCCTAATACCAGGTACGTATTGCACCTCGTAATTGTAATCAAACAGTTTTACAGATAGTCTTGCTAGTCTGGGAGGTGCTGCAGGTGTCAGAGGCCGGCTGTTAAGGGGTAGGATCCCCTCTTAGATCGATGAGGCCTTTAGCAAGGTCGCATGCTACCTTAAAATACTGGTCTTACTATGTCCTCGCTGGAGGAAATGCACAAAGATGTTTTTCAGGAACCTACGTTTGCTTCTCTTTCCTCGAATCCCCTCGGGCGCGGAACCTACTGACATCTTTTAGTGTTTGTTATTCATCTACTGAGATGCTTTTCAAATGAAAGAGGTTACGCATCGTTCTGTGACTAGCATTGCCATTTAGCATGCTAGTGAATGTCCACGCCGAAGCGCCCTGACTTGAGCGCGTTTAACAGTTTTACTGCTGAGACAGCTCAGCGAACTAGCAATCTGTTTTCAAAAGCGAGGACGAATCTAGAATGTGGGTAACTGTGAGGCATTCTGAGCCTCGCCACAGTTGTTTCCACTAGACTCGCTTCTCTCCAAAGATGCGCACAAAACCCATCAGTAGTACGTGTAATCCATTGAACCTCTGTTCACATTAGAGCCCCCAGTTTTGTTACCAAAGCAGCGACTGGAGTTTCCTTCCGCCTTCAATGTTCTGTGTTAAAGGAACAGTCGGTAAATTGCATCAAACTTATAGGTTACACTCCGCTCTACTTTGTGGACCATTGGAACATGAAACGCAGTAAAACCCAACCTAGTACTTTCAAGTGCGACCAATGCCAAAGCATTCCATTCATTCTACTCACTCATTGCAGGATGGGCGTTTGGTGTGACCTAGAAGGATGCCGGGCCCATACATGCCACGTGCTTGAGCTGAGCTTCACAACTGGAGATATTCATCACTTTGTGAAACTCTTTGAAGAAAAGAGGACCCTATAAATCCAGGTCTTGGTTTCTATGTTTTTTTACCAGTGTAATTTGTAAAGCGCAACCTAAGTGAACCTGGGTTTCTCCTTGTACTGTGAGATAAAATAAGGCATTGTACACGTGGCAAGCACTGATGCATGATTAGTGTAGCAAGGTCTTCAACGGTTTCCAGTGGAGCAGGAGAAGGCCGCAAGGCTTCAGTCTTGCCAGGAGCACAGTGTTTTCTGTCTCAGGCTAGGACTTCATAGCACTAAAATACATTGCACTCTTCAGCACTGCACCAACCACCATTTGTTTATCTCTCTGGTTACATACACAGACCTCTGCAGCGTTCACATTAACCAAAGCAGGTTTCATAACGTAAAATAGTGTATTTCCCACTTATTAGTTTAGGTTGCATTTATTTTACATTTCAGATGTTCTATTATATTCAGTTACCTGAAGGTGAAAGTTCACCAAAACAGTTAGAAATGTTCTTTTTAGCCATGCCTTTGAAAGGGCCGGACCCATAAGTTCTAGATCTAGGAGAAAACATTAACAATGCCATCAATTCAATAAGGAATTCTCTAGTTACATAGTAACCACAGACCCACTATGTAAGGTTAGTTAATTTAATACAAAGACAAAAACAACTGGATATAGACCCCTCAAATTGAGTGTGTAGAAATGCATTGGAATCAACATAAAGCCAGATCTACAAAGTTAAGTCTGTGCAACATGCACAAGACAATTAACTAAAGAAATAGTATGCAGAGGATCAAAAAGCATGAGTTCAAATGTCCCTAAATCGAGGGTTGATGAATATAAAGCATCAATCTATCCCTACACTAACGCTAAAATTACATACCTACTTAAGCATCGTCAGGGAAAGGGGTGAAAAGGTGTCAGCATGTGGAGTCTTCCTAAGAAGTCTCTCCACCATAGATTGGTCGGCTAGCTTAAAGCTATCTAGACACAGCTTCTTCTGAGATGCTCCCTCCAAAGGCAGGCAAGAAGTGGGCTGCTTTCCTTACTTGGAACGTCCCACAATTACAGGTATCATCCCAAGATTCCTTGTGGGTCACGTCATCCGTTCCGAATACGAAATCATAGGTATTTTTCCACAGGATAGCGACGTTTCCGAACAGTAACACATTGACCTTTATTCCCAGGCCTTCTCTGGTGTGGTAATACAACTGTTCTCCTTATCAGCCTTAGCTCACGATGTATCCTCTTTTCTCCTTGCCTAAATCCTAAAACAAAGACATTATTCGAACTAACAAGGGCGCTACTTCCACCTGCAACACAAACGTGAGAGAGAAGGAAATCAATTGCACACATGAAATTTAAACTGTAAATTCTAAAACGAGAGCTTCCAGGGAATCTGAATTTCGACCTACTAGCTTTAGCTAATATAAAAATGGAGCATGTGCTTTACGAGATTGCATAGAAAATAAGGTACGTTCAGATAATATTCCTACCTACATATAAAATGACACAATTAGACACAATAATACATTATTTAGTTGCACAACACAAATTCTTCACGTTAGTGTTTTCTGCTAGTTATATTTGGTTTCTACATTAACTCTTCCAGTTTACAATTCATCACCTAAATACATCCCGGTTTATTACATTTCAAGGTCCTAACACTTGAACACGACAAAGGATTATATGCGGGGGAGCTCTACACAGTCATTATAATGCACCCCTATAAATGAAATGAAATTTCCGCTACGTCACCTTTGACACTTCCCACACATTCACTGACCCCGCCTCCATTGCTGTCCGGTTCACAGTTCCCATATTTCTTTTGTGCACTTCCACTGGTCACACAGTGGCACCGTGTGAGTTGGCAGCTCGGCTTGCTCTTCATAAACAGGATTCCAGAGGAGTCTGTGTAGAAGTGGAGAGATCTACTAAACCATGGGAAGTGGTAGTCTGGTATCTCGCCTGTAACCTCTTCCTGTGACCCTGAAGACGGAAACCAATCTTCTTCGTTTCCGCAAGGGACTAAAAACTTGGCTTTTTCAGCAGTGAGCAGAAGATTTAGATCAGCAAAATCAGCATGTTAGCTCTATTTTAGTCTGTCCCTGAGCGCCGGGAAACCCATTGTGGGTAGCTGTGTGCTTTATAAGTTTAAATAAATAAATAAATAAATAAATAACCTGGTATCGGCTTCCCTTCTTACCCAAAGAGAGCTTCCTGCGCCCTTCCCATTGCATCTCCTAATGATTGAGACCTGACAGGCCTGGGGGATTAGTGATCTTTAAACCTCGGTGCTTCCTCCTCCTCCTATGGGACGCTGCTACTAATAAAGATGTGCAGGGCAGATGCACTTGTAAACACGGCCTTGTAGCCATAGCAACACGAGCTACATGGAGTTTTACTAATTAGGGTCTTTATTGTCAAGAGTTTAAAAGAAGGTTCTTAAAAATGCGCAGAACTGGCAAGGTAATTAGTCTTGGTGCGCTGAAAGTAAGTGGATAGTTTCGGGAGCATTACCATTGTGTCTGGTTCCTCCGTTAGACATCAGTGAAAATGATCACATCATGCTCTGCGGAGGTTTAGCCGCACCACCGAGCCCCGACTTCCTGTCCTGCTCTTTCCTAGTGCAGGGCAGCACGCAGCACGCCACAGCAGACACTGCTCTCCGCTGCGTGGTCAGGGTGGCATTGACCACATACTGCCTCGTGCCCACAGTTTTTTTCTAGGCATTTACAGAGCTAGATGGCTAGTGCTTGTACTCCTCACTCCTAGAGATGGGCAGGGCCGAAACCCCCCAGGAGGCTGGAGACCCCATCTGTTTACAGTGCTTCAATGCGAGTGAATGCCCCGGGTGTTTGCTTTCGGTCATATGGCTATTTTTGTGGAGTCCTTACTGTTCTGGTCTCTATCCCTTGAACCCCCCTCCCCCAGCAGTGGTTTTCTTCCAGGGTTGGATGGGCTGAAACGGCCCCTCTACCAAGTCGGTTCCCGAAGCCACCAAATGAAGCATTGTTGAACCTTTATACAAGCTTGCTATGGCAGAAGCATAGGGCTCCTGGGTACTGTTCCAGAGCGTTAGGTTTTGGAATTTGTCATGAGTCTATCTCCGGAATTGCCTCTACCCTACAGCTTGTGGGAAATTGTGATGCAATCCTGGGCAGCTTTCAGCTCTCAGACCCGCCCTGAGCTGTAGCAAGGGGCCAGGAGGCAGGGCTTTGATTCTGGGTGAGGCTACTCCTCTCTATCTGCAGGTGCCAGTTTCTCACCTGAAACTCTAAGAACAGCAGACATCGGGCAAAATACCTAGCACTTGTTCTCTTTGCACACAAGCATTGGCAAAGCCAATAGGACTTGCATTTGAACCTATTGGCTCTGCCAATACTTATTGGTTCATGCTCTATGCCATACATCATGACCCAGAGGAAGAAAAACAAATAGTACGACAGTGGTCACATTTTGTATGCGTGCGCATGTGTGATAGTGTATCTGCATGCATGCGTCATTATGAAAGTGCATGTGTGTGATTATGAACTTACAAAACATAGGACCACCTGTTTTTTTTCCCTTTTTTTCTTGTTACTAGTCCAAACTGGAACGGTACATAACGTTGTACAAAAGTGCTTTCTCTTTTTGCATTAACAAAAGTCAGTAAAACAGTAGGACTACGGTGGTGGTAGGCAGCAGTGGAAGAGGAGGTGCGGAAGGATGGGATGGGTAGTGGGCAGGGGAAGGTGGGAGCAGCACAGCACACGAGTGCTACACAGGATTGAGGAGAAGCGCACAAGCAAGAGAGCAGCAAGAAGCCTGGGGAGTTAGAAAAGCACACAGACAAGAGAACAGCACAGGCACAAGGGGTGGGGAAGCATATAACGAAGATAGTTGGAAAACACATGCATTTATGTGTAGTGCTTAAGCAAACAGAACAATGTAGTTGCTTAAAAGTGAGCAGTGAAAGGACACACGTAAAGAGGCGATGCTTTATGGGAGGTACAAACACATGACGTAAAAGGGACACAGTTGAGTAGCAAGCACATGAGTAACAAAGAAAGGGTTTTTAGAAGTGAGGGGAAATACTGGGTGCTCAGCTGGCTATCTTCGCAAAAGGTGTTATGGATAAGTGGTTAAGCGTAGGTGCAATAGAGGGCGAGGGGATGAGCCCTATAACACCTCGATGTGTGAGTTGCAAAACAACTTACAAAATGACAAACGGAACATGCCCTATGCACACTACAATATGAATCAAAACATGGGTTTGTAGATTATATAATCATAGCACATTCATTATACAATTGCCAAGAAAAAGAAAACACAGTTCGTTTAGAGTGAAGAACTCCTCGTTTAATGATTCTTCGCACACCAGCCTACACGTGTTTTGTCGCAAACGGAATGTGATTTCCGCGACTCCTCATGGCTTTCGGATATGAGAGGTATAGTTGAAGGTCGCAAAGCCGGTGATAATTCCGACCCGGCTTCACACAGGACCGGGTGTATATGTAGAATGTTCACGTCTGGGACCCGTAAATTCCGGGTGTAGCGACCTGGTGCTTTTTAGATCTTGCGGTAGCGATCCGCCACGGTGATAAGATCCTGTGATGTGTGGTAGGGATAAAATAGTTCCTTTACGGCGGTCCTTGATAGTGTTGCAAGGATCTGTGGCAGGCTGATTCTTGTTGTAGCCGTGACTTGCTGTCTCCTCAGCGCTGCAGCTTCAGACAGGTGGGTCGATCGTGGTCCACTACCAGGAACCCAATCGACCCACCCGTCTGAAGCTGCAGCGCTGAGGAGACAGCAAGTTCCGGCTACCCGGGGTTTCTAGGACACGGGAACAGACTCGTTCCACGTGTCTCAACAAGAATCAGCCTGCCACAGATCCTTGCAACACTGACACGTGGAACGAGTCTGTTCACGTGTCCTAGAAACCCCGGGTAGCCGGAACTTGCTGTCTCCTCAGCGCTGCAGCTTCAGACGGGTGGGTCGATTGGGTTCCTGGTAGTGGACCACGATCGACCCACCTGTCTGAAGCTGCAGCGCTGAGGAGACAGCAAGTCACGGCTACAACAAGAATCAGCCTGCCACAGATCCTTGCAACACTATCAAGGACCGCCGTGGAGGAACTATTTTATCCCTAACACACACCACAGGATCTTATCACCGTGGCGGATCGCTACCGCAAGATCTAAAAAGCACCAGGTCGCTACACCCGGAATTTACGGGTCCCAGACGTGAACATTCTACATACACACCCGGTCCTGTGCGAAGCCGGGTCGGAATTATCACCGGCTTTGCGACCTTCAACTATACCTCTCATATCCGAAAGCCATGAGGAGTCACGGAAATCACATTCCGTTTGCGACAAAACACGTGTAGGCTGGTGT
The DNA here is from genome assembly GCF_964261635.1 of Lissotriton helveticus. NCBI lineage: Eukaryota > Metazoa > Chordata > Amphibia > Caudata > Salamandridae > Lissotriton > Lissotriton helveticus. The sequence continues at coordinate 249,548,602 of NC_136061.1, forward strand.
GCGAAGAACCATTAAACGAGGAGTTCTTCACTCTAAACGAACTGTGTTTTCTTTTTCTTGGCAATTGTATAATGAATGTGCTATGATTATATAATCTACAAACCCATGTTTTGATTCATATTGTAGTGTGCATAGGGCATGTTCCGTTTCACATGAGTAACAAAGCCAACAAGTGGCAAGCAGCTGGCACACTAAGCCTATACTGGCTTCTTAAGCTGACAGTAGGCCTTTTTCAATCCGAGAGCCATGCTATCAAGGAGACTGCCCTAACATGGTTTGGAGTGCCCAACGTTTGTTGGCTGCAGGATCGGCTATAGAAGCTTTCTGGGTTTAAAGTGTCCATTAAACCAGACGTAACTAAACTGTTATGTAGAGTTTTTAAGAGCAGGAGTGGCCATGCACAATCCTGCACCTTGCTTTTTATCACCTTTTTTCAAAGTGTTCCTGAGTTATGTCATCAGACGACACTTGTTTTTAGGTTTAGTTCAGTACTGCAAGATTCATAACGCGTCTTTGGCAATGGCAGATATAGTGTGTTCTGTGGAAGTGTAGATGCTAGAGGAATGACACTCGCACTCTGCACCATGATAACGTGGAATCTTCTTTTATCCTTAGGGGTATCGGGTTTTTAGGTCTCGCCTATTAATCCCGCAAGGGATAATAGGCGAAAATATAGAGGCCAAACCAAGGTCTGAAACCATCTCGGATTTTGGACAGTTCATGTGGTGCACTCGTGCGGAAAGCGCGTCCACATCAAAGCCATCAGCCTCCCTCCCACAGGCATCTGTTGCTTCCCCAGCGTGCGCGCTCGGCCTCACTTCTCCTCCCCCCTAATTGCTTTCACTTTCACGGCCGCGAGGCCGTGAGCTTCTCTTCAAAGGGATCCGCTCCCCCGCCCCCCAGCACAAAGGAATGCACATTTCCCGGCCGCTTGCATTTCCCGGCCGCTTTTCATTATTTATTTCGCATTTCCCGGCCGCTTTTCATTATTTTTATATATAGTATGCCCTCTGTTAGACTCGTTTTTTGTGCCTTTCTGCCCCCTGTTAGACTCGTTTTCCCTTGTTTTGTGCGCAGCCCACCGCACGCGTGGCCAATGCTTGTTTTCATTGTTACGGTTTTACTTTGTGGGCCTGTTATAAAACCGTGACTCAGCTAGCACGCGCTGGGAGAGGACTTCGTGACACAGAAGAGTCTGTCCGTTGTGACACTCGTGCTGGTAAACACCCAGCCATTGTTCTTTGCCGGCGGCAGATGCGAAGCTGAAACCAAATGACGTAGGAAAACTTCTACATTCCTCTTAGCAGATGAGACATACCTTCATTGAGGCTGATATGTAACACATTTAGCTATTCGTGGTATTCATTCACGTTCTTAGTTTTTCCCCTCTGCTAACCTCATAATAACACTCATAGTATTCTGAAACACGTGCAGTGTATGAATCTCGCCATTTCCTCCTTTCGTTGTTGATACATTGAATGCTTTTGAGCCGGTGATAATGCCGCGCACAGTACTAGGCGCTATGTGAAACACGCAGCACTATTAGTCCCACTAGGGAAGTGGGCTTTTTCCCTGACAGCATCACTGCTCTTCTGATATATTCGCTCTGCGTCACTGTTCAAAATGACCAAGTCACGAAGAAGGCCACGGATAAGGATCAATTATTTGACTAACAGTTCAATCCAGCACTGCACTAAAAACACGAGACACAGACTGTAGCATTGGTAACATTTACATGTATGTGTGATCTCAAAATAAAGCTCTGCTCTTTAGTACTGTCTCAAGTACATGCCCCCCTCCCACACACAGGTTTAAACCACACAATATAGTTTTATGTACAGCACTTACAGTTTATAAAGCTCATGCTACAATAAAATAGCGCTTTGTAGAGCCCCGCTGCTGCTTGGATGCGTCTCTGGGTAATTTCAAACCCCGAAATTAAAATAAAGAAACACACGCCCTGAAGCAGCCTGGTCTCGCTGCACAGCGCTGTAAAAGCACGTGATTACATTATACTGTGGGATCAAAGCAGATTCAGCACCTCTTTCTTTTCCTAATCATATTCGGATGCACTGCCCCCCTTGACTCCTCCTCCCCGCGAAGAATCATTGTTTAATAGTTAATTATTTGACAAAAAGCTCCCTTCGTTTGGTGTGCAATAACGTTTATTAAGATAAAACAAGCGCCAAGAAATCCGAGCATCATGGAAAAGCTCTTGTTTTCACTAGTTTCTGGTGATGCTCACACTTTAGAAATATGGGCCACTTTCACAAAACTTTCTTCCCACCTAAGGGTCACTCATCGACATAAAGCCCGAAGTTCCGACCGGGAAGCGGGAATACGCATTCATTTCTGGCTTTTTCCAACAACAGTTGCATTGCAAACTGAACACAGACGCAAATGTAATGCTGGGGCGTGCAGAAGCACAATTAGCGCCTGCACAATTAGCGCCTGCACAGGCTGCCAAAATGCTAGTGGGAGAGTGCAAAAGAGTGCAAACGGCCAAACTGGACATACAACAAAAACACCCCATTATATATTCATTCATCAGCACCACCACATTATCACTCGGCACCACCACAGCACCACTCGGCACCACCACAGCATCACTCAGCACCACCACAGCATCACTCAGCACCACTGAGCACCACCACAGCATCACTCAGCACCACCACAGCACCACTCAGCGCCACCCCAGAACCACTCAGCATCACCACAGCACCGCTCAGCATCGCTCCGCATCACCACATCATCACGCAGCGCTACCCCAGCATCACTCAGCACCACCACATTATCAATCAGCACCACCACATTATCAATCAGCACCACCACATTATCAATCAGCACCACCACATTATCAATCAGCACCACCACATTATCAATCAGCACCATCAGCACCACCACATTATCAATCAGCACCACCACATTATCAATCAGCACCACCACATTATCAATCAGCACCACCACATTATCAATCAGCACCACCACATTATAACTCAGCAGCACCACCACAGCACCACTCAGCACCACCACAGCACCACTCAGCACCACCACAGCACCACTCTGCATCACCACAGCACCACTCTGCACCACCACAGCACCACTCCGCACCACCACAGCACCACTCAGCGCAACCCCAGCATCACTCAGCACCACCACAGCATCACTCAGCGCCACCACATCACTCCGCGCCACCACAACATCAATCTGTGCAACCATACTACAACAACTGGTTCAAATATGTTCTCTCAATGTTTCGAGCTTTATTACAAATGTCACAAAAAGATGTTAATATTTCACTTCTGTTCTTGGATTTTCATCACAATAAAATACACTGAACATAATCCTCACAAAAGTTATTTACAAAAGTTTAAGCTATTGCCATTATAAATTACAATCACTTTTATTTAAGTATTAATTATTTAAAAAAATTAAAAGCCATTGTTATTTGTAATATCAATACATCTAAGTCACGTAAATACAAAACATGTTGCATTACAAATGCTATAGGTGTCACATTTGCGAAAGTTATAACTATTAGCATTGTAAATGACAAAGTATTAATTTAGCTATTTTCAAAACCAACACATAAATAAAAAAATTGTCATTTACAAGACCAATAGCTCAAACTTTCATAATGCGAGACCTATTGCATTGCAAATGCTTGTTTTGTTTGTTTTTAAAGTCCTTTGTTCAGTGGCTCCTTATTCGGTCCACACATGTTCTTTGATAGTGGTTGTATGTACCAGTGCATCGCTTGGCTGAAAGGTATCATTTCAAAGTGGTGAAATCTTCCCTAGGTTCTATTAATATCATAAATTGTAAGCAACAGTTGATATTTGCTAACTGTGGTAAGCAGAGTAAAGGCCGTTTAGCAATTTTCTTTTTTCTTTCATAGTGTTAAAAAGCACTGATTAATTCCATTGTTAGGAGGGAAATCAAAGTATGTGAAGTTGCGGATATAGCAAACGCAAAACTTGTGTTTGCCCCAAGTTAAACATGCTCACTTTAATGTTGGTAAATAACAGTAGAATTGCTCTATTAAACCATGTCTGCCAACAGTGTTTCAAGACTTGAGCTGCCATTTAACTGCCCTGTGCATTCTGGGAGGTATAGTCACTACTTCCTTCAATTGGACGAATTCGATAAGCACACATGTTGATAGTGATTTGTAAGAGAAAGCATCAGGAAATAGGTGTTTGGCATACCTGCAACAATCTGGCCACATTAAGGGGGTCATTATGATGACGGGCGGACTTAGTCCGCCTGCCATCCTATCGGATTACGGGACCGCCCGCCATAAAGCCGGGGGTCCCGTGGGAGGTATTAGGATGCGCACGCCACAGTGGCAGGCGCATCATGCATTTTTAACATTGTGACAGGCAGTGCTCTCAGCACTGCCCGCCACAATGCTAAAAATGCATGTAATGCATTTGCATACACAAAGCGGCAGGCACCGCGTGGTGCCTGCTACATTGTGTATGAAAATGCAGGGGGTACCACAGGTACCCCCCATGTGCACCCCCCACCTCGTCTTCACCATTTTACTATGGCGGGGGGCCCGCGGCGGACGGAAAGTCCGTCCGCCGCGGTCCCCCCGCCATAGTAATATGGCGGGGGGGAAATGGGTGTCGGGCGGACAAGGATGTCGGGCGGATCACCACCGCCCGCATGGCGGTGGCGATCCGCCCGACATCATAATGGGCCCCTTAGTGTCAAATGTTTGCAGAGAGATGTAGGTTTTGAATTGCTGTGCTACCTGTGTGTGGTTGTTACAAGGGTGGACTTGGCATTTAAAGTGCACTTGTCATAGATGATTATCCCATAAGGAAAATGATTGGATGTATGGAGACCGAATTATTACATTAGCCACTAGCAGTGATTGTCACTTTCCCCTCCCTTTGAAAAGCAGTGGCGTAGCTAGACCATTTGCCGCCCGTAGTGATCCCTGCGTTTGCCACCCTGCGTCAGAATGTAAGGGGGCAATGCTGGCGATTCCTCAGTTTGCCGCATGCAACGGCTGCAAGTAAGAGCGGGGGAAGAGGGCACCGACCCCAAAACCTGTGCCACCCGGGGTGGACCGCCCTGCCTTGCTACTAGGGTGACCAACCGTCTGTAAATTTCACCGACTGTCCGTAATTTGGACCTCATGTCTGTTGTCCGTGAGGATCCCTTTTATGGACGCCTTTTGTCCGTAATTTTAGCCATCACAGGGAGCAGCACTGCTCCCCTGTGAGAGGCCACAACCTTCCCCAATGGGGCCAGCTTGCACTACTGGAGCACAAGAGCATCCCCACCTGCCCATTGTCATTCTGTATGCTGGGTAATTGCCACATACAGAATGACAATGGGGCAGTCTGGGGGGTTAAGCAGGTGCTGGCCTCCTCCTGCCTCAGTGTCCAGCAGGGCATTCTGTTAAATAAAAGGTAAAAGGTAATGCTGCAATGTTAGAAAACAGTTTATATAAAGAAGCCTGTAAAACAAGTGAAAAAGAACGCGTTATTGTTCTTTTACTGTCTCATCATTGAAGTATTTTAAATATTATATTCAACAAAGCCATGTTTGCTGCTTTTTTATTTTAAGCAACTAACAACCATTGACAAAGCCAATAGTCCTGGTTTGTTGTTGGTGTTATGATACTTGCTGTATTATATATCTGGATGCAATGACAGAATCAACATAATACCAGTCGGGCGGAACACTATGCTAAGCGCAGATTTTTAGCCTAGGTGTTTTAAACCATGCCCTTAATTACCTCGAACACCCCCTTTGAAGAGACACCCCCAGTTTGTTTTACCCCACTTAAAGCCCTGGAAACAATACCATGTCACAGTCCCCTCACATTGTGGCACTGTGCATCATGCATGACTCATAACTTCTACGTTTTCAGACTGCTTATGTGCAGTGACACCTTGAAGTCTACCCCACCCCACCCCTTGCTTTAGGAACTACAGCAAGGTGAAGTTATTGATGGGCCTCTTCTAGCTGCAACTCTGCAGACAAAGGCTCAGCTCAGTGAAGGAAAGTGTGAATGGCTGGATGGATTACTGAAAGGAGGAATGGATGAATGAAAGGGTGAATGGATAGATAATGAAAGAAAGGATGGATGGATGAGTGAAAGGGTAGATGATTGGCGAGTGAATGGGTGGATGGATGAGTGAAAGGATGGATGGATTGATGAATTGATAAGTGGATGGATGGATGAGTGAAAGGGTGGATGTAACGATTGATTAAGTGAAAGGGGTAGATGGACAAAAGGATGGATAGATGAGTGAAGAAGTGAAAGGGTGGTTCGATGAGAGAACGGATGGATGGATGAGTAATAGGATCAATGGATGGATTCATGAATGGATGGGTGGGTGGATGGATAAATAAAAGGGGGATGGAGAGAGAAAGGGAGGATGAATGACAGAAAGGGTGAATGGGTGGAAGGATAAGTGACTGGGTGGATGGATGAGTAAGTGAAAGGATGGCTGGATCGGTGAAAGGGTAAATTGCTGGATGGATGAGTGAATGGATGGATGGGTGGAAGAGTGGATGGATGACTGTTCAGATGGATGGGGTGAAAGGGTGGGTAGATGAATAATGGATGGATGAGTGAAAGGGTGGATGGAGGGATGGATGAGTGAAATTATGAATGGAAGGATATATGGTGGATAGGTTTGCAAATGGTTGGATATATTTGGATATAGATGGGCACATAGATGGAAGGACTGAATGGTGAAAGACTAAATGATAGATAAAAGAATGATTACACCATGTCGCACCCATTATCTTAAGTAACATTTCCTATACATTGACTTTTACGTTAATGAGTCATTATGTGTAGATAATGTGTGTGTGATGTAATGCACTCCGACACCCTGCCCTACATACTTGGGATGAGTAACACTATAAAAGAGATTAAATACACATGAGAGACGGTCTATGTGAAGATGAGGGGCCCCATTGGAGGGTGGTAGCAAGGCCGGACTGGGCATCAGGTGTTTCCCTGGGAGGCTGGAAAGGGGGCAGTGGTGGTTTTGTTACTGGGGGCTGGCACTGCAAAGTTCCTTGTATATCCAGTAGTTTTCAATCAACAATTAAAGCGACCTCTCTTATATTCATGTGAAGTGCACGATTGTCTCAACCTAATATAAACTTATTTTGACTTGTACTTAGGTGGTTGTCTACTTACTTATTTATATACTATGGCGTGACCACCTCTGAAGTGTCTATAAAACTTACCTTTTGTCCTGAATTTTGACCTTTTGTCCTGACTTTTTGTACAGAATTTCATCCCTTTGTCCTGAATTTTTACACTCACCGTCCTGAATTTGAACCTATGCCAGTTGGTCACCCTACTTGCTACGCCACTGTTGAAAAGTAATATCTTTTGCAGAGAAGATGAAGCTACTTCTCCCAAGCTTCGTGTCTTTCCATCCCAGTTGTGTCTGTCCATTGTCCATCCTACTATCCGTGTGCATATGTATTTTGAATGTGCCTGCAGATGTGTGTGCCTCTGGGTGCATTGGCGTGTATGTGCGCATAGAGCCGGTCCATGTGCATGGGTACCCACAGGTATGTTGGACTCTGTGTGTGCAAATAGCTGCCTGGAGCTGTTCATCTTTGTGTTCGCTCATAGTCTTTGTGTCTCTGCATAGGCACTATGCTGGACTGTGAGTTTAATGTGTTGCATGTGATTGTGCACAGATAAATTTCTTGGTGTTTAGCGTGGGGTACCTGTTTGTGTATTAACCTGTAGACATGGATGTATTGGTCTCGCTGTTACTCGGTTCTTTTCCTCTACTAAAGCATAGCATGGGCTTTGTGTATGCTTTTTAATTGTCGGTCCGTGTATACTACAGTGGTCGAAGTGGGTGGGATCGGCAGGGCACGGCGTGCCCCTACTTCTTTAATTCCAAGGATTCCGTTCTCCTACTTTTTTATTTTTAAAATGTGACGCAAGAAATCGCCATCGCCTATATAAAGCCCTGTGTTCCTGTCGTTCCTGACGGGCCGGTGAGGCAGAGAAGTAACAGGACTCTGTCTTTTTCTTCTCTGGGCAAGAATGAAAAGACAGTGTCCGCTTCCGCTCTGCCGCTTCAGCTTCCCCCCCCCCCCGTACCCCCACTCTTTCCTTCTCCCCTCTCGTTCTGTCTAGCAGTTCTTCTCTTACTGAAAACCGTAACTTCAAGATGGGGTTCTCACTCTCTTTCCACTCCTTTCTTTCATTTGCTTCCCTGTGAAATGGATCCAAAAATGAAAGACACTTTTGCTGGAAATGTATTTTCCGAAGTACAGCATCGGGAATAAAACGTTAAAAATATGAAAAATGACTAAATAAAGTAAGACCGAGTGGTAGCAAACTGGCCAGATTGAGTTTTATTCACACCAAACACATTAGCGCCACTTTTACAGAGTTTTCCAGTGAAGCTCTATTTCTGTATTATTGTCTTAGTTTTCCCCGGGCTTGCAACTAGTGCACAAATCCTGGAGGTACTGCAATGTGTGGATTGGAAAACAAAATGTGTAGGAATGTGGTCTTTTTACCATACTGCTTACGTTTAGTAAGGAAATCAGCAATGGACATTGAAATGGGTCCATTCAGGGCCCTGTAGTCATGTAGTTAACTTTTTTAGGCAAACGCATTCACTGATTTCTGAACAATTGGGTTGTAGTTGAAGGCAGTGTGTTTTTCTCAGTGGGGCAGCATAGTGTTCACTGGGGGAGAGGATGTGGCACTATGGCCAGAGCTGCTGAATTTGGAACTGGGGAACCAGGTCCAGCCTTAATAACCAGTCCACCAGACCACTCTCCTGAGAGCACAATCCCATCCCATGCTAGACCTTAGAAGGCTTCGTAAGATCTCAGAAGCCCTGGTTTCATAGCACCAGCAGGTGGACCCTAGTGTGGCAAGTGTAGGTTAACCTTCAAGGCTTGTCCACCACAATCCATACTGAAGTTCACCTCCAGTCTTGTGGGCAGGCCTATGAAGCAGCACACCCTAGAACAACAGTGACTCTGTCACTGAGGTCACAGGACCCTTGAGAAGGGCCAGCTGTAGGGCAGTGCAACCATCCGGGGCGGGGGAGGGGAGATGACTCCTCTGTCATAATATCATTCCTTGAGTGGCTCTTCGAATCCCTCCGCAAAGACTTTGCTGTACTTTAACAGGACATAGCCGCTGATATTAAAGGGATCGCTCAAGATGTCGAGGTGCTGGATCAGAGGGTGACCTCAGTGGAGCAGAATCAAGATGCCAGAGAGGAGGAGCTGGAGGGTCACACCCAGGCACTGCTGAAGCTGCGTGATCAGAATACAGAGCTGCCTCAAATCTGATACGATTTCCTATTCCTCCCCTATGTCCTTGTGCACAGAGGTAATACAGATCAAAACCAGGGGCTTCAAACCCACCCATTGTGTACGGCCGTGTGAGTATGTTCCATCCTATCCTGGGTTGTTTACCCACCCATGCCAATGGAACCATGTGTGATTGGAGGATGGCAAAGAAGGTATGAGAATTTGGGTAGTACATTCATCTTCACAATTGCTATTCGGTCTGCAAGCGATAGGGACAGACTGGACCACCGGGCCACCTGATCTTCCAATTTGAAAATCGCTGTGCTGTACTTCTGTCTAACAACTATCTCTGGGTCCCTGTGAACCTATATTCCTGCACCCCATTTCAGTGGGAAATCCAATTACAGGGCTTGGTAGCTTGTGTTAGGGGAAAAATCAGTCTACTTGGACCAATTTGTACTTGACCCAGAGTACAAGGTATACCTTGCATATTCTCGGGGTAGTGGGGCCAACTGCCCATCTGGGTCACGAAAATAAAGCACCATATCATCAGCATAGTGGGATATAATGAGAGGGCGTTGCTGAAAGTGTAGTACTGCAGCCGCATGTTTTTGCCTTACTAGACATGCTAATGGTTCTGGTGCCACTTCGAATGGAAGTGGTGACAGAAGGCACCCCTGACTTGTCCCCTGTGAATTTGAAACCCGTCCAATGTGTTGCCATTTATACACACTTGTGCAGCAGTGTCAGTGTATAGTAATCTAACCCAGCGTAGAAACGCTTGTGGCATACCCATGCAATTCAACACCATGAACAAAACTACATTGGATAAAGTCAAAGGCTTTTGCTGTATCCAGAAGGACCGCTGCTGCCTGGATTGTTGTCTAGCTGGTGCAGAACTGCAAAAAAGGTTCACAAATTGTAAGAGGTGGAGCGCGCAGATATGCTTTGTCCTGCATGACCAGCAGGTCAAGGAGGGGCTGGATTCTATTTTGCATTCTTCTAAGGGTCGCAAAATCTTACTTGGTCTCTAATTCTACCATTGAAATTGAGAAAGTTTGTTCACCTTCTGGGAAGTAATCTTACTTTATTCAGATCATGTTAACAATATTACCAATTACACCATGGGACATTACAGCTATCAAAATTGGAAAAAAGCTGTTACTTGAGGTTTACACATTAGAATAAAAGTCCAAGGTTAATTCCATACTTTGCTTGGATAGTACCACAAAAGAAAGAAAGGTCTGTTTTTTTAAAGAAAAATGATGGATCATCTTTTCATCTCTAGGCCACCTAATTTTAGTAATTGCCTGGAGACTACAAAAACTTCATTAAGTAATTGGAATTGTCGAAGCTGAAGTGTTGTAGTTTAAGTTGAATATTAAAAGGTGGAAGGAGAAGGTGAAAATATGCCATTTGCTTTCACGTGGATCAGCATTTTCAGTAGTGCTTTTGGACATTTTATTTAAAGAACTAGAGACCATTTGTTCTGCTGGATCTTGTAGATTGCAAACACCAAGCAAAACATAGGTGTTACTATTACGTTGGTAGTCATTTTATTAAGTTCAGAAGGGTGACCGGCTAAGTCTGCCCTGTTCGTTGTACATGGGTGTTAAATTTGAGACCTCCATTCATTTAAGGGAGTTACAACACTGATACTGTGAACTTTGATTCTGTTGGGATTGACCAACAACTACACAACGTCAGTTATAGATCACTTAAATCATAGAGTTGGTTAGCCAGTGGCTTGACCTCAACAACACAACTACAAGTATTAAATACTTAAATCATATATTTAGTTAGCCAGTGGAATGCTTGGACCTTTCAAGCTTTCCATTGCCAATATCAGCAGGACCGCAATCTTCTCTACCTTTGTATTTATTTAAAGTGTGTCCTTGGGCCCTAGACCCAACAAAATGCAGTATTTGAGGCAGGATTCCACAAATGCGTGCGCCAGTGAAAATTCACGAACCTCTCTCTGATGGTGATGTTTTCTGAAGTTTTTTTTTATATAAAGATCGAAGGCACTTTATTGCCTTTTCCTTTTGGGAAACCGGGCACTATATAGCCTCTTCTGCCATTAGGGAGTTGTCTGATGGGCTGACTGCGTGACTCAGTGGGACTTGGAGCAGCTTCAGGCCTAGGCAAGAAAACCGTTAAATGAATCGTCGGAGAGTAAATGGATCAGTTTTATCAATTTTAATAGATTAAAAATAGCCAATGCCTATTAAAACTTATGAGAGCAGTAAAGGGCATCCTGCTTTGCCAGTCTTCTTGCAAGCATAGTATCCTGAAGCACCGTGTGGCATACTCTTCACCTTCCCACGTTCAATGGTTCCAATTTAAAACTTGGAAAAGATCATATAACCTTCTGGCATTGGAGTCAGACCACAGAAGTCAGTCTCCCTATTAGAATCTCCCGCTCTGTAGCAGCTGTACACCATTTTAGAGACCTATCCATGGCTTCCACTCCTCTGGCAAACACTGTACTAGTCATTTCCCGGACTACTTAGAAGCCCAGTGGCCTGTTTGAAATGTAAATTTAAATGTAAATTTGACTGCATATGTGACACTCCTAGAATCAGTTAACATAGCCTAACAGTGAGGATCTCGCCCTCTGATTGTCCAATTGGTTTCCCTGGTTGAATTCTTAAAGTATTGTTAAGTGAAGAGCCTTCTGATTAACACATTAGCCTTTACTTCTGGGTTTGGTCCCATCGGTCCCACCTAGTGAGAGTGCATGTTATGCAGCATATCTATATGCATGAGCTGTAATGTCACAAGTAAAGGGGCCATGAGCTGTAATGATGCCTATATATTGGTGGAACTCAGATCTTCATGTTCTCTAGACGCTGATGCTGCTAACCCGGTCTGTTATGCCCAACCAATAGCCACTTGTAGATGTCAGCTCCTAGCTAAATTTAAACTTTCATTAAACAGGTAGGTCGAGATATAGTCTTGCATGAGCAAGAAATATTACATTTGAATAATGAAAAAGATAACGCTTTTATTCTCTGATAAAAGGTGGTGGTTATTAACCCTTGGGTACTGATTGTATTGACCTAAGTGGAACTTTTCGGTCTTAAAAATCTTTGAAGGACTTAGATTAGTACCTGAGACCTTCAGGTCTCCCTCTCTCAACTATTCTCTTTCACAGAACACATTCAGACACACACAACTTTCCAGTGGTATTAGTCCACTGTAGGATAGAGCCCCCTTTGCTGAGGCATTTTTAGTTTTCAGGAATACATGCTAGGGTATGAATTCCTATAGATTCCTATAGCCCGACACCCAGGAAAAATTGTTTGGGGTCAAGGACAACAATCTTTCATTTTTATTTTGTCCTTGGGACAAGTAGATCAGCTCCGTACAGCACAAACCCTTGGGCTGCAAGTTAATAGTACCACATGGATCAGGGAAGGGCATTGACGGCTGTTAAGGTAATATTTGTGTTCATATGTTAATGCTATTTGAACTTGTATTTATGGTTCATTAATGCAAAGCCTTTATTATTAGGGGAAGCACTGTAAGGAAATATTGTAACCACCTCGGACTGCACTACTGACCGTGGTTCCAGTATAGAAAAGTGTACACACATTTGCAAAGTTTAACAATATGAGGCTACATATAATGCTCCCAGAATACACTCTGATTAGATGCACATATTTGCCGAAGGTTGAAAACAAAATTCATGATTCTTTGCTTTCAAAATAAAATGTTCGCAAAAAATGCAACTAGAGAAAAAAAGTTTAGCTAAACTACTGTGAAAGTTTAGGAACCATTTCTTAGAAGAATCATTTAGTCAAAATGTGTTGATGTATTCTAGTATTTCCCAAAATATTCATAATGGAAAAATCAGTGAAACTAGTTTTAAAAGGTTATGGGAAGCATGGAAATAAATGAGCATTGGCAAAACCAGTAGGTCTGATATTGGTGGCCAGCCTTCTGATTTTGTCAATGCGGTTCCTGTTTTGACCTGGTTTTTGTAAAATGTTGTTATTGTTGGAAATGTTGGGCCCTACTATTATAAGAAACAGCTACAAAAAAGCAAAAATATATTTTGGTCTCAAAAAGCACACATTGCTATAGTAGTTAGTCCCTGGCACGGAACAAAACCATTTTGTGTGCCAATATGCTCCTAGTGAAAGAGCAGAATGCGTTCCCTAACAGAGAGAGAGAGAGAGAGAATTGTAATTTAAACAAAAGGTCTTCGTTAACACCAGACCTAATTAGGGGCCCACTTCCTAAAGTCAAAAAAGTGCACCCATGGTACATGTTCTTGCATTAGTACAGATTTATGGTGTTCATGAATTCACAAGACATGGAATAAACCTTTCATAATTACAAAACCCTTTTCCCCTCCAACCACTTTTATCCCATCCCTGGAAGACATTTTACTTCTGCCCTTGTTGTGAGTAAATTTCCAATCTTTCTCAGGATGGGAAAAGATTAGAGAAGACCTGGTGAAAAACCCTAAAACATGCACTTTAGTAGATTTACACAGACTCAAAAGTGCTACCGATATCTGCTTGGAGATCTGTGTAAAGGTGGCAAAATAAGGGAACTGCTAGTATTTAACCCTATTATGGTACAAGCCCAGGCAGAATCATGTAGAGGCTATTATCAGAGCTCCTATTCATTGAGATTGCTACCATAATTTGTTGCCGCACTATGTGGCACCAAAAGGGACGAGTAACTTTATTTTTACAGGACTAATAGATTTATGAAGCAACCTGTTTCATGGGGGAAGTAGATTTTATTAGATTCCACACCCCTGGAGTGGTTTGACGTAACATCCCAAAATGTTCTCAAACATCCCAAATATCACTTTGGTTCTCCCTTGGTAATACTCTCCTATCAATTAAGATTCACAGATAAAAATGAAAATGGTTTATTCCTTCGGTCTCAAATAATTTCCTGAGCAATCCTTTACCTAAAATTATGAAAACCCCTACTTCTGACATCCTGTTCAGGGCATCAGGCAATTATTTTGTGCTGTTAATCAAAATATGAAGGTTTCTATTCCAGATCTCTAGATTATATGTTACGTATTTTGAGATGTGACTCATTTCATAGAATTCTACAATTATACTTTATATCTTGTACCTCTCTCCCCCCACCACCCCCAGTGCTCCCTAGACCTTCATGGGTTTGCTTCTACCACCATATTTTAAATATGTTGACTGGTCAAGAGTGCTGCAAGATATGTAGAGCAATTGTTCATCATGAAGGTGTTAAAAGATCATGCCAAGGTACGTACGGACTGATGCAGAAATCATTTTGGTTTCCGACCCACTCATTAAGGCAGAGTGGGTCTGGTCTCTCTGGGCAGAGAAATCGCTTAGCACACAGCCAGTTGGAAACAAGGACCATCAACGTGTTTGTGTTTCTAAGATAGGCTTGCAAGAGACAAATACCTAAATATATGCAGACACTTGATGAGAGAAAGGGCATATTTATGCAGGCCGTGAAGAGGGTACATGACCACAAGGTTCATTAATTACACAAATCCATTGGTCCGGGAATACATTTTCTTACTGTGACTGCGTTGTTTGTGCATCATTATATTCAGTGTTCCCAGCACCAGCTGCTCATTGTATGCTAGATTCACAGTGCAAAGTGGCTGCCACCTGGGGCCTATCGAATTCCATTGCTTTCTTTTTGTCTGTACATAGTCTCAGGCATAATTTTTAATTTGCCGTACTTGTTGACCAATACCACATTTTTATGCTAGCAGATGAGAAAATGTTTTTGAGTAGAATTCATTTTTTTCCCCTTCATTCCCCATTTACATCACGTATCAACTGTGACAACATTAATAGCATTTAATGAGTTAATAATGCGCTTCTGGTTGTAAATTATAATACCCATTTGATTTGACTAGATTCAATCATGGTCCGATAGAGAAGCTGGAATTCAAAATCTGATCCATATATTCTATAGTTGAGAACTTGAACACTAAGCTGCATCTAGCTAATCCCGGCTTTTGGCAATATTGTGTGTCATTGTTTTAATGAAAACACGCCCCACCTCTGCTCCAGTTTAGGAAAGAGTTGGAGGGTTGTTGAAATTAGCAATGTATGTGTACATAAGCGGCGTTCATTTGTGTTCGCTGTACCTCTTGTCGTAAGCAGAATGGATATTGCAAAACACTGACTGTGTTATCCCACCAGCATAGACCCATGCACACATATATACAACAGCCATTTTAGGTACCATGGTCTCTCTGTTTGCGATCGATCATCAGCCCCTTCCCTGACCCTGCAAGCATCCCCCATGCACCCTGACCGCCCCCGCTCTCACATGAACAAGTCGTGAACCCTCCCCTCCCGCATGACTCTCTCTGGGAATCACACCCAGCGCCTGACCAACACCTCCTTTTCTTCCATGAATACCCCTCCTGTTATGACCCCTTCCTCTGAGCCTGATTGTCTGCACGGACCGCTGGTCATCCCTCAGCCTGAGGATACAGTTCATTGCCCACTACTGTATGCACTCGCCCCTCTTCAAAGGGGGCTACTATTGATCATGACCGCCCCACCCCCTGAGATTCGATCAGGCGCACACATTCCAAAGGAATCAGCAGAACACTCCGCTGCGTGACAGCCCCCTCCTATTGTATGGAGGATCAGGGCCCCTACTGTAGCCACGTGTTGGAATATCTTCATACTTCACAATGTCTTGATTGTAATGAAGAATGTCTGTGTGCCATAAACCTGTGTATAAAAGACGAAGCCTCAGAGAAACTTGTTAGAGCACCTCCTGAAGACACTATGCGAGTGTCCGAAATGACAGGCTCTCCTCATGAGAAATAAAACTCTATTCTTGTCTTCCTGCTTCCAGCGCCCGTCTCTTTATTTGGTAATTGTTCAAGATGGAAACTAAGAGGCGTCCTACGCCAGCAGCCTGGGCATCAGGTGCGTTATGGGCTGACTTTTCCTCAGGGTCACTGTAGTATGTTGCTTTTCAATGAAATGGGTTTGTTGCTATTTTATGTTATGCATTTCCCCTTTAACTTGCATGTATCCATTTGATTATTTGCGTTCTAAGTTCCATGATGTAATCGTTGTTTGGACGGTTAGTCACTGTGGATGCTGGCAGCTGATGTTCATGGATGTGATCTTTCCCACTGGAATACATCTATCTTCATTTTACTACAATTCTTCTTCAATTCATTTCTTTACGATACTACAGTCACCTCCCTAAAGAACAATACATCAGCATGCAGTAGCAATTCAACAGCCACCTACCTCTCCTATCAACTATTGACTTTATACTTGCCTTCGTTCCTGTACACAGCAAGCACTCCACTGTCTTTTTGGCTAGATTAGTGATGTACCATGCTTCTGCAAAAAGCGCTGTGTTGTAGATATGGATCCAAGTTGCTTTTAAACTAAAAGCAGTGAATGCAAATCTAATACTGTTCTAGTTTCTTTTACGAATATTTAATCAATTAATGAGAATACCCCTTGTCCCCCCCCTCCCCCTCATAAAGCCTTGGAATTGGCTTCAGTCGTCTGCTTAATCCCACAAAAGCAATTTTCAGACTTTCTATGTTTTTAACCTGACCCCCCTCTGTCACGTACACTTGATTTCTTTGTCTTTTGGTTAAACTGTGAAGTGGTTGCAAGCTTGACATGTATTTCTGTTCAAGCCAAGACTCTTGCTCTGCTTGGGATGTGCATTTTCGGGGTTTTCCTGGGTCTGTTCTTGTATTACGGTTTTGAGTGAATACGAATACATTCCACTGGATTGAAGGAGGGCGAGCATCAAGGGAAGTTTGTTTTATTGTATTTTCTGTGATTCATGCTAAGCTGGTTCACGAGTAAAGCTGCCCACTGTCCTGTACGACCTGAAACGGCATGCTCCAATAGGCCAGTTAAGCCAGTTTTCACATTTAAACATGTTGGCCACCGCTACAGCTACGGCCACAGCTATCGTGGCCTGGGATTTTCATGCATCCCTAGGGCATCTAACCAAACTGCTGCACCAGAGTTTGTGGGCTCCATGAGAAAAGGACTGTAAGTTTCCCCCCACGCCAGTAACCTTGGACTTTATACATTCAAGAAAAAATATTTGCCAATACGAGATTGTCACTTTGAAAGCAGACTTTAGATCACTTCCCTTACTGGAAGATCTTCAAAGACTTCCCTGCTCATCGTGTCTACTGTACCAGCCGTGATGACACCCTGAGTAACAAATGTGCCTGTTTGTATTGACTCTATACTAAATGTTATGTCTTGAGTGGTCAGACCAACTTGGTTTACATAGATGCAGTACACAAAGTTAAAATAGGCTACTTCTCAGGCTTATGAAAAGAATCAAACAACAATCACCTGTAGATTAGAACACTACAAAAAGGCTTTCTAAAACAGCTGTCGCGCGGATCGTATAGTATTTCTTATGCCGTGATCTGTGGTGGTTTTCTGTATCTGTGTGTGCTATAGGGCAGGAATGTTCAGCAGTTCCAGATCCATGTTTGACTTTAACCCCTCCCATGCTCATGACGAGCTCAGCTCGTCGTGAGCCACAGTTCTCATATGCTCATGACGAGCTGAGCTAGTCATGACCGTTAGAACGCTCGCACGCTGGGCAAATTCCCCTGCTGTGCGAACGTTCTAATGAAACGGGTGTGGTCATGACGAGCTCAGCTCGTCATGAGCACACGAGAACCGTGGCTCGTGACGAGCTGAGCTAGTCATGAGCACCGGGGCGCTGTGTGCGTCCCCCCAGCACGGCAGGGGAATGACACCAGCAGCCAAGGGGTTAAGGATAATCGCCCACATAAGATAATTTACTTAAATGATTCAAATGTATACTGAATATGTGGCTGTAATCCTGCCACTGGACATATGTTAGACATGCCTGCCATAGTGGTTTTCCACACCAAGCTGTTGGGATCTAAAGCAGTATTTAACTTTTATAGTTGCAACTGCAGCTTCATTTTTTGGGTTGAAAGCTTTATTGAAAGGGCGTTTCCCAGATGGCATTACTTGAAGTGAAAGGAGACCTAGGATTTTATATCTAGTAAAAGCGGCCAGTCAAAAGTTTGCAACTCCTTTTAACACTGATTCTCCAGTATTTTTTCTTTCATAGATTCACATGCTTGAATCATTGCTGTCGTTGCAGTGGGAGTCCCTGGGTAACATAATAAAACAGTATGTATCACTATCATAGGATATAATGGCAATGAAAAATTCAGTTTAATAGCTTATCTGTTATTTTAAAAAAAAGGTCAAAGCTTGAACTATAACCAATCAGGTGACAGCACCCACTTGAACATTCAACAGAGGCGGAGTCCCTCAGATGTTCTACTGTATACCCTGTGAAGGAAGTCTCCGTGAGCTCTGCTCTGTTTCTGCAGCTATTACTTCTTTTTGGATCATCCAAGACTATATTTCATGTTTCATTTCTTACCCTGGCACTTATGTCAGAGTATCAGAAAACAAGGTAAAGGGCTACAAAATATGTCTAACCTTACCCTCTCCCTTAAATCGGTCACTTCTGATGAGGACAGTGAGGATCCCTTAAACTCACAGGAGAGATCAAAGGGAGAGGTTGCTCCAAGGGTCTCTAGAAAACGACTTACCATGAGTCTTCATAAGGCACAAAAATTGGAAAAAACTACCTCAGAGGCAGACTCTGCATCTCCCTCTTCAGCCCTGACACTACATCAGGGAAATCCTCCTCACCTGACAATGAGGCGTCTATGGCAAATCCGCTGTCTAAATCATTAACCATCACGATGGCCATGTCAGCTATTACCTCCTCACCTACGATGGCCTAGTCTCCGAATAGCCTCATCTATGTGAACCACGGCCTCAACGAACTCATATATGACTGACTCCTCTGTGACGGTCGGCTTCGACAGCCTCCTCTGTGACGGTCGGCTACGACAGCCTCCTCTACAATGGTCGTCTAAGACAGCCTCCTCTACAATGGTCGTCTAAGACAGCCTCCTCTACAATGGTCGTCTAAGACAGCCTCCTCTACAATGGTCGTCTAAGACAGCCTCCTCTACAATGGTCGTCTAAGACAGCCTCCTCTACAATGGTCGTCTAAGACAGCCTCCTCTACAATGGTCGTCTAAGACAGCCTCCTCTACAATGGTCGTCTAAGACAGCCTCCTCTACAATGGTCGTCTAAGACAGCCTCCTCTACAATGGTCGTCTAAGACAGCCTCCTCTACAATGGTCGTCTAAGACAGCCTCCTCTACAATGGTCGTCTAAGACAGCCTCCTCTCTTATGGTTTTATACGACAGCCTCCTCTCTTATGGTCTTATACGACAGCCTCCTCTCTTATGGTCGTCTACAACAGCCTCCTCTCTTATGGTTTTATACGACAGCCTCCTCTCTTATGGTCTTATACGACAGCCTCCTCTCTTATGGTCGTCTACGACAGCCTCCTCTCTTATGGTCGTCTACGACAGCCTCCTCTCTTATGGTCGTCTACGACAGCCTCCTCTCTTATGGTCGTCTACGACAGCCTCCTCTCTTATGGTCGTCTACGACAGCCTCCTCTCTTATGGTCGTCTACGACAGCCTCCTCTCTTATGGTCGTCTACGACAGCCTCCTCTCTTATGGTCGTCTATGACAACCTCCTCTCTTATGGTAGTCTACGACAGCCTCCCCTACAATGGTCGTCTACGGCAGCCTCCCCTACAATGGTAGTCTACGACAGCCTCCTCTACAATGGTAGTCTACGACAGCCTCCTCTACAATGGTAGTCTACGACAGCCTCTTCTGAAATGGTAGTCTACGACTGCCTCTTCTACAATGGTAGTCTCAGTGTTTAATTTGTAAAAAAAGAAGTGCAGGTGCTGGAAATGTTGCCAAGGTGGCCACAGCTCACTTCTTCCTCCGGTGAGCCCCACTTTCAAAACTCTCACTGCCTCAGTCTTTATCTTCTAACCTTGATCTGTTGTCTGTACCCTAAGTCTTTGCTCTGAGTCTATCCTCTCACCTCTCCAATTGTTTTCTATCATCTCTGTCACAACTTATTCTCAGTATTTCTGAATTGCCCTCTATTTATTCTAGCCCTGCCATTTTTCCTCTTCACTTTTATCCATGCTTTGCTCTCTCCCCTTGATCTTGGCTCTTTACTATTACTCTTCTAGCAGTGATTAGCTGTGTCTCTGTTTTATCATTTGTCTGCTTTTGTTCCTCTGTCCTGTCCTCTACATCCTTTCATTCTATCTTCTCTCTTCCTAATGCTCTCTTCTTCACATCATGGCTGCTTTCTCTTTGTATCTGATTTGCTCTCCTCTTCTTCTACTTAGCTCTGTCTTATCTCTCTCCCCTCTCCTGTTGTTTCTTTCTCCTCTTTACCTCTGCTCTCTCTCATCTATAACATTTCTGCTGCCTGTGACCCCTATCGTCAGCCTGTACATGTCCCTGCTATTTTGAACTCTGCATTTTCCTTAAGAAGTGGAAGATGGCGTGTTTTACTTTCTTACCTACACTGAGTGCAAAAACAAAATGTACACCAAATGAAAATGCTTTTCTTGCATATATCAATCAGCGTGGTATGACTGAGTTTATTGCGGAACAGACAGCTGCTCGAGCACAGCAGGTGATGTCACTGCTAGTGCTGCCTGTAATTAGTAGGTCCAGGGATGGCGACGGCATCGACATCCACTGCTCAGCTTGCTGTGACCCTGCCTGCTCCAGCACAGGCATTGTCCCCAGCCGTAATGCTGCCAGTGCCGGTAAGTATGGCTGTGGTGCCTACTGGACTCATGCACGCTCCGCAATTACCATGTTGCGGTGCAGCTCACAGATTGTACAGGTGACACCATGGCACACAAAAGTTGTGTTGGTCTACAGCCGCATCGAGCACGTTGAGGCTGCAGGATATGCAACTCTGGCTACGCAGCATGTGCAAAGTCCACACTTTCTTTCGTTTATTCTTCCTCGAGCCCTCACTCCCAAGTTCAAAATGCGCTCTCGCACCTTCCTTGCCTCAACTCCATCATGAGCCAGCCCCCAGCTACAATTATCCAATGGGAGGCTTAGGTTCAGGTAGTGGCAGGGTGCAGCAGACTCGGGGAATAGAATGCAAGTTATAGTTTGTCGATGACTTCTTGGATTTGTGATCCGCGTGATGACATCATCACTAATGTGGTGATACACAAACATGCCTGCTTGGACAGGCGTATGCTGACCTGTCTATGAACATTTACCAGCCAGTCACCATGCAATGTATGTTATTCTTTTTATTTTGAATTTGAACAGTTAACATTGAGACCACCACCTGCAGAATCAGAAATTGTAGCCCTGTGAAAGAAGTGCCGGTGCTGAGCACCTGCTCAAATTAAGCACTGGGTAATCTACGACAGCCTTCTCTACAATGGCCATCTATGACCGGCTCATCTATGATGGTTGTCTTCAACAGTAGTCCATGGCAGCCTCGTCTGACGGGCTACGGCAGCCTAGTGTGTAACGGCCTACGGCAGCCTAGTGTGTGATGGTCTATGTCAGCCTAGTGTGTGATGGTCTATGTCAGCCTAGTGTGTGACGGTCTACGGCAGCCTAGTGTGTGACGGTCTACGGCAGCCTAGTGTGTGACGGTCTACGGCAGCCTAGTGTGTGACGGTCTACGGCAGCCTAGTGTGTGACTGTCTACGGCAGCCTAGTGTGTGACGGTCTACGGCAGCCTAGTGTGTGACGGTCTACGGCAGCCTATTGTGTGACGGTCTCTGGCAGCCTAGTGTGTGACGGTCTACGGCAGCCTCGCCTGTGACGGTCTACGGCAGCCTCGCCTGTGACGGTCTACGGCAGCCTCGCCTGTGACGGTCTACGGCAGCCTCGCCTGTGACGGTCTACGGCAGCCTCGCCTGTGACGGTCTGTGGCAGCCTAGTGTGTGACGGTCTACGGCAGCCTCCCTGTGACGGTCTACGGCAGCCTCGCCTGTGACGGTCGGCGGCAGCCTCGTCTGTGACGGTCGGCGGCGGCAGCCTCGTCTGTGACGGTCGGCGGCGGCAGCCTCGTCTGTGACGGTCGGCGGCGGCAGCCTCGTCTGTGACGGTCGGCGGCAGCCTCGTCTGTGACGGTCGGCGGCAGCCTCGTCTGTGACGGTCGGCGGCGGACGCCTCGTCTGTGGCGGTCGGCGGCGGACGCCTCGTCTGTGGCGGTCGGCGGCGGACGCCTCGTCTGTGGCGGTCGGCGGCGGACGCCTCGTCTGTGGCGGTCGGCGGCGGACGCCTCGTCTGTGGCGGTCGGCGGCGGACGCCTCGTCTGTGGCGGTCGGCGGCGGACGCCTCGTCTGTGGCGGTCGGTGGCGGACGCCTTGTCTGTGACGGTAGACGGCGGCAGCTTGGTCCACGACAACCTCCTCTGTAACTGCATTGTCTAAAACGGTCTCATCTACGGCGAAGGCCTTGTCAAAGACCAACATTGTCGACGTCAACCTAGTTGTCTAAGTCCATCTCATCGATGACAATACAAACAACAAGAGCACCGTAATCAATAAGAACAGACACATAATCCAGAATAACTTAATGTCAAGAATTAAGGGGACTAATATGAGCATTTCAAGCAATATATGGAGAGGCAATATGTGGTGCAATTTCACCACTTCCCTCCAACTTCAGTGCATGTAGCTCTAGTATTTGACCTACAAGGCATGTTACAGGATTACAACAAGCACTTTCCCGAGCCTACAAGTATGATCCTAGTTTCAGGTATTGCCATGCTTCTTTTCACATCTGGTCGTGATAGAGAGAAGGCCCATAACCGGTGGATTCCCCACTTGATGGTTTTTGGTGGTTTCCATACCCTTAGGAACGAGCGCCCAAACACTTCCAACTTTCAGTAGCAAACAAGCGATCAGTTTGTTTTCTTTATAATTTTAAATGGAAAAGCTGCAAGACCTATTCCAGTTGTTTATATCAAGGAGGAATTAGTCATGGAAAACTGTCACTCCTAAACCTGCCCGACCAGCAAGGAGACATTCTCAACTATGTCCTGTGCTACTGTACGGGCTGACAATTCACTATCAATATGGTGCAGGTATGACCACCAGATGTGGTCAGACATTGCCATGAACATAGAATTTCTGCCGGAAGACAGAGGGTAGAAACAAAAAAAAATCTGCGGGGGAAGGAGGGGGCGTGAAATGTCATCTGCAGAAAACCTAGATTGCGCTATAGATACAGCTTCAAATAGGATTCCCACAACTGGCAGGGGCAGTGGTCCTTAGATGCCAAGGTTGGTTCAAGGCCACAACATTTCTGCAAATATATCTAATATTTTTACCTTACCAGTGCAAAGCTCTGTTTGGCAAGCACGTTGACGATGCATTGCAAGTAGTCAAGGGCCCCTCTGATACTGCAAGATCTTTAGACACATTACAATTTCGGAAGAAATACCCTTTAAAGGGACCCCCAAAATAGGCACTTATCCAGAGGTAGTCCTTAGGCTTGGTTACCTACAGTGATAATGTTCTGGTGCTGCTTACGCCATCCTGTGGGAGAAACAACTTAAAAATGTTGTCCTCTATGGGGGGGGGAAATAGTATCGGACAAATAAGTTCTGGATGTCATTGCTTATGGTGAGGCGTTGGAGTTCACACAGATTCTGCCTACCAGTCCACCTAAAAGAGGGAGCCCACCTCATCACCATCTGCTTTGGAAAGGAGTGTTAGCTATGCCAAACAAAGGTTCCATAGAGAAAGGCTCCATTCTCGGCAAGGAACTTCTAGTCTTGGTTTTTTCTCATAGACATGAACACAGAGGAGTGGCGATCCATCATAGGCCTCTGGAAATTAAGCAAGTATTTCCAGAAACATTCCTTTTACATGGTCACCATCTCCATCACCATATGGCTTCAAATCAGCTTCCTACATTTTTACCTACCTCCTATCCTTGTGGCAGCTTTTTTCAGGAAGGACGGTAATCGAGTATTCCCCTATCTTTACCACTAGTTGGTAAAAGCACCAATAACATTTGAACAGTTCAAGTCCACAGAGCTTTGACTAATGTTTCACAGTTCAGGTCTCCTTGTGAATTATCAAAGATAATCAACTCCTCCATCCAAGAAGATTCTGTTCCTGGGCCTCAACACTAGATGCTGTCCAAGACCAAGACTTTCTATCTCAAGACAAGCAACAAAGGCTGAAGGAACTAACTCGAACAAAAAAACATTTCAGTGAGTCTGTTCAGTTAATCCATGGGTATCATGTCCTCAACAATCAATATGATCCCTCTTGCAAACCTGAAAATGAGAGCCTAACAGGACCAGCTACAAAAACAATAGATTCAAGCAAATTAATAATTCAAGGGCCTGGTGAGCTTCACACAGGTCTGATGGAAGCTCTAGTGTGGTGGTCCCAGACCTCCACCTGTCGGGGGATCTCAGGTTCTTACCTCAAATACACTTTGTAATGACTACAGATGCCTTCCTGGAGAGATGGGGTGGTCCTCTACAGAGCCTGCAAATTCAAGGAAAGTGGTTTCCACTCCAGAAGAGCATACATAGAAATCGCCTAGAGCTCAAAGCCATCTAACTCAGTCGCTGAGCCTTTCAGCCAATGATAGCAGGGTCTTCGATGTTAATGCACACTGACAATGCCATCAGCATGCAATATGTAAACAAACAAAGCGGCATAAGATCACTGGCGCTGTCCAAGGAAGATCAGGAAATCTGGAGCTGGCTAACACCACACAGAACAACTCTTTAGGTCAAACACATTCCCACGACTAGCAATCGCTTAGCAGACATGCTAATCAAATGTGGAAATAGCCTTCACGAATGGGAGTTTGATCAGCCTGTGCTAAACTTTGTCTTCTCTTTCTGGGGCAAACCGGCTTTAGATCTCTTTGCAACAAAGGAAGACCACAAAGTTGGCATCCATATCCTGGATCATTGGGGAATACCTTCTGACAAATGGTCCGGGATCTATGCCTACCTTTTCCCCACCCCCCAATACCTTTCATGCCAAAGGTTCTCAGCTAGAGGAAAGTAGATCAGTGTCATCTCATCCAGATAGCCCCCAGGTGGTCCACTCAGCATTAGTTCATGTAGCTTCTCCTGCTGTCGAAATGCAACCACATTCACCTACCAGTGTACCATAATCTTTTGACGCTGAACTAAGGCCAGGTCCTTCATCCTGACCTGTCCATTCTCCTCTTATGTGCACAACTCCTAAATTCTATTGATTCAGAGATGTCCATATTCCTCAGGACTGCAGGTGTATTCTCTCCAAGTAAAGTAGAAAGCCAAGATAAAGACATGTAAACCGTAATGGAAACGCTTCTGCCTGTGGTACCAGAAATCAAACTTACATCCTCTACTAGCATAATTTAGCAGATAACTACGATAGCTCAGTCACGGTTGGTACATGCGTCCTAAGGTACGCCTTACATCAATATCAAGAGGTAGATTCTCATCACATTTTCTCACTTTCTGCTCTAGCGGAATCGAACAGTTCATGAAAGAATTCAGAGTACATTTTTTCCAGTAAGGGCTCCTTCCCCACACTGGCACCTAATATAGGTATATCTCAACTCATGGAGAGTTCATTCAACCCCATTTACAGAGCACACCACATTTCTCACATGGAAGGTCGCCTTCTTACTGCCACTTACTCTGACCAGGAGGGTAGAGGAAATATGGGCTTTCTCAACGCAAGAACCTTCTTCCGCGTCACAGGCTATTTAGTACTTCTCAGAACCAATCTAAAGATTTATTCCCAAGGTTCCTTCGGATTTTAGCCTCAATGAACCTTTACTATTTTGGATTTTTTTTCCTGAATCCAACTCACCAGCAGAGCTGTCTAATTGTATGCTAGGTACTAAAAGATATTTAAAATTCTACTTATATCTCACTAAACAACTCATGCGAACTTACCAATTGTTCGACTCAGATGGACACATTCATAAGGGTGCTCTAGTCACGATGGCAACCATTGCTAGATGAACTGTAGCTGCAATCCAGTTCTGCCTCCCAAAGGCTGGGAAGCCCCTCTCAGCGAAAACCAGGGCACACTCATCTATGGCAGTTTTCACCTCAACTACAATGTTTGCTGAAGTACCTCTGGAGAAGATAGGTCGTACTATGACTTGGGAAAGAGTGTATATATTCTCGCAGCATTATTACCTGGAATCGACACAGCACAGCGATGCAGTGGTTGGCCATGTTTTACTACACCAATTATTTTAATAAGGGGAGCCTCTTTTGGTTCCATGTGTTTGCTTATGTATTTAGGTAAATGTTAATGTATGCTATATATATATATATATATATATATATATATATATTTCTATCCACCTAACGCTATTTGTGCTAACACTATAAGATGTATAAATATAGTAACTGCTCGCTTTTCTGATTCAAGCATATGCATCTATGAAAGATGCAACACTGGAGAGGAACATCAGTTACTTACCTGTAACTGTGGTTCTACAATATTGGTATATTTCATAGATTCGCATGTGGCCTACCCTTCTCCCCTGAGAGGCTCGCTTTATAGTTCTGGATAATTTATTCCCTCTTGTGCTTGAGAATTTGATGGACTCAACCTCTTTTGGGAGTGTTCTAGAGGGTGCTTTCGCCTAATTGGTTATAGTTCACGTTTAGTCCTTTTTTAGACGGGACATAGATAGGCTCTTAAACTGACATTTTCATTGCCATTATAGCCTTTAGTAGTGATACATACTGCATTATTATAGCACCATGGTACTCCCTCTTTGAATGATTCAAGCATGTGAATCTATGAAAGATACCAATACTGGAGAACTGCAGTTACAGGTAAGTAACTTATTTTCTTACGTACACTGTTTTTTGTTTATATTCTTTCTAAGAATTAGTTGTACCTGTCTCAGGAACAGCCCTCTCTGTTCCCAGATTTTTGGAGTCATCTGGTGCTCATTCTAAAAATAAAAATAAACATTTTTGCTATGACTCCAAAATACTGGCTAATTCTAGCTGCACATTATCCCATGTTGCAGTACAATTTCTTCCTTTACAACAGTGGTCTTCCAACTTTTTAATGCTGCCCCCCCCCCTCCCCCTAGTAAAGAAATACAATTAAACAGGCCCCCATCATAATTTTCACAATTATTCTATTAAACCGGCAGTGTTTGAACATGTCTCGACTTACTTAAACATGAGACATATTTAAACATTGCAGTTAAATTCTTACATATTTCCCAGCTAGGATATAAATAACAAAAGAAGATAGTAACAGGCCGTTACAGAGTGGCTTACCGCCGCTCATTTTCCCCCATCCATCGCTTAAAACAAAACACTGTGATCAGCAAAATGCTTCTTTTTACCAAAGCCTGGAACCCCGCCTCCCTTATTCAGACCCGTGCTTTACACTGAATGCCAGCCTGGTTACATAAAGACTACTCAGTAGATGAGATATGCCCTTTTCCTGTTCTTTTGGAAGGGTTTATATAAAACCGCATACCTGGAGTGCGGACATTGCCCCATTTTGGTAAATTGATTCCTTCTGTTATGTAGCCTCACAAGCTGGCCACCCAGACTTCAGAGAACTCTGTGTTATTATTTATACAGCCCATACGTCTTTCTTCCATTATCCCAATTTCATTTGGTGTTTGTATAATGTGTGTATATCCTTCTGCTTCATGCCACTAGGAGCAACTGGAATTTGAGGGTGGCTCTAGATGAGCAGAGTAGATAATACGTGGGAGTTTAGGATATTCTTAAAAGTAAGCTGGCAAGGTATTCCACCCATGGCAAGAGGATGAGAGTTTGTGTTACAGCCACGCACCAAGGGCTTCTATCCACTACAATGATTGGGTTTTTTGTGGGACCTTTAATGAGGGCTTTCATTCTGCGGTGAGCACCATGTTGGCCAAGTTGATAGGTTGTCCTGAATAAAGGAAGGGCCTTGACATAAGACATATTGTGTCCAGTACTTAAATTGTAAATAATTGCCAGAGCCCAAGGTATTGCACACGGATCCGATCCTCCAGGCACTACCCTCACTTTAAACTGTGTGGATGAGTCCTAGGTTTATCATGTTTTAAAGATGTATTCAAGCGTTAAAGGCTCCACTAATCAACTCTGCAGCCCACGCACAGCAGTATTGGATTCTTAGAAACATGTCCCAGTGTTTACAAATAAGTGCTGGTGCCGAGCACCGGCATAAATTAAGCACTGGCTGTGTTATACAAACTTTCTTGAACAGAACGTGTTAAGAAATCGGCAGCTAATGAAGCAATCTGTGGGCTTCAGTAGTGGGGTCAAGCTTTCAAAGTCCACGCATTAGCCTTCCTGTTGGCTAGCTGAAAATTATGCAGCTGTTCTCCTCAAGAAGCAAGGGGTAGGAAAGGGAAGATTTCCCCGAAGTATTCGCTAACATTGCCTTTCCTTATGAGCCGCCATTCAAATAAATTTATATGACAGCCATGTGTAACTCACTCGCCAGAATTTTTTCATCATTGATGCGGCCCATTTTCATTGCCTTGCAAGTCTGCGAGCCATAATGTCAGTGTTTCACTTAAATGTTCTGTCATTGATATGCACACGGGCACTCTGACAACAGTGTCATTGTGGTTCATTTATTAGCTATTTTACGACCTGTTTGTTCTAGTTGTGTTAACGCCAACATATACTTTGGTTCTTGGTAGGTGCGATACACATTTTGATAAGTAAAACCTCAGATGGATTACGTTTTGCTAGTTTTTCAAAAAAATGTTTTTATTTTTCAATCGGCTCCATACCTTTTCTTATTTTTGGGGGTGTAATACTTCTTGAAAAACTGTTTGTCCAAGATTTCCAAATTATGAGATATTAAGGAAAGGGGCAGTGGGAAATCCTTTGAGTGACTGGGAGCAGAAGTCTGAGATCATAACCCTCAATTCTAGGATGATTTATACAAGTAGAGGCTGTCCACATAAATTAGAAAATTGGGGCGTTTCAGTAAATATTATAAAGTGAAAAGAATTGACAGGGGGAAAAATGGAACACTGGAATGACTAAGATTCTCAGACACTTTTGGGGAGCAAACTCAGCGAGCATAGGAAGACAGGGAAGTTTCAGACTCTGTGTTTGGTCTCTGGATCCCCTTCCCACGTACTTCAACAGTAACATTGTCTTGATGCAGATGGGCTGAAAGCCATGTGGAGAGAGAAAACTGTACTGTGAACAGACTTGAAATACTAGTATGAGTAACTGTAATCCTCCACAGGACACGCATGAACTTTAATTTTTTTATTTTTTGTCTGTTGAGTATGCAAAATTCATTACAAATAAAAATGTAAAAACTCAATTTAAAAAATATTTCTAACTGTGGCATGGCTTTGAATTACGCCACACTGAATTAGGAGCTTTTTCTGAGTTTGGCAGACGGGATACCCAGGCTGTGATTGATTAGTTGAGTTGGAGGTGAGTCTCACAGGTTTATCGGCCAGTATTAGTTAAAACGTAGGACCTCCTAGAGGAGATTCAGTTGTGGTATGACGAGGTCTTGAGGGGGCGTAGTGTGAGAAGATGGCCTCTAGACTGTGATCCATTCTGTACGGTATGCCCGATTCAATTTAAAGTGGCCACAGAAAGTCTGTTTTACCCACAACAAACTCTGGAAGATGGTAAGAATCCACTCTGGAATTATCTGTGGTGCTCCTTAATATTTAGAAACGTATTTCATATAGTTTGGGGCTGCCTCGTGATGGATAAGTATTTGGAGGGCATCGCTGTTACCCTTGCGAGGGTGATAGACTAGTCAGTTAAGCATACTCCAAAACTGGGGCTTTTGGAAAGACTTGGGAGGCTCCTCAGGAGCAAAGTTCTTAACAGGACCTATTTCTCATGTCAGACAGGACATTGCCAAATACTTGCAGTTTGAAAGGGCTCAGCAGATATGAGAATGACTGAGTTGAATGGACTTACAGATCCACATTGAGGAGGTGATTTATCATGATAGGGACTGCTCCAAGAAACATGGTAAGATCTGGGGGCTGTGGTGGGACCACTTTCATGCCCTGTCATGATGGGAATAAGCCTGTTCATCGGCCCAAGTGTATCATGTATATCCTTGAATGCCTAATATTCATGCAGAAGACTCGTATACCCGTCTCTCTTGCTTGTTACCCTGTAATAAAGTTTTATTAAAAAAGGAAATATTGATTTAATTCTCAGTCAACTTCTTTGTTTTAGGTTTTCTACAAATAATCATGCTAACTCGTGAAAGTAGCAGCCCTACATGTCACCTCCGCTTTTATTTAGATGAACTCTTGTTTACAACTTGAAGATTGACTTGTGAATGTGATTTTTTTTACCACCGCCTTGATAGTGGCGGGGAGGTCCCAGAGGAACTGGTGGAAAAGTCCAGTCCTTTAGCTCCATAATAATGAAATTCTCCTCAGGAAACCTACCTCGACTCAGACAGCTGCAAGTCTGATCCTTCTTAGAGGTGCCTTTGGGAAAAGCCCTATCGCTTCATCTGCACGCAGTTGTCAGATTGTCAGAGTATCTGACAGAAATGAAGTTTTGTGGGAATGGTGTTACAGTGCTCGTTATTTTTTATGGTAATATCCCACGTACATATATGAAAGAAAGCGATTATCTTTATATAATCCATCATTCAGACGGAATTAAAACCGAATCTGAGCCTGCTTGCTTTGATAAGCATTTGTGTGCTGAAAGAACTGATGATATCTGTTAATTTGCCTGTGGTCTTGAACAATAAAGAATTATGTTTATATAAATATGCAATTTGACATATTGAAAACCAGAATCAAGCATTTGTTGGAATTTGTCATTATGAATTTCAGAAACGACCTGATTCATATTTAAAGTGGTTTCGAGTCATTTGTGCCACTGTTTTCAGATCCATTTCCTTTAACACTATTCGATTTTCTACTTGTGTGGTGTTTTGATTTGACTGTGGTCTCTCAGCATGTACATTGGTATTGTGTTCTTAGCGAGTTGGGTCGTTTATTAATGTCAGTGCGTTCTTCCTAGTGGATAACCATCTATGTAGATGTATGTTTGTATGTGATTTGGTGTGGGAGCAGCACTTTGTTCATAAGTAACCTTTATACTCTGCTTTCTATTTTGGGTTGCAATTGCCATTTTGTATCGCCCTTTCTCCTTGTTGTCCCACTATGGACCACTAAGCGCCTCTACTGCCCAAAATGGCTGCTGTTCTACATTTTGAGTTTACCAGCCCTAGACCTATTTGCAGCCACCAAAACAGAAAACTCCTGTTAGTGTTTTACACATTGCCCTCCTCCACTCTGCTGTGTATTACTTTGATTCAGAGGCATAGATCTATGAAAACCAACACGATTTCCAATTACCAAAAGCTTTCTCCGCGTCAAGCACTATGGCGACGGCTTGGGAGGGGCTCTTTGTGGCTTGTTCCAAGACATGACATAGCAGGCGTGTGTTGTCACTTGCCATTCTGCCTTTCATGTAGCCCACCTGGGAGTTACTTATTAGTTTGGGTAGTGTCCTGTTGAGTCTTGTAGCTAGCATCATTGCGTAGATTTTGCAGTCTACGTTGATGAGGGAGATTGGTCTGTAGTATTTCAGTAGCTGATGATCTTTGCCCTCTTTGGGTATGATTGTTATGGTCGGCCCTGTCATGGTTGCTGGTGTTCTCCCTGTTTGTGCTGTGTGGTTGAAAACTCTTTTCATAAGTGGTGCTAGTTGCGGTAGGAAGGACTTGAAGAAGTCCCCTGTGAAACCGTCCGGGCCGGGGGCTTTGTTCTTTTTTAGTGACCGGACTGTCATTTCTATCTCTGTTGTGGTGAAATCTGCCCCTAATTTCATGCAGTCCGCACTATCTAGCTTTGGTAGTCCCAGCTTTTCTAGGTACTTTTTGCACTCGTCTTTATCTAGTTGTTTATCGTTTTTGTAGAGGTCTGAGTAGAATTCCCTGAAGACTCTGAGAATGTCCTTGTTTTTAGTGTGTGTTTTGCTACCAGTTTCGGTGATCGATGTGATTGCCCTCTGATTGTTTTTGTATTTCAGATATGAGGCCAGAAGTTTCCCTGCTTTATTC
Source organism: Lissotriton helveticus (assembly GCF_964261635.1). Taxonomy (NCBI): domain Eukaryota; kingdom Metazoa; phylum Chordata; class Amphibia; order Caudata; family Salamandridae; genus Lissotriton; species Lissotriton helveticus. The sequence continues at coordinate 249,580,865 of NC_136061.1, forward strand.
GCTTCGCATAGGCAATTCTTATGGGCAGGAAAGAGAGTAACTGAGATGTGGGTAGTTGCTTTCAGGATATGCGACCAGTGTTGCCTAGGGCCTATGTAGTACCACATCTAGCATTTGTTACCTTTTAAAATTGCTGTGAAAATCTGTTGGTGGGTGATGTGACGGCACGTTCAACACCTGGTGTGAGAACTGCAGTAGCTTGCAGATTGTTTGATTTTCCCCTCCATAGGCATCTTTTCAAGACTATGAAAAAAAAGGGAGGTCTCCTCACAAATCTGTTTAGGGACAAGGAGTAATCAGTATAAAAAAAGGGGGGACCCTGTTGTTACCATACAATGGTTTGTTGTCTATATGCCACCATATAATCAAGAGATCCTTACAATATTCATCCACACCAATTTAACCATATATTAAAATAAACAGCAAAAAACCTTTTCATGCATTTATATCATTTATTTCCTTTTTGCAACAAATTATACTAAACAATTAAAGTGCCTATTTTAAAAGAAAATTTTTGTATTAAAACATTGCTTATATACATGTGCATTATTCATGAAGTGATACAGTTGATACCAAAAACAGTTAAAAAACAAAGTTTGTAGATAAACAAAGTGTCTGATTCAAAGTAGTTAAAAACAAGTTTGTCGCAAGTAAAAACCAAGTTGTCGACGCAGCGTTTCGGTATTTAAAAATTGACACCTTCTTCAGGACAGGGTTCTATTTAATAAAGAAAACATGAAATTAGACTCCATTATTGTTTGACACCTTATTAACATATTTCAACATCTCACTATACTATTGGTACACAACATCATTTGTTTAGCTCTACTAATTAGCTCATATTCCATACACATTTTTACAGGCACATTCTTTTGGGTGGTTTTATGGATCCTTGAATTATATGGGGTCAGTCAACATATATACATCGTCTCAAGATTACTTCAAGAGAGAAAGAATAGAGTTTCCTGAATCTATACAGGGCGTAGGGCAATTTATACATTTATTTCCCCATTCGCATACCTTATTAGCTTGAAGCGTTTTACTTAGCATTCAGCTCTGGAAATCTGTTTTCAATTCAAGAGATTATCCAATCGTTATTCAAGATGCTTATATCTTCATTTAGTTGAGCATCTTTGGCACAAGGATCCTCTCTGTGGATTGGATCATTCATTATATTTAGATCATTATTCTAAATGTTTATATACTTTCTTCAGCTACCATGATGAGGTATGCATACAAGGTCCATTCATTTTACCTTTTGTTTGGAGAGATCTAACTTCTGCCGTGGAGGACAAGGGGGCCACCGTAATTTAAGGTTGGATCTATGTTCACCCTGTGGTCTATGTTTTTCCAAAGAGAATTTCAAAGAAAGGAAGGAAGAGAGGAAAAGAACCCATCAGTTTATTCTCTTTTTTTCTTTTCAATCTCCCAACTATACTGTATCTTAACTTTTCTTGTTGAAAGACACTTACCCTTGCTCTTGATTATATGGTGGCATATAGACAACAAACCATTGTATGGTAACATCTTTTCAAGACACCACACAGTTTCATCTCAAACACTGGAACAGGAGCAGACCTCCTCCTGGGTCTTTGAGCTGGTCTGCCTTTACCACTTTCCCAAACCATGGCCCAAATCGGAGATCCATTTGTGTAGCATTACATCCTGATCTGCATTATACATTAAACAAAAATAAAGGTACTGGTGGGTGAATGAAGAAGTCTCAGCCACCTGCATTTGGTTGCATCTTATTACTTTCCTTCGTTCTTTACACCCTGTGCCACTCCTGACAATTAGCCAGCCATATACCAAGCAGAATGAATTGTGTTCCAATAGGAACCACAGTAGCAATCCCTGGCCGTTTTCAACCTTGTGCCTCATTAGTGAGGTGCAGTTTGGATTCTCTGGCGGAGTGAGCATGGTACTTGCATCTGAACATGTATGTTGCACGTAGGCGTCACATTAAATTAAAAACACATGCCTGAAAAATATATATCTTGTTCACATTTCTTTTGGCAAGGATACGAGTCATTTGATTAAATGTCCCATGGCTCGCTTATAGTAATTTGGTTATACAGAGTTTAACATGCAAAGATAGAATGAATTATGGTACAGCTAAGACAGCCTGAAGTGAATGAAGTTACCATAAGAATGAAATTCAAACTGTATTGTGTATTTTCAGCAGCAAGATACGTGTATGCAGAGTGGAAATAGTCCTAGAAACTTCTTTTTTTAGAAAGAATGGGAACAATTTTAGCTGATCAAAATCGGTTAATATCGGCTACCTACTACGAGTGTAGGAATGTTGGTATGGGCCAATGATGAACCGTATTGTTCTAATGCATTTGGCGCGTTCGAACCCGGACTTTAAGGTATCGGTGTTTGTCATTGTACCATGGATAATGTATGAAGTGCATTCAATATGGAAACAAGGTCCTAGTTCAGTGCTCCTGAGAGCCGCATCCAAAACTGGCATCTCGGTGTGAGCATAACATTCAGGTTAACCGCATTCATATTGAAATTTTATGGGAATTAGTAACATTTATATTACAAGGATGAATGTCCTGTCAAGGTGACCTATTTGCAGCAGTTGGTGTGGTGTGTAAAACAGGTTTCGATTTATAATAATACTATTCACGTTTGGAAATATTTTTTATTTTATTAAATATGCCCGTCCTACAAATGCGTGTAGGAGCCAACGTTTATTGCAGTAGGAGGGAGTCAATTGGGAATATGATGGTCTTGCACCACTGATTACAGCCTCCGAGGACCCCACTCCCGCCCAATTGGAAGGTACACCTTTCAGAAGCATTACTTTCTGATGATGCCTGGAGAATCATGGCTTTTATGTAGGCTTGTGCGGCAAATCCCATTCGGCTCGCGGAATTTGGGTAATTTCACGTTCCGCGGAATTGCCAAAAATTCTGCGGTTTCGCAGAGTTTTTTGCTTGCCCGTGCTTTCAAAATGTGTGTTCACAAGATATTCCTCCCCGAGCACGCAAACAACGTTCGCGAACAGGAAAAAAGCATTGCGAACGGGCGGAACAAGCATGTTCACGGAATTTCTGCGTGCTCGCTGAGATTTTTTGCTGTTTCGCGGAGCTTTGCCTAGCTCGACTACGCAAATTCCGCCCAGCCCTACTTTTGTGATGATGGCAGGTGAGTACTACTTGATGAGAAAAAAAGTCAGGACATTTTCAGTCTTTGATCTAATCATAGGTCAGCGCTGGCAGTGTTCTTTTTAGGTCTCGCTGAGCCAATGCGCATGCGAATTGCTCCGACGAGAATTATGTTGGGGCTCCAGGAAAGCCTGCCAGAGGGCTTTGGAATGCGGATTATGGCCAGTGCATGTGCGCCTGTCGCGCGCACTCACCATTTGCTTCCCCCCCGCCCCCATCAAACTTCAAAGGAATGCACTCCCAAACTTGCTGGCCTCGCTGTCGTGAGCCTTTATTTACTTGTTTTGTGTTGTGGCTGTCTTTGGCAAGCTTATGAGCTACATTCTATTTAACCCTGACGTATTGCAGATTGCTTAATTGACCCCCGGTATGACATGCAAAGCAGCTACGATTTCAGCTCACTATTTGGCATACATGGGATTATAGCATGTACTGAAGGCAAGCAATACAGGTTTGTATCGTCACAACTTAAAAAAAAATATATTCATCGTATCTGCTCCAAGTGTTTATCAGTAGCATCTTTTAGCTGTTTTTGTAGTAAGTGAAGTCAACACAGCGTTATTTAAGAAAAGCTGGTTTATTTCCGCTTTTAACATCACCAACAGCATGCCGCGTTCATCTGATTCGGAGGTCAAACAGCATCTTTGACTTGCCATTTGAAGTCTTGCCAGGATCCGCTCTGTGTGCGAGTTTACATTAATTTACATCACTTGCAGTATACATCTCATGAGCTAAATAGTGCACAGTAACGTGCGCTAGAAGTGCTGAAGATGCCATGCCAACATTACACCCCCGAACCCCAAAACAATTAAAAATAATCTTTACATGTCTATTATTTAATACCTAATAAAGTCATCACATTTTTTAGGAACCTTCCTGAATCGTGAACCACTCATATTTCCTTTACCATTGTGACTAATGTCAGCATGAACAGATCCTGAAGGCCACACTTGTTCACTACTCACACTTCCAGATATAGTGGCTGCATTCACGCGTCCTATGGCAGCCAATGCGCCCAATCTTGGTTATCCACGGAAAACTACATCGGTTGCGTGATGTTTGCTTGTTCAAGTGTAACCTTCATTAGTTTTCTCTTGTTTGCTTTCCTTTCCACCCGTCTCTTTTCGGTCATTCCATATTTCCTCTTTGCCTCTCTCTACATTGGAGGTAAAACGATTACAAAGAATTTGACAACTATAAAACCACACTCAAACATATAAGCCCCTCCACACACTCCTGAACACTTTAACAGTACAGATGCATACACACACCTCAATATTTGCACATGCCCCATACATAGACACAGCCACACTTTTCTCCCATAGACACCACTGTTACAAATCGCCCTGAACACATGCTACTCTATAGGTTTGCATTTTTTGCATTTATGAAATTACATGCAAAGATCCGGCCAAGACAGTGTTACCTCATACCTGTCTGTTAACTCCCCTTTCCGGCACGGTGCAGACACCCCTGTTTGTTCCTTGCTATTTTTATGTATTTTTAGGACACCATGCTCTTTGTGCGTTTGGCCCATGAAACGATTGGTCAGCTGGCTAGCCACTACCGTGTAACGTTCACAGGAGTGGTGTGCGTTTCCTCCAGGTAAAATATAACTCAATACTACACAATATTGGATGGTGTTTAAGCCACCGCAAAATACATGTTTAAAAAAAAAAGTAGACCGTGTATTATTTTTGCATCCATTTGTAAAACCAGCGAGAGCTCCTAAAGAGGAGTGCCGGGCTGCCAACTGACGTGGATTTTTTTTATTTTTTTTACTAACAGTTATACTTTGACTTGATTTTTGCCTACTGTAGTTGAAGAAGTCTGGAAATAATTACGTGATTTTTTTTTGTTCTACCAGCAAGTTAGCAGCGCTCAGCTCCGGTGTTAGGAGTAAGGGGCTGTACATACCATTTTTACAAACATATCACACATTCCTTGAAAACTTTTTTCCAAGTGTTGAACAGAATACACTCCGTCAGTCTTCTATCAGCCACAGGAAAAGGAAATAGCTCACGTTACAAGAATGATGACTTCCATGAAGAGGGGTGTTCTAAGATGTTGTGCCATTGCTCAAAATTTTTGCTAGTTTTTTAGGGGACTTGTTTGCACGTTTTGAGTGGGAAACAAATAGTTTCTCTTTTATTGCAGAAGCAACCTTTCAAATATGTGCTCCTGCTATCCACGTGAGTTGGAAATTACGTAAAAAGTGCTATTTCTGTGAGAAGGGCAGTGGTTAGGGTTCGACTCTAGATTTCTTCTCCTTGTTTTCTTACAACAGTTAACAGTTTAACAGTAGCACTCTACCACCCTCACTCTACCACTCTCGCTCTACCACCCTCGCTCTACCGTGCTACCACTCTACCGCCCTCACTCTACTGCCCTCACGCCCTCAATCTACTGCCCTCACTCTACTTTACCGCCCTCACTCTGCCGCCCTCACTCTACCACTCTACCGCCCTCACTCTACCACTCTACCGCCCTCACTCTACCACTCTACCACCCTCACGCCTTCACTCTACTGCTCTCACTCTACCGCCCTCACTCTACCACTCTACCGCCCTCACTCTACCACTCAACTAAATTTTCCAGTTGGCGAAATGCCGATTTTTCACAGACTTTAGCCAAAGCCGGCAATAAGGATATAGGCCGGTAGCTGGATGGAGCAGAAGGATCCGACCCGGCCTTTTTGAGAAGTGGCAGGAGTTTAGCCTGCTTCCAGCAAGCCGGGACGGTCACAGAGGAGAAAGAGAGGTTTACAATCTGGGTGACCTCTTTGTAGACTATATCAGCCACCCCCCCTAGCACCCTGGCTGGGCACAGGACTGCCGGAGACCCGGACTTCAGGGACTTGAGGACTGAAAGAATGTCTGATTCACCCAGGGGGGAGAAGACAACAAACTGAGCAGTGGAATTGGGCACCGAACAAGAGGGAGGTACTGAATAAGTCAGGAGTCTACCACTCACGCTGCGCAAGTCCACCTGAATCTTGGCAATTTTCTCTATAAAAAAAGAGGAGAGTTCTTCACACCATTGGTCAGATGATGGCAGTAGTGATTGTGCAGCGCAAGGAGAAAGAAAGCTCTGAACAATAGAGAAAATGTCTTAGCTGCATTAATCGCAGCGTAGTAGTCCTTCTGAGCAGCTCGTAGAGCAACCTTTGCCTCAGGCAGATAAGCTTGCCTCCACACACGCTCAAGTTTCTTACAACCTAGTTTTTGTTCCCATAAAATATGGGAAAACCAAGGTTTCGAGGGGGATAAACGCATCCTGCGAATACAGGCCTGGTTGACCGAGGCAGCTGACCCCTGTTCCAGCCAAGTATTAAGAGTCAACGGCCTCGCCTACATCCAGGGCCAGAACCGGACGATCCCGGATTAGGGAATCAGAAAGAGTGGCTAGATTAATCCTCTGGGGATGGGCGGTGGGAGAAACAGCCCCCGCCCCCAGTAGATTTTTCCAAGGACCAAGAAAACCTAATCAGCTCATGGTCTGACCACGTCACCCTCTCAGGATGGGCCCTTAAAATATTAAAGTTGGAACATACCAAATCTAGGCAGTGACCACCTGCGTGGGTTGGGAATTCAACCCGTTGTACGAGCTGGGCCAGGGTCAGGGTCTCATCTAGACGTCTCTTCTCAATGACGTCTAAAACATCCACATGGATGTTAAAGTCTCCTAAGAGAAGAAATTTAGAAAATCTCATGGGGCGTGGCACAATGACCTCCTGCAAAGACTCAATAAAAGGCCCAACATATCCTGGCGGCCTAATCACCAATGTGCCACCCAAGGTGAAGTGCGGGTTAAGCAAAAGAGAAAAATGGAGCATCTCTGCGTCCCCCTGATCTCCATGGGGTTCACAAGAAAAGACCCATTTATCCCTATATATCACGGCAGCTCCGCCCCCTCTGCCCAGAGGGCGGTCTGCCCTCGCGATCTTAAAACCCCTAGGGATAGCAAGCTCCACCACCGGGGCACACGATTCATTGAGCCAGGTCTCAGTGATAAAAAAGAGGTCCAACTGGTTCTCTGTCAAAATCTCAAAGACGTCGGCAGCGTGTTTGACCAAGGACCTAGCATTAATTAACCCAGCCCGTATCTGCCCAGAGTCCATACTTTCTCTGGGGGGACCACTAAGCTTGGGCTGGAACCGAAAGTTGCAGGCAGGTAAAATTCGAGATAAACTATCAGCAACCCTCTAGGGACATCCTACATCACAACTAAATGCATTAAGCGCTGTAAGATCTTTGGCGGAATACCTTATTCTAGTGGGATGTAGCAACCGGGCCAAAGGGGCAGGGGGTTGGGCACTAGGCACGTCCGAGGCACGGACGGGCACAGACGGGCCCTCCTTTGGCGCTCCTTCGGCGCGCAGACGGTGCGCCCGCTGCGCGTTCGGTGGAGCATTACTAATTATAGCCCGAGCCCCTCCCCCGACTATACCGCTGCCTACGGTCACGCGGGGACCCGGACTCAAGTAGGATGGCGCCCGACCCTGCCCTCCACACAAATGGCACAGAAGAGCCGCGGTGGAACGGGGCAGAAGGTGTCAGTGATCGAAACACAGTAAAATGCAAATGCAAGTAAGCACCACACAGTTTTTAAAAAAGCGATATTTTTAAAAGATGCCAAAAAGTACAACAGGGGTTAAAAAAGCAGAAGAGAGTCCCTCGCAATCTGCTTAGCCACACAAGTAATGCTCGAGGTGCTGCCACCACCCTGAACTATCACCCCGGCCCCCGAACTCGGAACCTAATTATAGCGCGAGCCCCTCCCCCGACTAGACCGCTGCCTACGGTCATGCGGGGACCCGGGACTCAAGTAAGATGGCACCCGACCCTGCCCTCCATGCATAATATGCCTTGAATATCCCGGACATCTACACTTTAACCAGTCCAACAATACTGTGTGTAATTGGAATGTTTTCCCCTTTCTTTAATGTTTACTTTCTCTCAGGAAAACAGATGTGTTTGTTTTAGGAGCCTTCCTCCATTCTCCATTTTCAACCATGGCAAGTTACTAGAACACCCCATTTCTGACTTATGACGAACCTCTTACAAGGCTTCTCCTTATAGAAATGATTACCTCCACCACGAGGTCCCATGTCATAAATATTGCAGATATGGGATGTATAACATAGGGCTCAGATTTGTGAGAAACTGGATTTTCAAAGTTTTAATTGTCGAAACTGCCATTTAGGCGAGATTTCAGTCATGTTCGGTAAATATTCACAAAACTTCTCTATAGTGTTCAGCAGAGCATTTGTGACTGGTCAGTGTCACTCTGTTGCAGTTGGTGCACAGGTTCAGTTGGCAGACTGATTCATCTTAGTATATCACCGGGGGATAGCCTGTCACATCAAGGTCTTCTCAACTCCAACATTTTAAGAGATGTCCATTCGAGAGAAAAAAAATGACCTGTATGTTTGTTTTTCTGTATATCAAGCTCAACAGGATAAACATTAATTTATTTTATATAAGGTTTTGTATAAAGCGGATTAACCAACTGTATTTGTCGGACTTTACACTCATTTCATATACACTTTTTTTGTTATAATCCATGTTTTGTGGCACGTCGTTTTCAGAGACCTTTGTATACGTCACAATTTCTTGTCTGCATGAGCAACCGGTAGTTGTCTCTATCCATAGTAGTATTGAAGCAGTTTCCTATTCATTGAACTCGAGGAGTCATCGCTGCAGTGTACAATGTGCATCTGGGGTGGATGGTAAAGAGAAAATCAAATTTCAAGGTATTGGTGGTCCACTGAAGGAGGCTTCTGGTAATGTTTAGGGCCACTACCATGGGATCACCTAAAGAGACTTGTCACCTTTTATCAGTATATGTTCTCTTTGGGAAGGATATTACTTCAGCGCATCAATTCAGTTATATTTTATCAAGACATATATATCCATTAACCTTTAGCAGATAAGTTATACTACTATGTAATTCTAAAATAAAAAGATGAAATTGAGCAATGGGAATACAATTTCAAACCTAATGTGCCGTGAAATAAAACCGGCTACAGTAACCACATTAGGAGAGCTCATTGATAATAGTCAAAACTCTGAATTATTCTAAATCTGTCTGCTTCTAAGACTTGGGAGTAGATGCCAATCTTCTAGCACATTTAAATGTGGGGCAAGGACGTAATTAGTGGCATTTTTCTGATGAGATTTTATAGCGCAAATACAAGCTTCCTTGAAAGCTTTGCTGCTCGTGTATGGTTTGACCTTATATGAAAAGACAAGAGACGTTTGGCAAAACAGGAAAAAGTTGGTTTAATTAAACGCAGTGGCCAGGAGAGTATGACAGAGGTTCGTCTGAAGTCGGTCTCAAAATAGAGGCATATTTTTAACCCATGACTAAAGTTCCTTTTTAACTCTACACTAGTTTCACTTATACCAGTTTATTTTGGTGCAAGTCATTTGAGCAGTTATTGGTTTTGGCACTAACGTGAACCACCGGACACAAGCGAAAGGTGTAAAGTTTTGTCCCCAGCTTTTGTAGAATAGTCTCCATCATGCATGACCACAAATAATTAGGCTGGGAGTTAGGTGTTTATAAATTGATCACTCGTATCACTTTATATCACTTAAATACATACTTATTATTCTCTTGCAAACTTCCATTAGCGACGATTTCCTAATGTCATCTTTTTATTACATTTTTTTCAATGAAAATGTAAGTATTTTTATGAAATATAGTAATTTATATTCCCACTTTTATATTTTGTTTTCAGCAGATTTTTTGAAAAAACGGATACTCTTTTAAAATAGTGTATGCCTCGATGGCATATGTGCATGCTAGTTTTTATTTTGGTAATCAAACTTTATTTGGTGTTGCATCTTTAATAAAGCATATTCCCATTCAATTAGCATTGCAGTCCACTTTAAACCCTCGTACTTTGATGCTCCATGGAAACTAGTCATAATCTCCTCCACCCCCAACTATCCACCTTCCCTCATCACATCTATGTGGTCCTTCATTCTACTGGTTATCTTGGTTCACTGTGTTCCCTCCGCCCCCTCCCCTGCTCCATGAGTTTCCCAGTACCGGCATTGTCCATGGTGTCTCATACGAACTCAGTCACAGACTCTCTCCCCTGTAATAACATTGCACCCACGTCTTGTGCTGACTCTTCTCAGTCAGCGGCATCCCGATCACTCTCCAGCGAGCTATCTGGGGACGTTGCCGCAGGCGAGGCGATCGGGTCTTGCATGCAATCTGCCAGTGTCTCTCCCAAGCCTTGCATAAGTCAACCAAGCCGTCCTCTTCTCACGCCCCTAAAGAGCACTGCACCCTCATAGCTAGCCCTTCTTTCCAGCTCTCTGCACCATGTATCCACCCTGGGACCCACTGGTGTTTTCCAATTTCTCATAATTTCCAGTGTCGCTAGGATTTACACTAAATCCTGGAATCTGCTGGTCACTTTATTCTTGGCTATATGTGGGTACCAGCTTAGCAGGCAGTGCCCCGGTGTACAGGGAATTTCTTTGGAGAGGATATCTGCCACATCTCTCGTTACCCTAACCTAGTACTCCGAGAGCAGTGGGAAGCTCTACATCAGGCGCAGGAATTCCTCCCCTTCCTCTCTACACCTCAGGCATTCAGCCCCCACTATAATGTAGTGTGGAATGAGTTTCTCATGTGTTAGGTATGCCCTATGCAATATGTGTCCCTATGCTCCCATTAGGGAGCATCTCCACCATAGCAGGAGGCATATTAGGCGAGTATGGTCACCTCTTTTGTTCGTTGTAAGCACCTAGTCCAGCTGCGCCGTAGTACCTGAAATTCAGTGGTTTCATACCCTTGCTGCAGTCGTAGCCATACTCCAGACAGAACTTGAGGTTCCATTATAGTAGCCAGCAGCTTCCTTCGCATTGTTTTGCTGCCTGCTATCCACTGCATTAACCACTGCAGTTGTGCAGCAAGATAATGATTCAAAATCTGGAACATCGAGGCCCCCCTCAGAAAACAGCCTCTGTAAAGTAGTGAAGGCCACCCTCCTACGACCTGCTCCCCAAACAAAGGCAATTAGGAGGGAATCCGTTTCCTTAAACAGTGCCTTGGAGACCCATACTGATAGTGTTACAAAGAAGTCGATCAACCTGGTCAGTACCATTACCTTGATCAGGGCTGCCGTGCCTGCCACCGAGAGGGGGAGTGTCTTCCAGAACTCTGTACTCGTTCTGATGGCTCTAAACGCTTTCCCTACATTCACGTCTAACAAGTCCCCAGGTGAGTGGTATATGTGTACCTCCAAGTATGCCAGGCATCTAGGTTCCCAGAGTATCAAGGGCAGTGCCTCCGGAGGGCCTCTATCATTGGTCGCCATAAAAAGTGTGACTTTTAACATATAACCTTGAGTCTGGAGAAGGCCCCAAACCTCTCCAGTAAACCCCTGGCTAGCTCCAGGTCTGTCGCTGTATTCTGTAATATATATGGTCGTCTGCGCATAAGGCAGTGTATTTGGTTTGCCCTGAAACTTCCCAGTTCCGCGGCCTTCATTGTAAACTTCCGAGATCTGTCAGCCAGTGCCAACACTTGCTTTGGGTTCCATGTATAACAGTTGAGTTCCTGCTACAAATGCCCGCCCCAAATGAAAGTGCTTCATCGCTTCATCACTCTGTAGAGGAAGCCCCACTCAAGGCTATCAAAGGCCTTATCTATGTCCACTGCAAAGACCGCGGCGGTCTCTCGATCGGAAGTATCGGCCTCTAAGATTAAGTCGCTGCATATTGAGCACAGTATTGTGCCCCGGGGTGAATCCCGTTTGATCCGGGTGAATCGAGAGTGTCTTCTGGGGGAAGTCAGGTTGCTAGTATAAGGCTAAGATTTTTTTATCAATATTGAGCATCGATAAAGGCTGATACTCTCGTACATCGCATGCCATTCGCCCAGGTCTCAGGAGCAGAACTACTAGCACCACCCTGTTTGAGCCAGGCAAGGGACAGAGTTCTTTGCTCGCCTTATACAAGGCTACTAATCACTTGGCTATCTCATTGATATATGTGGTGTATAATTCTGTCGGGAAACTATTGGTTCCCAGTGTTTTACCCTCAGCAAGGGCCTTGACAGCTGTCCGTATCGTCTGTTCTGTGATGTCTCCGCCCCCCCCATTCCCTCCAAATCTTCAGCCTTCTCGTGACTTAACAGTGGAAAAGGCAAAGGTGCCAGGAATTCTCTGAATGTGTCTTTGGAGTGTGCAAAAGGGCCTATATATAGAGTGGAGTAGTAGCCACAGAATAGTTTATTTCATCCTGTCGCTCTAGTCTGCCCCCTTGTTCCGTGGTTATCTCTATTATCACCAAACCCTGCTTTGTCGGATTGGTGAGCCATGTCAGTAATGAACCCGTTCGGTCCTGCTCCACATGGGTCCTAGTCATATGTCTTGGAGTCAAAGCAGCACATTTTTTCTGCCTGTTTAGCCACATCCTTCTTAGCTTCCAATAGGGGTTGGTGTAGCTTTGGGTGGCCTGATCAGCACTGCTTTAAGTCTCTTAGCTCTTCTTCTGCTCTGGTGTTCTCCAATAGCAAGGTATGTCAACTCAAATTAGCACCTACCACTCAACACCATTTTAAATGCATCCCATTCAATCACGGGAGAGGAGGCAGTGCTAGTTTTATCCTCAATGTATTGCCTGATGTGGTTACCAATGGTATCCCGAAAGAGCAGGTCTTTACATCGGTAAACAAGGCCGAAGTAGTTTCCATCACAGGTTATGGTCCGATATGGTTCTGGTAAGGTACTCAACGTCCTGCACCAAAACATGTATATCTGGGCTGAAAAGAAATGTGTCCAGTTGCACATGAAGTTTGTGGAGACTCAAAAAAAGGAGTTGTTTCTTGCAAGAGGATGTGTAGGGTGCCATGTATCAATCGTCAATTCAAAAACACTCTTGGGGAGTCCTGCAGTGGTGGGCGGGAACGATCTAAATCTGGGTCCGCTACACAGTTGTAATGGCCCCCGATGATAACTGTGTGCACTAGATAAGGGGCTAAAGACCTGGAGAGCTCTGCACAGAACATTCCCTGATCATCGTTTGGGGTATAGATGTTGATAACGATGATATTGGGGCCCTCTAGTCTGACCGTCACTGCAACAAATCACCCTGCTGGGTCAATAGCGTCCCTGTGTGCTGAAAGGAGAACCCTGCCCGTATCCAACTGAATGCACCTTCGGTATAAGCTGAGTAGTTAGTGTAGTGCGCCTGTCCCCTACATCTTCTCTTGAGTTCCACCCCCACCGTAGCCATGAGGTTTTTCTTGGAGGAATGCTATTTGACACCCCTTTCTGTTCAGGTGGGGGAGCAACTTGTATGTTTTAGTCATTTCCATAACAGTCTGGGCATTACAAGTTACGCTTCACCTCTTGGAGGCGACACCCATGCATCTCCCCAACAAACTGACAAGTTTCAACTCAACTCACCTTCTCTGGGAAAAACAGGCAACGACCCTCCATCCAAACTCAGTCAGAAGGACCTGCGGGAGCAGCCGCACAAACACTAGTCTGAGGTGGCGTGTTGAATTAGTACACCCTACCGGGTGTCCCACACCCATTCTCAACATTCATACAGGTCTCTACACCGCAGGGACCATCATCTCTTTTCCCATGTAGGCAGCCTCCCCTCTCCTTCCCCCTGCCTGAAAACACTTGTGGGCCCACTGTGTCTTGTGGGATATACTGTGTGTCCTCCACCCAGTCAATCGGTGCTTGGGCCTAGGCTGGCAGGTTTACACCGCTGTTAGGCTACATGTAGCACGGCAAAGGGGACGTTAAGCAGGGGATACTAGACCTTTGCAGGGGCTATCACTTGGTCGAGGTATCCAGTGCTTCGACCTGTCTTAGATGTACGGCCCTTGCTGTCCCCTATAGCACTGATCAAATACTTTAATGGCTATCCCTCACTTGATGTGCCACCTCCACATGTCTCTCCTCACTGCCAGGTAGTGTGTCCTCCACTGGTCAATCGCGGGTGTGCAGCTGCTGGTTGGTGAGTCAGTGTTCTTCCCAGGCGGCCTCTGTGGTCGCATTACTCGCGGTGCACTACTGTTTTTTGGGTCACGGGGGATGGGCGGATGCAGCCTAAGCTCCTTCTTACATCTGGCTCGGTCTTATGCCAGGCATGGGCAGCCAGTTGATACCAGCTGCGTTGCCGAAGGTTCGCTAGCCCCGCCCTGTGCTACTCCGATGGTCAGCCCTAATGCAGTTGTTTCGGCCAAGTCTTGCCCATGATGGCACACACCGCTGTTGCTTTTAAGACTCGTTGGAGACAGGGGCCCCTCTCGGTCTTCAGGTACAGCCACCAATCCCCTCTGCACACTGAAATGCTCTCCGCATCAATCTGATGTGTCCGCCAAGCTGCTTCCCTCCCCTATCCCAGCTAGAAAGAAGGTCGCCCGTTCTCTTCCCAGTCTGGGCACCACTCATGTGTGCAGACCACCTCTGTGCCACCACTGGCGGTCTGGGTAGTTCAGTGGCCAGCGGTGGCTCCTAGGTGTGCACACTAACCTCCGCCTTGTATTTGGACTCCTCCTTTGATCACTCACCCAGGGTTGCAGCGATCAGGCGAGGTGTGCATCCAAGTTAGGCCCCTCTTTCGGCTGCCACAGTGTTGCCGGTACCCGTCCGTTTGTGCTGCACTTCCAATGAGGCCTCTTTGTCACAACTCTGCAGCCCCCCATCAAGTCTCAGGGTACCTGCCTCTTCTGTTTGTGGGTTCCCAGTCATGATGAGTCATTCGCTTGACAGGCGTGGCCCTCCTCCGCCATCATGAGGTTCACACACGTCGGGGCGAACTTTGGCTGCCAGGCACCTGATAGGACCCCCTCACCCCACAGGTGTGTTGCTAATACACTTGGATGCCCTGGGCCCTTATTGTCCACATCCAACTAATGACATACCTTGTCTTCCATTTTTTGGGAAAAGTTTACCTTGTTAATCAGTGTGCAGCGGAGCCTCTTGTTTTCTAAGATAATTTATGTAAATTTTATCTTTGAAACTGATTAAGTGCAGTAAACAATTAATACGGGGAACCAAATTAAGCAAAAATAGACAGAATTTTGCAAGCATGTTTAATTCTTTGAAATGGCCAGCAGCTTAGGACTATAAATGCTAAGAGGAGAAGAAATGGGACTGGCTTTGGCTGGTGCTCTTAACCAATCTCTTGAAAGTAACCCTGTTGATTTGAGTGACGTTTAGCTTGGAGTGGCAGAATCCAAATGAGGATTTTGACACGCTGAGCAAAATGACCTTGTTCCTCTGTGGCTTACTAGAAATAATGCCACGTGCTGCGATGGTGCCCCCTGATGCATTGAGGGGTTGCCAATATTGCCTAATTTGTTTGTGTGATGCTGTGCTGTAGCGAATTTACACGTCTTCCAGTATTTCTATTTAATTGTTGTGTTAGAGGGCTGTAGCATGCTTAGGCTGTAGCACAGCATGAAGAGTTTGGAATACAGGCATATTGTACCACCGGGCGAAATCTAATTTGATGAAATTGCTTCTGCAGTGTCTTTTTGTGTCTCGTGATTAAATAAGTGAGAATGATTTGGGAATTATGCGCCAGGATGACCCAATTGCATTTCACTACATTTTTATGTTCAATTTATTAAAGAATTTTGCTCTCTGCTGGTTAATTAGTGAATGCCTTTTTCTTAGTTTGAAAAACACTTTTGAAATTACAATGCAATTAAAATTGTGTGTGGATGTTGTAGCATAGGGAGCGTAGCTATGTTGTATCTTGACAGTAATGAGTTCTTGAGGTGGCAGCTTGGTGGTGTTAATAATATTGGCCATGCTGTGTGCTACTGTTAAGATCACCTTCTTTATCCTCTTCTGTACCTCTGACCGCTTATTTCATTTTGCTAGAAACAGCTCCACTGTTCTCGGGGAAGTATGCTCTTGATCAGATCTGTATTTCTTAGGTCTCGCCTGGCGTAAGCATCGCATGCACTGCTCTCGCCATGGAAAGGACCTTTTGGAATCAATTCTCCCCGCGGGCTTACGTGCACACATTTGCATGGACAAAGATGGCTCCTCTCGTCATCTGTCAAAAGCAGGCAGCATGCACGTGTCCCTACGGACTGTGGACAGGCTAAGTTCCATTGTCATGGCAACTTAGCCTTGTTCAGACGCGGGCATGTTGTCCACGTGTATGGACAAGAGATGTGCACGCGCATGGCAGCGTGCTTACACAGCCTTATTCTAAGCCTCCCTTGCGGCTACCAATGCAGTCTCCTCGCATAACACACTGACACCCCCTGCATACGGCACCCATTCCTAACAGTCTGCAGTAGGCTCGCGCGGTGGCTACTGCACACAGCGCCCGTCTGCAAGTATCACGGCACGCGCACGTTCACCCACACTTCACGCCGGTACTCTACACGCAGTTCATCATTGCAGCAGAGTTGGACGAGCTCTAAAGAAGCTCTTTAGTTTACTTTTAAGTTGCCCCATTCCAGGTCTTTCATGTAGAGCTGTAGCCAAGTCCTTACCCTGCGGTGGATGAAGGGGTGGACTTCCTGTGCCAGACCTTACCAGTCTCCTTGCATGCTATGTCTGTGCTGTGCATCTTAGATCGCCGCCGATCTCAGGGTCCCGATAGCTCACTCCCTCCCCCTCGGTAAGGGATGCTGCACGCCGCACAAAAGTTCAAAACTCTCTCAGCTGCACTCGTGAAGCCCTAAGGAAAGGTCGATTTTTTTCATCCCCTCACAATTTGTAATGGCGGATGGTGACATTCGTCTTTTAAATGATACTGCCCGTGACGTCGATCTAAATTTTAACTTTTGGTTAAAAAAAATGACGGGATCTCCATGAAAGCTGTGCCGCTCTACGAATCTGATGTAATTTTAATGTAAGGGTGTTTATACCGTGACGTTGATCTAAATTTTAACTTTTGGTAAAAAAAAATTACGGGATCTCCATGAAAGCTGTGCCGCTCTACGAATCTGATGTAATTTTAATGTAAGGGTGTTTATACGTGGCTGTGCCGCTCACCAGCTCACCCTCAGCTTCAAGCCGCTTCCACCCTTAGCCTCAGGCTTAAAAGCCGCTTCACAGTCACCCGGGACTCGCCCCTACGGCACCAATCCAGCGGGAATTTGTAGTCCCCGAGAACCTCGCACTGGATTTTCTTCACAAAACAGCGGTAAAACGAACATTGATGTTTTTTTAATTCTGAAAAAAAAACACCACACATCCTATTGATACATTTTTGGGATTTCCCTCCTCTGACCCCAAAGGGTCTCCTTTCACATGGCTGAAAAAACACATTTTTCAGACTTCTCATAATTTAACACGTGGCTCTTTGATCATAAAATATCACTGACAGGCGTGATTTGCTGCATTTTCCACAGCTGAACACCCATACCACACTAGCAATGGGAGATGTGGTAGCTCAGTTGGTGTTGTAAAAGCTGCTATTAGAAATCCGGTAAATTGGGTCCAGCAGAAAGTGGGCGGAGCCATAAGAGGTGGAGCTAATAACAGCCCATGCATTATTATTCCACAATGCTGTTCCCATAGGCATAAGCAATTAGAACAAGCATTGGCATAGCCAATAGATCTCGCCTTTGGGACCTTAATGTTAATGTTAAAAAGTATTTATTGAGCGCACTGCCACCGGTTGGTTTCCTGGCGCTAGAATAGACAGAGAACGAATCCTGAGGCGAGAGGAGAAGGTAATCAGTGATACGCTTGTTTAAAAAGCCATGTTTTTAAGGCCTTATAAGTGTTTAGCCATACAACAGTTAATGTTGTTGCAGTAAGGATATTGTGCTGCATAGCTACTTTTAAGGTCCCAAAGGCGAGACCTATTGGCTATGCCAATGCTTGTTTTCTTTACTTTGTGTGCACGCTTTTATAAAGCCCCACAGATATACAAAGTTTGTGGTTTAGTACCCTGGTCATCTCTAGAATTTGTACTACTAAGGTTGGCACCTATACTTTATGTTGTCAGACAAATCACTTGCTCTACCAGAGTCTCAGTTCCTTCCTTTAGAAAACATCCAAATGATAAACAGTGATTTACAATCATTGTGACACCAGTTAATTTCAGTAGGTAGGGTCTTAAAGATTAGAAGTAAACTGATATTAATACGGACAATCCAAGTTAGTTTGTGATAAGGGGCCAGAGAATACCTTTGTTCATATACCTTTGTTTATGTACTGGTAGTCAGAATGCTATGTCTCCCGAAACTCCAAGACACGTTGATCAGTGCAGCCATTTGCAGATTTCTGACTCCACGCACAACTGGCCATGGACACTAGAGAGATGTTTTAAGTTCTTCGAGATGGGTGAAATGGAACGTCTCCTCCATGCATTACATTTGTCGACAGGTATTTTCTTTGGATAAGTACTATGAAAATATAGTCTGCTAGGTCAGCCCCGGGTATTTTTATTAGCTCTTTGTTGGAGTTAGGTCTTTCAGCTATATCCATTTAAATTCTTTCTTTAAAGCAGGACTTTGTTGGACTTCGGTCTTTTCTTCGAAAAAGACACACTGATTGTTCTTTACACCATATTGATGCAAATATGGTGTTCAAAAATGTTCAAGAAAAAAATATCGCACCCAAACAATTCTTTCAAATTTGAAATAAAACCAAACACTCCCATGTATGTTTAATGTTGATGCTTACTATGCGAAATGGCACTTCGATTTTGTGTGCACTAAAATTAGTAGTTCTGAACTTTTGAAACATTTGACAGTACAGGCGACTGAAAGACAAATCTAAAAAATTAATCAAAGGCTACCCTTGTTTAGTCTTCCTATGGGTGTGCTCGATAAAAATTAGCTGTCAGCTGATGTTTAGTATAGCCACACCATCCTTTTTAGGTATCACTTTTGTAGGCTATACTAAGAATTTACAGTGGGCTTAGAGCCGGCTTCACTGCTTCCATTGGTTGACTTTGTTGTCACTCTCCTTTGTTTACTTCTTTTCTTTTTTTTTTTTTTTTTTTAGCCTTAGCCCTGTCAGTGACCAGTTCCTTGTAGTCATGTTGTTTTAGGCTCAACAGGTGTAGTTTTGCCTGCGTTACCCCCGGCTCCAACTCACCCTCCAACCTACTAATTTCAGTCTCCAGCTCCACTACCTCCCTCTGTTTCTCCCTTTTAGAGCCCGCTTTCAAGGACAGAGCCTGACCCCTGATAAGTTTTGAAGGTCTCCCACAAGGACCGAGAGGAGGATACTGACCCCACATTGTTTGTGAAGTATTAGTCTAGCGGTGCAAGAAGGTCTTTTCAAATTTTGGTATTACGCAGATACCAAGGATTGATAGGGGCCACCCTCCCTGCAGTGCCCGGAGTTACGACCATGTGGACCCACAACGGAGAGTGATCTGAGAAGCCTCTGGCCAAGTGTGTGGCTTCTGTTATGTAGGACGCCTATGCCTCGGGGATTAGACAGTAGTCCAGTCGCGAAAGACTGTTGTGCGCCCCGAGTGAAACGTATACTGATTCTGATCCGGGTGTAGCAATCTCTAACTATCAACCAGGCCCATTGCGTCCATGAATTCCGGTAGCCATCGTGTCGCCCACCCCGTGTCCCATAGGGGATGTCTGTTACTCATACCAGAGAACGATCATTGAAGTCGCCTACCAGGATTATAAGCCCCTCCGGGACCGTGAGTAGGACTGCCCCCAAGTCAGCAAATGTCGAACCTTGTAGCCCCGGAGTAATATAGATCGATGAGAATGTTATGTGTCGCCCTTCCCACATGCCCGTTACCCCAGTATATCTGCCTCTCTCATTTTCCCACGTGGAAGTCACTGCCAATGGAAACGCGTTGCGAATCGAAATGCCCACCCCACCTGGAACACGATGTGGAACCTGAATGTGCGACCAATTTTTGCCCCATTCTGTGCAGAGCTTTGCACGAATTCCCAACTAGATGTGTCTCCTGAAGCAGGACCACTTCCGGCGCCTGTCTTTTAAGATACTGAAACACCACTTTCTGCTTGATTTTGTCCCCCAACCCGTTTACGTTCCAACTCAAAACCCTCACTTCCCTACCCCCCATCGTCTACATGGAACAATTGACAAACCTCCGCATGTCCTCTGCCAGACAAATGTATTGTGCTGATGCAACCAACAGACCACCCAACAGGTGAACCAAACAACCCTTCCCAATCCCCCCCCACATCCCCCCCCCGCTTCCCTGGGCTCTGGGCTCCAAACTGCGCATCGAAAAAAGTGGCTGTCGCCCCAGAAAGATTCAAAGAAAGAAGAAAACTTAGGGGGTAGCAGGTCCCGAGCTCCGGCCCGTGCTCCAGTCCAATGAAATAGTTAGTCCTTATAAGTTGAAAAATAGCAATCTATAAAAACACCATGCGACCCCTTTATCCAAGCGCAAATAGCCCATTCTCCCCGCCTCCCCGACCACCCCAGTCCACCATGTGGGCAAATCAAGTATTCAATAGGCCTCAGACTCAGGATGGCTGACTGTCCGCCTTATCTCCATCACCACGATCCGCCGGGTTTGGAATTCCTCGATATTCGAGCCACTCCGCCACTGCCTCCGGCTGATCAAAGAATCACGCCCGGCCCTCCACCTAGCTTCTTAATCAATGGCTGTCTTTTCTGTTTCTTCCTCCTCTTGTAATTTTCCCTCCCCAGGAGCATAGCCTGTTTAACTTTCTTTTGATTTGCTGACTTTTACTCTTCCCTCACTCACTTTTAAGGTACTTCATTTTCATTAAGCACTTCATGAGTGCATCTGTTTTCTATCTCTCGCCCTTTTGCTTCACCCTCCACCAAATGACCATCCCATGTGCTCTGTCTTTTTCTCTACCTTTTTCTCTCTTGTGTTCTGCTTTTCCTCCTTTCCTCAAGCCATATTTTTATTTTATTCTCCCTCTGTTGCTTCCAGTCACCCACTAATCCTTTGCTACCCCACGAATGTACTTTTTTTTTTTAAGTTGCATTTTCATGGAATGCCTGGGAGCTGCCATTTGCTGCTCGTCCCTTCACTGCAAGAAAAGCGCGTATGCGCATGTAGTTCAGTTAGTAGAAAAAAACAAAAGTGACATCTGGCATCTTAGATCGATCAACAAAAAAAGAAAATGACACCTGCGTCATTCTGTAGTTGCGTGATTTTTAATTATAATTCATACATGTGCCTAAAGAATGACGTGACTAACAGCAGCAGGCATGTTATTGCGCTTTTTAAAAAAATAGTGTGCTAATGCTCAACAGCATTGACAAAAAGCATTTTGCTTTTTGCCGACATTGCATTAACAAAAGCACTGGCATTGTGAATAAGTCTACAAGGTGAAACTTATTGGCTTTGCCAGTGCTTGTTATATCCGGCTTTGTGACTGCCATTTACAGCATTCATATGCAAAATCTTTCTTGAGACATAGCATGGATAAGGGACGCAACAGTGGTATGGAGGATTGCTGGCTTGTGATGGGTTGACCGAGGGAGGTATGGGAGTGTTATGCTTCAGAAATTTTGTTTATTCTCTGCATTATATTCTCAATATATTTGTTTATTTCCGTGTTCTGGCACTTGATGAAAAAAACATTGTCTTGGCATTGCAATGCACTTGCTCGGCCATGGCTGGAAGTCATGGACTTAAAATGACTCCAACGTACCTCTTGCCAAATCCAATATGTATGACATGGGACAACTAAATGTATATGTATGTGCACAGGCCTATTTTTGTCTGGTTCCCACCCTGGCTAGTGCATGTACATTGCAGTGTATAACTGGAATTGTGAGCTAATTAAATCTTTCAGACACTCACTCCGAGTCACAGATCTGGGTTGAATCCATCATCGTTCTTTAGCTTACTTCGCCACCCCAGTTCGGACCCAGCTATATGCTAATCAGTCTTAACACTGTGCCTCATGGGAACAGTCCAGCCTGAACTACTAAGCCAGGTTTTTCCTGGACCGGAAACAAGCATCCTGTGACCGGTTTCGGGTAACAGCCCTCATCAGCCAGGCTAGCTTGAATCCTGTGGCAAAGAAAGCAAGGGACCCACTTCTGGGCATACTCTGCCAACTGAGGGCGAACAAAGCAAACACAAGGAGTGCTGAAACTTTTTAGACACTCACCCCCAGTCACAGATTTGGGTGGAATCCATCATTGTTCTTTATCTCACTGTACAATCCAAAACCGTTATTTCTTCTGAATGTAAGAAAAGATCACATTAAAATAAAATTGACAGTCAACATTGAATATATTAGGAACTAGCGGAATAGAGGTAGTATTAGAGCATCTTTCCAGTCACTGAGAAAGTATTTAGCAGTGAAACTTAATTGGTTGAGGCACATAGAAGATTTAAGATTTGAGACTAGATTTCCAGCACATCAGGAGTTTTGAATTTTATTATCAATATTCAGTTGGTGACACTATCATGGCATTCTCCATACCCAATGTATTGGTCTATAAGCAAAAATATAGATGGCTATACAGAGTTTAATATTCTTGCACACAATTTGTAATTTGATAACCTAATGCATTCAGTCTTGTCATAGTTGATTAAATTACGATAAGTACACTTGGCACATGTTTTTCCGACAGTCAAACTGACCTTGCTCTTTGGCCCTCGTCCAGTGGAGCTACTTGATAGTTAAAGAGGAGATGGGCTTTGGACTTTTCCCTTAGCCGTCACCTACCCAGCCGGACTCGGGGCAGACTTCTTTCTTCTCCCTGTCCTATATTTCCCCTCCTCACCTTCCCTACCCCCTTTCCCTTCTTCGCATCTATCTTGAAATTTTTTTCTAGCAACGGATGTTACCTGATTCTAATGTACTGTTTAATTTTTTGGAACCTTATGCAATGCGCTCTGATACCTTCGGGTCTAGCCAGCGCTATATTGAGCATTTCGTCTGACGCCCGGTGGAGCTGCTCTGTTCAGCTAATTGAGGAGATCAGCCTTGGTTTTTCCCCTCACCGTCACCTGCCCAGCCGGACACTGGACACGGTTTCTCCCCTTCTCCCTGTCTCGCCCCCCCCTGCATATTTCTGCCGTTCTACCTTTCCATGTCTCCTTTCTTTCCATTTTTCTGACTGATGCCCGTTGGAGCTTCCAAGAGAGCTATAGAGGAGACTTGCGTTGGATTATCTCCCTTGCTGTCACCACCCACTCGATCTTTGGGCTGACTTTCCCTTTATATCTTTTTCGTCTTCCCCCTTGTCCTCTCCCTTCTAACTCCACCTCTCCCCACTCCCTGTCTTTTTGTCTCTCTGGACATTGGACACAGCTCTTCCTCATCTCCCTGCTATGGCTCCTTCCTCCCCTCCTTTCCTAACAATTCTCTCAACCGTGTTGTTCGTTTACTGTACCTTTCTACAATATTGTAACTGATGTAATTTGTTATGCAATGGCCCTCTACTACAGCGCTCTGATACCTACCGGTCTAGCCAGCGCTTTATAATAAATTTGATGCATCTTCTAATAAAACGTTCCCCTGGTTATGCGCTCTGATACCACCGGGTCTAGATAGCGCTATATAACCTTTGCAATTTCAAATAAACTAAAAACAGTTTTTGACTGAACGCTGAGACCTGAGCAACATGGCCGATGACCGGTGGAGCTGCTTGACAGCTAATGAGGAGTCTGGCCCTGGTTTTCCCCCTTGACCGTCACCTACCCAGCCAGGCATTGGGCATTGTTCCGCCTTGTCTCCCCACTTTTACTCCTTCCTCTCCTCCCTCCTACGAATTTTTGAAACCTTGTTTGTGTACTGTCTTACTATGCTCTTGTATCTGATGTAACTTGTAACGCAGCAATCCTAAATGTAAAGTGCTCTGATACCCTCTTGGGTCAAGTTCACGCTATATAAAACGTTCTAAATTAAATAAATAAATTAGCCCAAACAAAAAAAGAAAACCGACATATGAAACCAACATTAGTGCCATAATATACTGTAAATACAAATATTCTTTCAGAATTTCGCTTAGTGGCCACAGAGGGATTATTGTACTGTTATCGATACTTCTCACGATCAGGTAATGTTGATCAGATAGTATAACTTTAATGAAATAATTGCCAATATCATAATAGTTGTGTATCACAGCAGTAGCCCTTGCCAATCAGTAGGCGTGAATGTTCGGTACCGTGAATGACAGCAAAGTTAGTTTTCACCAGTAAGGTGTATAACCAACAGGGCAAATATGAGCTAGGGTCAACTCCT
The DNA here is from genome assembly GCF_964261635.1 of Lissotriton helveticus. Lineage (NCBI taxonomy): Eukaryota > Metazoa > Chordata > Amphibia > Caudata > Salamandridae > Lissotriton > Lissotriton helveticus. The sequence continues at coordinate 249,605,200 of NC_136061.1, forward strand.
GGAAGCACAAAGATCTTTGCACAGACATTAAAAGACCTAGCCTAAATAGTAGCAAGTGTTCTTTGATTTATTATTCAACTGTTATGTTTTTTTATTGTAGTATGTGTAAGAGTTTGCTACTGACTGGTTGATGTGCTGTGTTGTATTGGCTAGACAAGCATGGCAGGTGACACAGTTGGTGTGCTGTCTAGCAACGTGTGACGTTAAAGAAACTATTTATTTATTTATTTATTTATTATAGAGTTTTGTATAGCGCGAACAAGACCCGTAGGTATCAGAGTGCTTTACATTAAGAGGTAGGTTAAAGATTAACATATATATTAAACAATTTAAAAACTGATATGAGGTAGATATTTATATGGCTTTAAGGAGGTGAGTATATAAATATATTCACATTAACATGAGGTAGAAAATAAGGATACATCTTGGTCTCAAGGTGTAATTTCAGTCCAGAATCATCGTTCAGCCGTTATCTCTATTCACGTCGGTAACTTTCCCTTCTACTAACGTAGATGTTCTGTCTTAGGGCATCTATAAATCAGATCAGTGATCAGTAGTCTTCCCTATATAAGGAACTTACTCATCAGGAGGTTCTTCACTTCCCTCTTAAATGTTGCTGTATTTTGAATTTTTCTAATGTTTGGAGGGAGTGAATTCCAGATTCTGGGGGCTGCTCCTGAGAACGCTCGGTCATAAGTTTTTTTCTTCTGGAAAATGGATGGTCTCAACAGCAGCTCCTTGGCACTCCTTGCTGGTCTGCTTCCTCCTGATAATTCAATTTTCCCGGCTAGGTATCTTGGTGTGTTGTAGTGGAGCACTTTATGGGTGATACAAGCTATTTTTAGCTAAATTCTGGCTTCATACGGTAGCCAGTTTAATGCTTTCAGGTGAGGAGAGATGTGGTCGAATTTCCTCGATCCAGTGATGAGTCTTGCCGCTGCATTGAGGCATGCTTTTAGTGGTGCTGTGGACATTTTTGGTAGACCGGCTAAGGTGGTGCAACCATATTCAATCCTCGAGATAACTAAGGATTGGACTACCAGTTTGAGATCCGCCTTTGAGATGAATGGTTTCATTTTTCTTAAGTAGTTCAAATGGAAGCAGGCACTTTTTGCCATTGATTTAATGTGGGCTTTCATGTCTAGGTTCTCATCTTATGTGATTCCTAGCGATTTCGATGAGTTGACTAGGGTAGGGGTGCATTTTAGTGCGGTCACCAGCTTGGTCCATTCCTTCACTTTCGTATGGCTCCTTGGTGGTGAAATTAGTAGGAACTCTGTTTTGTGAGCATTTAGCTTCAGATGATTGGTTGTTAGCCATTGCAGTGTCATTTTTAATGTCTCATTCATTAGCTTAATATCTTCCAGGGACGCGATCTTTATATATATTGGCGTGTCATCCGCATACATGTGATCGGATATCTTTGAGTTTCGGAGAATTTCTGTAAGAGGTTCGACATACAAGTTAAACAGAGATGGGGATAATGTAGATCCTTGAGGGACTCCAATTGAGTTAGGGGAGGATGGTGAAAATGATTGGTTGACCAGGAATCTTTGAGTTCTGTTCCGCAGGAATGATTCGAACCATTTCAGCACATTTCCAGACATTCCCATCCTGTCCTGCAGCCTGGTCAATAATGCTTCGTGATTTACTGTGTCAAATGCAGATGACTGGTCCAGGAGGATCAGTAGGCATGTTCGATTTTGGTCTAGGGCCTGTAGCGCGTCGTCAACAATATGAAGGATCGATGTTTCCGTGCTATGCCCTGATCTGAATCCTGATTGGCAATCGTCTAGGAGGGAGAAGTTGGTGATGTGTTGGCTCAGTTGGTCTTGCACGCATTTCTCAATTAGTTTGGCAAGTAAAGGGATGTTGGTCACTGGGCGAAAGTTATTCGGATCTGCTGCGTCCGCTGTAGGTTTTTTGATGATGGGACGACTTGACCTGTTTTTAGGCAATCTGGGAGGATCCCTTGTGATAGCGAGGCATTTATTGTTTTGGTCCAGATTGGGATCACAATATGGCTGATTTCTTTTAGGCATTTCGCCGGTAGAGGGTCGTTATAGTGGTTGTTAGGTTTGATATCCGAGAGCGTTTTGGCGATGGTATTCTGGTCATATAATTTGAAGGTATCCCATTGTGCCTTGTTTTTTGCATTATTATAGTCCGTTTTCGAACTGGTATCGATCGTTGACAATGGTTGGTTGGGTAGGTTATCAGCTGGGCTTTTGAGCTCTTTTTCAAGCGTGTTGGCCTTCTCCGTAAAAAATGTTGAGAATTCTTCGCAGCTTAGTTGTGTTTTTGTAGTCTTGGGCAGATTTGGCTAGTTTATTTGATTGCTGCTTTAAGATTTCAAATAGTTTCCGTGGTCTGTTTTTGGCATTATCCAGTTCTGATCTTATAAATTCCTTTTTGGATTTGAGGATCTTTTTGTTATATTCGTTTCTGATTTTTCTGAGGGATTTCAGTTCGGGGGATGAAGGGTGTTGTCTCCATTTTCTTTCAGCCATTCTCAGTTTTCGCCTTTCTTCGCTCAGTGACCCATTAAACCATGGATTTTTTTATCTTCTCTGTGACTCTTTTCAGTTTTAGTGGCATGGTGTTGTTGACAATATTCGCAACTGATGTGTAGTGATATGTCAAATCATTTACATTCTGCAGGTTGTTAGGTGGCTTTAGGTCGCTCTCACAGCTTTCTACTAGCAGCTCGATATTCGACTCTTTTGTATCTCGAATCCATTTTTTATGCTTGATGGGTTGCGTGGTCTTGCTCTTTTTCCTTGTGGGTATCAGGAATGTTATGGCATGATGATCTGACCAGTCACACGGAGCTATTGAGAGGATTGATGTATCTTCGTTTTTTGATATTATCCAGTCTAACGTAGCTCCTTTCGAGTGCGTAGGGTGCGTGCATGCTTGTGTGAAGTTTAGCTCTGCTAGGAAGTCTTTGAGAGCGTTGACCTGTTTGTCATTGCAGTCATCCCAGTGTAAATTAAAATCACCTAGGAATATGTTATTGGCATCGGTGTTAGAGTTGGCCGTTATGATCTCCATTAACTGATCTATGAACGTGGCGTTATCTACTGGTGGGTGGTAAAGCGCATGCAGGTTGCATCTTTGATTGTCTGCTGATCTAATATTGAGACCTAGGTATTCACAGGATTCTAGTGGGTCGGATTGTATTTGGTTGACCTCTATATCCGATCGGTGAATGCAGGCTATACCTCCTCCTGTCTTTTTTAGTCTATCTAGTCTCACAATGTTTTTTTTTTTACTTTTTTTTTTATAAATTATTTTTATTGCAGAGAAAGAAAAAGGCCAGCATGGTATGCAAGTCTCATTTGTCCCAGATGCGGGAGAGTCAAAACGTAGAAAAAACACAATGTCACACAGCCACTCAGCCCACACCCCGGAGGTTGGGCGGCGTTCGTAAGGTGCGTGCTGGAGGCAAACCAGCGTGGCCGTTAATAACAAACCAGCTCATATTGAATATCTGCTTTTTTAGGTTGAACTTAGTCCCTTTTTAACCCTCAACTCCCCCTCCCCCCTCAACTGTTCAACTGAACTGCCGCAAGTGCGACACTCCTCTGCCGTGCCACTTATCACACCTTGGGTTGCTGTCGTGGGTCATTCCCCGCTTACAACGACACCTTTATGCACAACCCTTCCCACTCCATCCCATTCCTCCCCCCCCCCCCCCCCCGCAACCACAATCTTTCACAAAGCTAGTTCACAACCTGTTCCCACAGTCCCGCGGTACCTCGTATCTTGTAGTCACATTGATCACAGGTCTTTGTCCATCACATTTTATGTTGCACTCCTCTCCTTCCCTCCAGTTCCCTCCCTCACTGCCCCCCATCCAGACCATGGTACTGTCTCCACTTAGCCCACACTCTTCGGAATTTTTTGGGGCACCCTCTTGCCTTATAAGTTACCCTCTCCGCCGCCATGTAGAGGTCCAGCCCCCGTCTCCATTCCTCGATGCTCGGCGATGCTGTGGCCCCCCAGTATTTTGCAATGTCCCGCTTGGCAACCACCAGCGCTAGTACCAGAAAAATGAGCAGAGGTCGCGGCAGGTCTACTTCGGTGGTCATGCCCAGTAGGGCCAGCTTAGGCTCCTGTGTAAGTTCCACCCCCAGAACCTCCCTTAGTTCAGTAAAGATGTGCGTCCAGTAGTGTTGTATAGGAGTGCACTGCCAGATAGTATGGTAGAAATCCCCCTGCTGACGACCGCATCTAAGGCATGTGGAGTCTACTATTTTCCCCATTTTGAGTAGTCTCACTCTATCAAAATACGTCCTGTGCAGCACGTTTAACTGAATGAGACGTAACCTGGATTTGATCGCTACTTCACGGGGGTGCATGAGGACCATCTCCTAGTCTAGATCTTCCATCTCACCCACCTCTGCCTCCCACACGCCCCTCAGTCTCGCCATGTCGCCTAGCATATTATTAGTTAGGGTTTTGTAGGTGAGGGAGACCGCTTTACCCATGATATGTTCCTGGAGGAGTCTGCCCTCCAGCGGTGCATATTCAGGTATGTCCGTAGGTGAAACGTTTTGTGCCCTCCAGGCATGTCGCAACTGCGTGTATTTAAACAGTTGCGAGTGGTGGAGCCCGAAATCAGTTCTGAGTGTCTGGAATGACTTCAATTCCCCCCTGTGGATCACGTCACCTATGTGCGATATACCGATATCGTCCCACAGCTTGAAGCCCCTGAGCTTACCAAGTTCTATCAGCCACTGGCAATGCCACAGCGGCGTTTGTTTGGTGAGTTTTCCCTCCCATCCCGTATGTTTGGTCGCCTGCCGCCATGCTTTCAGTGTGATTATCGTTGCAGGTAATAGCGACATCCTAATCCTACCACCATACAGATAATATAGAATGTTTCTGTGTGATAGTGTATGTCGTTCGAGGGTATACGTCGGGTGGTCCGCTGGGACATGTATCCAGTCGTTTATCGGGGTCAGGTGTTCCGCCCAGTAGTAGGCCTCCAAATTAGGTAGAGATATGCCCCCACTATATTGATGTCGTTGGAGTGTCTGTAGGGCTATTCGCGGTTGCTTTCCCAGCCATAAAAAGGTGCGAAGATCTGCGTGTATCTTTTGTATCGTATTGGTCGGGAGTGGGTAGTATTCATTTTGGAGTGCACATAGGAACTTAGGCAGGGTAATCATTTTGTACATCGCCGCCCGGCCCAGGAGCGTGAGCGGCAACCGTTTCCATCTGTCCATGTCCTGCACCGCGTTCCCAATGATTCTGTCGACATTTTTGGAGTATGAGAGTTTCCTGTCTAGGGTAATATATATTCCCAGGTATTGAAAACCTGTGGAGGTAGTGACCAGGCGCTCGGGGATCTCCCCATTGCTCCCTCCCCTGCGGGTCGTAGAGAACCGACCTGTGCCAGTTTATAGTGTGGCCTGCTCTTGCTTCAAAGCTGCTCAGTTCCCGAAATAACTCTGGTACTGTTATGTCGGGGTTGGTAATGTATAGGAGCACATCGTCCGCGTAGAGTGATATTTTTTCCTGTACCGCCACTGAGGGGCCTAGTGAAAAGCCATATATGTCCGGGTTTCGTCTAATGTTAATCGCTAAGATTTCAATGGTAAGTGTGAACAGCAGGGGGGGACAGCGGGCATCCCTGTCTCGTGCCCCGTTCGACCTTGAATTCGCGGGGAAGTCTCCCGTTCACTCTCACCCGTGCTCTCGGGGTCTTGTATAGGAGCTGTATCCAGACACAGAGTTTCGGTCCGAAGCCAAACCGCTGCAGTACCGCCAGGAGGAAGGGCCAATGCACCGCATCGAACGCTTTTTCTGCATCAAGTGAGAGGAACCAGTGCGGTCCGCTTCTCTCCTTGACCTCTTGCAACCAGTTGTGGGTGCGCCTAAGGTTTAGCTTTGTCGCTCTATCAGGGAGGAACCCCGACTGGTCCATATGGACAAGGTCTGGGAGCACCGCTCTCATGCGAGTTGCTAAGATGGTCGCTAACACCTTCACTTCCATATTAAGGAGAGAAATGGGGCGATAGGACGCGCAGTCCTCTTTGGGTTTGCCCTCCTTGTGGATCGGGACGATGGTGGCCAACGCGAGGTCCGGTGGCAGCGACTTCTGCTGATATGATTCAGTAAGGAGGTTTTTAAGATGGCGTGCCAGGAGGTCCGAGGCCTTCTTGAAGAATTCCGCTGGGAATCCGTTGGGCCCCGGCGTCTTGCCTGTTTTTAGTTTTGCTATGGCTTCTGCTATCTCATCGAGCGTGATGTCGGCTTCCAGTACCAAGCTGGATTCAGGAGATAGTGTTGGTATCTCCATTTGTTCCAGATACTGTATTGCTACATCTACGTTCCCCAGGTCTTTGGCTTTGTAAAATCGTTCGTAGTGGGTCGCAAATGCCTCCGCTATCCCTACGTCGGTGCACCTCACACCACCGTCCTCCGTTTCTATTCGCTCCACCCATCTTGCGTCCCGTTCTTTCCTGCTGAGCCAGGCCAGGAGCTTACCCGATTTGTCCCCCACATCGTACAAACGATGTAGGGTTGCCAGCGACTGTGTCTTTGCCTCGTTCGAGACCATCTCCCTATACTGTCGTTGGGTATCCAGCAGTCGTCGCAACGTGTCTGCCCCCTCATGTGCCTGGTAGTCCTCCTCCAGGGTCAGGATGGAGGCTTCCAAGTCTGCCACCTCCCCCTGTTGTCTCTGTCTTGCCTCTTTCAACCTTCCCTGAATTCTGTCTCTTAGCACCGGTTTCATCGCCTCCCAGAGGGTCACCCCTGAGGAAACTGACCCCTCATTTTCGGCTATGTACACCTTGATGTCAGCCCTAACGCCACGTGCAATTTCCGGGGATTGGAGATCCCAAGCCGCCAGGCGCCATTCAGTACCTCTCCTCTGCCTTGCCCCACCTACTTTCGCGTACAGGGGTGAGTGGTCTGAGATACCCCTCGCTTTGTATTCCACTTCATCATCTACCGTTAGGTATTGCCTCGCCATGAAAATATAGTCTAGCCTTGAAAAGACTTTGTGTGCCCCCGAGTAGAAGAAGTAAGCGGTTTGTGTAGGGTGGCGCCATCGCCATGTGTCGGTGAGTCCTATCGTGGCCATCGTTTGCGCCAGAACTGTCTGCGTCCCCCTTCTGCGTGGTTGTCCCGTACGGTCTAGTTCGTCCGACATCACGTCATTGAAATCACCTCCCACTATTTGTATGGTGTCTGCTGTGTCAATGAGAATCAACGCGATCGCCTGAAGCGTACGCGGCTGAAGCTTCGGCGGTGCATAGACCGACACTATAGTGTAGCGTTGTCTCCTCCATGTCCCCTGCACCCCCACGTATGTACCCTGCGGGTCACTCCATGTGCGTGTGACGCAGAATGGTGTTGATTTCTTAACCAAGATCGCAACTCCCCTAGAGTCTGAGGTGTACCCTGCATGTGCCAGGACCCTGTGTCTACCTCTCGCTATAAATGCGCATTTGTCACCTTTGAGGTGTGTCTCTTGCAGGAGAATGACGTCCGGCGCCAGTCTCTTAAGGTATGTATTCACTAGTCCCCGTTTAACTTTTGACCCTAGGCCATTCACATTCCACGTTAGAATGGAGAGTCCCCCATCGACCTTAGTCTGTGGTGCTAGTGTACCTGCCATTGTGTGGGTTGATTCTCAGCTGTTCGCGGTGCAGATGGCGGGTGTCTGGGATGGAGTGTCAAAACGTGCTTTCGTGGCTGTCCCCCAACTGTGGCTCCCCCCCAACCTTGTTCCCTCCCCCCCAACTCATTGTAACTCCGGCCCCCCTTGGTCCCCCCTCCACCCCACCACCCTCCCCGACTCATCCCAGTATAGGACAAAGTTTTCAGCGGGAGTCGGTCTGTCGCCCACCCTCTCCTCCCCACACTTAACTAACCCTCAACGTTTCCCCCCAACGTAAAGTATTTTGGGGGCACTAAGCCCAGTGTCTCTTCTAGCCCAGTTTCTAACCAATTCAAGAAACATACACACTGGACAGAGTGAAGATAACAAAGGGGGAATGTCAACTTGCGTGTCTCCGGGCCCTCCGGCCGCCGTCTCTGGTATGCCACACGGTCATTGTTCATGATTGTGAGTCTTGTGCAGCTGAGTCAGTTCCGCTAAGTTTGTCGGAAGGGTCTTGCTCCAGATGATGTATCTCCTTCTCCAGTGGATGCATCGAGTCCTGCTCCTCCCTCGGCTCTACCTCCTCAGGTTCCGACTCTCCCCCATCCGCTCTATCTTCGCCGTCACCCTCCGAGAGGATAAATTGATGCACGACTTGTCTACGTGTGCCCGCAGTGGAGGACTCCCCCGGTGATTCCGAGCGCCCTCTCCTTGCACTCGCGGATGTGCGGGCCTGATATGGCGTCCCAGGGGTGCGAGAATGCAGTCGTCTGGATGTCCGCCGTTGCGGCTTTGGGAGCCCCCATTGCGTCCTTTCCCTCAGCGACCTGTCAATCTCCTCGCGTCCCGCCACCTCCCTGCTGTTGAGGACCGGCCTCTCCTCAAGCCACTGCCATGCATCTTCAGGGTGTGTAAAGAAGATCGATTTCTCTTTGTAAATAACCTTGAGTTTCGCAGGGAAGAGGAGCATGTAGGTGATCTTTAGTGCCCACAGTTTTGCCTTCACCAGGTCGAAGGAGCGTCGCTGTTTCTGGACCTCCTGGCTGTAGTCCGGGAAGATCATGATTGTAGTGTTCTCTAGTCGGATCTCTCCCAATTTCCTGGCTTCCCGAAGGATCATGTCCCTGTCTGCAAAGTTCAGAAAGCGTGCTATCACTGGTCTAGGTCTCGCACCTTCCGGGGGTTTCGCCAGCAGTGCCCTGTGCGCTCTTTCGATCACGAAGCATGCCGAGAAGCGTGCCGCAGGGAAGGTCGTAGTCAGCCACGTGTGGAGGAAGGCCGCCATATCGTTCCCCTCGATCCCTTCTCTAAATTCCACAAAGCGTAGGTTGTTGCGGCGTGCCCTATTTTCCGCATCATCCACCTTCCAAAGGAGTTGTCTGTGCGATGCTTGGAGCTCCACCATGTCTTTCCGGAGCGTGGTGAGTGAGTCTTCCGCTTCCCCAATTCGTGTTTCAGTTTCAGTGACTCGAGCCGACAAGTTCCTGAAGTCCTGACGCAGGAGGGTGACCTCTGACCCTACCTCTCCTATCTTGACCTCCAGAGCCGCTCTCGATTCCTGGATGTCAAATCTCAACGCTTGAATTGCTGCCAGAAGTCTACCGGTGTCTATTGGCCCTTCCTGCGCTGTGCTGGGGTTCTCCCTGCCCGGGCGGGAAGTTGCAAAGTTGTCCATAGGTCCTTGGTTTAAGGATTTTTTTTTTTTTCGTTTTTCCCCATGGTCGCTTGCGGTCGGGCTATGTATCTCTGATGCTGCTGCGTAACTCTCACCCCCTAGCACTGCTCAGTAGCGTCAGTATGTCCTAATGACGATGTATATCTGCCACCGGCGCCTTCACCGTGCCTCGGGTGCTGCACTATGTGTTCCAGTCCTCCGCTCGCTGGTCCTCCCTCTGCACCGGAGACCTATTGTAGAGCTACACAGCAGTGCCGTGCTGAGTTCGTATTCACTCCCGCTCCACAAGCCCCCGAGCCCTCCTGGGTGCACTTCGAGAGTATCCCGCCAGGCTGTCGACCCCCCTTTGCTGATCTTGTAAGGTCGTCTGGCCGGGGAGGGTAGGTCATGTAGGGATGAGGGGACAGGCGAGTATTCAAACGTGGAACTCCCAACAGTCCCTGGCAAAGGGATCTCCGTCCTCCTGGGCCTGTAGCCCCGGCAGCGCAGCGCCACACCGTAGTCGTCGTATCCTGGGCCACCCCCCCCTGGAGTCCGCAGGGGTGTGTGTGGGCTGTCACCTTGTTGCTGGCGCTTATGACCCACAAGGTCCGCAGGCACTTCCACTTGTGTCTGTCCGCCCGGTCTCCAGGCCAGCCCTGGTTCTACCCCCGGGTGTGCTGCCTGAAGGCGCAGGTTTCGTTTACCTGGCCGCCATGTTTGTAAAGGGCGGCCAGGTGCGTGTAGGAGGTTTTGGAGCCGCTCCCCGCCTCACCTGCTCCCTCGTGATCCTGCGGGGCCCCCTCCAGACAGCGCTCACTGCCTCCAAGCAGGTAGGGTCCCCCCTGGGCAGTTTCCGAGCTCCGTCCGAGCTCCGCCGTTAATTTATGCCGCCATCTTGGGTAGGTATCGTCTGGCACCGAGGGGGGGGGGCCACCACTCACTTGATTCCGTCAGGGGGGCCGCCGCCGCCGGGGTACACGGGTTCCAATGGGGGCAGCTTCGTGGTGTGAAGGTTCCCTCCGGCGCAGGCTCCCGGGCACTTCTTCCTCCTCACGCCGCCATGTTGATGAGGTGCGGCCGGGAATCCGGATTTGCCGTACCGGGTGTTGTGGCTGCCAGACTCGCTCCTCCTACCCCGTGTCTTTTCGGTGGCAACCCTCCGACCTCCCGGCTGCCGCAGGCCGCTCCCGGAGTTCCGGCGTTGGTCCGGTGTCACTGCCGTGTCCGCGGCGCCATCATGGACTCACGGCCCACTCGCTCTCCGGCCGGGCCGAATGTTGAAGCCCGGGCTCCCACCTCTCTAGCGGGCCTCTCTCGACAGCGTCGCAGCCTCGGTGGTCCCCTCCGCACTTTGACAGGTATTTTTAATTATTGTGGCATGTATTTTTGGACGGATCAAGATATCGGCGGCCGGGAGCTCCAGAGCCGCATGTCTAGCTCGGCATGCTGCAAGCCACGCCCCCCCCTAGTCTCACAATGTTATACTGAGGTGGTACTAAGAGATCCATGATTGGAGACGATGACTCCGAAAGCCACGTTTCTGTAAGGATTGTCAAATAAATTTCCTTGTTGATGATGAGGTCCGCTATGTCTGATGCATGTTTGGTTGCAGATCGACAGTTGAGTAGAAGGCATATCAAAGGTTTCCCTGAGTTACTAAGGTTCGGATTTTTCAATTTGGTTATTAGCTGGACTTGTTGTAAATTGTTAAGGTTGGATTTTCTTTCATTCTGTCTGGATGTTCTATTAGGGTCGATCGGTACTGTTTTGATTTCCTCCCCTTTCTTGCGGTCCGATGGTTCATATGTTCGGAGTAGGGCAAGGGTTTCCTCTTCCGACAAGTAATCATTCGTTCTATCTGGTTGGTTGTGTCTACTTGATAATGGCATGGCCGTCTCGTTGTTCTTTCTTTGAGAGGAGTGTACAAGATTTTGGATATGCGCGACCTTGGAGTGAGTTCTTACCGTCATTTCAAGTATCTTTTCCATCGCTTGTAGAGTACTAAGTGTGTCTTGTGCCATGTTGCCAATTAGTTTCTGAAGCTCTTTAATATCTTTCTGATTTTGGAGTGACCTCTTAGGAATGATTAATCTATCTTTTCGGGATTTGCGTTTTGCTTTTCTATGTTTTTGATCTGTTCTTTTTGCCGAGATCCTTTTCTTTTTGTCATCAGTTTGGTTTTCTGTTCTGTTTCTATTTGCTATGTGGGATGTGTTATCTATGTTTTGTGATGTTAGGAATGCATTTGTGGGTAAGGTTCTAGATGTCGCTTGTGTTGTACTAGAGAGAGGTAAGGAATCGTTGATATCTTCTACTTTATTTCCAGGTTATCATTGAGTGGATCACTCGAATGAGATGTCTGCACTGTGTGAGATGACTCTTCATTTGGGAGCGGCGGTGACTCTTCCCTTTGGAGCTGCTCCTGTTCATTGTTCGCCTGTCGTGTAGACATCTCTGTACTTTCCTTCTCATTCTCAGATATTGTCATTCCTATTTCAATTTTGTCTCCTGATTTTGTAGATTGATCCTGATGCCTTCCAGTTCGTTTGACGTCTCTGGTAGTAGTATTGTTGTTGTCTGGAGTGTCTTCTTGTGGGGTCTGGTGTAGTTGACATCTTGAGCCCTCTACTAATTTTTTTAAGTTCGGGAATACATTGTCGAATTTATCTAATTCGCTATTGGCTGCTTGTATCAGCACTATTCCATTTTTATAAATGGTAATGCATAGTTCCGCTCTGCATCTTGTTGACGGTGTGATCATCATTTTTGTGCCATGTGGGATATTTTTTAGGATTTTGTTTGTTTGCTGTTTGCCCAGTCTTCTTTTATATTTTTGTGTTTTGTAAATCGGGAGGATGGGTGTTATTTCTTGTGTAGTTATCTATCCCTATTCTCTATGCATGGTTTCTCACGCAATGCTTAATTCCATCTGAATTCATACATGTTTGTGTTTTATAAAGGGGGCGGATATGTTGTATCTTTTTTTACATATTTATACATCTCACCTGTTGCATTGGCCCTAGCTCATCAGCCAGAGTGAATGCACTGCGTGGAATGTTGGTGTGGTGGTGGTGGTTATGATGAATGGAATGATTGTGGGCCTGTGTGGTGAGTTGTTGGAGTATGGGCTAAATAGCAGGCAGGCTGCTCCTGGTGGGGTTGCACTCTACAACCTGCAACTAAGACTGAATAATTCTCCTAAAACCACTCCTCGGCTACCTGACTTTCATCACAACATATACCTTTAGGAAGAGATCTTTCATCAGTTTGGCAAGCTTCTGTATTATCAAGTGATCTTTAGTTGTTTACTAAAACCAAAAAGCTATTGGCTAATATCGAATTCCTAGATTTAAAAGGTTAGTGCAGCACAGGCGACACCTGCATTTCTTTGGAGTGATGAAATCACAATATGCAGTGAATGAGGGCTTGAGATGAAAACTAGGTCTTAAAGGACAATGTGATCAGGAAAAGACAAAACATGAGATTCTTCATGTGTTTAAATAAACTATGTTTGTGGTAGTAAATTATTTGGTGCAAGTTAGTTCTAGGGTTGTACTGCCCTAGACGACAATCTGGAAGTGCCATAAGGGCTTGTGATGTATTCCTATAGGTTCTGTATCGATCCCCCTATTCCTGACCCTATTCTGGTTAACAAGTTAACTAGCAGCCATCCCATGAGGCAGAAAACCCCTATGATGCAGGAACCGTTATCTGATTAAGCCACACTACGGCACAGGAACGTGTTATCTGATTAGGTCATAACGCTTGCCATCTAATTAGACAAGCGATATTCCTCCAGCCCCTGATAAGGCATACGGAGTTCTCAAAACAAATCAAACCTATGACAGACCTGGGAAAAACCCTGCGGCCATTGTTTTGATTTCACCGAGAACTTCAGCAAAAGAATGTGCTAACGACCAGGTCGTATGACATCCTTACTGACGTATCTATGTCCATCCTTACGTCAATCTCGGCACCTTAAAGGTATAAATATTACCGATATTGCCCTATGCAAACACACGCGGTGGTGACGAGATCGGAGCAGCCAGACTTGCCGAAGCCCAGAGCAGAGCAGACCCCGCTGGCGCAGCCCCGCCTTCCTGACACGCTGAGAACGAGACGCTGCTTTCTCCTGCCGAGAAATCCAGCTCCGGCGCTTCCGGGTAGCCCTCGCAGGCAGCCTGGAATATCGAGACCAGAGACGAGAGATACCATCCCTCATTCATCCTAGACTCCAGGTACAGAACTGAATAACCCCTCACAGAGAATTCTTGAGTCAGTCACTTGGCAAAACAAACTTATCTTAAACTGCTACTTTCTACTCCCGCCCACGTATTAGGCTTAGGTCAGGTACATCTGGGGTAGGCGTAGTTAGAAACACCAGTTGAGTACGATTAGTCAAATGTATATGTGTATGTATCTATTTTATCCATTTTAAACCATCATATGGCTTAGAAACCATATCAATGTTTTTACAGTATTATTTTATACTTCTGCTTTTAATGTATGCACTTTACTTAACCATAAGTATTGCGATAATATCGATCCATTTATCTTGTACGAGAAAAGAGACTGATCAATAAATAACATCTTTTATTGAACACGCCCGTCTCTTCCTTTTCTCTACAATCTGGTGAGACTAAGAATGCACGTACTGACTGAGTAAAATAAGTCGTCTTTTGTTTTCACACGACTCTAGAGATACACTCTTGATTAGGGGAGAGCAAAGTTGTCATGTTCTATGGTTGTCAGAAACTAAATCCCTTCTTGTCTATCCAGGGAGGTTCAACTCCTCCTTGCCTAGTCGAGAAAGTTTCTAGTGAACTCTGAGCTAGCTGGCAAACCCAAAACTTTAAGTCTAATATCGACAGTAGTAGACCTAGTTAACGTCTGGTCTAGGCCTATACTATTGAAGGTATTATTCCAATGCGCAGAGCCTATTGGGATAATAGGAACTACACTACATGGCGCCCAACGCGTTTGGATGGGCGATAAAACTAACGTAAGACATTTAGAGTAACTCAGTCGTGCTTTTTCACTCAGACCCCTTTTTCCCATAATACTCCAAAGACGTCTGGAGTGGGTGAAAGGTAATATCCGCCAAACCTCGCAGGAGGAAACTCCTATGTATGGTCCTTGGTTTAGTCAACGTTGAAGGATACACTGTTCCAAAATATTGTGCATCTAATCTTTGTTTCCATAAGAACCTGATCTGCAAACAAACAAAATAACCTTCTGGACAGTACAATGTCAGACAATGAAGGAGAAAGAGAGGCAGTTAGAATAGCAACTGAACACGCAGCAGCTGATAATGCACTGCAAGACGCTGACCCGGAGATAATACTCATCGCGGTCAACACAAGAAAATCTATAACTTTAAAACTTATAGAAAATGGACTGACACCTAGAGGTGGCACGGTCATATTCGTAATTGAGGCACATGAATATCGGCAGACAGAGGTATTCTATTCATGGATACATTTTCCAGCAGCAAATGCTGTAACAAAGGTCTTCCACTATTACAAAACAGAGGACCCTCCTAATGAGTACACTCCTTTCGAGGAGGTGGAAGTACCACTTAAATTTCAAGAGCATCTGCTCTTATTTAATGGCGCCCTAAAACATAATAATCACATCACCAGGCTCGGTCCATTAGGTAGACCAGGAGCAACGTGGCCGGTTCTAGCCGGATACACACCACATCCAGACATCGATGGGATGTCTGCAGCAAACCTTTTAATACAACTAAAACAATTAATAAAAATACATAGACAATTAGTCCAATATGTAATGCGGACTTCAACAATCCAACCAGCAATTAAAATTCCACAGCTGACCCCTCATCAGGGGAACACAAATAAAATTACACCACAGAACATACAGTCCTGCCTAGGTAAAGTACCAGCTAAACGGGAACAAATACCATTCTGGTTAGCACAAAAAATCACCCAAATAGAGGCGGTGTTTCCAGACACCACCCTGTTAGAAAAACACAGGATTCGGACTATCTGTCTTCCAATGGGAATCGCACCACACGTGGAGGACTGTGACACTTGGGGTACAGTCTTTGCTTCCATCTACACAAAAACGCACGGTGTTCCATCCATTTCGGTAATACCAGATGTGCTAAAACAAATTCAAGACGAATACGGTCCAGAACCCGCTTTAACTCTTGGTATGAAATTACTGAAAGACTTCAAGCAGGTCTCGGCTATATTATTAGCCAACATAAAGGGAGAAGCAGCAAACGCGGCGATCCGCCAGAGGTTAAAGGAGACAGATATAGCAGACCAACCAGCTGAAATTGCCAGAATTATAGAAAAATCCTATGAGGAACTAGGTAGAGATAGTTTAGGTGGAATACCAGTAAAACCACAACTGATTGAAAGTCCTGAAAAAATATTTTTTAATAATAATTCAACATCACAAAAAAAGAGCTGGGATGGAAACAAACAATCCAATCCTAAAGAAAAGAAATTCCAGTCCAGAGGAAGGTCTCCTCGGCGGAGAGAAAAATCTCCGAACCAAAGACACAGGTCACCCCAAAGTGACCCCTCTGGGAAAAGATATAACCTTAGAAATAGGGATAATATAAAGAAGCCTGATAGATACCAAGACATTGATACACGTCCCTCTCAATCTTTTCAGACTTCCTCGCAGAAATCGGAAAGAAGAGGACGATCAGAACAAAGAGAAGAGCACGCCAAGTCCAAAGACAAGGAATCTGCTCATCTAAAAAAGAAACTACAATTTCCAAAAAAGAAGGTAGCCAGTATCAAGGTAGTAAACAATGCCGAGAATACTGAGGACACAACTGAAAAACGGAGAATGGGCTCAGACAATGCTAGACAGCGCAGCAGAAGTGAGCATAGCTCGCAAAGTCCTTATGAATCTTCTGGAGACAGTGGACACGAATGAATATCTTCAAGTGGAAACTGCAGACACCAGAGTTAGCAAACCTCACAAAATATATGAAATAACTTTACGTATAGAAGGGGACTATTTTGGGATAATCTCTCCAAGGGCTATGACATCCTTCTAGCTGAAAAAGACTGGCCACCAGAGTTTGTCAGGGAGTGCCCTCATGGCGAAGAAATAATTATGCCTGCCTTCTCAAATCATATCCCAATTCATAAAAAATACACACTTGCCAGAAAGTGGGCAGTAGCTCAAGCTCCTGCTTTATATAAAAATCATGTAGGAATGGATGAGGACTCTGGTCTGACATGTCAGCGCGTGGGCTGTTTTTTTCCTTTTTTTTCCTTTTTTGTCCCCTGTGGCTGGTTTATGTTCTGATGGGCTAATTTTAATGTTGATCTCCCTGATATTACCACAAACATTGCCTTCATCAGGCACACATACATTCAGTCTACAATACCTTGCAAAACATCTATACAGCATGCCTTTACAACTTCAAAATTGCCTCGATGTGCAGACTTGGCCACATGTTTTTAGCTATCTGATTTGCTAATGGGGGCCACTTTTATTTAGATGCACAGGCCTATTTTTTGTCTTGATCCGACCCTGGCTACTGCATGCACATTGCAGTGTATAACTTGAATTGTGAGCTAATGAAACAAATGCCTTCTGATAACACCAGAGACCTTACTACATCCAAACGCATTTTCAGGAAGTTATGGAAGATCTCATCAGATATTTCTAGACATCGGCCACAAAACGACATGCTCTGCCTGTAAAAACTCCACTTTACTAAGCAAAATTGAAGCACTCCACGAAATTCATTGATGGATAAAAGCAATGTGGTATTTAAAGCAGTCATTCTTATACTAATTTGCTACAGAAATCGTCTTGGATTTCTAGTGGATGAGTGCGATATACATTATGGCCCCACATCTACAACATAATGGCCCTACACAGCTACTACCCATCAAGCCAGTGCCCCTGCCACACAGCTTACAAAGAGCAGTTACAACACAGTAATTGTTGTACTGGTGAGTAAAAATTAATTTGACATTCATTTGTTAATCTGTATCAATTTCGAATATTGACAGTTATATCAATTACTTTTATAAAACCGCTAAAAAGGATTTTCAAAAGTATAATGTATGCCGTTTAATTTTATCTGCAAAGTCTGCTACAACCATTTTCCAGCGTACATGCCATTTATAGTCATAATCTTTAGTTTTTGGTGAAGCACGACAGTCAACAGACAAAAAATATTCTCTGCCCAACACGTTTGACGGATGGTGTCTTGTTCAAGGCTGGAGATCGGTGTTGAAAGCCGACTCTTATATTGATTTTTGTGTTCAAAACACTCAATCAATTCTAAATTTATGTATAAAAAGACCTAAAGGCCCTGCGCATTCATATCCCCCTAATGATGCTACAATTCCAAGTTTGATTTGCCTACAGATCCTGGCACCAGCCCCATTATCCTACAATAACGAGGAAGTTTCTCCTATTGCTTCTGTAAATGTCCATCACTGTTAATGTATACTGCATGCTGCGGCACATAATGCAGTTTTCTGTAAAGCATGTTGTTACCGCTCAGATTAGGTTAATATAAGGTAATTTACCCCAAAAGGTATCAAATGAAAAAATACTTTAACAATATAGGGCATCGTTCCAAACCAACTGATTTGGACCGATACAGTTAAATACGCGTAGGTTAAGCTCTGATTAATTGGGTCTATGTTGCATACTCGATAATTGAAAATAAAGCTCTGTAATCTCTCATTGAATCCATTAATTGGTTCATTATTCTGTGGTTGTTGCGGTAGATGCTGAAGACCTGCCTCGTGATGTGTTCCTGGTTTACTGTGTCAGCAGTCTCTCTCCTCTGCCAGTTTTCAGAGTCTAACATGGGCACTGGCCTGCTGTTTCCATTACCGGGCTAAAGCTGTGAAAGAGGACTTATTTTTGTTAATGTTGTTTACGTGGGGTCCTTCTCTCCCTTCAGCCAACCCGGTGTTTAATCCCCACCAGAATGTCTGGCTAGCAGGAAACCAGCCACTCTTGGCACGGCATACTACCGAGTTGTGCTTGCTATTGTGTTTTTGCTGTAGAAAAGCACAACTTAAAAGTAAGCTTATAATCAGCTTACACAACATGCTTTCCCATGAACAGGTGGAAAGAGTTGAACATGACAATCCTTTCCCAAGGAAGTCCAGATTAATAATTGTAATGCGTTTTAGCACTGGAATTAATACAACTTATACGTGAGATGCTTCTTGTTATTGCAAGGAATACGTTTATGAAATGTAAGTTCTAGCCATAAAACTATCATATTTGTGGGACGTAATTTTAAAATTATATTTTTAATTGGCATCTTTCATCAAAAATACGAATCGTTTTTATTACACAGTGACTAACTTGATACTGTTTGTTGAACTACTTGTGAACCTTAAAGGGTCCATAAAAGGTACTTAACTGACATAATGGAACCATGAATTGTGGAACATAAATGTTGTAACTTGAGAAAGATGTATGCCATTGCCTCTCCCGTACATGACATTTTTCCTCCTTTAAGGGACTGTAAATCCTTTTCAGTCTAGTAGGAAGCCACTGCAAGGTTCAGACTGTCTACTTTTTGATTAAATAGTAATTATGTGAGACCACCCTGCTCGCTTTTCTCCCTGGTCGCACAACCTTTCTTCAGATTGTTGGGAACGAGTGATGTAGTACTTTACAGTATGTTTAGAAATGTACTAATGAAAAGCACACGGGTATATACAGTTCTAAAATGCATGCATTTAATCAGCTGTAAGTGCCTGCGGAAAGGTAGGATATATGGTGTGATGGCCGGTGCCAGAGGGACGTATTTAATAATCCAGATGAATAACAAAAGCGTACAGAGATAGTCCTCTTTGATATGGCACTGCATTGGTTTTTAAAATAAAGAAGGTTGCCAAAGCTTGTTTGGTGGCCCTGCTGAAACTATCTCTGTTCAGGACACTGAGGTCTGCTTCAGAAGGAAAAACTCCGTCAGTAAGTAGCTCGGCAATAAATATCGGCAATAAATAAGGAAATATGGTAAAAACCTGGGTCCAGCAGCTTGACACCAAATGTCTTTTGTTCAATAGCACTCTAGTACTTTGCTGTACAAATTCTCACACGGCGCATTTTTTCTGCAGGGAATTCTGCACACTTGCTGAAAGCAGCTGTTCCTAGATGTCTTGCACACCATGGAGGATGTAATTTTCTTGCCACACCAGTTCCACCTGAAAGTACAAAAATAGTTGAATTTCTGCATTAGGGCTGATCCTGAAACGGCAGGAGTGTTGAAGGCGCAACTGGGAGCTGTTTTTCTGAGGCTATCACTAATGTGGTGGTGAGCTGGGAGGAATGATTTTGTAGTGTCATAAAATCTACTAGCAGGGATAGTGTTGTAAACAACTTTGGGATGGTACATGGTTTGGTGTATCCCACTGCTTGAGTTACACGTCAAAGTATGGGACACTACAGCAATTGAAACCCATAAAAGGGCTAGGCTCTTAATATTCATCTATAGCTAAGGGTAAGCCATTTAGTAATATGTCTGCCTCAAATGGTTTCTGCTCCCTGGGCTTCAGCAGCTATCTTATGTTCAGGTCAGGCATTGATTGGAACAGCATTAGTGGATGGATTTGTGCTCAGCCAAGTCCAATGACGCTGGAAACTTTTTTGCAGCCCTAGATGTAATAACATTTTTCCACCCCTTCCCTGGCAAATGGAACCTATCTGCTGTTTAGGGCCCTGAATTGCTTTGTTGCCTCCTTTGCTCTTTTCCCCCAATTGGTGATGCCCTGGGTGGCCACCTCATATTGCATTAATCTTTAATAAATGGCCCAAAGAACGTATTTGAGGTGCATGCCTTTGTCTTATATTATGATCTTGTTTGCTGCTGTCTTCATATGTACTTATGTAAGTGATATTTGTGTACCGCAAACCTAGCCATTTCTACTGAGTTGGGGGTCCATCTGGGAGAGGTGGATGTCAAATGATTCTGGTCTCTGTTAGAGACCCGCCTCTACAGCAAATTGTTTAAGTTGTGGTGCGATTTTGCTTGCCGTTGAAGGCCTTACTGTTCATCGTCAAAGGGGTGTGGATTGAAGGTTTTCACAAACACCACTGCCATATGGTGCCACAACAAGCAGGGCAGAATGTAGTTGCGAGCCCTGTGTCAAGAACCTCTGCGCCTCTGTAGTTAGCTGGACCTACAGGGGAATTTCCCTACTGGGACACTACCCAGCAGAATCTTTTAAATGCCAGGGTGGCAGGCAGAACTTTTGAGGTGATGCAGGTAATTTTCCATCAGTGGGGAGCAGTAGGGGCTGCTTCCGAACAGGGGTGGTGCTTGGAGGGGGGGAAGGGATGCGGGGCAGAGGGATGGAGTGGGAAATAATACAAAATAAAAAACGGCACTTATGTATACCGCCGGCTCTTCTGCCTCCGTCCTCCTTCCGCATGAAGCACACAGCCTCCCAGAATCCCCTGACCAATCACAAGGCTGCCTTACAGCAGCGTTGCGATTGGTCTGTGTGCCGTGGTCCAGCGCTCAGACAGGGGCGGGCAGGCTGCATGTTCTCCACGCGGGCTGCAATACAGCCTGCTAATAGAAGGAATAAAGTACCCCCTGCTGTACATTATAAGAATATTGCAAGTCACCAAGGAGTTCCATAACCATATAGAGGAACAAAGTTGAATGCGGAGTTCCTTTACAAGGTTCTAGAACTCAAAGGTGACTTGCTATCCTTATGCTTGGGTGGGGGATACTTTATCCCATATAATACGTGGTCACATGATCCCATTTCCCACAAACCACTTAAAACCTTGGAGCGAACATGTTTGCAAACGTGAAGAATAAAAATAAAACCTCTAGTGCAAAATTAAACACATAAAAAACCTGTTAGATATTTGTGTCAAACAGAAAAAACAAGCAGTTCAATACAAGTCCATTTTTTTCTTTTAAACTGCAGTAGCTCAAAATGTGTAGAACCATACAGAAAGATTCTAGCCTTTCTTTATCTAAGGAGTGCAAAAAATAAACCTATTCTCTCTGTCATTGTAAGCTATTAAAATAGAGCGGAAAAAAGATAGGCAATATTCTGTTTTTGTAGCTTTAAACAGCTACTTCAGTTATGCTTTCTGTCCAGACCTGCCTATCTCCTTGGCTGCTGGCTTTAGCAGCATGCTTTGTGACGTCAGAACTCTGCTACATCAACTCTCAAGTAGTCGAATTCTGACGTCTTTTCTTTATAATCGATGACTGGGCGTGTCATAAGTCACCGATTATAATGCAATCCGAGACTGTTTATACAGGGATTACAGAATCCCATGTATTATACCTGAATAATACCTTATCAGCCAGGCATCACTTGAGGTCGACTGTTAAGGTATGAGTACTTTCTTTAGATGTCATGGAGGTATAGCAGATGGTAAACTGATAGCGCTTTGTAGGCTCTGGTACCTAAAGCACATTTAGCCCCATGCACTGGATAAAAATAAAGATAGAAAGCCAAAAGTTCATGTATTGTTATTGAGAACTAAAACGTTGATGTTTAACTGTCATTTTCTCAGGGAAGCAGAATGAATCTTAACTGCACATATATAGAAACTTTAGTAGAACCTTGTGTGGACAAGCCATTCTCAACATAGCCCAAAACGGACAAAAATCCGGCCAAAGGTTAACGTGGTCGTGATGGAATGATGTATATTACTGCTTATAGATGAGTATTTATGCAAAATATTGCATGTTTCTAAATATAGCAGCTCTGTTTTTCTTTTTAGAGACTAGAACCGTGATAGAGCCAGCACATGTGCACGTGTAGCAGAAACGGCACGCTAGCAGTGAATTACTTCCCACTTTTCTTATAACTGTTTGAGGAGAAGCAAGAACATTGAGTCGTCGTGTAAATATGCAGTTTGTGTGCAAATATGTAAATAACCAGTGCGACTATGCTGTTTATGCATGCTATCCTAAATCATTTTCAATTTCTGAATAGGTTTTGGAGAGGCAACAGTTGTATTGCCTAATTGTGCACGAACATTTATTTACATTTTATTTATGGGTGTTTAACCCCTTCGGTGCTGACGACGGCTCCCGGTCGTCATCAGTTACGGTGGGCGTGTGCTGATGACGGCCGGGAGCCGTCATGACCATGCCCGCGATCGGAATGTGCCGCACAGGCGCAGAATTCCGGCCGCAGCCAGAAAGTTAATATAGGCAAACCTAAATCCAAAGTGCAGCGGAACATTTTACAGAGAGCATTTTTGTAGAAGTAGAATGTAGAAATAAGATGCTGTACACACAGCAGTATTGTCTGGGGCAGGTGAAGGCCCTTCAGCTGAAACTATACTGAAAATAGGATAGCATATGGGTGGGCTCCTGTAGTTGACACTAGACTATTAAATTTTTACGTTATGCATTTTTTATTTACAATTACACAGTTACACAAATTTACATTACACACCTCTTTTGCATACATTTTGGTCATATGCCATTAATTGTTTCAAGACTGGGTGTTACTGAATGTGAGAATACCTTGAAAGAAAAATGAGGAACCCATACCTAGGCTAATTCTATTTCTTAACTTTAGAAGCAGGATGCGGCCCGAGGATCTACCAGGCATTTCTCCATCACTTTTTTGTATACTTCAACTTTCTAAAAGCAGCAGTTCCAAAATAATTTACAAACTGGCTTTACCGTTAAAGATTTTAAATTAAAATGAGTAGAAGAAGAAATTTTCAGGCTGTTCCCAAACTTAATTTAGCATTTATTAAATGTAATAACATACATGCCAACATTTCAGAAGAGCAAAGTGGGAGATTTAAAAAAAAAATCGGGAGAATGGGGCCTTGAATCGGGTTACTGGCATGTATGGGCTTTGGAAGTGTGCTGCTGCAGAATCGGACATTTCAAACGCAAATGCACGTTTTTTCTCACCTTTCAGAAGCATGGCTCGCAATGGCAGGCAGAGAGAGGGTGATGCAAGTGTTGTGCACTGGCTTGGCAGGTTGCTGGCAGTGTATGCACCAACCCCCCCCCTCCCCCGTGGCAGCCCGAGCTGAAACAGCTTCCCCTGCACACACACACAGCTGCCCCACCCCCTACTTCACAGGTCTTTCAAAGACCATTCCCTTGTTAATGACGCTTTGTTGTTTTTTCACCCCTTCGAGAGCCCCTGCATTGCCGCTCTTTGCTGGAAGAATTAGCACTTTACACAATACCAAGCCCTGTCAGCTGAAACCCCCCAAGGAATCGGGTTTTTGCTTGCAGGAATCGGGAGGCGGGAGACTAGCCTTCAAATCGGTAGTCTCACGCCTGAATCGGGAGGGTTGGCATGTCTGTAATAAGGTAAACCAGTGTTAGTCTATGAAATGCCTGCCTCTGCCACAGTGAAAAACTACTTTGGGATTTTTTCACTGCCAGGACATGTAAAACGTACACATGTCCTACTTTTTATATACCATGCATATTGCCCTATCAGCATTTTGAGCCTACCCTAGGAGTGACTTGTAAGTATTCTAAAGGAAGGTTTAGGCTTGGCAAGAAGTTTAATTTGCCTGTTCGGAATGGTGCTGCTGTAGCGGGTGGCATAATGAGTTCTAAAGCCCACTTGTAGTATTTAATTTACTGGCCCTTTGTGAATATAATATTGTATAGTAGAGGCTTATAAGTAAATTATAGGTGCCATTGTGGCGTATGCCAATTTTACCATGTTTAAAAAAGTTCTCAAAAACGTTACCACTAGTTAACAGGAGTAAAGTGTACAGAGTCCTATGGCCAACAGAAATAGGTTGAGTTAAAGAATGCAAAAATCCTGATAGAAAATATAAAAGATGGTATTTTCCTGTCATTGTTCTGCTTGAAGTCAACAATAAAAAGAGGTTAAAAAAAAAAGCAAAAATCGGAAGGGGAAATTCCATGCAAATGATAGTCATTTTCAACACCGAGGTTGGCAGCAACGTAACAGGCCCTCAGAATACAGTAGCCTCTTTTTCAGCTCTCCTAGTAGTTTCCACTGAAGCGGCAGTGCAGCCTTGCTGCAAATCTCTGGTTTTTACTTTTACTCATATAATTAAATAAAAGGATATTACCAATACACTATCATTTTATAGTAGTGATCCAGCGGTTCACCAACAACAGATACTCCACTACCATATACTCACCAGGGCACATAAACACACAGTGGTTTTAACTGCTGGTTGGTCAAGTTTTTTTTATTTTTTTTATTTCACAAACTGTTAGGATGAGTTTAGTCAGTACTTCTGATCATTTATAACAATCCCTTCACAGATCAACACATTCTTTCATCTGGTCGATGGACCATTAGTTGAACTAGTTCATGTTAATTTAACAAAGTAACATTTTCTATACTTTAAAGTAAATAACCACAGACTCTAGAAAGTTTTAAATCTTTATCTAAAATTTCGGGTGCATGTGAACAAACTCCAATACAGTGCAGTCACCATCATTCATAGGAGAGAAAATTCAATTAATAAACACAATGTATTTATTTCAAACTCACGCAATAATCCATGCTCAATGGGAGAGGACAGAGAGAAAAGATTTTTTAAAAATCAGCACATAATAGAAATTTATAATTACCAAGGATGGTGTGGAAGACCAACACCCTGGTCAAAGGGCTGGTAGGGGTCCCCTTAGAAAGATTCAATAGACAAAGACTTCAGGACAGGAATTGGGACAGGATAGTTGACCTCTCTAAGATACCGACGGTTGCACCACACCCCTCTCCAACACTCTCTTCCTCCTCGAGATTCTATTAAAATCATCAAATCTAACCCAAATTAAATTAGGATAGAAAATTCTGCTTCAGATTCTGCAATCTGCTCCCTCCTCCCTGCACTGCGCTTTTTCAATTCTTAATCGCCAACTCCAGCAGTCCACACACTGTTCTGGTCGAGCATTCTCAGATCTGAGGAACTAAAGCTATCTTAATTATACCTTTCGTTCTGAATGTTGCACCCACTAATGTTTCAATATCAGGAAAATACGAAATTTGATTGGTTAGGCAAAGGGGGGTCTTCATCACACCTTGCTTACATGTCACTAGATTCAGTTAAACTATTGTTCGTAAACCCAACCCCTTACTTTTTATTCATAAACTTTATTCCCATGTGCCAAATGTAACGATGTTGATACAAATTTGACTTTTAGAAGGATATGTTTCTTCAAGGTTGAACTCTGCACCATCCTGTACCTACGATGTCGCACTCGATCTTGGCTCCCTTTCAACTGCTTTGTCATGGCCTTCATGGCTTTATCCAGTGGGCATGTGCAGACTTCGCGTCACTCAGCTCATTCAGTTATGCGAGAAAGGCCCAAATACATACTAATGATAAGTCAAAAGACAGTGTTAATTTCTCAGAAAAAGTGTGTGCACTGTATACCACCCACTTCTACTCTATCCCATTTTATTTATTAAACGTATCCCTGCGTTAGCATTAGTATTCTTGTGGAAGAGGTGTGGCACAGTGGTCAGGGTGCCTGACTTCGGACTACGGGGTACAGGGTTCGATCCCCGGTGCCGGCAGCAGGTTTGCCCAGCATCATGTGATTCTGGGCAATAGCTTGCTTAATCTTCCCGGGGGCCCCCAGCGCCGGGACACCACTTCAAAGGTAGCTGTGCACTTTACAAATACTGGTATTTTCATTAAAATAGCTTGCTTTTATTTCAGATAAGGAGGTGCCATGCGTGCGAGTCTTCAAGACGCGATTTTAAAAGCTTCTGCTCATGCGCAAGAATTTCCCTCCAAGCTTTAGTTCGTCATCCTACGTAGATGTAGTTGTTAAAAGCGCAAACAGATTTCCAGTTTAAAGCGGTATTAGTACTTCTTCAATGTTCTCTGCGTTAGTACATGCATACGCAAGCTTCACTAACCCAAATGTTTGTGATTGCGTATTCATTTCCAGATAACTTTATTAATAACTTGTTAGTGAGTTAACAGAGTGGATTGCTTCCGAGCAAGTCTCTTCTCTCCGAGACCTTGCTCCATGAGTAGTACACACAAAAAGAAAATACTCCCAGATTTCCAGCCCCTAATGGCCTCTTTGCAGCAAGCACTATTGCTCATTTCCGGCACACTCTGGGCAGAACTCTCATCTTGCAGCAAGTAGCTTTGGTAGTGGATGGTCACAAACCGATGCCATTGTGGACGCATGCCTTAATACATCTTCACCCATACACCAACTTTAAGGAACATTGGCCATAATGTATTTGTCAGCCATGGAAAGTCTGAAATGAAGGCATTGTCGCAATGGACAAACCGGATCAATGAGAGATTTTGCTTATCTGTTTTGTGTGTGAATAGCATCCAGGCGTCTGGTCACAATGAATTCTAGCTATGTAAATGACTTGTACAGAGGCAGGTTTTCTTTTATGAAAAATGTAGATGCTAGCAACACATAGCATAAATTACCCATGATTTAAACTTAGGGTGGCATTATCTCATTCCTTGTCCATTCTTCCCCGCAGTGCTTGTAGGGCATCTACAGTGTATATGCAGATGCGTAGAGTACAGTATGCTATTTGTAACCAGTTTGGGGGTGGGGGGGGGTGATTTACGAGGGGCGAAGTCTCGAGTCATGATCCCTCTTCCCGATTTAAACAATGGTGATAAATGATATGCTGTACTCTGCACATATGCATATATGGTTTACATCATGGTATTTATCATGTATAATTGTTCGAGCAAAAGGTATTTAATCAAAACCAGCATGCAAGGGGTTACATTTGTGCAGTGTGGTAAAATCGCTGAAGACCACAGGACTGTTTATTATGAGAATTGATTCTCTGTGTAAAGTAGTTGTTACACGCAGTCTGTGAGACAGTGAACTCTTTTCTCCTGTTATCTTTGCTTGACTTTGGGAATAATATGGAGAATTTGGCTTTTGCAGTTTATTAATAAACGTGTGAATGCCTGTTTATGAGTACCGATCTAAATTATATGTAATCGGCCACTGGCTTGGTGTAAATATCTTTTTAATCTTGGCTCTCAAAGTTGTACATTTTCTTTCTGAATTTTCCAAATACAATGCTGTTAAAATGTGTACTTTGTGAAAGCTAGTGTTTTGTTGCCTCTTCATGCTGAAAATTAGAAACTGACAAATTTTGAAACTGCACTGGTCAAACGTTAAATTTCCTTTGCTCATCCTACCATTTCAGTGTTGGGCTGAAGGGCAGAGCTCTTAGTAAATTATCTTTTGTTAACTTCACATCAACCTTAGGCCTTTGGAACCTCAGACACAAACTTAAAATAAAAGATTATATCACAAATAAATAAATAAAATGAGTTGACATAACAGGATTCTTGAAAACAGAGTCTTCAATTTCACTTGCTTTGGTTTTGACTAAATAACAGAAGGGGAAATCTGGAATAGAAGGAAATAGCTTTTGGTGCTAAAGAAATAATTGTAGACGGACCAAGAGAATAGAGCAATCATATAGGATGGAAAAGGAGCATTTGCTTGGAGAAAAGAGTTAATTCTGTGCAGTGTAGTAAGACATCTAGCAAATTGCTTTCTTTGTAACTGACAGTGACTCTGTTCTCAATCTAGTCCCTCCCGTTGATGCAGTTACATGTGCTGGCCTTACTATGAGTCACAACAAATTATTATGCAGGCTCTCCCCTTATTTGATTATATATTTTTTTGTGGCTTAAAAATGCTCTTGTCGCCAATTAGGGTCTTTAGCTTTGTCCCGTTCAGAATGGGCATATCCCTTTGTGCCCTTGCTCTGTAGCTAAAACCTAGGCTTGTGCCTACTCCTCCAGTTGAGCCGGAAGACAGGTGGATTTCTGTGGGCTTCGGGGGTTATCCCTAACCTGGGAATTGTCCAGCCTGCTGGCACAGGGAGTTGAGCTGGGACGCACTGCAGATTGCTGCGCCCTATCATTTATTTTCGTATCTTTGGGGAATGTTGTTGATTTATTGGATGCTGTATATTGGTTCTAAATAGTTTGTGTGTTCTCGCATTTTGCCTCACTGGAGCTCCCCCTTTGAAGTGTCAACATTTCTCCTTTTGTGATTCCACAGTAATCAAAAGTTGTATGTTAGAGAAACTAGTTCTTCACGGGTTGAGGCTTGGCAATGTATTGAATCAGTAAGTCGGATGCAGGTTTGTGAATAGGTGGGGGCACACTAGGTTTTTGAAGACTGCTCTTTTTATATATAAAGCGCCATTGGTTTTCTGCTAATTGTAAGTTCATCCAAATGATTGGGAATTGGGCTTCCCTCGATATCAAGGCGTGACGAGCTAGAGGAAGAGCGAATGGAAGCATTTGTTCTCAGCATTTACTATTACCTAGAAAGATCTTTGGCAGTAGGGGGGCTTGGGAATCTGCACGATGGCCGCCAGGTAATGTGACTGATGGAGAAATTGAAGAGATGTTGTTGTCAAGGAGCGATAGGTATTCACAGAACGAGGCAAGGCTGCCACAAATCTATATGCAGCCTAAAACTTCTATAAATCTGTGTTGATTCACAGTTCGTCACTTTGCCTAAGCACTTTCCCACATAATGTGACACGCACATGATCTAATGGGTTTACGCTTGTTTGAGCACATTTCTGAAGTAAATGAAAAAGCTTACAGTTGTGAGAGCTAATAGTATGGTTTGTTCTAGGAACAAACCAGGGCTGTGGGGTAATCGTTAAATAATCCGCTCATGGTAATGGAAAATGTCCTTGTTCCCGGTGAACAACCGTTAAGAAAGCGCCTGGCAGTGATTAGTCTGTTCATGACACAGTACCTTAGTCAACTTTAAACGATCTCTGACACATCGTTTCACCCACCACAACCGCCCCTGTGAGCGGAAAGAAGAAACTACATAACCCAGAAAAATCCTACTCCTGTACCCGATGTAGCTAAAATATACAAGTAAAGTTTCTTCAAAGTGGAGCATACAGAAAACTATAACCATGTAACCATGGAGATGCGAGGTTCCTGTTAGCCAAACACAAGCAGCGGCTGGCGTTGATTTATGCCAGCTACTGCTCACCAGCAGGCGGGCTGTACTACAAAGGGGGCATTCTCCATGTTAATCTAGCTATTCACCAAAAGAAATAAAAACACAGTATTAAAAGAGCATTTGCTGGTCTAAAAGGGAGTGGTGTTGCAGCCTTCCCTCTTTATGTCAAATAATTTGCTATTTTCAGAGGGGGTCTGCAAAGCTCATGAAGCCATTACCACAAAGACATCCTCGATGGAAATATCAGCAGGTTGGACAGGAGAAAATGTCCAGGAGTCAAAAATGTAATGAGCATGGAAACTAATGTGCTAAATATATTGAGGTGGCCTTGCCTGGATGATTGGGAAACTCTTACCCACCTGCAAACATGGCACCATGCCCAGATCAGTTACTTGTTTGTCCACGTATTAAAAATCACGAAAAGACCAGCTCAGCGAGTAAGGAATCACTGTCGTAATGATGTAGGTGGAAATGTTACTGTTCGAATTAGTGCCGCATATTCCTTTCCGGTTGTGCAAACAGGTTTTCCTGTGTGTTTGAGGTTTTGTGCTTTGTTAAAAAAAATACTTCCAATCATTGTAATAATTGTAGGCAAACTGTATGACGGCTTTTACAGGTGTTTTGTGTACACGTCTCCCCATTCCAGTTTCTATCCTTTTAAGGCTTCTTTCGATTGGCTTTGTTTTCGTATCTAGCTGGCACAAGTGCATGAGCACGGAAATCTAAGACATTTTGTAATGTAGGTCCCGTTTTTGGAAAAAATCATCTTTGTTTAGGATTCAGGGTTAGAGAGTCGAATTTTTAACACCTTAACCCTTACCCCAAATTACTGGGCTGCTTCCAGCTACATAGGCATGATCATAAGAGAAACATGGCAGCGCATTATGTACATTGTTTAACACTGCATTCTGTTATTGTACACACTGTCTACTTTGTCGGTTACATTTATGTATTGTAGGTGGCAGTAAGTTTTGGATTTGTCTTAGGTCCCGGTTTCTGGCTCACACTGTACTAATGAGGCGCTCCCACCTTGCATCGTTGATTAATTTTTACAGCATCTATGTACTGGAAAGTCTTCTTGTTTATTTTGATAAGACATATCCTTCCTTTTGGCTCTACGCTGAACCGGCTAGAAAAACAGCTATATACTTGCTTAGTATTGCCATGTCTTTACCTTCCGGTGTTTCCAGCATAATTGCCAAAAATTCCTACTTTCACAGCAGATATGATTGCTTGGTGGAGGAAGACCGAGCCCCTTCTTGTCCCTGCTAGAGTTTAAATCAATCAGTGTCCCGTTATAGAATTGTGCACGGATTTTTGGAACCCCAGCATGATAATGTAGTCAAAGGGATTGGCAGCTTCGGCAGCCCGATTACTTATACCCTGCTTTCCCATTACTTCCCAGCCAACGAGTCTCAAGTGCTTCAGACAACTGCTCATATCCCCCTTCCCTTTTGTCCCGATAATCCCCTGAGAGTAGTGCCCATATTTCCAGCCTGTCGCGTCCACCACAGCGCATACCCTTACTATGTGCCCCAGAAGTCCTTCAACGTTACATCTCCTCTGCTCTGATCCTCTTTAGTGCCCTATGCCAAAGTCACTTTACCCGGGAGGTCTGACGTTTATACTTAAATGGCCGGGGTAGCATCCTCCTCTTTTGAGCTACTGCCTTGGTATTTGTAGCCAGAGGCCTCTCTCTCTGCTTGCTGCCGAGAGTTTGCTTTTTGAGACTGCGCATTTGAATGCTTTTTCAGCTGTAGAGAAAAGTTACTGAGCAAAATCGTTCATCTGACATCTGCTTTGTTAGTTTTACACTATCCCTTTCAACTGAGTATTATTACAGAACGTAAGAGAATGCATAGTTTTAAAATACTTCGTCTCAAAGCATTGCAACATTATGACCTGATGATTTGTATTGTCAAATAGTTTATTGTATTTGACACATTGAAGATGCAATCATTTGTACGTTTTTTAGTAAAGAAAAATACCAAGCAGTAGAAACCCGGCATGGAATTTATCTGTACTAAACGTGCTTTGGTGAACACACTTATAAACACTGGTGTATCCAAAGCACTTTTTTTTATCAGAGTAACATGTATTGTCTATATTTTACCTCTAACTAGCCAAAGAAGAACTCTAGTGGGACTGCAATGTAGGTCCCTGCAGCCACAGCAGTTCTTGGGCACACAAACTCTGCCTGGCCTGAGGAATTTGCTCATCTCCAAGCCAAGTAGCCTCAGTGACATTTTAATGGACCCTCACTGTATTTTGTAAGAGGCCACAATCATTTTGCATCATACACCTTCCTTCTGGAGGGAGTGATTGGCTCTGCCTTGGCTCCTGAAAAATGATTAGGACCGAGATTGTTTTAGGATTACAAGAGAATTCAATGGGTAAAATGGAAGATTCAGGGTAGGTCAGGGCTGACGCGGGGTTGCATACAGGGACTTGAATGGCATACTGTGAATTCTCTTAATGCAAGCAAGCTTGATTAATGGTACAAAACAGGTGAACTCAAGCATAGAAATCCCAAAGAGGTAAGAAACACAAGATAGGTGTGTGGACTAGGAGCTGCAAAAATAGCTTAAGAGAATGTACTGCAAGGTGTAGACTCTGGCAAGTACTAGAAATGACCAGAGTAGGATTTGGTAAAAATGCTTGCTTTCTGTCTTGGACCAGGAGCTGTCAGAAACATAAAAGGCCCTGCTGGCACTAAGTAGATAGAGCCAAGCTGACTGCAGTAGAGAATCGGTCAGAAGCAGCGCAGGAACGTTTGTGAATTGCTGTATAAGTAAGCATGGAAGATGTATGAGCACATTGATCCTTCAAAGCAAACCATTCCTGCAGCAGTGAGAGCAGAGAGGTTTGATCATATCGGGGTTTAGTTACTGATTACGTATGCACACCATGGTCTGGCAAAGGAGCTGATGGCTTGTCTCAGTCAGAGGTGTGCTGCTCCAGCACCTGCTCGGAATGTGAGGTGATCCAGGCAACAATTTCTGATCTTTCTCTACATAACACATGGTCATAGATTTTTTTGGGCAGGCTAACATGTTCGCAGGTCGGTTACAAGACTGGAAACAGAGTTTTATTTGTTTCCTTGCTTTCAGTAAACTTTGTAGGCAACTCAGCTGGTGCCCGAAGCATATATTCTTGACAAGGTTGAACAACACCCTCACATATACAGTGCAGTGTGTCAATCAGCAACGCAGCGAATCCTTTTTTCTCATTCAATCTTTCCCTCATTCAATCTTTCCCTTATTGCCTTGACAATAGTGGAGACGTTCTTAACCTATGCTCCTTGGGCCTCTGGAGGTCTGCGACTGCTTAGAAGATTAAATACTATAAACGGATTAATAAAGAATATATAAAAAATGCAAAATATAAAATTGAAATATTCAAAACGTTCAGTAAATGTGAAATTGGAATTGGAGATTGGAAGCTAAAAATTAAGTTGCTATCCTCATTGATTGGTGGGAGAAATGCAATTGCATCAAACAGATTACAGTATGGATGACGGCCTCAATTGAATTCAGAAAATTCAAACTTACTGCCCCCTACAATACAAAAATGTAACCGACGAGATAGACAGTGTGTAGAATAACAGAATGCAATGTTAAACAATGTACCTATTGTGCTGCCAGTGTTCCTCTTATGATGATGCCTATGTAGCAGGAATCTGACCAGTAATTTAGGGTAAGAGATGTCAAAAATTCGACTCTCTAATCCTGAATCCTAAACAAAGATGCCCATTAAAATTATACGTGATGTTTGTGACATTAAACAGTTAAAGTATATTAGTTACTACGTTTTACTAATCAGAAATAAATATACATAAAATACCAATAAGATGAGGAAAAAGTAAACCTACATAAATACACAAGGAAATGTTAAAAAAAAAACATAAACCAAAGCGGTGTAGTAGTAATGTGTTGCTCTTGTTGTTTGTATTTATTTCAACTGTTTAAGTCTAGTTGTATAATGCACTGCCATAAAGCATGGTGATAAGGCCACTACCAATTAAAGTGCGAGACAGGATTTAGGCACTTAATTTGTACCCTGTATTATGTAATCGTGTAGTGCTACGATTTATTGACCCTGCTCGGCCAGTCATTCTTGAAAGTGTTAATGCTTCTCTCTTCTAATTAACAACCTGAAGGAGGTGACATTTTATAAAAGAGTGCAGTTCATGCCAGCAATTATATTTGTAGTTTGGCTCCAGATTGCTATCAAATAAAATTTTATCGAGAATGTTTAACCCAGCAGCATTTTTCATGGAAAGTTTCTGCTTCTATTGCGAAAAACGTCGAGTCTTCATCTCAACCTCATTTAGGATGGTTTTAGATTGTTCAAACAGAACCTTACATCCACCTAATTGTATGCCATTGAAATATGTTACTTCATCTCGTGAGTTAGGTTGATATTTGCCTTTAAGCTTTTGAGGATAAAGGCAGCAAATTAAGTTGTTCAATTATTTGACTTTCACCCAGTGCCAATCTCAGTTATGCAGTTTATGTATAGGTTCTCCCTAGACTCACTTCTGCTATTTGAAGCATAACTCACAACCCATGTTCCTTTCTTGTTGTTTTGATAGGAGATGAGAGCTAGCAATAGATTTGTGCCTTGCGGTGGGTGGCTGGGTGGAGTGCGGGTAGTGAGGTATTCTCTGAAGCAATATAACATTAAAGAAATTGTAGACCTGGACAATGAGGGCCCATATGTAGAAGAATAATATAACCACCTTTGTCTGAGGGGAACACCTTTGAGCTCTTTGACTCAATTGGGGAGATCTTCACAAAATGTTATCAAGACTAATTCTGTGGGGCACCTCATATGATTAAAAATGGTGCGTGATAACCCTTTTTTAGTGCACTGTACAGCGAGTTGTCTGTGTGGTGTGTGAACTTTCTAGCTTCCTCGGAAGAGACAAGTTATCAGCTACATTTAATTTTGACACTGGGCTGCGCTTGGTAGGTACACAGAGGATCCTTAAACTCTAAAACATCCTAGTGACAGTAGTAGTCTGTTGCGAAGCAATGTTTGTAATCCACAAGCAGCAGCCTTTGGAGATTTGCTAAATTAATAATGATGCGCACAGAACATGACAGTATTAAAGGGAATAGTGAACCTCTTAAAATGCAAGCTCCCTTAGTAATACCCCGCACTTGGTCTGTCGTAGATCAGTGTGCCACAAAAGCATTTGGCTCACTCAAGTCCCTCCTCTGCCCCAGCATTGCTTGTCTTGGGATGAAGAGCCCCTGTACTTGTAATTCTAGAACCAAATAGTGACGCAGCCCAGCCATCTTTCTGGGCCTTAGAATGCTCAGCACTCACCTTAAGAGGAAACGAACATGATATGCTTACAACGCAGCCTCGGATTGATAACGCGGGCACTCAGGCAATGCCCGAGGGGCCGGTGTCTGAGTTCCTGCTGTGGGCTGCTTTTTTAGCAGTCTGGGCCGATTTGGGCGCTGTCTCTATTTTCGGAATACAGCCAGCGGCCCAGTGGGTGGCTGAGTGGCCTTTCTGCAGGCAGATGGGCGCTCATTAACCCCCCCACCCCACCCACACCGCTGGCCCCCCACCCCTGGTTTAACAACAGGTAGAGGTATCACTCCCTTTGTCTCGCGGCCGGCCCATCAATGTATGCACATACTGAGTGGGGCAGGGGGCCTCAGTAGAAGTGGCCTCACTCGTTTTCAGGTGTGTTTGACTTGTGTAACCTAATGCGTGCATTTTTTTAAGCCCCCCTCCTTTTTAATGCAATTACGCTGAAGCAGTGATTTGAGGAAAGGCATTATGCAAATGGGGGCCGATTTTTTGTGTTCCGGGCCGATTTTCAATCCCAATCCGACCCTGTAATACAACGGATACGGTCAGCTGCCATGACTAGAGGGCATTTCTAACAAAAAAGGCAGTTCAAATGAAGGCTTAAAAGCTTAATCGAGAGCCGTTTCTTTTTCAAATTAACAGAAAATACAGGTGTTGTCACCGGGCGTCGGTGGTCCGTAATAAAGCATTAGTAATACTTCATGTGCATAAACAAAATTCTAAAGCTTTATTTTGAACTAAAATGACTATAGTATAGGCTCTGTTTTGAAATGCGGATCTGCAGGGTTCAGTAATTTGTCACGTATCTGTACATGTCTATGCAGAACTCTGTGGAGAATTATTGTATAATTACTGGCAACGTAGACTAGCTATTTTGAGTGTTTTATTCTCTAGTTATTCAAAAAACCTACCTCCAAAATAGTGTCAGTATTTGCCAAATGCCATAAAATCTTGATGTTTTACAGCATATATTGCAGTTTTGATGAGATTGACAATTTCCAGGGAGTTTAGGATTTAGGTAAAGGCGAAAGTATAGATTACTTCTAAAAATGCTAGATCTGCTCTTCCTGTTGGTGAGATACAAGAATACACAATAGTATTTTGTCTTACATTAGCTTATTTTAAGTGGTAGTCTGTAATTCGTGCCGCTACCTTTGGCTGATCAGTTAGGGCAGCTAATAAAAAAAAAAACTAAGAAAGCAATGTGTTTCACTGATGCTCTGTAAAGTCGCCTGACTTGCCCAGGCCTGTGCAGTGTGTTTGATTTTAATTACGTTTGTACTTAAACCTGTCAACTCCCTCATGCTGTAGGCAAGCCAAAACTTAACTGGTGATTTGGCTATTGGAACGTGTTCTGTGTTAAGTGTCTCAGAGATCCTGCTACTCGGTTTCGTGTCATATCTATTATGCTTAGTTCAAATAAGGTTTTCTAACACATTCTAAATGGTCATTTTAGCCATCCGCACATTTTACTCATTATACAAATTATCCTTTTGATAAAAATGTCCCTGTCCATTTATTATATGAGGTAGCCCACTACTTTAGATGTCCTGCAGCTTTCTCATGCTTCCTCTCTGGTCATATTATCTATCTTGTGGTGAACTTTTGGATTAAAGGAGGCCTAGCTCCCTGGAGTGGCCAAGATTTCATCTTAAGTTTCGTGACTTTCAGTAGCGCCTGGGGTCGCTAGGCCTTTCCAGGAAGCTAGTTACATTGTTATCCCTTAGGAACAATGGAACCTGTGTGTAAAGAGGCAAAAAAGTCGGTAATTTTGTGGGATAAACACTAACTCCTCTTCTCTATTTGCTTGCTACACTTCTCTATCCTTATTCTAACCTCGACGGCAACGCAGAGGGATCCAGATGGATAAGCTTAAAAAGGGCAATTTGCACTGTGTTAACAGCAAATAAGATACTATATAATTATTGCTCCTGGCAACTGGAACTCTCAACTGAAATACGAATGTACCTGTATTTGTAGAAAAATAATAAAATTAAAAGACATTTTAGAAAAGTTTATTTTTATAAACTAGTTCAGTTCAGTTCGTATAAACTTTATTTCAGTCAGTATGACCTAAAAAGTGCAATACACAGTAATCAAACATGTTTAAAATACATCAAAAATTCACTAACGATTACGGATCACATTAATAATTAAACACATATTATTCATTCAAAGCATCGAAGTTAGTGGTGTATTGCATCTAGACGAAGGACACCAAGTTAATTCCGGAAAGTGCGTAGTACATTAATAAATATATACATTATCTAAACCAAACATAATAAAAAGAAAGGAGTACAATGAACCTCCAATTTAAAAATTTTTTTAAAAAAAGGGCTACAAGTAATTAAACCATCTAGCTATAATAGCACTATTAGTTCATTATAGCGGAATGAATACAGCATTTTGAAGATTTCAGGAAAACCCTTCTGGTGCATCACATGGAGAACAAGAAGCATGCAACTGAATAAACTATTTGGATACTCGAGTCGGATTTCAGTATCCTAAATACTTCAAGGCAGCGCCTATCACCAAGATTTCTGCAGATCTGAACCAACCAGCTTTTCCTTGCCTTCTGATAGCCTGGACAGCTAAAGAAAACATGGAGCTCAGATTCCTCGGGGTGGGCACACACCGGGCACTTAAGCATTTGCTGATCTCTCCACTTAGATGTAAAACAGCGAAGAGGTAGCACCCCATATCTATACTGGAGGTAAAGCTTCCTAGCCGCCAGAGGATTGATTAGATCTATTACTGAGTCAAAGTAAGGGAAATCTTTTATTTCCCAAAAAACTCTAGCAAGTTTCCCAATACTGGGGAAATATGGAGCTGGGCCAATCTGTACTCTGTATAAAGTGCCTTCATTTTATTCTTAGATGTTAAAAAAACATGCTGACTCTGGTTCTGACCAACAATCCCCAAGGCCTATGCCATTTAACAGGGATTTGATATGGTTCAACCAAGGGAACTTTACTACGGCCCTATCCCTCAAAACCTCTAACAATTCCTCCCTGAAAGATACAAGTTCGTGTGTGGTCCACAGGCGGTGCCAATACATTATAGGTTTGAGACTCGCCACATCAGCAATTGATGAAATTCCCATATCTAAACGTAATGGGACCAGCGGAGTGCTGCGTGGCAATCTAAATAACTGTCTTAAAAATTGGTTCTTCTCCTGAGTTAGGTTGTCAAGCTTTAAGTGTCCCCATAATTCTGCACCATTTAATGCCCCACCTCTAGCCTGTGCCCTGTAAATTTATAGTGCCGGGCTAACTATTCTTTTGCCAGATTTGTAAAAGGACCTTCATGATGCCACCTGAAGTTTGGGCCAATTTTAGCGTACATTTCGTGATATGAGCCCCCCATCCCATAGATTCGGAAATTGTAATTCCTAAATACACAAAGGAGGACACTCGCTCAAGAGGGATGCCATTTAAAGACGGGTTAGGACGTGTACTTTTTGGGCAATTGAATGCTATGAATTTTGTTTTCTGTAGATTTATTTCTAAGCCTCTTTCCCTACAGAACAACTCAAATTTGTCCAAAACCCGTTGTAAACCAGTTGGCGATTTGACTATCAGTAGTGTGTCATCCGCGAACATCATTGCCGAGATTCTACAGGAGGCTAATTTAGGGGCATCCAGATCCTTTTCTGCAAGCAGGGCATATATCAAGCCATTAATGTAGAGGCTGAAGAGGGTTGGCGCAATCACACAACCCTGGCGTACTCCACGATTAATGGCTATGGGTGCTGTAACGTTACCATCCTTGCCATGCCTAATACGCGCATAGTTAGACACATGTAGACGTTTAAAAATTTGAATTAAATATACAGGGACCCCATTCTCGTTCAAGACCATCCGAAGTTTTTCCCTGGGCACTAAGTCAAATGCAGAACTCAGGTCT
Source organism: Lissotriton helveticus (assembly GCF_964261635.1). NCBI lineage: Eukaryota > Metazoa > Chordata > Amphibia > Caudata > Salamandridae > Lissotriton > Lissotriton helveticus. The sequence goes on from NC_136061.1 coordinate 249,643,645, forward strand.
ACAAAGATGAGGTACAGACTGCCCCCCTGCAGGCTAACGGTCTTACAGCAGTTGCAATCTCAGTACTTGGTCCAGGTTCGACAGCTTTTCCCTGAACCCCCTTCTCTTCCATCGAAGATTGTAGCCTAAGGAGTAAAACACATGCAGATACTTTCTGCGGTATATCTATTAAACTAATTGGTCTATAATTAGTAGGGAGGAGTGGGGAGCCCTTTTTAAAGATCAGAATTATTTCCGCACCAAGCCAGCTCGAAGGAATCTTCATACCTTGCAAAATTGCATTAAAAAGCATCCACAAATATGGCGCCCAAATGGATGTTTCAGTCTTAAAAAGGTCTCCAGTTATCTTATCTAAGCCTGGAGCCTTACCCGGGGCTATCCTTGCCAAAGCGCCCTGTATTTAGTTTAAGGTTATGCTTAGTCCCACCGCACCATCGAGCAAAAAGGTTAAATCCCCTTTAGCTATGGGGTAGGGCGCTAACCTATTGCAGCTATTGGCGAGAGCAGCTCCGGGCAATTGCTCCTTGGCATATAGGGATTCAAAGTGCTCCCGACAGACTTCCTCATCCAAATTTGGTTCAGTCGCACTACGGGGGGCTGACGATCCTGTATTTACCACTCCCCAAAAAGTCCTCATATCTCTTTCCCCTAGTGCATTTTTCAGGGTGGTCCAATTTTAATCTTCCCACCTTTTCTTGGCTTCTTGTATGACCGCTTTGTAATTTACTCTGGCTGTCCTTATTAGAGGGCGGTCTTTAGCTTTGATTGATGTTACTAGAGCTTTTTTGGCTATGCGACAAGAAGCATTACACCAGGGGTGGGATGGCAGCTTATCCTGCTTCAAACATCTGATTGGATAAAAAAAGTCAAATGTGGCTTTCCCTAGTTTAACATTAATCATTTCTGCCTGCAGCAGGTCTATACCATCCTCACTAGGGCAACATAAGGTGGACGCCTCCACAAGAACAGGTAGCAAGGCTTCATATAAGCTACTCATTTTGTCCTCAGATTGGCTAACATTAGACCATCTCACTCTTTTCCTGCAGTTTGAAACCACCAACCTAGGATCTGAAGGATTATCTAGATGAGCCATACCTCCCATGGTCAAAGCTTTAAGTTCTACTACTAGCGCATGGTGATCGCTGTCTAAATGTGGGATAATTTTAAAATCCAACATCCTATCCCAGGAATATGAATTGATAAAAATATAGTCTAGTATAAACCCACGATTTTTGCTGTAGAAAGTATACCCATTCAATGATTCAGATAGAGCTCTCCCATTGCAAGCTCATAAGGAATGCCTTAATGAGAGGCAACTCATTTGGATCTCCAGTGGAGACCATTTATTAACTATTGGACATCTAGACTCAGGGATTTTCAGGAAATGGTCCTCATCATCAAGGCTATCAGATGATAATCCTTGTAGTGGCTCAAACTGGCAGTTAAAATCCCCACCTACTATGATCAAATAACTATCATCAATAGAACCCAGAAAGGTAGATTACTCCTCCACCGTATTAGATTCTTTACCTTTAGCAGTAGATCTTGAGTATACATTTATTAAAACTACGGGAGGCTTAGAAGGAAACCGTAGCAGAACAGATAAAATGTAAATTGACCCGGTATCCATTTGTTCCGCAGAGCACCTCAGGTGTGACCCCACCCAAATAGTGAGTCCCCCCGATGGTCTCCCAATTCCCCTTGATGTTGCTAAAGTATTAAAGGTGGCGTAACCCTGTTTGGGGACCTCTCTTCTTAACCAGGTTTCCTGGAACATGCAGATTTCAAATTGATTAATAAACTTTTCCCAGTCCGGATTATCTAGTTTACTATTAAGACCTGCAATGTTCCAAGAGAGCACCTCGGTTGCCTGGGGGTTCGGAGGAATCTTATTTTTGGGCTCTACAGTTGGCTGTTTCGGGGGCTCTTTTGTGGATCCAATGGCGTCCGCTAATTTTTGCCCTGGGTCCAATGTATATTCAACAATCTCGCAGTGAAGCGGCCCATACTCGAGGCGGTTAATACATCGGGAGCGCTCATGCTCCCTCTGGTTATACCGTTCTCGGTCTCATTAGTTGAATCTATAGGGCTACTCTGTCTTTCTGGGGGTGATGTTATAAGTGCTGTTACCTTTCTGTCAATTAAGTTTGGCTCCTTCTGTCAATCTACTCCCTCGAGAGGGCTGAACCTTTTACAGATGGGAATCTTAAAAATAGGAAGATTATGCGAAAACTGGCCTAGATGAGGAGACACCGTTTTGTTGGTGGCAAATCTCCTTCCTGACTCATAAAAATAACCTTTCTGATAAGATCTACTTGGGGATAAAAGAACCCTAAGGGGAGTAATACAGTGCTACTCATAGTCCTCCCATACTTAGGAGCTAAAAACATAATTGATTATACTTGGATTTCTAAAATTAATTACACGCAGTCTCCTAGGATGTCCTTGTGTCGTTCGCCTATCCATCCCACCCTTCTTGTGGTTAGAATCTCATGAGTATTGCTATAGCCAAAATTACTATGATTAACCAACCAATGGATAGTTTTGTTTTTTAACTCTTGATGTGATTCTGATGATCCTTTTCTTAATTCCAGGACCCCAGCAAGCACCAGTACATATGGGGCCGACTCCGGAGGTAGATTTATGATTGTGGGAAAGTATGTTAAATTTTTACGTTCTAACTCGCCACAATCCTGATTAAGGGTGTTCACATTCTCCCTCTGCTTGGGGCTACTCCTAGAATCCCCTCTATTTACTGGTGTTGGGGGTGCCAAATTTGCCAAATTTGTTAGCACTAAATCTTGTCTCGGTACCGAGTTTTCATTTTGCTTCTTATGGTCATTTATCTGGTGGTCACTTCCATTTGGAATTCGGGGGGGGACAGTCTTGCAGATTGCTCGTGGTGGCCTGAGTGCTATTTTGTGGATTACTGCTAGTGGCCTGTGGGCACAACCTATTAACTGTTTTAATAGGGGCTTTAGAGATCTCTCTGTTGTCCAGACATCCGTTCAGTTTAGCAGATAACCCATCTATCCTAGCTAATACAGGGGTTAGTTCTTCCTTAACAATCAGTCTCATTTGTTGCTGGAGATTTGTCACCAACAGCGATATCCACGCAGGCTGGTCTTTAGTGGGTTATACTCTAGCCTCAATGGGGTTCTCTCCTCGATTGCCTATTTCCATGTTTAATTCCTGCGCTTTTTTCTCTTTTGTGGGCATTTTTACATTTTTTGATTTTGCTTTGCATTTCCTTCCTGGGCACCTAGGAGTAGTAACCTTGGGAGGTTCTAGACACAAAAATTCCACAGATGTAGATTGGTTTTTAGTGGAATCTAAGCTTAATGGTTTTGTATCAGGGGATAAATCGCAAACTAGTAGGCTCAGCTCTAGGTTTGGGGTGATGGATAATCGCCTTTCTGTGCGCTCTCTTTCAGTTGCCACCACTCCCAATGCTTTCTCTAGCATTCTATCAATGGAAGTAGGTTTAAGATTGGTTTTAGTTGGGACTGAACTTTGTTGCTTCCCAGCACAAGCCTTCTTCCTCATTCTACTGATCTGATCGTCTAAAGGGGGGGGAAGGACTAAATGGGCCCTGTATTTAAACAGGGGTAATCCCTAGAACCGTCCAGATATCAAAATAAGTGAACCATGGACTTATAAACCAGTAGGAGATGTGATAACCCAGGTCCAGTAGGGTACTAGAGTCTGTGCAAATGTCAAACTCTTTTTTTTTTTTTTTTTTTTTTTTTTTTTTTAAAGAGATGAGTCAACAGTACCTCAGGAGCCAGACACTGCTAGGTGAAGTTGGAGAGGTGGCCCAGCCTGGCCTCTTCTGGCCTCCGACGGCCACAGACGGCCCGCCCTTGTCCCAGGCTTCTCCCAGCGCCACCTGCGCGCGTCCCGCGATGCGGGAGCGCTGCCTCCCTTTTGAGCGCCACCGGGCGCGGAAGTGGGCGTGTGCAGGGAGACCTGGGAGTTGTAGTCTCCCCCCCCCCCCCCCCTCTGCAGCCACGCGGTTGGAGCAGGCAGCGCGGCGGCAGGGGAGACCAAAAGCGAGTGGCGGCAGGTCAGGTAAGTGGAGGTCCGCGATGGGTCCGGCAGTAGAGTGCCCCAGCAAGTTATTCCTCAAAGCCCCCGCTCCTCCGTAGCGCTGCCTCCCTTTTGAGCGCCACCGGGCGCGGAAGTGTGCGTTGGCGCAGGGAGACCTGGGAGCTGTAGTCTCCCCCCTCTGCGGCCGCGGGGTTGGAGCAGGCAGCGGCGGCAGGGGAGACCAACAGCTAGTGGCGGCAGGTCAGGTAAGTGGAGGTCCACGATGGGTCCGGCGGTAGAGTACCCCAGCAAGTTATTCCTATAAACCAATAAAAGACCCACTGGTGCATCAGGATAAAACGTCCAGCTGCCACCAACTCCAACCGCTTCTCCCTCCCGTTCCAACCCATGACATAGAAACATTCTTAATGAAATAAAAGATTCCATGGAACGAGCATGAACCATGGTAACAAGTGAGATCACAATTTCAATAAACTTTATACAGCCCATTAATGTAAATACACGACACTGTGCATTATGATGCTGTCATACCTGCTTGACCACCATCTTTGTGCAGCATCGAGAAATCATATCACAGTTAATTCTGTTTGACAACCATTTGTGAGGTTTGCTTAGAGTATCGTAGCCCCTGACTGCTGAAATGACTATCCTATTACATGCCCTGCAAGTAGCTGTGCTTTAGGTACACTGAGAATAAAAGGTGGAACGGTGTATGCTTGTAGTGCTAAAAATCTACCTGCCACTTGATTTCTGGCACAACGACTGATCTTAGAGCAGAGCTTGTGGGGAGTAAAGGGGTTTATAAAGAGTTTTGTCTCAATCTGGTTTAATATCTGCACTAATAGTGTTTTTGATGCCGTAACTTAGATTTTCCAAGGGTAGAAGGTGTGGGCATTTTTCCATTTTTCCATTTTGCTTTCTGTAGATGATGTGGCCCTACGGCTAGAACGGTCAACCTCGATGCTGGGGAGTTGGGTTCGTGTTTCGGCAGGGACGCTCAACATCCTGTGTTTCTGGGAAAACCACCATATCGCCCCGTGCCGAACAAAAAATGAATGTGTCCGTCTGTAATGCAACTGGTGCTCATGTAAAGTGCTCTGACACCTTCTGGTCAAGTCTGTGCTATATAAAACTCCGGAAGAAATAAAAAAAGATGTGGTAGTTGTGGTCATGACAGTGGTAGGTCAGACGAGGCTTCTAAGAGCATTTCAGTTATTTCAAGAAGAAACCATTATAATGTACAAAAATCCAGCTCGTTGATATTTCACTAGAATATCACCAAACTTCACTATCAAAGACCTATTTTTGTCTTGATTATCTCACAGCATTAGTGTAGGAAGGTAGGTCCCTGACTATGGTTGCCCCCAACTTTTTGCCTGGTGTTTTGCTGGTTTTCTGACTTAGTTGACCTGGGGCCCTGCTATTCAGGACCCATGGCCTACTGCTCTCTCTGTAAAATGGATTCCATGTACCCTAGGTACATATCTAATTGGATACTGAGTCACCTTATCAGTCCCTGTACAGTGTACCTTAGGTACCCAGGGCATAGGTGTACCCAGGGCCTACCAGGGGCTGCAGCATGTATTATGCCACCCCTGGCTGGCCATCCAAATCTGACACAACTGGCTGCTTGACAGCTGGGGCAAGGTGGTGTAATCACCCTTTGCTTTAGATATAGTATTCCTATATCTAACCCTAAAATGGACACACAGATCTCCTATCAGTCACTCCTATGGCAGGCCTTAACAATCCTGAAGGCAGAGTGCTTGGAATCGTGTGAGATGGTGCTCTGGCATGAGCTGAGCCTGTCTGCGGCTTTCGGGATCCATCCCTTAGCCGTTTCCATGATATCGCATACCATATACTCTTAAGTGCATTATAATCCTCGCGGTTATATGCCAACTCTGGTATCGCTTTATCAAAACATGTCGAGTAAGGTGTCATACGAATTGGAATACTAACCCCTCGCCAATTCTGGCGACGGGGTTAGCATTCCACCCTTCTAGAGGGACACGACATGTATGTAACCCCTAACCCCGGTTAAAGTCAAACAGAGCCTCAGCTCCACAAAATGGATGCTGCCACCGAGACACAAGTCTGCCCTCCTGCTGCTGGGAGTCCTCCCAGAGCAGGAGGCAAGGACAAAGGGTTTCCTGCCAGGGGCGGTGCCAGCACCGTCCCAGACAGGGTTTTGTGTATTCCAGGTAGGCAGGGCTACAGAGGAAGGTGACTGCAAGTGGCACCCCGGTGCTCACTGTGCATAGATAGTCCGGCTGAAACCAGTTCCAGGTGCACTCCAGCCCCTGGCCTGGGGAAAGCCCGCCAAAGGAGAGGGGTGTAACCACCCCCCTCCTGGTCCCACCCATAGGGCAGGACTTAGTCGCGTGCCAGCCCCCTTTTCCCAGATAAAGGTAGGAACTGGCCCCCTTCCAGATCAGATCATCTTTGGAATCAAGACACGACTTTCTACGAAAGGACTTCAAGATTTCCTTCTTCAAGATTCTCCCTTGTGGCTAAGGAGTAGTCACCCTGCATCCGCAGGCACCATCGCAAGAACACTGCGGTCTGCTGTAAGTCCTTCCTCCGGAATCCGACTGCCCAGCTCGACAAGACCCGGCTTCCCTGGCACCTCCGACCTCTACTCACCTCTACAGCCAAGCTGAGAACCGTGAGTGCGACGAGACCTCAAGGGACCGACTATTGCCAAGACTGCACGACTTCTGCACAGCAAGCCCGCCGAGTAATTTCCTGGTGAGTGCTTTGGGGTCCGAGAAGCCCCGACCCTGAGCAGCTCCAGCACCGAAGATCAGCCCCCCAGCATCTCCACGATCGGCGTGGGGCCCTTCTGCTTTTTGCTGCTCACCGCGTTGTTTGGCTACTAGCCCGCTGGCTTGTGGCCTTCTGAACGACGCCCGACGACATCACTGCTGCTGGTCTGGTTGCTCCAGACTGGCCCTTGCTCCCTTCCAGAAGAGGAGCACCCCGGACCCTCCTGGTCCACTCAAGACGCCATTTTGAGTCCACCGCGTGGGCTTGAATTAGCCAAGGCTTTGTTGCCCAATCCTGGGTTCTTCGACGCCGACAGCTTCATCCATCGTGGGACAGCTCGCCTCTCCATCCTGGTCGCCGACAACGCCTCCTGGTCCGTGAGATCTGCAGAGCCAGCGTCGCCCACTCACCTAGTCGAGGTGACTACCATCCGGTGCCCTCCTGGTGCCCACTGACTACTGGCTAGTAGTCACGAACTTGGTCCCCTCTGCTTTCAGGTGTCATCCATCTTCCAGATCCAGGCTTGGATCAACTCGAACTATCTTCACTGGTCGCCTGCCAGCATCTTTCTTCCAGGCTCCTGGTCCGGCAACGAGGATTCCCGACGTCTTTTGAGACCTATGCAGCTGCAGCCCCTGGGCTAGGTAACTTCGGCATTTCGGTGCCCCAGCATAGCCTCACTATCCAAGGGTCAGGATCCACTGTCGTTTTCTCCCTACCAGGTCGGGTTCGCCCGTGAACACTAACTTTAGCGTTACTAGCTTCCATAGACTTTGTCCCGCATCCCGCGTGAGAGTGCACACTCTGCACCCGAGTCCCCTAGGCCTCCTAGAAGTAATCTCACGATTCCCTAGTCAAGTCCTAGCGATTCCAAAGCCTATTAGTACTGTACTTACCTGCTAGTAATTTCGCATTCCACTTTTAAAGTATATGGTTTTTCGTGCCCCTCGGGCACTTGTGTATACCGTGCTAACTTAAGTATTTTCGTAAGAGTTTTGTTGTGTGCCTAGCACCCTGTCCTCATAAAGAGTACAGGGTTGTTGTGATTCTAATAAATACACTGTTTATTTTCATAACACTTGTGTGGTGTCCTTTCACTGGGTGTTCAAGGGGTAATGTGATGGTAAAACAGCTGGCTTAACACGCCCTCTAGAGTCTTAGCCTTAGACTGCTCGTATCCATGCTACTAGGATAGCTGGTCTATAAGGTTGATTTACAACCAATCATCAATAAGGGTTGTTTGGACTGATATATAGTGATCACTAGAATAGTGAGCACTGCACATCAGGCCAACTTCTCACAATTAGGTCAAAACATGATTTCATGCATAAGCATTAGCTCAAGATGTGAAAGCTGCAGTCTAAACCTACAGAGGAGAGCTTTATTGCAGTACTGTTGGAAAATTGTTTATTGCATTGCACCAATCCAAAGTCGTTTTAGAGCACTGAAGGGTGCTGAAAAGATGTAAAATTTGAATTAAGTTTGATATATATGTAGAAATGGAGCACTTGATGGTGGGATGTTCAAGCAGGTGAGCACCGTTCTGTAGATTGTACATATCCCCAACAACACATTTAATTTCAAAAAACATAAATATGATGAGCCAAGTGAATCAGGATTGGTCAGTTGGTGATCGCTTATCTGCATATATTTAGGTTGAATTTAAGAATGAAAAACCATATCCGCTTTAAAAGAATTATGGCAAGCGGCTTGGTAAAGTTAAGAGAATAAAAATGTAACGGAGTGCCTTTCATATATTGAAACACTATTACCACAGATTTATTTTTCAAAGGTGTTGATGATAGAGGTTCCGGATGCTGGTACCTGACACAGCTGAAAGAGTGCTGTGGTGTATGTTTTGCAGCAAATTTGCCATGGTACATAAAATCTTATTGACAGAATGCCTGTCCAGGTATCTGTATGAAATTAACCAACCAACATGTATCTACCTCCCATTAAAAGACGCTGTTGGTTCTTGGCAAAGAGTAGTATTGAAGATCGGCTGTACAGTTGTAGACTGAAATTAAATGAAACCCTTAAACATGTTATTTTTTATATTTGCCTAGTCTGCATACAATTATCCCGAATAAGGGCCATTGCTCAAGATGTTCATATGCATGTAGCACCACCTAAAGTGGTCTAATGTAAGTTTGTTGAGAGGCAGGCGGGTATGCCGTTGATGAAAACGGCATTGATGGAATGTGGGTGCAGAGCAATTTAGGACACATACAGACATGCCTTGAAAAGTAAACTTCCTGCCAATGTACACTCTCTCCGATTACATTAGCCTAAACTGCTGCAGGTACATCAACATTGAAACGTAGTGTACATGCACAATTACTAATGCCTCATTCTAATTCTATCAATGGGTAGAGGATGTGGGGGCGCAGCACTTTGTATTCCTAGAAGAATGATTGTATCTTACAGATTAAGGTTATCTGTGTATCTTGATTGATAAAATTGAGTGTTCCCCTTCTTACCCTTGAATGCTGCTTTCATCGACAAGTCTTGCCAGACTTGCAGTTTTGTACAACAAAGTAAGGAATCTCATTGCGATGTCCTTTCTCGTGCTGTGTTTGCGACCTCTGCTCGGCGCTTGCCTGCTGTGTTGCCATTGAAATGCTAGCACCTGTGTGGAGGTCTTGAACTCGGGCTAGTGTCTGCCAATTTGATTTTGAGAATTTACTCCTTCTGAGAGTATCACCCGGCAGTAATTTCTCTTTCAGTCTGTAAAGGAAAGCATTTTCTTGATCTGGTTGAGCAAAAAGGAAAATGTGGGAGGTTTGGAGAACTTAATCTCCAGGGTTTGCAGCGATCACATTCAAACAACTATTGTGATGGAAGGCACTTAAAACGAAATGAGGTTGTTTTTTCAGCCCCAGGATCGCAGGTGCTTTTCTTTAGGTGCAAATGTATTTTGATGATACTTTGGGTGCTGCAAAATGGATACATTAATGAAATTCAGAGCCACAGTGGTTTGGGACTGAGAAACCTCTTTCTTACGGTCCAGATGGGATCTCCGGAATAGTAGCAACTGACCAGATGTGGCCTAAAGAGTGATTGAGAACTAAAGTTTCAAAAAATGTAAACGTTGTCATGTAAACCTTACAGCAGCATCTTCAAATAAACAAAACTGCGCCCTATTCTTACATTGTGGAGTTTTGATGAGCCAGTGGTGGCTCCCACATTCTAATTGGAGATCTCTCCTGTCTTGCATCATGTTGTAAATGGCACACTGGTGGTGGAAATTGGCAGAGGGAGGTGAAAAGCCTGGCCTTAATGTTAAATAAAATCATATAGAATACCCTTATAATCTGAAACGAAAGAATGCAGCTCTCCCTGCCATATGTTGAATTGGTGGTAACCAACACAGCTTGCCCAGTTACAGTTCGCTGCCTGACTCTTGGTGCCATGTTACCTGCCAATGACAGAGGTGTCTTGTTCTTGTGCATGATTCAGTGGATACCAGGCCATGCTTATCCCCTAGCAACTCTAAATAGGTCCTATGTCCACTTATTCTTCTCTTTTTCTGGGAATGTCCTTCGACAGGCAGGCAACCCCCGTGTGCTAATAAACTGCTTTGCTAGAGGAGACTACTCCATACAGCATCTCTTTGACTTTTTCAGACTCTAAACTTTTGGCTTCATGAGACTTCAGACATCCAACTGTTCGACTACTAACTCAATTGTATATTTGCTGCAGTGCCGTTGTCATGAAGGCCTGTCTAACTGTCCCCCTGTTAATTGGAAGATGCCCATCAGCAATTAGATGGCAGCTGGACCGTGAATAGCTCTACTACCTAAAGAGCTTATTGGACCATACACCCAACTTTTGCTCTTCTAACAGCGGTATTTATGCCCAGTACCAAGTTTGTGCGCTCACTCGTTCACCTACATGCCTTTGAGAGGATGCGTTTATTTCGTATCTCACTGGGCAGTGTTCAGCAAAGCACTCGCAAATGAAATCAATGTGTCTTTCAAATGGTGTGTGTTTTGATTGTGCTGTTATCACATTCATGTTTGTGCTTGAAAGCAAAAGGAAAGCATTGATCTGTGCACCAGCACTTAGATCACATTGGTTGCAACTGGCACAGACTACTTGACCTTTGTTGAATAACCAGAGTTTTAGATTCTAATAGCTAATTATTTGTGTTCCTTATTTACTACAGCATTTGTGTTTGTCCATGCACTAGTGCAGTTAGAGCACTACGGCCATGCCTTTGATGTCATAGATGCAGTAGACAAAATAATCTGCATCACTGTAGTGTATGTAGGCTAGGTTTTTCAGTGCCTGACCAATAGCATCATTGATGATGTTGCCCCTGAAGATGATAGGCATCCAGACCTCTGCTCATCTCTGGAGAGGTAGAAGAATGGAATGCTGGATTTTTACCAAAAGTCAGTGACTTCCTGCAGTTCCACTTCGACCACCCCTGTCTGCTTTTGGAGCCCAATCAGCATTCCTCTCCTATTCTACTTCCCTTTTATAGCCATCCTTGCATCCCAGACCAAGTCTTGAAACATTACTGAAGCTCAGAGAGGTGACACAAGTACTTAAGTAAACAATTAATAACCAGAATGCAGGGATGGGTCCTGGGGCTTCTTGCCGAAATGCAAGGCCAGCACAATAACTTGATAGACCGTGGGCTCAGAAAGATGTATGGGCTCTCAGCATTCACTGATGAGGACAGAATAAGGACTGAGTGGTTGATCTGCGGGCAGGCAGCTGTGCATGAGTTTACGGAATCATACATTATTTTATCTGGCGTGTTATTGTGTCTGGGCCTAATACTTTGCAAAGTCCCTTGAGAAGGACCCCGAGCGTTGGCAGGTTACTCTTCTCTGCCGCCCAAGCCCAGGGGTAAAACCCAGGACTTGAGCTCCAAGCTTACGCGGTAACGGCTGCTTTCCTAGGTCGAGGGGCTGCTGCTTCCACATAGCCAGGTAGAGAGGGGGATAAGTGCGAGTTTCAAGCACTGTCCTTGTGCTACACCTTGGACAAGGCAGTCCACAACTCGGCATGCCAAGGGGCCAGCAGTAATGCATGCATGGTGACGGAATCACTGGAAACACATCATGAAAATCACTGTAGCTAATACTTGAAAGCTCAATAAGCAAAAATAGAATTTAAATGATTCTGAAATAATATAAATTTCGCTGGTCGTGTATGTTTAACATTGCACTTTATTATTTGACAGCTTATTGACATTTTTGAGTGTATTATAGCTGTCTTTTGTATTAACCATACTTTACTACTTTGCTGGTTTTTCAATAAAAAAAGCAAAAATAGTATAACCGCATGGCTGTGTCTATTCATGACTTAAAAAAATTTAACAACTATTTTCTGAAGTGCAACAGCACTCAATTTGGGTAAATAGCCATGAAATATCAAAATAATAATGAGTAATTTGATTATATAGGATGCTTGTGATACTGCTTATCAATGACAAATGTGATTACAGTCAACGTATGATTGACGGTTATTACTCTATGCAGTACGTAGTGCACTGAAGCCCAGGCAGGTAACGTTTTTTATCTTCCTCCTTTTAATTGAAGTTGGATGTCCACATTTGATGAACTCTGTGTACCAGGATGCAGGGGGCAGGCCATCTGGGAGGGCCAATTTACAGCAAATTGACTTACTTACTCATGCCTCATCTCAATCTACGCATTTATTGTGTTTCTTGTGCAGATCACTAACTTGCCCCAGTATTGGAACTTTCATAGATTCCCATGCTTTGTATCATTCCCCGTCGTCGGACTGGGAGTCTCGGTAATAAAAAATATCATAGTAGTAGGTACAAAAGAGAAAGAAAAGGCCTAGGCCTCATTCCCTTTTGTAACATATCAGCCTCTTTTTGTAAAAGAGACCAAACTCTAGGCGTCAGCCAATCAGAAGAGCCTCACCCTTAGAACCTTCCTGAAGGAACCTCAGAGCCTCAGATTTTCTACCGCACGTTGTGCTAGGGAGTCTCCATTGAGCTCTGCTCTATTTCTACTCTTTAAACCCATTTCTACAGATATTTCTTCAGGATTTCCTTCAGTTTTCTTCAGGACACTCTTCTTCTTCTTCAAAATGTCTGAGGTTGAGAAGAAAAAAGCCCTTTTCAAGCCCTGTTCCACCTGTGGAAAGAAAAGGCTGTTTGTGGAAGACAAACATAAGGATTGCATCTACTGCCTGTATCCAGATCACAGGGCAGAGGAATGTAAGATTTGTCGCACTCTCTCCACCAAAACCTTGAGAGATCGTGCTGGAAGGCTTCTTACATGGTTGCAGAGGCAGAAGGAAAGGAAACATGGAGTTTCCAGTGATGAGGAGGAATCGGCGTCTTGTGCTTCATCTAAAAGGTCAGTGAAAAGGGGTAGAGGTTCCCCATCTTCCTCTATTGGGCGCCCCTCTAAGGCTTCAAAGAAGACCCCCAAGGAGTCTGATGGCCGGGGTTCAGGAGGTTCCCCCCACCGCAGTGGGTCGGGCAAGGCAGAACTGGTTTCGCCTCCTAAGGGTGAGAAGACAGACCCAGCCTTCAAGAGACCCTCTTCACACTCTTCAGAGAGGAGTTCCAAGTCCTCTACGACGAAGATTTCGTCGACGGTGGCTCCGTCGACGACGAAAATGAAGCCCAAGATCCAATTGGTCCCGTCGACGGGCTCGTCGACGGGAACGTCGACGACGAAGGCTTCGTCGTCGTGTAAGAAGACCTCGACGACGGCGGCGTCGACGGGAAGTATGCCGACGGCATCGTCGACGACGGCGAAGACATCGTCGACGAAGAAACCATCGTCGACGACGGTGTCGACGACGGCAGTACCGACGACGTCGTCGACGACGGTCATGTCGTCGACGAGTGCTTCGACGACGACAACAATTTCTACATCGACGGCGGGCTCGTCGTCGGTGGCGTCGACGACGACATCTACTATTCCTATTTCGTCGACGAGGATTTCACCAGCGTCGACGGCCCAACCAACGATACTGGCTGCAGAGAGAAGGGTGACAATATCTCTCACAAGGATCACGCCTGAAATGACGTCCCCAAGGAGGGTGACCTCATTACCCCCAACGACGTTGCTAGACCAGGACTACTCTGAGGGAGACGGTCAGGATAGCTTTGAGTATGCAAATAGCCCATCTCAGCTTCTCATTAAAAGCCAAGAGACGGACTCAGAGGAGGCATATGAACAAGGTGGAGGTGCCTACCCACGAACAGACCACTTAATGGACTGTGAATCACAAGGCATGGTTTCAGTACCGACGTCCTTCCTGCATGACCTGCACAAGATGTTGCAAGACTACAAGTCCAAGGCCGAGCGACCAGCGCCGAGGAGGTCTACTCCGTCAACACCAGTGAAGGACCACTCTTCAAGTGTTCCTCCTGTACACCCAGTGCAGACTCCTCCTCAACCACAGCGGCCAGTGCCCCAGACTGCGTCTGGATCAGCGGAGGATCCGGATGAGGATCATGATAATGATACGGATGCGTCATCCGGTGATAATCAGGACTCGGATCAGGAAGGGGATGAATACAATGACTACATCATCCCGGATCCAGCTTCGCCCCACCAGGACCTAGGTGACTCTCCTCCTGTTGACATTGGCGGTTTTCACCAACTAATGGAACGTGCAGCCGGCCGATTTAAGTTGGTATTGCCTGCACAGACCACAGACTGTTTCTTGTACGATTTTAAGGACACTCTCCGCAAGACTACGAGGTCCATTCCGATTGTGGACCATCTATGGGAGGAGGGTTTGAAGACCATGAAAAACCCAGCGACGGTGGTCCCTGTGCTACCGCGCCTTGATAAAAAGTATAAAGCGCCGGAGGACGCACCGGCTGCCCTGACAGGTCATCCCAAACCGGACTCTGTAATCTCACAAGCGGCGCAAAGGAAGTCACGGAACCCTTCTGCTCCCTTGACAGCCCCTCCTGACAAGGATGGACGACGGATGGATAACACGGGCAAGAGATTTTCATCCATTGCTAGCCTTCTGGTTCGCGCCGCCAATGCTTTGGCAATATTGGGACGATATGATCGCCAGTTATGGTGCGATATAGCTCCCTACTTGGATCAGCTTACACCGGAAAACGGGCTGGAAGCCAAGAAAACCTTGCAAGAAGGTGAAGCGGTCTCCATGGAGATAATAGATTGTGCCATGGACATTGCCACAACGTCCTTTAGGGCTTTGGCAGGAGCAGCAGTATTAAGGCGCCAAGGGTGGCTAAAAGCGACTTGGTTTCGGCCAGAAATCCAAAACAAGGTCCTTGATCTACCTTTTGATGGCGAGGCACTCTTCGGCAAATTGATCGACGAAACGCTGCAAGACATCAAGAAGGACACGGAGACAGCTAGATCGCTGGGCACACTCCAGTACCGCAAAACTCCTTTTAGGGGCACAAGAGGCAGAGGTGGCACCTATAGAGGCGCATTCCAACAACAGCGCTATTCTTCAAACAACTCTGGGTACCAGCCGAATCGCCAGTCATACCAACAAAGACAGGGCCAGTCCTCTGGTTATTCACGACCTTACAACAAAGGCAAGCAAACGGCCCGTGGACGAGACTCGTCCAAACGCCAATAGCGGCCTTCTGGCTCTGCCTACTGCTCCCTCCTCCGAGAGATCATCAGTTGGAGGCAGGGTGTCAAAATTCCTTCTGAACTGGTCCCAAATTACATCGGACCGTTGGGTGCTCAACATCATCAGACGGGGACATACTTTGGAGTTTACGGAAGTCCCTCCACCCAGGCCCCCATCAGCCATCCCTTCAAAACATCTGCATCTCCTGCGGCTAGAAGTGCAACAAATGCTCCGCAAAGGAGCGATAGAGCCGGTCCCCTCCAATCAACAGGGCCACGGTTTCTATTCCAGGTTCTTCCTGGTGAGAAAAACGCAGGAGACATGGCGTCCCATCCTGGACCTCAGGGAGCTAAATGCCTATCTCATCTCCTTATCCTTCAGGATGGTATCCCTACAGGACGTTTTGAAAATGATCAACCCGGGGGATTATATGGCCACACTCGATCTGGAGGATGCGTACTTCCATATCCCGATTCACCCAGCGCACAGAAGGTTCCTACGCTTCACAGTAGCCAAGAGCCATTTTCAGTTCAGAGTCTTGCCGTTCGGCCTTCGCTCTGCTCCAAGGATTTTTACGAAGGTGCTGGCACCTGTTGCAGCATTTTTGCGGAAACACCACTTCCAGGTCTTCCCTTACCTGGACGATTGGTTACTAAAGGCCCCGACCAGAGTATTAGCGCAGGACGCGGTGCAGGCTTGCACCACTCTGTTCCAAAATCTGGGTCTCACCTTGAACATGGAGAAATCCACGCTGCTGCCGTCACGGACAGCGCGGTTCCTGGGAGCGATGTTGGATTCGCGGCTCTCAAAGGCATTTCCTACTCGAGAACGGGTACAGAAACTGCAAAGATTAGCAGGAAGCCTTCAAAGAAAAAAGTGTCTTTCTGTACGCAGCTACAAGTCGCTGTTGGGGGTGATGTCATCTTGTATACCCCTGATCCCGCACTGCAGGCTACGGATGCGCCCCCTGCAGGAGCAACTGGACCTCCAGTGGCAGCAAGTGCACGGATCATTCGACGACAAAGTAATGGTCACTCGAGCGATGAAGGAGGCAGTGCTGTGGTGGTCGAATCCACAGAACTTATCCCAAGGTCTATCCTTCGCAAGCGTTCCATCACCTCACATACTGACGACGGACGCGTCATTGGAGGGATGGGGAGCAGTGATGCAGGACCTGCAGGTCAGCGGCCATTGGTCTCCAAGCTACCAAAAGCTACACATCAACCTGTTGGAGCTGAGAGCGATCAGGCTAGCCCTTCAAGCCTTTCTTCCGCGTCTCCAGGGTTCACAGGTGCTAGTCAGGACGGACAACACCACGGCTATGCATTATGTGAACAAGGAAGGAGGGACAAGGTCACTCCCCTTGTCGCGAGAGGCTCAACAGATTCTGGAATGGACAATTCTTCACGGAATTTCTCTAAAGGCAGAACACTTACCGGGAGTGCTCAACGAGGGCGCCGACAGGCTGAGCAGGCTCGCCTCAGTCAGTCACGAGTGGGAGCTGAAACAGCAAGTGATAGATCTGCTCTTTCAAAAATGGGGCACACCAGAGGTGGACCTTTTTGCAACACCGACCAACAAAAAGTGCCTAGCCTACGCCAGCAGGTTCCATCACCAAGGCTCATTGGGCAATGCCCTATCGATTGCCTGGACGGGGAGGTTTCTCTATGCATTTCCACCGATTCCCCTGCTTCCTCGTCTCCTCAGGAAAATGAGGACGGAACCATGCAAACTCATCCTTATAGCCCCGGCATGGCCAAGACAATTCTGGTACACCGAGCTCCATCTGCTATCGCTAGTACCTCCGATAAAGCTGGAAGATGTTCCGAATCTCCTGGCAATGTCCGAAGGACAAGTTTGGCATCCAGACCCAAGATCGTTGCACCTGACTGCATGGCTCCTGACCAGCGAGAATACATGAATGTTCCTCTTTCCAATGAGGTCAAAGACATCCTCTCTCAGGCAAGGGCTCCGTCCACAAACAAAACATACAGACTAAAGTGGAAAAGATTCTGTATCTGGTGCAATAAAGAAAAGATTGATCCTTTCACGTCAAAACCTCATCAGCTCCTACCTTACCTACTCTCGCTAGCTAAGTCTAATCTGTCCCATTCTACTATCAAGGTTCATTTAGCGGCGATTTCGAGATTCAGAAGATCTGATTCTGGTCCTTCGTTGTGGTCTGCAAGAATTATCAAACAATTCCTCAAAGGCCTGTTCAGGGTCTATCCGCCAGTGCGATCTCCTCCTCCAACATGGCATCTAAACTTAGTTCTGGCTCACCTAATGAAGGGACCTTTTGAGCCGATTCACCGCTCAGACCTAAAATTCTTATCATGGAAGTTGGCGTTACTCTTGGCCCTCACATCGGCGAGTGGGGGAGATGCAAGCCCTAACTATCCAAGAACCGTTTTTGCAGTTCAAATAGAACACTACCATCTTAAGGACGAACCCAAGGTTCATTCCCAAGGTCCCCACTGACTTTCACCTTAATGAGCCGGTCATACTAAAGACATTTTTTCCGAACCCAGTCACTCCAGCAGAAAAGACATTGCACACTCTGGATTTGCAACGCTGTCTAAAGTTCTACATGGACCGAACCAAGGACTTTAGAAAATCTTCACAATTGTTCATTGCTTTCGGCGGTCCAAACAAAGGTCTCCCTCTGTCTAAACAGGGGATCTCGAGATGGATTTCAAGTGCCATTCTGCATTGCCACAAGTTAGCAGGAAAACCTCTAGTGGGCAAGATCCGTGCTCACTCGACGAGATCAGTGGCTTCTTCTACGGCCCTCTTTGCGGGGGTTCATATCAAGGACATCTGCAGAGCTGCTACCTGGAGCAGCGTGCACACGTTCACTAAGCATTATTGCTTGGAGTCATTGCAGCAGGATGATGCGGCTGTGGGCCAGGCTGTCCTGAGAAACCTCTTCAAGTGATGGGTGAGCTTTCCTTTCTATCCCACCTTCCATGGGTGACACATTTTGTAATTTTCTGGCTAATGTTATGATATACTGCTTTACAAAATGTGTTTATGATGTTTACTGCTTGCTATTCTGATACAAAGCATGGGAATCTATGAAAGTTCCAATACTGGGGCAAGAAAACAAGTTACTTACCTGTAACTTTGGTTCCCCAGTATTGGTAACTTTCATAGATTCCCATGCGCCCACCCACCTCCCCGGGGAAAGCTCAGCCTTCAGCAACTATGGTGTCTAGCACACTACGGCTACGAAAATCTGAGGCTCTGAGGTTCCTTCAGGAAGGTTCTAAGGGTGAGGCTCTTCTGATTGGCTGACGCCTAGAGTTTGGTCTCTTTTACAAAAAGAGGCTGATATGTTACAAAAGGGAATGAGGCCTAGGCCTTTTCTTTCTCTTTTGTACCTACTACTATGATATTTTTTATTACCGAGACTCCCAGTCCGACGACGGGGAATGATACAAAGCATGGGAATCTATGAAAGTTACCAATACTGGGGAACCAAAGTTACAGGTAAGTAACTTGTTTTCTTCACTTGTATAGTTATGGCGAGGCTGCCACTGTCACTATATGATTGGCTTTTTCTATCAGTAGGCAGTGTACAGCGCCCTGAAATCCGGGCGGATGGAGTTTGAGCTACATAAAACAATACATAAATAACTGAAGCTCTGACAATTGCAGTATCCCAATCTTGCCTAATGGCTTTCTGAATGTGGACTAAACGTGTCCAAGGCTCCTAAAAGCTCCAAAGAGAGCCATTTAAAACATCCGAAATTGGCAATGACTGAAACATTATTTTTAACAAGCAGTAAATAAATGGATCATTTTTCTGAAGTGTTGACTGAAGCTTTTTTTACTATGTCATTACAAGCTACATTTCATTAAAGCGATTTCCACTGCTTGATTTCTCTGCTAGATTTGTTTTCTGGGGGCTTGACGGCCTCAGGTGCTGGATGGCTTGCTAAGTAACTTTTCCCTTCTGATTACAGGAGATGTGTGAATAAAGTAGAACCGTATTGATTCACACCAATCTATTCATCGACTGTGTAAGAGCCACTTTCAATTCCCAGCAGCGCCAGAAAGCTTTACTACGCGGGAAGAAATATGACCGGGCAAGTTGAGAAAATAAATTAAAGCGGTGTCAACTTTTCTTGTTTCTTCTCTCATTATTAATGGTTGCAATGGGATTCATTTATCAAGGAGAAGAAAAATTAATTGACACGGGCCCTAATATTATTATGCTTGACTTGTCTGGTCATATTTGCTGGATTTTTCTTAAATGCGCTTTCTGACAGTTCACGGCGACCAGCTGCCGAAGTATTCATGTAAACAAGAAAGCAGGTGCATAAGTAATGTGCTGCCGGGCCATTGGGACGGGGGGAGGGGGGAGGGGGGACTACACACTGAACTCTGGGCATGCAGCTGAAGCGAGCCCGGCGTGTCTTTGTCTGGGCCACAGACTCCAAATTCTCTATCTATATGAGAGCCTACATCTGGAAAGGTAGCTCCTTTGTTCGAACTACAGGCTTCGTCGTTTGAACCCTATAACTATCGTCTACTAAACGTTGTCAGGTTGTGATGAAAATACACGTTGAACTATTTTTTTAAGTACAGGCTTTGTCAATCAATCATTTATAGAGCGCAGCAACTCATCCTTTAGGGTCTCAAGGCGCCTTTGGCTACTGCCTGTCCTGTCTCATTTAGACATCCAGGTCTTGAGGTCTCTCCTGGCATGATGGGGTGGGCCTTCTGTGCAGAGGAAGGGAGTTCCATGTCTTGGCTGCCAGGTGCGGCTGTTGGGTCTGTGGATCCAGGGGATTTCTGCTGGGAATCAGGAGGCAAATCGAAGGTGTCCGGTTGGTTGGTGGAAGCTTCCGTCAGTAGTTTGTTGAGGTATGCTGGCCCTTCGTGGTGTTGGGCTTAGTAAGCGTCGGTCAGCATCTTGAACTGGCATCTCTTCTGCATCGGGAGCCAGAGTAATTTCTTGAGGTGGGGAGTGACGTGGGTGCTTCTGGGTAGGTCGAGGATAAGTCTTGCTGCGGCATTCTGCATTTTCTGCAGTCCCTTCAGGAGGCGTGCTGTGATTCCTATGTAAAGAGAGTTCCTTTAGACAAACCTGCTAGCGACGAGGGCCTGTGTGAAGATCCTTCTGATGTTGACTGGGAGCCACCTGAAGATATTGTTAAACATGTGGTGGAGTGAAAGTAGGCTGATGAGACTGGGTTGGCTTATTTTTCCATCAAGAGTTTACTGTCCAGGATGATGGAGAGGTTGCAGGCATGGTCTGTTGGGGCCGATGGTGGGCCGAGAATAGCTGGCACCATGCGTTGTACCAGATCAAGGTTTTCTTCCCGAAGAGGATGACTTCAGTCTTGTCTGTGTTGGGTTTCAGACAGTTGACTCTCAAACACTCTGTGACGTCCATCATGCAAGAGTGGAACTTGGCTCTGGCCATCGCAAAAACCTCCAAAAAAACAGGGCCTTTAGTGGTACGAGAATCTGAGATGAAGCTTGAGGAATGATTGACCTCCACTCTCATGCCCTTAATCCGGAACTGTGCAAGTATTTTCAAGACTCTGGTAAATAGCATTTTGCTGATGATGTGCCTCCCTCTATGCCAATGTAGAGTAATTTCCAGAGTGTTGCTTAGAAATGACGGCTAGTGATGGTGCCCAGGTTTAACTTCACAACTCATTACAGTTATGATAACTCCGCTTTTTTAACTGCCCGAAGAATGCTATCATTGGTTGCAGACTTGCCTTTTATATGCATTACGAAGACTGAAAAGGTGTCCACGCTTCTGCTAATATCATGAATGCGGAGGTAAGTGGGTGTTTTGGGATACAGGCTTCCCCATGAAAGGTTTGTGTGATTGAGAAACTGTTGAAAACTGTGCCTAAATTATTTTTTTATGTGCAGTCTGAGGACAAAACAACTACATCTGTGAGACAAAAATGTGCCTTACATGCTATTGGAAACAATACTGAACTGCAAGGAACAGCGCAGAGCATAGTGCGGTCACAGGAGCAATTGCAAGCATCTATTTTAAATTCCCGTTTTGCTATTTTAGTTGTGATTTATTTTGCCGGTTGTCCCCGTTTTTTAAAATTTGCCCACTCACTTGCACGTTAAAATTGAAAATACACCGTGTTTGGTGCGGGTCCTTTTTCCTCTCAGGGCAGCACGGCGGCGGACTTCTTGGGTAAGAGCTGTGTGGCCCAGAAGCTTCGCACGGTCTAGTCGTCACAAGGACGCTAGACCGGTACTTAAACTGGGTAAATTAGGCGGCCTGTCATTGGAAACAATACTGAACTGTAAGGAACAGCGCAGAGCATAGTGCGCTCACAGGAGCAATTGCAAGCATCTATTTTAAATTCCCGTTTTGCTATTTTAGTTGCGATTTATTTTGCCGGTTGTCCCTGTTTTTAAAATTTGCCCACTCACTTGCACGTTAAAATTGAAAATACACCGTGTTTGGTGCGGCTCCTTTTTCCTCTCAGGGCAGCACGGCGGCGGACATCTTGGGTAAGAGCTGTCTGGCCCAGAAGCTTCGCACGGTCTAGTCGTCACAAGGACGCTAGACCGGTACTTAAACTGGTCATGCTGACGCGCAGCGGGCACGCGCTGCGGGCTCGCCAGAGCACCGCCTGAGTCACGCCAGAGTCCAGCCCGTCTGCGCCCGTCCGCACACGGACGGGCCATAGGGCCAGGACTCATGGCCATCGGCTATTTTACTCGTCGGAGGAGCTGCTCCAATTTGATAACGGTGAGCAACCTTTAGACCCTGTAGTTGTAGCAAAGCTGATGAAGTATGCTATCAAGCGTTCCAATATCGGCAAGCCCGGTAGCAAATCTTCTTTGTTAAAGCTAGCCTGCCTTAACACTAGGTCGCTCCATAAACATTATGTGGAGATTTTTACACTGCTTCAGGACAGCGACTTTGACATTCTAACCTTGACTGAGACTTGGATGAACGATAGTTCCATGCCAGATATCATAGCAGCTCTCCCAGCCAATTATGACGCAATATGGCAAAACCGCACAGGAGAAGCACGGGGGGGGGGGGAGTAGCGATTTTATTCAAAAAGAGTCTGATAGTAGAAAAACTAGTGTCAGAGTCAGTGGACTTATCTGATTTACTAGGGATAAAGATTACCTCGAACAAATCCTGTTTGGTAGTCTTGTTGGTCTATCGACCACCTAACTCTACCCCACTATTTAATGACTTATTTGCTCCTATTATATCTGACCTCTGTACGAGATATAAAAATATTGTAGTAACTGGAGATTTTAATCTACATTGGGATAATCCTCACAGGGACTTGGCCACACGTCAATTGGATATTACAATGTCTTCTCTGAGATTTAAACAACTTGTGGAAGTACCCACACACATCAGGGGTCATACCCTAGATCTTGTGTGGACCTCTGATCCAAATGTGATACTTAGAGAGGTTTTACCATGTATATGGACCGACCATTACTTACTGAATTGTGAAGTCCATATCGATGGCCTCCTGAGCCACCCATCGCGTGGAGCTAGAAAAATCCGCAAATGGAATGAGGTTGATTCAAAAACCTTGACGGAGATATTTCCGGAAGTGGCCCGGCCTTTTGGTGTCGGAAGCAACTTGGATCTGGAATACTCTGACCTAACGGAGAGCTTGTGTCAAGCTATCGATCAGATAGCCCCTGACCGGATGCAGTCCATTAAAGGACATGGTAAAGGAGCGCCATGGTTCACTCCGCTCCTGAGGGAGCACAAGCGGAAACTCCGGGCTTTAGAGAGATCTTGGAGGAAAGCCAAACATGTCATAGCTAGGGATCAGTACAAAGTCTCTCTTCATACATATAAAAAACTCATATTGCAAACAAAAGCGGAACACTATGAGCAGCGCTTAAAGAAGGCTGGGAATATCCAGAAAGAGACTTTTAAAATATTATCCGAGTTGAGTAAAAAAACGGAAAACTCATAAACAACTATAAGTTGTAATACCTTTCAGAGATTTTTCTTAGAAAAAGTGGAGAATATCCTCTTGGAAATAAAAAGCACCAAGGTGAATAAGCCTGTAATACACCTTGATCCCCATAAAGCTACTGACTGCACCATTGAGGAGTTTCCAGAGATAGACGTATTGAGTTTGGAGCAATTGATGGACAGGACTAAATCTGGCTCCCCAGCCGACCCATGCCCTCCTGGTATATTTCGAGTGGCACGCCCCGTCCTGGAAGAACGTATTATTTCTCTCCTCAACAGATCATTAGCAATGGGGTATCTACCTGCAGAATTTAAGGAAGCAAGAGTTAAGCCCCTGTTGAAGAAGGCCGGCGCGGATCCCATGGTCTTGAAGAATTATAGACCAATCTCTCAGCTGCCTTTTCTCTCCAAGATTTTGGAAAAGCATGTCCTGAAATCCTTCTCTCCATGTGGAGTCTCACCACCTACTTCATGAGCGGCAGGCAGGGTTTCGACCACATCACAGCACCGAGTTGGTGATGCTGTCGGTGCTCGATGATTTAAGAGGCATGGCTGACATTAAGAAACCGAGGGCCCTGATTCTTTTAGATCTGTCAGCGGCGTTCGATACTGTCAGCCATGCCCTGCTCTTGGAGAGATTACGTGATTTCGGGATTAGGAGTGTGGCTTTCAATTGGCTGAAATCCTTTCTCTTAGGAAGGACACAGAGGATACAGCTGGGGGATTTGATTTCAGATGTGGGGACCTTAGAGTGTGGGGTGCCTCAGGGCTCCGCACTGTCCCCGCTACTGTTTAATCTATATCTTCAACCCCTGATTGCATCTCTGGTAAATATGGGCTGTAGAGTTTTCAACTACGCGGACGATACTCGGCTTGTGCTGAGTATCGATAACACCAAGGCCGCGCAGCTCCAAGTGCAGAACATCCTAAGGCACACGGTTGGGTGGATGACTGAAAACCTTTTAAAGATCAACCCGGATAAAACCGAGGTATTGGTAATTCCATCCACCACCTCACCTTGGAGCGATCTCTACTGGCCACAAGAGTTAGGCTTAACTCCAAAACCAAGTGCAAATGTAAAGAGTCTGGGGATTAAACTAGACAGTGATCTATCAATGTGTAGCCAAATCTCCTCTGTCATAGGAAGCTGCACGAACATCATTAGGCAGCTACGTAAGCTAGCCCCTGTCCTTTCTCAGTCTATGCTGCGTACAGTCGTAGCGGCGACCATAATATGCAGATTGGATTATGGGAATTCCCTCTATCTGGGCCTTCCCAAATCTCTAACCAATAGGTTGCAGGTCGTGATGAATGACGCGGCGCGTCTGATTTTTACACTTCCCAGAAGGGCCAAGGCCTCTCCCCTGTTACAGAGCCTACATTGGCTCCCTGTAAAAGAGAGGGTAGAGTTTAAGAGCCTTTGCACGGCCCATAAGGCAATTTATGGCCATGCACCCGGTTACATCAAAGATCGTTTGAGAGTGTACAGCCCAAAAAGAACACTCAGATCTTCTGGCTCTCAGTTGTTGATCTGCCCTCGGTACAAATTGGTGACCAAGGGAGGGAGAGCTTTTTCTGTGTTGGTCCCCAATTTGTGGAATAAGCTACCTGAGGGGCTACGCAGTGAGGTGAACCTCCTGCGATTCAGGAAATCCTTAAAAACACTGCTATTTGTAAGGGTGTGGGTATAGTGTAAGTTGGTTGGTGCATTATTTCTCTATGTTGTATGTAGTTATTGTATGAACTCCATCTATTTCCACGCGCCTAGAGACCTGTAGGTGATTGGCGCGATATAAATCCAAAATAACAATAACAATAACAATGTGCTTCTTATTGTGCATGTGGTAACCGTTCTGGATCAGGGTTGAAACAGCTGTATTCTGCTGTGGGTTTTTGAAGCAGGAACACTACATTTATTTATTAATTCGCTGCTTCAAAGTTGAGTTTAGAGCTATAATCTTTGTGTGGTATGGTGCCACTTGCAGCAAAATGACCATTAGACTTCCAATCCCATGCAAAGCTGTGGTTACAGTAGCTCTACAAGAAGTGGTTGTAGAGCAAGGTAGCCAAAATTGTAAAATGTGTTTGAAATGCACTCCAACCCTTGTTGAAATAAATGTCAACATGTTTATCAGGAATGTAAGTAGTTATCACACATACCTTTAACAAGCATGTTTCACAACGCTTTTTCTTGGATATGCCACCCAAACTGCCCTTTTTAAATCCCTTTACCACTACCTGCCCCTGAAACCTAAGAACATCTTACTCTTTCTTACCCATCCATTGCCCATAAAAACCCCTTGCTACCTTTTACCCATCCCTGAACCTAAAAGCATCTTACTACTTATCTGTCCCTAATCCCTTCAAAACCATTTCTACCCCTTATTCCTACCCACCCCTTAAACATAAAATCCTTTTACTACTGCTTACCTATCCCTTAAGCATACAAATTACTTTCTACACCTTCATTATCCCTGAACGCATATATATATATATATATATATATATATATATATATATATATATATCTGTTCACCTAGGATCTAGAGTGGCTCATAACTTTCGCCGAAGTAGTGAATTGTTTTTGTTGGCACATATGTGTTTTTTTACATAACATATTTGCGTAGTAAAGTCCTGTGTTGTAAGGTCCTTAAAAAGGCCGGTCTGGAAAAGGTTACATACCGTTTGTCAGCAGTGCACTGCCCACATTAGGGTAATTGGAGCTCCTTCGCCTCTGACCTCTGCGGTCAGGTTTTATCTTCCGTGAGTGAGTCTACTTGCCTCGAAGTACAGATTATTTTTCACTTTTGGCAGAGACTAAAGTGTTCTTCTCAGCACAATATTGCCTAGGGCCACAGGGCTGTGTCTTGTTTCTGTCCAGGAAAGAGGTGCAGGTGCTTCATGGCAAGCTTTAGAAATATTCGGTCACTTATGTTTACAGTAAAGATACTGTACTCGGTCCGCGCACAGCAGGTTTACTCTAAAACCGTGCAAATGTTTGTCAGGTGAGTTGCTAGAATATATTTGCGGTAATGCTTTACTGTGGAGCCTTATAAGAAGTGGGTGTTAGAAGCCTGTCGGAGAGCCCTCTACTTAAAATGGGTTACAACCATTGGGACTTTTACCCCTAAGTACCTCGGCAAAAAAAGTGCTACAAACATTGAGCCTTACATCTGTAGCTGAGAGAATATCCACAGATCCTAGGATCAAACCAAGGTGATGCATGTAGAGGGCAAGTCCTCCGCAATCGTAGGTTCAAATCAAGCTGGCCAAATAGAGGGTAAACATCTGCCATCAAAGGCTCAAATCAAGGTGGACCTAAAGCGACAACTCACCCGGCATCACTGGTTCAAGTCAAGGTGTTGAATGTAGGGCATAGAAAAATCTGCTGTTATGGGTTCAATCAAAGTGGGTCATTGAGACCACAAAACACCTGCCTTGATTGTTGGTTCAGATGAACGTGTGTGGGGGGGGGGGTATATACTGCACTAGACGCCCTCTTTCAGTGGTTGAAATAAAGGATGGGCCTGTAGCGCACACAGTGCCTGCCCTCATTGGTTGAAAAAAGGTGGCACAAAATACCTGTCATCACAAGTTCAGGAGAAGGTGGGAACATAGCACACAAAAAAAACTCCAGATTATCTAGATGTTTTAGTAAACAATAGCTCTGTAACAGACAACGTAAGCATTTTACTTTCTGTGGGAGTCCTAACAATATATATGGCACAATCTACTGGTGTGTATGTTGAGCAAGTTGATAGAGTGGAATAAGAAGTGAGAGATTCTTTGATGCAAGGTATCTAGTGTTATAAAAGTTTACCCTACGGGATTTTTTTTTTCATTTCACTAGGATTTTATCAGTCACAGTATGCTGAAAGGTTGAGTTGATTTGAAACCATAATAGCAGGTGCTCTGTGCGCCACATAATTGGTGTTCAGAATCAAGGTAGAGCTCATGGTGATAGTATGGAATACTGTAATGTGTGCTAAACATTACTTAGATATTGCAAGTTACCAAGTAGTCCATTGACTAGCAATACCTTTTTAACCTATAGCAGAGGATATTTTATTCTTTGCAGGACTTGGTATCACCATTATACTCCAGAAACCGTCACATATCTGGTGTCTTGCTCTTCCATTCGAATTAGCAAGGCTGCAAATATGTAGGGTACATGTGGATTCTGTTATGTGAATTTAAAATCACCAAACACAGCTATTAGATGTGAAAACCTATGCAGTTCAAAAATAGTTATAGCTAATGTTGTATAACGCAGAGCGATGCCTGCTGTGTGGAATGAAGTACTGCCTGACACAACACAAACCTGCGGCCTCAAATGGCTCGGTTCTGCCGATCACTGTTCCTTTCAGAAAAACAGCACAGAAGCGCTGAAAAGACTGCCCTGGTCGAGAGATTAGGCGATGGAACGTAAAGGTGTGCTGTATGGGGGTGTGTGTGTGTGTATATTGTGTCCGCCCATGTTCTTTGGTTTCTGTTCTGCAGCACCTGGGTTTGAAATGGGGTGGGGAGGTGGGGGGTGGAGGGGGAGAGGGAGCTAGAAGCTGATGTCAGCTGGAAACAAACTGGAATAAAACAATTGATGCTTGTTAACTCTGTGTCGCGTGATAAAAATGAACAAAATAATTTGAAAACACAAAATTACATAAATGCCTCTCTTTGCGTGGACCTTGACGCAACATGGCTTACAGTTGCCTTGATGCTGGTGGTCTCTTGTAGCCATAGTTGCTGAGTGGTAATTCCAGTAGACGTTGCCATTTGCTCGCCCTATCCAGATTTGATTCTGTACATTCTGACATGTGCATTAAAGCTTTTTTCCCTTTGACTGTGAGTATCATGATTAGAAAAATAGGAATATTGTAAGTATTTCGCTCTCCAATGAACCCGGTTGTGATCACCGGAGTGGGTCTCTTCTGGTCCTTGTATATTCACCGCCACGACTGAAGGTACAAACCACAATCTCAACCTGTTCATCCACAAAGGTGATAAGCCCCCCTCCCAGCGGTTACTATGAGTGAAATGACAATGTGTGCTTCGGATAGTGATGGACGGGGAGAAACTGCATCAGCCGACCCTGCAGACAGCAGGCTGATATAAAATCTTGGCATCTCATTTCTTCAATCGCTGGAGAAATTTCTTTGCATGGACTGACTTTGAATACGTGTTAAAGTATGCACGGGCATATTTTGCGGTCCTCGGCTTTTCCTTTGTGACTGCTGCCGGGTACAGTCCTAAGAGTTAGACTTGAAGGGCCCTCGGTTGGCAGCGCCGCCGCCTGCCAGAAGACTGCAGTGTGCACTGTCTGCCGGTGCTGGGCCCACACATAGCTGAGGGGCAGACAGCAGGCATCAAACGGCCCCAAAGTGGCCAGGGCGCGCTGCTCCCTTTCAAGCGGCAGCAGAGAGGTCGGCAGTGTTCACATCTGAGCCCTTTCGGCTAAGAGGGCCTTTAATGCAGGACGAAAGAGAGCCATTGCTTCCCCCGGATCCAGGCTGACCGTAGGGTGGACCTCATCAGTGTCCTGGAAGAACGGGCAGGACCCGCCGCGACCACAGGAGTGCCGATCCCGTGAGAGCCGAGCCTCCGGTCTGTCCGTCTGTCCTGACCCCAGCAGATTACCAGCAAGCGATAGGGTGATCAACCGTCCGTAAATTTCACGGACAGTCCGTAATTTCCGTGAAGGATTCTTTAACGGACGCCATTTGTCCGTCATTTTAACAGGGCACCGGTTGCATCACCCTAACGCCGGCACAGCTTGCACCCACCTCCCTTCTTGACTCCGATGCTGCACTAAAGCTCCTCAGATACTCAACAGCATTGGAGGGGCACAGCGGGGGGGGGGGGGGGGGGCAACCCTCACACCTCCAGCCCTTGATGACCTGTTAAGAGGTGCTCGAAGGTGACGGAGAGGGAGGGGCTGCAGGTTCAGGGGCAGCGTCATCTATTCACATGCAAACAGCCCTGAATGTGTCATGTCTCTGCAATTTAGAGGGGGGCTCACACATTCCATTTCTACCCAGGGCCCCAAACATCCTAGACTCGGCCAGATTACACCCCTGATTACTCCGAGGCAGCACGTGCTTCTCTTCACCGAGCGTAATTACTGTCACTAAATTGTAAGCAAACCTCGGTTCTTCAAACATGCCGTCTATAATGTAATACAATAAAGAAATGGCACAATCGCACCCACACTGATTAACAAAGTATGGAGGACAATCAGTTCTCTTAGAGTATCTCCTTTAAGTACTGTACATCACAGTGGGGGATGGCATTTTGGACAGAGAGCCTGTCTTCTCGTTGTCTTGTGCAGGAGGAGGTGAGGAGCCCAAGATGATACTAGAATACTGCATGCCCACCCCTGTGCCCACCCTGGTGGATCCTGTTCCCCCTCCTATGATGGCTCCTGCCCTCCCCTCAGTGATGGCTCCTGTCCCCCCCTCAGCGATGGCTCCAGTCCACTCCCGCCTGTGATGGCTCCTGTCCCCCCATGTTGTGGCTCCAGTCCACCCCCGCCTGTGATGGCTCCTGTCCCCCCATGTTGTGGCTTCAGTCCACCCCCGCCTGTGATGGCTCTTGTCCCCCATGTTGTGGCTTCAGTCCACCCCCGCCTGTGATGGCTCTTGTCCCCCATGTTGTGGCTCCAGTCCACCCCCGCCTGTGATGGCTCTTGTCCCCCCCCGTGGTGGATCCTGTCTCCGCCCTGGGTGGCTTCTGTCCCAGTCCTGGAACGGCCCCTGCAGCGAGGGTGAAGTTCTTGATGGGCCTCTTCTCAAAAGGGCTCAGCTCAAAATTAATATGGAAAGGTCGGCGAGTAAGTAAGTGAAGGGAGGGGTGAATGGCTGGATGAATTAGTGAAAGGGTGAATGGATGAATGAAAGATTGAATACATGGATAATGAGAGAGGATGGATGGATTGATGAATGAGGGGAAGGATGGAGAGAAAATGTAAATAGCTGGATGTATGGGTGGAAGGGTAGCTGGATGATGGATGAGGGGAAAGATGGATGAGGGGGAAGGATGATGGATGAGGAGAAGGATGGATGGATGGATGGAGGGGAAGGATGGATGAGAGGAAGGATAAATGGATGGGATGGATGGATGGGTGAGGGGAAGGATGGATGATGGATGAGGGGAAGGATGGATGGATGAGGGGAAGGATGGATGGATGGATGAGGGGAAGGATGGATGGATGAGGGGAAGGATGGATGGATGAGGGGAAGGATGGATGGATGAGGGGAAGGATGGATGAGGGGAAGGATGGATGGATGAGGGGAAGGATGGATGGATGAGGGGATGGATGGAGGGGATGGATGGATGGGTGGGTGAAAGGATGGATGGATGATGAGGGGAAGGATGGATGGATGGATGGATGATGAGGGGGTGGGTGAAAGGATGGATGATGAGAGGAAGGGTGGATGGATTGATGATGAGGGGGTGGGTAAAAGGATGGATGATGAGGGGGTGGGTGAAAGGATGGATGGATGGATGATGAGGGAATGGATGGATGATGATGAGGGGGTGGGTGAAAGGATGGATGGATGATGAGGGGAAGGATGGATGGAGGATGAGGGGAAGGATGGATGGATGATGATGAGTGGGTGGGTAGAAGGATGGGTGGATGGATGGATGATGAGGGAAAAGGATGGATGGATGGATGATGAGGGAAAAGGATGGATGGATGATGAGGGGAAGGATGGATGGATGATGAGGGGAAGGACGGACGGATGGATGGATGGGTGAAAGGATGGATGCATGGAGAGTGGGTGGGTAAAAGGATGAATGGATGGATGGATGATGAGTGGGTGGGTGAAAGGATGGATGGATGATGAGTGGGTGGGTGAAAGGATGGGTGGGTGGATGGTGGGTGGGTGAAAGGATGGATCAGTGGATTGGATGGTGGGTGGGTGAAAGGATGGATGGATGGATGAGTGGGTGGGTGGGTGGTGGATGGGTGGGTGGATGATGGGTGGGTAGGTGGATGAGTGAAATGATGGATGGATTGATAAGTGCAAGGGTGAATGAATGGACATATGAGTGAAAGGGTGGATGTAAGGATGGATGGATGAGTGAGTGAAAGGGAGGGTAGATGGACAAAAGGACGAATAGATGTGTGAAGGAGTGAAATGATATATGGATGGATGAATGATAGGGTCAATGGATGGATTCATGAGTGGATGAGTAGATGGATGGATGGGTGGGTGGATGGATGGATGGATGGAAGGAAGGATGGCTAAGTGAAAGGGTCAATGGAGAGAGAAAGGGAGGATGGATGACTAAAAGAGTGGATGGGTGGAAGGATTAGTAAGTGAAAGGTTAACTGGATTGGTGAAAGGGTAAATGGCTGAATGGATGAGTGAATGGATGGATGGGATGAAGAGTGGATGGATAAGTGTACAGATGGATAGGGTGAAAGGGTGGATGGATGGATAATGGAGGATGAGTGAAAGGATGAATGAGGGGATGGATGGATGAAGGGATGGATGAGTGAAATGATAGATGGAATGGTTGAATATGTTTGGAAATGGCTGGGCTTACTTATATACTATTGCGCGACCTCTGATGTGTCTGTAAAACGTACCTATTGTCCTGAAGTTTTGTCCTGAATTTTGACCTCCTGTCCTGAATTTGTGTCCTGAATTTTGACCCTTTGTCCTGAATTTTTACACTCCCCGTCCTGAATTTGCACCAATGCCAGTTGGTCACCCTAGCAAGCGAACGGCTTGTGTGCTCACAGGCACTCGTAAACTGCACGGCAAACTCATTAACATTAATGTTCGTGGGAGAGAAACTACCTCCTCGCTTTCTCGTCCTCCTCCCTGCAGTTTCTATCGCGGGAACTCGACCCGAGGGTAGTGGAGGGCTTGAACTTACATAGGCACTGTTCCTTTTTAGACACGGGGAGCTGTAATGTATACTCCACCACAATGAGTATATAAGTATCGCTTTATGAACAACTCTGCATCTCACTTCTCCAAGTAATCTTCATGAAATCCCTTCTTCAACTGTCCCCACTTAGAGCTCCCTCCCACATGCATTCTATGTTCCACTCGGTGATGTAGGATACATTCCAAACATGGAATGTATCAACACCACAGGAGCTTAACTGATGTGCCCAGGATGCATAGGACATTGAGCCACGCAGAACCCGGGTCCCCGTTCCAAAGTCGGGAGCTCTGGGGTAAGCCACATCCTCTACGTGTTAGGGCTGTGGTTTTTAGGTCTCGCCTGTCAATGCGCTTGCGAGAATATAGGGGCTTATCCAGAGTTTAACCATGAGGTTAAACTCTGGCGATTTCATGAGGTGCCCGTGAAAAGCAAGCTCAATGCGCAAGCGCATTGACCTAAAAGCGCGTGCACATCTGCCAAGCCATCTGCCGCCAGCAGCTTCACTTGGAATCCGCTTCGCCCCCCTGCTGCACACATCACAGCCATCAGCCTCCCTCCCACGGGCAGCTTGGCCTCAGGCATTCACCCCAGCGCGACTTCTCCTCCCCCCTAATTACATCCCTGCTGTTTACTTCTTTCACGGCCGCGAGGCCGTGCTTCAAAGGGATCCGCCCCCTGCTTTAATTACATTAGCTTAGTTTTGGTGATTTTGTACTCTCTCACCAAACACCTCCCGGTTCGCCTTTATTTCATAAACCAGAATTTGCAATGCAACAGGTCTCGCATTTTTGAAACTTTGACCTAATGATATTGTAAATGACACTGCATTTTCTTATTGCAAGTTTTTAAACACATAAAGAAAAGCATTGCCTTTTACAATGCCATTAGCTCAAAATCTCTCAATTGCGAGGCCTATTGCATTGCAAATGCTTGTTTCCTATAGTACACAGGAGTCGATGACGTACGTACCTGGCCTGAGCAGCTCTTATGTTAACTGGACACCAGACACCTCAATTCCACCCTCGTTCTTCCATAGCTCTTGCCTCCTCCCTCACTGGTTAATTTTTGACCTTAGGAACGTTTCCTTGGAAGTTTGACCTCCCAAATTTGAATGTAACGGAGAGTCTTAGTATATTTTGTGAAATAGTTTTCATTTTGCCATTGGTATAAATCCTCATTCCTATAGATTTTACAACCAGGTTCGCTGAAATTATGTAGAAGGGTTGACTAATTTATGTAGCAAAAAAAAGCAAATTATGCGGTTTAATGCGGCACCTTTTCTGATAGTATTTCATTATTTAGTAATTTTCACTCTTGATAACACTGTCTGGGCAAAGGTTTAATCTTAGTATCAGTTTAAGACCCAAACACAGCAATAAGCAACAGAAATGTAACCGGTCAGCCTTTGCAAAGATCTTCTACGCAGCGAAATGCCTTGTTGAGTTTTTAGTAATTTGTGATCTGTTTGAGCTCAATCAATTTTTTCTGTTAAAATTTGAAGATTATATGGTAAAATCGTCAAATATGCAGAAAACACAACTGCCATAAAACCGCATAATTGCAGTTGCCCTTATTTAAACAAAATTAGTGGATTGCCAAGTAAAGGAGAGGATGTAGCCTTACGGCTAGAGCGGTCGACCTTGAAATTGAGGATCCGGGTTTGAGTCTCGGCAGGGACGCTCAACATCCTGTGATTCTGGGCAAATCACTTAATCTCCCCTCGCCTAACAAAAATGAATGTGTCCATCTGCAATGAAACTGGTGGTCATGTAAAGCGCTCTGATACTGGATATCTTCAGGTCGAGTTCGCACTATATAAAACTCAAATAAAAAAAAATGGGAAAGTGTGCCACACATAAGTCTGGTGCGGACAGAACCCATAGCAAAGTCTGCCAAGAGTCTGGAGTAACTTTCTAAAAATGTGTTCGCTCAACAATCTTGTTATTGGCTTCTTACAAAAGATATTCTGTTTTTACATTTTTATCCTGGGTTATTTCCTCAATCTCTGTTTTTCCCTTCTCATTTTCAGGATTTGGCTTCGTAACTTTTGAAATTGAAGATGTGGTTGAAAAAGTCTGTGAAATTCATTTCCATGAAATAAATAATAAAATGGTAAGTTTTTATTTTTTTTAGCCCACATGCTTTTTTTGCATTGCAATGATTTTGTACGGGATTCAGGATGTAATGACTCCATGCACGAGGTGTATGTTTTGTCCCATGCACACCTACTCCATTCCAAGAAGGAATATGTTGCTGTTCATCTCAGATTGTGTCCAACAATTCATTCACCTGTGCTGATCTGTTAGGTGTTTGGATTTTAATTGTTATTTTGCTTTATGTAATTAATTTAGTGTACTTACCCATATTCTTCCTTCTGGGGGTGCTGTTGGTACTGTGCCTACTATACTCAAATAGCTAAACTGAGGTGAAGCCAAGGCAAGAAGCACTGGGTCTGGCCTTGTGCTTTTGTATTACTTTATATTCAGTTTTTTATGTATTCTTTTATACCAAATTATGGAATCCATGGATAAATCTACTTCTGATTTGGATCTCCTCTAATAAGAGAAATATGCTATCCATGATCCTGATATACCTGGCAGATGTTCCTATATGTATTAGTGCTCTCAATAATAACTTTTAGGGAGGGAAGTTTTCAGGTTTAGTTACGTCAGTTGCATGTCATGCTGCATTACATGCATGTGTGCACAGTCAATCTGTACTAGTCAACAACTTAATGACTGGGAACATCTAGTTTGAAAGGTCTTCTCCAACTTTGTCAGATTGAAATTTAGATTAAAATTACAGTATATTAATCATACCAAGCTTCTGTTGTAATTCTCTCTTAATAGTTGAAGGGTGGGCTTTCCTGAGCGTTTGCTTTCCCTAGTTTGTACTTCCCTTGATGAACGCATTCACTTCTATGCCATGTGAAGACGGCACAAAACGGACCTATGATATGACTTATGTGCCTGGCTTCTGGTTCTTGTAGTCCCTCAAATTCCCAGGCCTCTAAACAGGCAAGAAGGAATTTTGATTGTACTATATCCCTAAAATTGGAAGAGAGAAGACCCCTCCCAACCCTTAGGCCACAGCTTTCCAAACTGTGTGGCGCGACACATTACTGTGTCGCGCCCCAACCGTAGGTGTGTCGCGTGATGAGATGACTTCTGCCGGGAATCGGCACAGTCTTCTAAGAGCCTCTGCAGCTCGACTCTGCCGAGCACTTCACATGTCTTTAAAGACCTTGTGCATGTTAATAGGTCCTATTAACATGCACAAGGTCTTTAAAAACCTGTGAAGTGCTTGGGTGCGGCTGTGAGCCATGAATAAAAAAAAATCATGAAGAAAAGTAAAATAAGCAGTTATGAATAGAAGACATACATAAGGGACTTTTTCCACACAAGTGCAGCAAAACACTAAATGTCAACACAAATCAAAAAGAGACAGTAAGACAATACCAGAGGTTCAAGTCTCTCAGGTAAAAACAAAACGCCCACTGTACGGAAAAGTCGGACTTCGAGCAGACCCAAGCTGCCATCTTCATTCTAGGGTCAGCTTAACAGAAGAGTTTTCACCACCGCCGGAGCTCAACTCCTTGCCCGCACAACCTTGATTTCCCCAAACCTACATTTAAAATAAAGTGAAACGTCACTCTCAGCAGAGGGCAGAAACCCTTTGATTCTAAGAAAGCAATTACGTTAATAAATAATGCTAGAAAATATCCTTAACGCTTTGCCTAAGGCTTAGGCCTTCAGTCTGGAGGTACTCTAATTTCATATCTTGCATCAAGTTGCGTTGCTGCTTGAAATTTGTTGGGTCAATTCAGTGCCGAGAGAAATAGCTAAACATATAATTCCTTTGTGTTCCAGGTAGCAATTCACGTCACACATAACAAGCACTGGCGTTGCCAATAGGTCTCGCAGTAGGAAAGTTGGAGCTATTGGTTTTTAAATGACATTTTATATTTATATATCGTTATTGGCATTGTCAATAACAATATATAAATATAAAATGTCATTTACAAAACCAATATCTCCAACTTTCCAAATGCGAAACCTATTGGCAACGCCAGTGCTTGTTGTGGTTATGGCCCAGTTTTTCATTCTGTGCGCAACATATGGCTGAGCAACAAAGTATTCAAAATAATAAAAATGCCGCAAAGTAAGTGGGGCTGACACAGAAGCAGAAAGAGCGGGGGGCACAGGTATCAGACTGGGTTCGTGGAGGGGCAGACACGAGAAGGTATCTGACAAACGGGCAGGTAACAAAGAGCACGAGACGGAAGGGGCAGATTTTAAAAGGGGAGCCGGAGAATGAACGACCTGAGGCACGAGATGGCAGCGAGTGTCACACTGGAGTGTAAGTGGTTGGAAGGGGCAAATTCGCGACATTCCCGAAGGCTGCGGGGCGGGTGTATTTATATCAGGGGCAAGAGAGAAATGAGGCCGAGCGGTACCCTAGAGGTGTGAGTAAAGAAAGAGCGGGGGCACAGGTATCAGACGGGGTTCGTGGAGGGGCAGACACGAGAGGGTATCTGACAAACGGGCAGGTAACAAAGAGCACGAGACGGAAGGGGCAGATTTTAAAAGGGGAGCCAGAGAATGAACGACCTGAGGCACGAGAGTCACACTGGAGTGTAAGTGGTTGGAAGGGGCAAATACAAAGGGTGAAAGGCTGGAAGAGACGGTGGTCAAAGGGCAGATGTCAGGACGTCGAAGAGGTTTGGAGTGGGACCCAAAGTCCGAGCAGACACTGCGGGGCACGGGATCGAAGCAGCGAGTGTTCCTTCTTTAAAGTTCTGGAAATGCCCTCAGTGATAAAACTAGTTGGGTTGGACTAGAAGAAACGTACAAAGCAAAACAAATGCAACAATACTTGTTAAACAAATTATAGACACCAAGTAACAGCAAGAAAGATACAGAAATTACAACAAGAGGGGAGGGAAGAGGTAGACACAGAGAGATTGTACGGAGACAAAGTGAAAAACAACACAAGTGAAAAACAACACGTACCTGATAATGCAGAGCGGCCGGGAAACTGAAAGTACGGCCGGCCTGCGGCCGGCCATGAATAATTAGGGGAGGAGAAGCCCTTTGATGTGCTGTGCGGCCGGGAATGCAGAGCGGCCGGGAAACTGAAAGTACGGCCGGCCGCAGGCTGAATAATTAGGGGAGGAGAAGCCCTTTGATGTCCTGTGCGGCCGGGAATGCGCGTGCTTGTTTGTTCACGTGATTCACGTGAACTCTTAAGAAAACCGCAGCGCAAGAAGCCCTTGGTTTGACGAGGATTTCGAGCACTTGAATTCTCGCTCCCTCAATGCGCTTGCGCGCATTGTAGGTCACGAGACCTAAAAATGTGGGTCTCCTCTCAATGGCAGAAGTAGAATCCTGTGCTAGACAGACTATATAGTTAAAAAACGTATTCCTGTGTGGTATACCTTCACTTTATCTTCAGATGCCTTTTTTGGGTCTCTCTGGCAAAATGCATCCGCAAAGATGCATGTGTCCAGCTGGAGACGTATAGCGATCAGTCTGGGGGGAAGGAGGACAAGAGGGTGTACGAGCTTTCTTTCCTGGATTCGTGTGCGCGCACGTCGCGTCCCGCGCCGTACACATGCGCGCGCAGACAGACACTCGCTCACACACACACCCCCTCCCCCACAGTCACACACACGCACTCCAAGACACATACACACACACACGCACACACACATACACAGCCCGCCCCCCCCGCACGCGCGCGCGCACACACATGCTCCCCCCCCCCCCCCCAGCAGCTCAGCAACCCACTCACCGGCTTCCTTCGTGCGGCGGCTCTCCTCAGCTGCAGGGCCCGGCAGCAGGACTCTTCTTCCCTCCTTCAGCACCGGGGCACAGGGTAGGCTCCTGCCTGCTCCAGTGCTCCAAACAATCGCGGCTCTTCCGTGGGAGGCGGGGTAGGCTCCCGCCCTCCTACTTCCTGTTTCCGGTTGTCGCGCCGGCCTGCCTGACTTCCTGGTCGCAGGCCGGCAGAGTGACGAGGATGTTTGATTTGCGGTATTTATTTATTTATTTATTTATGCATTTTTATATAGCGCGGACTTTACCCGAAGGCGGTATTTATTTATTTATGTATTTATGCATTTTTATATAGCGCAGACTTTACCCGAAGGCGGTATTTATTTATTTATGTATTTATGCATTTTTATATAGCGCGGACTTTACCCGAAGGCGTCAGAGCGCTTCACATTAGGAACAGAAATGAAACATAATGAGAAACATTACAAAAGAACAGGTTGAAAAAACATACGTTACTTACATAAGGTAATAGTGACAATTGTGAGCAAACAAAATACATGAGGTAGTAAAAACTATGAGCAACCAAAAATACATGAGGTAGTAAAGGTAATAGTGACAATCGTGAGCAACCAAAATACATGAGGTAGTCAAAAGTGCACAAGAGGAAATGAAAGTGACAAGTGTGCAGTTATAAGAGAAAACAGAGTATAATTAGAGGTATAGTCCTGCAATAAGTGCTAGACACTCAGGCTCAGGAACAAGCGTTACATGGGCAAGGTGGCACTTGTGCAAGTATCAAAGGCAAAGACATGTGAGAGGTAGCAGCCGTGTGTTGCAAGGGCAGAGTGGTGTGTGCATGTTACAAAAGGGCACCGAACACCAGTACATGGAAAATACTGCAAAAAGGCAGACCCTCCAATCACAGGAATACACTGGGAAGGCACTTCCATGGTCATGGAAAGTAGAAATTATCAGTAGTGGGAAGTCTTCCTCAGAAATAGCAAGAGGACGTGAATTACTTTTGGAGGTGTCTCTGGAGGAGGAGAACTTTGAGGTCCCTTTTGAAGGCCTGGGAGGAGGCGGTGGTCCGGAGCTTTTTTTTGTCCTCTCGCGGTTTGTAAATACAAAACATATTGCATTACAAATGCTATAGGTATCACATTTGTGAAAGTTATAACTATTGGCATTGTAAATGACGAAGCTATTAATTTAGCTATTTAAAAAAAAGAAACATAAATAAAAACTTTGCCATTTACAATACCAATAGCTCAAACTTTCCTAATGCGAGACCTATTGCATTGCAAATGCTTGTTTTCTCTTCTGTGCACGCATCTCCGGTACCTGAAGAAGCAAGTCCTTGGATTTACATTGTGTGGGTCTTATTTCTGTTGCTGCCTGTAAATTTAATAAGGGTGCTTTTAGTTGAGATACGATCAAAGCAGTCTTCACCGCGTATGCTTGAAGACTGTCTCCACATTTGACTTGCTAATTTGTTTTTCTCCAGGGAATTGAAATAATATTGTTCATCTCGCACCTGGCCGTAATATGTATTTGAAATGAAAATGGTTTCTTGGAGCATGCAATGTTTGAACGAGGTCACTCCCCAGTCTAAGGAGGTGGTGCAGCCTGGCCGCAGTTTTGTTCTGTTGCTCAGAGAAGTCTGCATCCATTTACTTCTCATGGGCCACAACATGATCCGAGCGACCTTAGTCACCTGCTAGTCAGGCTTTAATCTTTATTAAGTTTTCTAGTGCAGTGCCCCTCTGCCTCCACCAGTGATACCGAATAACAATAATTGATTTCCATTTTTTAATAGAATCTGTCAGTCTGCACTGTGGTTGGAGAAACCCAGGCTTCAGTGCATGGGTAATGTGTTAAAAAAATTCTAATCAGTATGTTTAAAAGCCTTCTCAAGTCTGCCTCGCAGCGAAGAAAATTGCTTAAAATAATTGCCTCACTGATGTTCAGTCTTTTGTTATCTTTTAGTCAGGACACAATGTAGTGATGGTTTCATCCTCTTGACTTACTTCAAGCAAACTGTTTTCAGATAAATCTAACCAATTATCAGCCCCGTTTTTGTTTCTACTGATTTTTTTGAGAGATTTGGCAAAAAAAATTAGGATTCTCTTAGTGGAGCAAAAGTATGGTCATTTGCCTGGCTTACAAAAGTGCTCCGTTTTGTTATGCTGTTTGGCTGTGGTCCTTGAATTTTTTTAAATAAACTAATGTGTTCTGGGATTTAAGATTTTGGTTCAATTCTTTTGATCCTATTGAACTGAGTTTCTAGATTTCCATCTTTTGTAAGAGGAAAACCCATAACTAGTGATATGAAGCCATATGCCACCCTAGTCTTTCTTTTCACTATTTAGGCCTTAAGCCTTGTCTTTGTTCTAGATCAGGATTTTGACGTCTAGCCACGGACTGCTAAATCATTCCTCATTTCTATCATTGGGGCAGCACACCCAGTCTGAAGTGTGGTCTTTACTTCCTGCTGTGAAATTACATCTATCTGCACATCTGTTTGTAAAATGTAAATGTAGTGTATTTTGTAAAGCGCACAGCTGCACCAACGGGGCGTCCCGGCGCTGTATAACGCTGTGGAACCCTTCCTGGCTCTCCCTGTGCGATGCCCCTCCTGGGCACCCCCAAGGTGAAGCCAGGCATCCCAGTGTTGTAGGGGCCTTTGTGGAGATTAAGCAAGCTATTGCCCAGAGTTGCAGCGTGGGACCCATGGTTAGAGTAGGCGCCGAGGTGAGAATTATCGAGTCCGCGGACATTGGGCTCAATACCCTGCCGCGTCGGGACTTAAACCCTGGTCCCGGGCCTGATCTCTGCTTCAGAGTCTGCCGCTCTAACCAGTAAGCCACACTTCACTGGTCACAGAGCCAAACAGAAGTCTTTCACGGCAAAGTAGATATTACCACTTGGTGACTTTGACATGTTCCTAGCGCAGATGGGTGAAGCAGCTCCCTGAATACACAGCCACCAATTTTATTAAA
The DNA here is from genome assembly GCF_964261635.1 of Lissotriton helveticus. Classification (NCBI taxonomy): domain Eukaryota; kingdom Metazoa; phylum Chordata; class Amphibia; order Caudata; family Salamandridae; genus Lissotriton; species Lissotriton helveticus. Next base: position 249,684,672 of record NC_136061.1, read on the forward strand.
ACTCTTGGGACCCTCCCTATTTTAGTAAGGTAATATGTGAGGGTTTGAAACCACAAATGCTGCCACCTGTTTCTTCACCCAGCTCTCTCCCAGGACACTTGCTTTGTTCATTGTATTCCTAAAATATTACTGTTCAATCATTCTTTTTCTACTTTACCTTTATCTGTTGGTGTTGGCCTCGAGCAATGTTGGCGCTGCCCCTCTCACAGAAGCCTCTGTCCGTTTTGGTATAGTAATTCTAGATGGTGAATAGTACCCCTTTATCCCTCCATTCAGCTTTGGAGTTAAAGGTACGGTGGCCTGGAGGAGGATACCTCAGTGTGTGTGTGTTGGAGCTGAGATTCCGGCCGAAGCCACTTTGGCACAGTGGTGGGCTACTGAAAAGTGTAATGCACTGGGGTGATATAAAGGGGTCATATATGCTCATTTATTCCCCTCTGTTGTGCCTTTTCTGTAGATAAAGGTATACATTGTGTAGTCCTGTTTTCAACATAGATAGCTTGTTACTCTCATGAAATTGTCCACTAATTGTGCAGTACTGCTCTTTGCCTGTTTCTGACCGTTCCAAAATTTCCTCAGGTTCTAACCCTCTTAGCTGGCACCTTACCAATGTATCACTCCTTCCTTCCTTCCTTAGGTCTTGGTTCCTTGAAAGCACGGTTGATCTGAATGCCATTCTAACCTGATTCCCATTAAAACATCGCTGTCAGGTTCCATTGAAATACCACTCCGAGATACTTTTGCCACAGCTTTGGGCCTGCCCTGGTAAAGCATACAACTTTATTAGCTAGTATCCAGGATTTGTGGTTATTTTGGCCACTACTAACTTAAACCTGGTTAAATGGTCTCAAACTATTGTGAATATTCTACTTTTTCATGATTATTCCATCCTAATGCTTTCCCTCCGTTTCCTGTATTACTCGGTGATGAGTAAAGAAACAGTATGGGAAGGTGTGTTAAAATCATCAAATCGTTGAGGACAGATGCAGTAACTGGCACTGCTAAGCCTCTGTTCTCCTTGGCCACGTACAATATTCTATTGCACCAGGAAAGGCGATTTCTGTATCTAAATGTGCATACCTTAAATCTTCCTGTTTGCAAACTTCGAGGATACCTTGGAGGCATACTCTTTTCATGTTGAGATTACGGGCACAGTGCTGGCTTGTCGTCATCCCATGAAATCTGTCCGTCCTGGTAGATGGAGTGGAGTGGCGATTCATCCTTCCAAACTTCAATAAGTTGTTTCTTCATTCTCTCATTCAGAAAACCGCCTGACCTTCCTTCTAACCACCTCCACAGCTTTTACAGGTCGCTGGAATCATTTTGCCATGTAGACACTCTGAGCTCTTCTGCTTCTATTTAGAGAAGTTTGAAAAGAACACGATTGATGATGGTCACTTTGTAGGCTGAAAGGAAGCCAACACGCTCTTTGGTGAATCTTTGCATTTAAATGTGTTATCAATAGGCTCAAATCCAATCACAGGGTAGTGTAAGAACTCATTCAGTGAGGTAAATAGTTACTTTGGTGATTGTCATGAGTGCCCGTCACTGAACTCCGTAAAGAAGTGACTTGCCATCATTTCATACTTTTATCATTTCACCAAAGATTCGTCTCCTCAATTTTGATGCCGGGATTGAGGCCCAGTATGGGAGGGATATTCATAAAGTTTTTTCAAAGTTTTTTTATTTGTCATGAATGCATCGATTTGTCTCCGACTCACCTCCTTGTGTGAACCTGTATTGGGAGCCATGACATTTTTCTGAAGGATGCTGATCATCCTTCAAATTCCTCATTGCCCTTCCTCCTTCTGAGATGTTATTTCTTTGATGCTTTTTTCCGATTGTTGAATGATATGTACTGTGTACAATGTATTTTTCGTTCTGGCTTCTGTGAAATTTGGAAAATTAGGTGGAATAAACTCCATAACATGGGTGACACCTTTATCAGCCTATGTCATCACAGCCTACATCTGGCGGGTGATAAGAAAGGGTATTAATTCGAAGGTGTTGTTCATTCTACTCATTAGTAATTCGGTAAGAACTACTGCAGATGCCTAAATATGCCACATATGTTGTTGGTTGTTGAGCAACTTGCAGTTTATTCTGTGAGTAGTGTTCATGGTTGGAGACCTTTGGTGATATGTCATTGAGTAGGAGATGTAATGTAATGAGGGTTTTTGTAGAGTGCGTGTATGCCATGGCGTCTTAGCGCTGTCTGCCATTGATTAATGGAGTGGGAGAGCTATGGCGACTATAGTTTAGGGACAAATAACCATGTTTTCAATTCTTTCCTGAATAACAGTAGATTTGTTTGATTTCTAAGATGGATGGGCAACAAATTCCATAATTTAGGGGCCAGATAGCGGAAGCTTCTGCCACCCCATTTCAGAGTCTTTACCTTAGGAACCACCAGTAGAGAGGCCGATTAAGATGTAAGGCTTCGCTGAGAAGTGTAGCGCTTGAAATGGATACTACATTGGGCAGGTTCAGCCCCATATAGAGTCTTAAGCACAATGCACATGGATTTGAACTGGATCATTGCCAATACAGGTAGCCAGTGCAGATCCCGATTAGCTTGATTTATTGGACTGAATTGTGGAATCTTAAGCAGCAGACGAGCAGCAGCATTCTGTATGGTCTGCAGCTTATGTATCACGCTCCTTTTTGCTCCCAGCTAGAGTGTGTTACTGTAGTCGATTTTTGATAGTATTAAGGCAGTAATGACTGTTTTTCTAAGGGCCATGGGGATGAAAGGTAGGATCTTTCGAAGGATTTTTAAAGTGTGGAAGCACAAGGAAGTAATGCTGTTGACCTGATCTGATAATGAAAGATGGTCATCTATCATGATACCAAGGTTTTTAACCTTCTTTACCGGCTGAGGGCAGGGCCCTGCTTTATCAGGCCACCTTGTAGAATTCCAAAGGGAAGTATCCCTTCCAAACATAACCACTTCTGTTTTACCAGTGTTTAACTTCAAGCAGTTATCGTGCATCCACCTAATGATATGGCTCATGCAGACATTGAAGCTAGTTTGGAGGATAAGGAGACGACTAGTTGTGTGTCGTCAGCATAGCAAATGTCAGTGAAGCCATGGGGGCGTATGAGTTTAGGCAGTCGAGTGACGTACACGTTAAACAGGGTTGGGGAAAGTGATGATCCCTGGGGCACTCCACACGGCAAAGCTCAAGGGTGCAATTTGTGCTCTCCATAATTGTAGATTGTTCTCTGTTGGTTAAGTAAGACCGAAGAATGTCTGAGGCTTTGTCTACAATCCCTATATCTGCCAGTCGCTGGATACGTTTATGGCGATCAACCTTATCAAATGCGGCCAATAGGTCAAGTAGAATCAATATGGCTCCCCCCCCGGTCAAGTTGGACACATATGTCTTCTGTGGCGACAATCAGTCCTGATTCGGTACTGTGCCGCAGTCGAAAACAGTGTTGCGCTGGATCAAGTTTATCATTTGCCTCAATGAAGGACAGTAGTTCTTCGTTGAGGGCTTTTTCCAGGATTTCTGATGGAAGTGGTAGGCAGGAAATAGGCCAGTAATTGCCGACCTCCTTGGGGTCAAGGGTTGGCTTTTTCAAGATGGGTCTAACTAGGGATTTTTTCCAGATAGCAGGAAAAAGTACTGCGTCAAGAATGTTGTTTAGAAGGGTTGTTAGTTTGGCTATTATGCTGGGGATCATGTGGAGAAGCGTGGCAGGGCAAGGGTCCAGAGGGGATCCCGACTTAGTTGACAGTAGTATCCTCTCAACTCTCAGGTGTTAGGGGAGTAAATTCTTGTAGGTAGACTTTCGTGTTTGTCCTGTCGTTGTTAAGCTTGTCTGACCTGATTCCAACGTTGTGTTTGGAGAACTCATCATAAACATTGACCACTTTATCATGGAAAAACTCAGCTAGTTTATCATAAAACTGCCTAGTTGGACTGAACTGTTTTCTGTATTCGAAATTGGCTAAGCTAGAGATTGTCTTAAAAAGTTCTCTGTCAGTATTCTTAGAGGCCGTAATTTTCTCAATAAAGAAGCTGGATTTTTGCAGCTATTATGGCTACTTTGTACTTTTTTAATGCCTCGTTGTACTGTTTTTTGTTGGTTTCTGAGTATTTGTTCCTCCAGATCTGCTCTTTAGCTCTACAAATTTTCTTTAGTTCTTTTAGCTCCACGGTGTACCAGGGGGCTGATGTTGATCTATTTCCTGTGTGTGTGTGCACGTTTCTGGAGCCAGTTTTGTTACTGCCTAGTAAATGTAACTGTTGTAATTTAGTGCTGCTTGATCGGCATCAGTACCTATGTGAGGGCTGTGAGAAAGTAAAGCAGTTTCGAGGTCTGGGATATTTATTTGTCCCCAGGGGAGTGCTACACCTGTCCTTTTGTTTTTATTCTGGGCTCTAATGGGAGGTCCGGTTATGTGTACTTCAAAAAAGACGGCGCTATGATCCGTCCAGGACATAGGTAGTGTGTTTTTGAATTTGTTCTGTGCCTAGTAGGTAAAGATACCATCCAAAGTGTGGTTTCCAATATGGGTAGGCTCAGTGACAATTTGCTTTAAGTCTAAACTATTTAGTCTGTCTATGAAGTTGTTGGTGTCGGCGTTTTCTGTGGATTCTAAATGAAAATTAAAATCCCCTAGTATGGAAAAATTGGAGAATTCCATACAGGACTCCATAACTGTTAGTTTATAGACCACCTGGGCCCAGAAACCCTTTTATTGAATCCATACTAATAGGCATTGGCTTTAATGTGAGAACGGTAAACAATGGCCACCCCCACCTCTTTGTCCATCTCTGTCGATTTTGAACAAGTCATAGCCAGATTGTATGGCTGTGTTTAAATTAGGTTCGGCGGAACTATGGTTCCATGTCTCCGTAAGGAATAATATGTCTGGCATTTATTGTTCGAAGAAGTCTGCGAGTTAATATTTATGCTAAGGTAGCAATCTAGTGTTTAGTAAAACACAGGTTAGGGCACGCTTATTGCCTAAACGTGATCTGAAAGAGACATGTTAGTGATAGATTCCTTACCTTTTGAATATCCCCAGGTGTCGGACTGGATCCGGAAAGTTTTTCGTCAGCAGTACCCCTGTGCGTCGGAAGGTGGCGTAGTGCGGCTCTGCGTCCGTCGCTGGCATCGTAGGCGCCGAGATGACATCACAGAGACTATTTAGGCGCCACCCAGGCGCGCTGAGTCAGTTCTTTCTTTTTCCGCGCCAGCAAGCGCAGATCCGGTTAAAGCACGTACCCTAGTCTCTTTGTGACTATCCTTTGAGACTTTTTGTCTTCTTCTTTTGAGTCTTTGACTTCTGATGCAATGTAGGGATGTCTGTATTTAAGTCCTGTCGCCGCATGATGTCGGTGGGTGACCCCCTTGGCCTCTGTCTCTGTCTGGAGGGCAACCATGACTACCGGTCATGTTCTGACTGTCTGGCCAAGGCTCCGAAGGCCTTATGGGAGCGGTCCGGTAAGCTGCTAGAGGCCCGGCAGTCATCTCTGCGCCGTTCGAGGTCCAGGGGCAATCGTGGAACCGATCACGGAGTCATCATCATCATCATCATCATCATCATCGCTCCTCGGGGTCGAAGTCTTCACACTCTGAATCGGGTAAGAGACGACATAAAGAAGTCAAAGAAGCGTTCCGACTCTCTGATGTCCCCCTACTGGTCTCTGGACACAGACAAGGGGACCGGGGGAGGGTCCCACCCCCGCCGCTCCTTTGGGTCCTATGAGTCCCGCGGCCTACCCGCCCTATCCGGGTCCGTCGGCGACTCCTGCCCAGGTGCAAAATTTTCTTGCAGCCATGGACTGCCTGTTCAGGCCTCGGGCTCTTGCCGGCACACCTTCGGGCCCGCGGTCCCAGTTGAGGGCCCTCCCTTGCCGCCGGCTCCCATGCCTCCGGCTCCGGCACTGCAGGGACCTCCGCCCGCGGCTCCGATCCCGGCGCCGCAGTGGGTTCTGTTTGTCCCACCACCACCTTTGCCCCGGTTTCCAGACAATTTTTCCCCTAGTTGGGACCCTAATTGGGAGACGGAGCCGGACCAACGCCATTCGACAACTTGTATTTTCCGGTCCCTCCCCCACCTTCACAGCCTGTTCCACGTGCAGTGGAGAAAGGGGACGACTGGGAGGGGTCTGAGGATCCTCTCGCACAGCAGTGCGGGTCGGAACAGGAATGGACAGAAGAGCTAGAGGATGCCGGTGGCCTTGACCTCTCCTCTGACCCTGGTTTTCTTTCTCCTCCTGCTGTGGCCATGCAGGAGGGGGCTACATACACTGTGGTGCTCCGTAGAGCAGCTGAGACCCTTGACTTCGACCTGCCTACAGTGACCCTCAAGACTCATCTCCTCACCGAAGTGCTTCAGCCAGCGGCAGGCTCTTTGGAGCCCCTGCTGCTGTTAATGAGGCCTTAACTGACGTCTTGCTGGATACCTGGTCTAGACCAGCCACAGGGGTCCCCGAGGATAGCAACGTAGCCAGGCGCCATCGCCCGGCCCCGGGTGACCCTGCTTTTCTGTCTACCCACCCAACCCCAGAGAGCCTGGTCATCCAGGCCTCCACTTCCCAGAGCGCATTCCCTACCGCTCCGCCGGATAAGGAATACAAAAATCTGGAATAGTTTCATCTGCCAGCTTAGGGCTGCGGTCGGTGAACACTGCATGCCTCTTGGGCCGCTATTCCCACGGTGTATGGGACACGGTTGCGCAGGTGCTGCCTCAGTGTTCGGAGGAGGCTCGAACAGTGCTGTCCCAAGCTGTTGAGGGGAAAGATGCAGGAAAGTTTGCCATCAGGTGTGGACTGGACACAGGGACTCACTGGGTAGGGCGATCTCTACGACAGTGGCCCTCCGTCGCCACGCCTGGTTGCGGTCCACTGGCTTTTCAGGGGATGTTTAAAGTTCTCTCGCCTGTTTGGTGATAAGGCAGATAGTGCTCTGAAGCATTTTAAGGACTCTCGGGCTACGGCCAAGTCCGTAGGGCTCTCTACCACGCGCCCGGTCACGTCTGCTTTTCGTTCCTTTTGTGGCTACGGAAGGGGCGCCCGACACGTTCGTTCAGCCACAAGCCTGCGCAGAACCAACCTCAGTGCGGCTGCGGACATAGTTTCCGCCGTGGCGGGATAGGTGGTCAGCATGCGGGTCAGTCTACCTCCACTCCCGCAGCATCCGCCTCAAAGCCTTCCTAGTCCGAGCTTTGGGGCGCACCCCACGCTGGTGGGAGGCAGGATTCACCATCACCTTCCCCACTGGCATTCTGTTACTTTGGACAGGTGGGTGCTGCAAATCGTCCGAAGGGGCTACTCCCTCCCCTTAGAAGACTGCCCCTCCAGCCATGCCACCTCAGTACCACCGCATGTTGGGGGACCATTTTGCGCTTCAACAGCAGAAAGTAACTGCCTCCTTGGCCAAGGGGGCCATCAAGCGCGTTCCTGGGCCAGAAGTAAGACGTGGTTGTTATTCCCACTACTTTCTGATCCCCAAGGAGGAAAAAGGGGGCCTGCGTCCCATCCCGGACCTCAGGAACGTCAACTGCTTCCTCCAGAAGGAGAAGTTCAAGATGTAGACTCTAGCTCAGGTCTTGGCTGCCCTCGACCCTGGAGACTGGATGGTAGCATTGGACTTGCAGGATGCATACTTTCATATCCCTGTCCTGCCGGCCCACTGGCCTTACCTGCGGTTTACGGTAGGCCAAGAACACTGTCAGTTTGCCGTGCTCCCCTTCGACCTTACCAGTGCCCCTCAGGTGTTCACAAAAGTGATGGCGGTGGTTGCAGCTCATCTGCGCAGATCAGGGGTTCCAGTCTTCCCCCATCTCGACGACTGGTTGTTGAAGGCGGGCTCGCCCCAGGCAGTTGTCTCCCACTTCCAGACTACAGCTGACCTCCTGCATTTACTAAGATTCTCTATCCACGTGCCGAAGTTGCACCTGAGTCCCTCTCAGAAGCTCCCCTTCATCAGAGCAGTTCTGGATTCGACACAGTTTCGGGTATATCCTCCCGAGCAGCGAGTTCGGGATATTGAGGCTATGATTCCAATCTTTCAGCCTTTATCACGGGTTTTGGTCAGGATGACCCTCCGGCTCCTGGGCCTCATGGCCTCCTGCATCCTGCTAGTGCAACATGCCTGCATATGCGGGCTCTGTAGTGGGACCCGAAGTTACAGTGGTTACAGCATCAGGGCAACCTGTCCAATCATGTCCAAATCTCGGAGGGCACTGTACGACAATTGCAGTGGTGGCTCACGTATCACGATTGGGTCAATAGCAGACCCCTCTCCCTTCCTCCACCGGAGCACAGAGTGGTGACGATGCATCCCTCCTGGGATGGGGCCGCCACACGGGAGAGGCCTCTGATCTCCGGCGGAGTCCCGGCTTGCACTGAAAGCATTCCTTCCCTATGTCTGGGGAAGTGTAGTGCAGGTGTTCACAGACAACACCACCGCCATGTGGTACTGCAACAAACAGGGCGGGGTGGGGTCGTGGACCCTATGCCAGGAGGCTCTCTGCCTCTGGACATGGCTGAACATCAAGGCATTTCCTTGGTGGTTCAACACCTGGCAGGTTCATTGAACACCAGGGCTGACTAACTCAGCCGCCGGTGCATGATGGATCACGAATGGCATCTGAACTTGGACGTGGTGCAAGGTCTCTTTCTGCAGTGGGGAGAGCCTTGGTTAGATCTATTCACCACCGAAGAGAACGCGCAATGTCATCAGTTCTGCACGTTGGAATTCCCAAGGCGGCGCTTGCTTGGCGACGCTTTTCGTCACGAGTGGCGCTGCTTTGTACCTTTCCGCCTATACCACTTCTGCCCAGAGTGCTGAAGAAGATCCGGCGCGACCAGGCCCAAGTCATTCTTGTGGCTCCCGATTGGGCACAAAAATACTGGTATCCCGAGCTACTTAGCATGACGATCAGTCCCCCGATGCTACTGCCTCTTCGGGAGGATCTTCTGTCGCAGCTACAGGGGACGGTCTTCCACCCGAACCTATCCAGCCTCCACCTCCATGCATGGAGATTGAGCGGCGACAGGTGACAGCTTTCGACCTTCCTTCCGAAGTCTGTGATATTATTCTGGCAGCCAAGCGTCCCTCCACTAAGACGACATACGCCTACCGGTGGAACATATTTGTGGCATGGTGCACAGCAGTGCTTAATTTGAAAAATATGAAGTCCAAGCTCTCAAATGTTTGAGGCCACACCCACTTCCTCCAGCCCCACCCACTTCCTCTATTGGCTCCACCCACCTCCCCTGGCACTGCTAAAAGCCAGATGTAATACCCTAGGGTGACCAGAATTTTAAAGCCAAAAACCGTGACATTTCACAAAAATAGAAGGACTACAATTTTACTTCAGAAGATGAGAGGCTCCTCAGCAGAGAATTACAGAACCGGCAGTAAGAACATACATAAAAAGCAATTTTTAAGCCCAGTAGCATGCCTGTTAATTAAATTGCTTTCTTGAAACAACTGCTATCTATCCCTGCCTTGTAAAACATAAACACCTCCCACCATTTTCAGTCGACCCTCTCTAAAAACCGGGACGTGATCTCAATTTCTTGAAATTTGCTGCGACAGCTGGTTAAAAACAGGGACCGTCCTGGCAAAACGGGGACGCCTGGTCACCCTAAAATACCCCCATCCAATTCTTGGAAGTGTCCAAGCTGGAGTGTGAAACAATATCTTTAATGCCCCCCACCCTGCTCACTGCCCAATTTGTGTATTGTGTGTAATCCCTGGTTCTCGCAGGTGTGCAAACAAAACTGTTTTTTTCTGAGTTTGCACTGGTGACCCTTGAACCAGCAGCACATTGACTCAGCAGCTCAGCCTTCAAAGCACCCACACAGAGTCAGAACACAGTTCGAACAGAGCTTCAAATGCACCTACACCTGGGTTTCACACAGAAAAAGGGTCACAACAGCACAACATTAGAGAAGATTGTACCTCGAAAATCAGATCTAACATACCATAAAATGTGCATTTGTAGTGCACTCATTCGCCCTAGAGAAAGCCTCTTGGCTCTACTGGCAGGCATTGGATGTTTATTGATACCCAACTCAATGATGTTGACTTATTTTGATCTTTTTTCAGTCATATACTGATAAGTGAACTTGTTCAAGGGCATTAAATCGATTTATGCAAGTACCAGATTACATTCCACGAGGTCTGTTTTTTTAGGCAGGGAAGATTAAGTAATTTGTCCAGAATCACAAAATGAGCCAACGCCGAGGTCACACCTGGTTCCCCAGTTCCAATCTAAGCAGCTTAGGCCCTTTGGCCCCATCTCCTCAGAAAGATGAAAGTCTGAGAGGACATAAAGAGAACATGAATTTTAACACAGGCCCCTGCAGTGGATGCGCAATCCAGGAGGGCACTAGGTCCAGCTATAACTCAACTTACTCTGAGAGAGCGGACTTTATCTTCAATATTCTTAGAGCCCTGAAGTACCCAGAAAGGAGACATGCAGCACTCTGTAAAACTCCCGCACAGATCAATAATAAATACCTCACCCCCCCAGACTACCCCGTCTTAACTGTTCAGCTGCTGATCGCAGGGGTTCTGGCCTCTCACCGCACGGATCACCTTTGACTTGAATTAACCTAGCTTAACCAGTTGGGCTTCTTCCACAAACAACCATTTCCACAGCAGCCTCTCAGCTGGGCCATTATAGGGCTGGCGTGCTCTTATGTCAAAACACATTTAGCCCATATTTTTAAGAGTTTTAAACATTTTGGCATCTTGTTTTTCCTCTTGAATTACTTTCCCCTTATATGAGTTTGTTGCTGGACAAGCCCACCTCAGAGCCGAAAAGGCCTTATCGGACTTGCTGCTCCAGATACAGGGAGAGCTATTTGCCCAGCACCTGCAGTACAGATTCATCACGCCTAACAAAACCACAAAATACATAAATGATTAAATATAACATCGCAAGGCACGATCTGACATCCGAGATTGTCAGTAAGTTTACAAGTCAAGATAACTTGTGCCGCTTTCGCTTGACTCAGGACGTGTTCCAACAATATAATAAAATAACAAGGCATGATGTTTATATTTTAAAATGACAACATAATTGTGTTCAAACTATTACGAGAAACTGGAAGCAGAAGACCTGTTTGAAACCACAGAGGAGCTACCAGCAAATGACGTCCTCAAATTAAGTGAGGTGAAGCCACAGTTCCAGTAGTCCTATGTGGGCACCGTGGCATGCACCCATTTCATGCCTACTTTTGTCAGTCTCTTTCCTTTTTAGTAGGCCCATCACCATCATCCTGCACTTAGTAGTCGAATTCTGAGTCGTCACATAACATTCATACCAAGTTTAAACTGCAACCATGCTGAAGAAAAAGCAGCGTTGATTACTTACTGGGTGACGGTTACAGTCTTTTGACTAGAGTCCTTCTGCTGCACGACACGCTGCTTCAAGTAGTGGTGCTGTTGTGCTGAACTGTTGCTGCGTGTGTCGTGACTAAAGATTACGCACGCTGTCACAGTGCATACGCACAGTCAGGACCAAATCCAGCCCAATCAGCTGCCCGGCCAATAGCAACCCTGACAAGGGCAGACATTGATTTATCTGCTAAGCAAGCACTCTTCACCGGGAAGAGTGACAGAATGTAAGTCAATAAATTATGTTTTTTGGGACACGTTGTGCAGTCGTTGTTTATATAATTTGGCAAGCAGTGGCACTCAGGTCTAGACCCCGACCTGAGAATTAAGTGCCGGTGCTAAGCACCGGAAAGCACCAGCACAAATTGAGCACTGGTGCACAGCAAAGGCTGTGGATCCCCTTTTGGCCCCTCTTTCCGAGGTTCTTCTGTTCCTTCTCTCTTTGGCCCAGCAGGGCTCTGCTCTGGGCACTATCAAGGGTTATCTTTCGGCCATTTCTGCCTTTTTACGGCTTCCAAATCAGCCTTCTCTTTTTAAGTTCCTGGTTGTTAATCGCTTCCTGAAAGACATTACACACACACACGTTTCCTCTTGTGCCTTTCATAATGCCTCAATGGGACTTTAATCTTGTCTTGACCTTTCTAATATGTGCTCCCTTTGAGTCACTTAATAACTGTCCCTTACGTCTACTCTCTAAAGACGGCTTTTCTGGTAGCTATCACCTCTGCCAGAAGAGTGAGTGAGCTCCAGGCTCTTTCTTCTAAACCTCTTTTTCTCTCGGTTCATCGTGACAAGGTGGTTTTAAGGACCAAAGATGCCAAAGATTGTCACGCCCTTCCACATCGGGCAAACCATCACTTTGCCCACCTTCTTTCTGCCTCCCTATCCTTCAAAAGAGGAAGAGAGGCTCCCCCGCCTGGACCCAAAACGCGCGCTCTCGTTCTATCTGTAGCGCACACAACAGGTCCGGGTGGATGGACAACTTTTTGTAGGCTACATGGGCCCCAAGAAAGGTTGGGCCGTGCACAAACGGACCATCTCTCGGTGGGTCGTTCTGTGCATCAAAGCCTGTTACTAGTTGGCTAAGAAGGAGCCTCCTGTGGGGCTGTGTGCCCATTCTACCAGGGCAACAGCAGCCACTACTGCCTCGGGGCGCATCGTCCCCTTGCAGGACAACTGTCAGGCAGCTACGTGGGCCTCGCTGCACATGTTTACCAAGCATTATTGCCTTGACAGTCCGGTTCGGAGAGACTGCTTCTTTGGCCGGTCTGTTCTCCGTGACTTTCTGGTGTGATCTTTGTTCGCAGACCCACCACCGGGGTTGGTATTGCTGGGGTATCTACTCTAAGGTAAGGAATCTATCACTAACGTGTCTCTTTCAGATGCACAAGTTACTACTTGTGTAACAATATATCTGTAAGGGACATTAGTTAGTGATAGATTTCTTACCGCCCCACCTATCCTCCCCGTTCTCAGAACTGATTTCCAGGGTTAAGGTCATACCTTTCAAGGCCCTAGTTTCATGGCACCAGTGGTCAGTTTTTTGCATGGCTCTGCATTCCTGGCACGGAAAGTCATGTACAGAACTGACGTCGGTGCATGGGTGGCGCCTAAGTAGTCTCTGTGACATCATCTCGGCGCCTACGACGCCAGCAACGGACGCGGAGCCGCACAACGCCACCTTCCGACGTGCAGGGGTACTGCTGACGAAAAACTTTCCGGATAAAGTCTGACGCCTGGGAATATTCTAAGGTAAGGAATCTCACTAACTAATGTCTCTTACAGATATATTGTTACACAAGTAAGTAACTTGTGCTTGTGCATTTCTGGCAATGTTTGTGGCAATGTTAAGCTGGAGGTTTGAGAGATTGGTACCCAGGTTAAAATTGCATGTAGAACAGGGAGTCACTATTGGGATATAAGGGGTTGCATCTATTTTGCTCACCTTTGTCTCGATGGGCCAGCAAAGTGGGCAGAAATGCCAGTGGCTCAATTTTAACAGTAATCTTTATTTTAGACCTCGATCACCACCTTCTCCACACATAACAAAGACTATGAGCAGTTACTTTCTTGCAATTGAGAATTGCCAATAAGTATTTGTCAATACGGATCTCATTGGAGTAGACGGCTACAATGAAATGGTGCAGTAATACTCTGAAAATCGTTTTTGGATTTACCTATCTGTAATACCTTCAGTTCAGATTCTTGGTAGATCACCAAATAGGCTGTGGGAGCTGATCCACCACCAAACAAGAAGAAACATGTCTGACTCAATTCATCTAGATATTATCCGGCAAAGTTTTATTAGAGTTAATCTGTTTCACTCCCTGTAGCCCTAGTGTTTTGCTGACTCTTGTAATCATAAACGTTTGCGGAAGTCTTTTCACACCCTGTCTTGAATATGGGTCATTTCTGAGTTGAGGACACCTCAAACGAGATGGGTAGTGTTACTTGCATCTTGAAGGAGTATCTTGTCAAGAGTGTATGCAGCCATATAGCTGATATACTTGTTCAGATTAACCAGTTACTCTCAGTAGACGGACAGAAGCAACTTTAAACCAGTTTAGTAGCCCGACTGGCGGTCTTGGGGGTGGGCGGGGGGGAGGCAGGATGAGGAGAAGGAAGGGCAGAGCTCCTTTTGTATTGAACATAGAAATAGCTGCAGTTGCAGTTCGTCTTGCCTCTGATGTTAAGCATTGGTAGGGGGCTTCCCTTGCGCAGCCTTCAGCTTGAAGATGAGCATCAAGGCTTTTCTATTTGTGTGTTTACAGTGCTGTGCGTGCCTCTTTTCAGCCTCCTGCAGTCTTGGTTTCTTTTGGAGCTGTTTTGTGAGATGCTTCGGTGAACAATTACACTACGTAGGATTTCTGCACAAAATAGGGCAGAGGCGCATAAGCGGGTAAAGGTTGGGAAAGTAAGATAGATAAAAAGTGGCTGATCTTTACAGAAATTACTTCAGATGTTCAGCACAAGCTAATTTTGTTGGCATTTGAGGACCTACGTCCACAATGTGAACTACACGTCAAGGTAGATGCGGCTTTTAGGTACACTGCTTACACAGAGTAAGCACTACCACTAGGTCCTTACACATTAAATCCGATATTATAGCTGTTTTGTGATATCTCTGTAATCCTAGCTAGAATACAATTTAATATAGTGCCTTGAGAATTTTCCACACAAACTCTAGAGCCTCACATCTGTGTATGAACCTTGCCATCTGTGGACATTTTGACAGATGGTCGAATCTGCTGTGTGTTGATGAGAGAACCTGAGATCCTTCCTTACAAATTGTCTGACATGGCTCCATTACCAACTCCATCTCTCACGTCCTTTATCCACCGAGATTGAAGCTACTTAGCCTGCAAAATGCCATTTGCTTTTTCCTTTGTCCCCTTGTCCTGGTTACTATACTCCTACGGGTGACACTTTTATATTCACAACAAATGAGATAATTGTGAAAGCAATTAAAATGAATTAAAAGTACGAGCACGGACTCTTTGCACTAAACTCTTTGAACTACTCATTCATGGGTAATTTACCTGGGCTTGTCAGGTATGCATCCTGAAGGGCCCTTAGTTTTCAGCTGCTTTACTGTTTGAAATTTTTAGTCTTTGTAGGAGTGTGTCCTTTTGTGACATTTTTCTTTCTAGCGAAGTATGCCCGCCTACCGCCTCTCTCTCCCCTCTCTAGAATACTGGTCGAAGTACAATAATAGGACGTATTGTATGTGCTGCTTTTATCTCTATCTTTCCCAAGTGACTGGGATCACTTGAGCATACATTAACCAAATGGCTACACACATCAAACTTGGCTGAGAGCGACGCTTCCAATGTGCTGGTAACACTGCCCATATAATCTGAGGTGTTCTCAACCCAGCGAAGGACCGGTGCAGTGGTGGCAGTTGCCAGCATAGTTTTCTGTCTGCGTTCACCCATATGACCGATAAAGCAAAATGCTTTGCCACACAAAGTGGACTAATGGACCAAGACAGATTGGTTAAACCTAATAAAACTTCACCCATATTCTACTTGTGTAACTGAAATGCCAGAATTCCACACAAGCCTATGGGTGTGTCGTAGATATTCCCTATTAACTGCAATGTGATTGTAATACACTATTATTTTTTCAGTCGATGAGCTGTGGATATTACTTAAACGCTGGAATGAGCCCCAGATACGTCTCAGAAGGATGGTACTCTTTAGCTAAAACAGCAACAGTCTGTGAGTGATCTAAGCGTGTGTCCTGCAACAGGAGTGATGAATCCTAATGGAATTCTGTGCAAAAAGCATAGGTGATTACCATGCAAAAAATGTTTTTTAACTTAAGTTGCTCTTGGAATAGAACAATCACTAGGAAGTGCTATGTCAACCTTTTTGATGCATCCCTGGTTACTCCTGTGACCTGTGGGTCAGTCAGAATTGCAGACACTCCTCCTGTGGCAAACGGTCTCTTTGACAAAAGAGCAGGACAGATGAGAAGTGGACACCTTCAACAAGAATTTCAAAGACCAGACACTAAATCAAATTTGTCTGGATATAGACCTGTGTAAGAGTCAGAGCACAAGTCCCACAAGCTGTTCATCAGCATGGAAAGATCATCAAAATTCAAGCTGCTGCAACCAAGACTGGGCTTCAGGTCTGCTAGTCTTCCTGCTGAGTGTGGGGCCATCACCCAGGAAGTTAATTCCACTGGCATGAGCCCAGAGCACCAGTCTTCTGCCTGCCTACCAAGTCCAGTGGATCCTATGAGGAGAGCAGCTGAAGGAAGCGAGGCCTAGCAGAAATCATGTTATAAATGTTTCCTAAAATGAGAAGTCTGGTCCGGTCAGGACCATTGCTAGAGTGCCAGCTGATTGCTGGGGCTTGCACACATTGACTATCAAGGCCTCAACAAGACTGTGTGTGATGACTAGAATGTACAACATCTGAAAGTCACCTCTTTTATTGAATGCGGAATAACCAGCCCCATTAGAAGGGAAGGGCGACTTGGGTACATTGCCCAGTATGACGGTAGGTCACCAATCTTAGGAGACTACAAGTATTATTTAGTGGGCTGTTGATATAAGTTGTGTGCATGTATTAAATACTACTTTGATCCCAAAAGTGAGTATTTGACTGGACTTGCATTCTATTGGGGTGGGCTGTCATGTTATTGGGTTTGCTGTCTTTGTATGCCTTGCACCTACCTCTCCACTCCCACCAAAAGGGAACTTTTTACTCTGAAAAAAGTAGCTTGCTAGCAAAGTTCCTGTCTTTGCAGCCAGAACCTTATTTTCCTCAGTGAAGAGCCTCAAAGACCTTTTTTGTAAATTTGAAAAGTATTAAAAAAAACTGTTGGTCAGTTCTACCTGATTATTTTGCGCAAAACATCTAATTTTCAGTTTAGGGTGCTCTTTTATTTTCTGACCTTTGTCACATTATAATTTTATTTTGTACTTCTAAGAATTCTCAAGTCAATACATTCACTGTTTAGAATTTCCAAGTTTTCATTTGAAGTTAAATATCTTATAAAGTTTGTAATATGGTTTTGCGTTGTTTGACAGCCCTTACTTTCTGCATGAAGGGCTTTGAGTCTACTTACCTCCCAGACAGCGAAGTCATAGTTTAACTTTACATGTTATGTTATTTAAGTCTTGATAAAGCGCACAACTCATTCCCAAAGAGAGATCTCAGTGCTGAATCAGCAGGTATGTGTGGTAGAGGCAGCATTAAAACAACCAGGTTTGAAGGTGTTTTTTTTAATTCAGCTAGTTTTGGGTACATGCGAATGAACAGAGGCAGTTTGTTCCAGTGGAGCGTAGCCAGATAGGAAAGGCTCTGCCTCCGTATTTGGCGGTGTGAATCAGTCAGGGGCATAGAAGAGATTGGTTGCTTGATCACAAGTTCCTGCTTTGAAAGTAAGGTATGAGATTATTCTGGAGGTATTATGGGCCTGGTCCTGACAGATTTGTATATCAGGCAGAGCAATCTAAGCAGTGCTCTCTTGCGAATGGGGAGCAAGTGTAGTGCTCTAAGTATCGGGCTGATGAGGTTCTTGGAGGAAAGTGGTTTGCCGTAAATGCAGCAGTGTTTTGGACTACTTGTAGTTTCGACAGAAGGGTGACCTTTGACCCTGCATGCAGGCAGGCCACTCTCCACACCACCGACCAGCTGCTACTGCACCTTTGGCCACATTATCCTGTTGTTTTCTTTTAGCTGCCTGATACTCCTTCCGTGACCTCACCTCCTGTCTGCTCCTATCTTTCTCCCCAGGTCCTCCACCACCGTATTCCTGCCGTTTTTTTTTCCCCGATTGCCGCCGCTGCGTCCATGCGGCCCCGCCCCCCTGCAGCCCCATTGGCCACCCGCCTCCCCGCTGATCCTCCCTCCCTCCCTCTGCCCCTCTTAAAGAGGCAGCGCAGTGGTGTAGGAGCGACCTTTGACTCTGCGTGCAGGCAGTTTGCTCCCCACGCCACCGAACGGCTGCTGCTGCTCCTTTTGCCTCATTATCCTGTTGTTTTCTTTTAGCTGCCTGATACTCCTTCCATGACCTTACCTCCTGTCTGCTCCTATCTTTCTCCCCAGGTCCTCCACCACCGTATTTCTGCAGTTTTTTTCCCGATTGCCGTCGCTGCGTCCATGCGGCCCCGCCCCCCTGCAGCCCCATTGGCCTCCCCCCTCTCCACTCCCGCCTCCCAGCTGATCCTCCCTTCCTCTACCCCTCTTATGGAGGCCGCGCTGCAGATGCGCAGCGGACGCGCGCCGCTGGCGCGCCAAAGGCAAGCCTTTCTGCGCCCGTCCGCGCCTGGACCGCACCCAGCACCATAATCCCTTCCCCACGCGAAATCCACGATGCCAGACTCCGATATGACATCAACACTCTCCTCGCACTCAATACCGGCCGAGACCACCGGTGCTTCCAAGTCTCCCCTAAATGCACCCACGGACCTTTCTCGTGCCGCACCTGCGACTTCACCTGCGACCGATCCACCAAACCTCCAGGGACCGGACCAAACCACCTCCGCTGCATACTCCTGAACAACCGTTCCGCACGCAAACCTGCTCGACGCCTCCGGCCCAGACGTCGCCTTCCTGACCGAAACCTGGTGGAACAACTCATTGGCGCCTAAAATCTCCATAGCCATCCCGGATGGCTACAAGATCACCCGCAGGGATCGCGACAACGGAATCGGAGGAGGCTTAGCCATCGTCCACAAGCCACCCTCAAGGTCCACACCCACGCAGATGACACCCTCAACACCGTCGAACACCTGCACTTCCGGATCCACACTGACCCCAACACCACCCTCAGAGGAACACTTATCTACAGACCCCCCGGACTCAGTTCAGCGACTCCATCGCCGACCTCGCCAGCACCCACGCACTCACCTCCATGGACTACATCCTCCTCGGAGACCTGAACTTCCACATCGAGAACAACAACGACACCAACTCCGCCACCCTGATCGACAACCTCGCCAACCTCTGCTTCAGACAGCTTGTCACCGCACCCACCCACGCTGCCGGCCATACTCGATCCCGTCTTCTCCGCAAGCACCCACGTCGCCTTCAACCACACCACCGAACTCCACTGGACCGACCACCGCTGCATCCATTTCACCTTCAAAAAACCAACCACGCACCACCGTACCCAACAACTGCTCCACCGCTGCTGGAGCAAAGTCATCGAAGATCAGCTGACCTCCACCCTCGCCCAGAACCCACCCACAGACCCCACCAACCCGGAGGACGCTGCCCACAACCTCAGACAATGGATCAACGACTGCTCCAACACCTTCGCCCTGCACAAGAAACCCTCCAACAGCCACTCCAGCAAGAAAGCATCCTGGTTCACCGAAGAGCTCCAGACCTCCAAATGTACTTGCCGGAACCTGGAGAAGATATGGCTCCACGATCGTACACCAGACAGCCACGCAGCCCACAAGGACGCCACCCGCAGACATCACCAACTAATCAGAACAGCCAAGAAATATTCCTTCAAAGCCCGCCTGGACATCAACGCACACGACAGCAAAGCGCTTTTCAGCATAGTGAAGGAACTCTCCAACCCCAGCGCCAACACCAACGACATCCTACCCTCACAAGAGCTGTGCGACTCACTGGCCACCTTTCTTCCACCGCAAGATCACTGACATCCACGACAGCATCAGCACCACGACTGCCCCAACTACAACTGTTTCCGCCCCCCGTGAACACCACCTGCACCAACCGCCTGACCTCCTGGTCCCACATCAATGACGACGAAACACACAAGGTCATGAACTCCATCCACTCAGGATCTCCGTCAGACCCCTGCCCACACCACGTATTCAACAAAGCAGACGGAACCATCGCACCCCAACTACGGAAGGTCATAAACATCTCCTTCGAGACGGCGACATTCCTGGAAAACTGGAAGCACGCCGAAATCAACCCCCTCCTCAAGAAGCCCGAGGTGGACCCTAAGGACCTCAAAAACTTCCAGCCCATCTCCCTGCTCCCTTTTCCGGCGAAGGTCATCGAGAAAATCGTCAACATGCAACTGACCCGCCACCTTGAGGACAGCAACACCCTAGATCCGTCCCAGTCCGGATTCAGACGCAACCACAGCACCGAGACAGCTCTCATCACCGCCACAGACGACACCAGGTGCCAACTAGACAACGGCGAAACAGCAGCCCTCATCCTCCTGGACCTATCAGCCGCCTTCAACGCGGTCTGCCACCGTACACTAGTGACACACCTCCAAGAAGCTGGTATCCAGGAGAAGGCCCTAGACTGGACTACGTCCTTCTTCACCGGCAGAACCCAGAGAGTCCGCCTTCTACCTTTTCTATCCGAAGCCACCGACATCTGCGGCGTTCCCCAGGGCTCATCCCTCAGCCCGATCCTGTTCAACATCTACATGGCCCCCCTCGCACAAGTGGCCCACCAGCACGACCTAAACATCATCTCCTACGCCGACGATACCCAGCTCATCCTCTCCCTCACCAAAGACCCGCGCACTGCCAAGACCAACCTCCACAAGGGAATGAAGGCCGTCGCTGAATGGATGAGGAGCAGCCGTCTACAATTGAACTCTGACCAGACGGAGGTCCTCATCCTTGGCCCCACCCCCCTCTGCCTGGGACGAATCCTGGTGGCCGACCGCACTGGGAACAGCACCAACACCTACGGACCACGCGCGCAACCTAGGATTCATCCTAGACTCCTCCCTCTCCATGGCAAAGCAGGTCAACGCCGTTACCTCCTCCTGCTACAACACCCTCCGCATGCTCCGCTGGATCAACAAGTCGATCCCGACCAAAACTAGAAGAACGGTGACCCAAGCCCTCGTCAGCAGCAGGCTAGACTACGGCAACACACTCTACGCAGGGATCCCGGCCAAACACCTACGTCATCTGCAACGCATCCAAAACGCCTCCGCCCGACTGATCCTCAACATATCTCGCTGCAGCCACATCACCCCCCATCTGAGAAACCTACACTGGCTCCCCGTCAACAAGAGGATAACATTCAAGCTCCTCATCCACGCACACAAAGCACTCCACAACACCAGACTGGCCTACCTGAACTGCAGACTCCGCTTCTACACCCGCCAGCTCCGCTCCGCCAGCCTCGCCCTCGCTGCCGTCCCCCGCATCCAACGAGCAACATCCGGTGGCAGGTCCTTCTCCTTCCTCGCCACAAAGACCTAGAACACCCTCCCCGCCCACTTACGACTGACCCAAGACCTGCTCACCTTCAGAAAACTCCTCAAGATCTGGCTCTTCGAGCAGTAACAGCACCCCCCTCCCCTCAGCGCCTTGAGACCCTCACGGGTAAGTAGCACGCTTTACAAATTGTCTGATTGATTGATTGATTGATTCATTTGAGGCAAGAAACCGGGGATTGCCATAATCTAGGCGACTGATGATTAGAGTCTGTGTGAGTGTTTTGCATAAGCTCAATGGTAGCTATCTAAAGATTCTTTTGAGCAGATGCATAGTGCCAAAACAGGTGCCACATGTGGAGGCAATCTGGTCTCGCATTGATAGCTGTTCGTCGAACCGTATGCCCAGGTTTTTTGTGGTGCTACTGGACAAAAGGAAGGGGCCCAGTTCTGACAGCCACCAATCCTCCATCCAGAAAGTCCGAGCTCTGCCAAACAGTAGAATTTCTGTCTTGCCCCCGTTGAGTTGAAGACTGTTGAGGATCATCCAGATGGCAATCTCCTTCACTCAGATGAAGAATCTGTTTGACACTCTCAATATCCTGCCCAAATGAAATGACAATTTGAGTCGTCTACTTATGAAAATGTCTCAAACCCAAAGGATTTAATTAGTCGGGCTAATGGGGCTACATATATATTAAAAAGTGTAGGGCTTAAGGAAGAGACCTGAGGAACTCTTTTTTTTTTTCAGGAGGATGGTCCTGGAATTGAATGTACCCATGGAAACTGTTTGGACTCTGTATTTGAGGAAGTCTACCAGCTAGTCCAAGGCTGATCCCCTCACACAATAACTCCAAATTCAAAATGTATTAATGTCTGCATTTACATTAGATCTTAGAGATCCTAGCGCACTGGTCACATGAAATGTTCAGGGCATAGTCTGTGATGGGTAATTCCATCCCTACCTCCAGTATACTTGAACACAGGTAGGTAAGAACTGTGATTGCTATTGCGATCTAAACACAAATGTAATGGGTAAATAATAGCCACAAGAATGGAACCTATTTCCTTTGAAATTGTTCGTATAAATTTCAGGGTCTTCATGAACTGGTCTTTAGCAGAAGGAAAATTGATGGTTCTCAATTTTTTGGCTCCGCGGGCAGTGCTTCATTTGTTGGACAAATGGCTCTGTAGTAGAATGAGAAAAGGTTTCTGAAAGCAGTTGCTCTTAAATGGCCTCCGTAGATGGGCTTCTCAGATCTCATCGAGATGACATAACATTTCTGGGCATGGCGGATCTCCTATATAGACCCCTGTGCAGAATCCTCCACCCCCATCTTACCATCGCCAAACTGGTATGCATGAGTCAGACATTCTTGCTGTTTCTATATCTACATGAGTCTCAGGAATGTACTGACTAACTTGGAGAAGAGAAGCAACCATCCTTCATGATGTCCTGTGCTTCTAAGTTGCCATATCTCCTTCAGCGAGTGTAGTCTTGTGTAAAATAAGCTCCCATTATGGTACACTGCAGCTATCAAAGCAGACAGGAAAGTCCTTTGCAAGATTATTTACTGTTGATTTAAAGACTTTTAGTAATAGGCATCACAAAGGTATTACCCCCAGTTGGAAAGTCATCTCCCTCTTGTGTACTTAATGTTATGATTTCCAAAATATTTATTCCCACATATAAATCTATGCAGCATATTCCCTGGGAACAAGCTATTGTGGTGGCAGTGATCTCTGCATGCACAGTTAGGAGGATAACAACACTCTGCTCCGAGCGCTGTACTGTTTTAAACAGCAATAAAAGTAATCTTGATAATTCTTGAACTCATCCACCCTTCCTGCCAAAATAGGACTCTGATTTCTGTATAAATAAAGCCATTTCTCTGCTCACATTTTTCTTTTTTGTAACTATATGACGTCTAAATTTAAGCGATCCACACTTGGGGTACGAGAAGGGGGTTGGCATTTTATCTAGAGAAAACAAATAACCTCGCTATAGTAAGAAATGTCAGTTAGTTGTACTATACAAGGTCCCTTTTGCATTAGGCACTTTCAAATTAACTAAAAGTATTTTTTCCAGCCTTAAGGTACGAGTGTTTTGACAAAGAACCTTAAACTGTGTTACAACAAAATTGCAACAGAAGACGTAAGATAACTACAAAGTATGAAGTGATTGGACATAAGATATAAACCTGCAGCTACATCAGAGGGCTTGACTTTAGGAGACACTGCATGCAAAGTATGCTCTTGCAATGGTACAGAACAAATTAGACCTAATGCTGCACTGTTTTGTCATTAACTTAAAAGCGGCAGAATCGTTGGTAATATGAGGCAAATCACACCATCGTTACATGCCTGTCTCCAAAGAGTTATTCTTTGCACTTGTGAATACAGCTTTGCCTTTTGATTCATTTCCTGTGTCTTCATTTCAACTACAGGTGGTGTTTAAAGAGTGCTTTGGTTGGTGACAGCATTGCAGGAATAGTCCCTTGACTCGTGTAGTTTTCTGAGCTCTGTTCTCTTGGTAGAGGGTGTAGGATGCGTTGCCCCCTTCAAGGTTTTTCATAGTAGCCACTAAAAGTTCAATTGCGAACAGAAGTGTACCTGAGCATCCACCGGAGGGGTGCCAAGAGTCTACTGCTAATTTCCCTTTCCTCTAATCCTTTTTCTCCTGCCCCATGAATATGATAACTAAATTCCAGTTGAAAAGGCAAACAGTGAATTAGATAGAGCACTGTACTGTGTGGCCTGTACTAAGAACCTCTATTCTGATTCTGCTATGGCTGTACTTGGTTGTACTTGGTTGTACTTGGTTAGATCTGCTATGGTACTTCAAACGTCTGTAGACTACGTCCTTCATCTTTATTGGCTAGGTCTCTTTCAGTCTACACCATTATAACTCTTATGTGTCTCCTCGATAACTGCTTGGCTTTTCTGATAGCTGCATTACACACTCGAACAGTGACTGTTCACGGTTTGCTCTTGTATTCATATACATAGTCAGCCCTCTTGTAGGCTATATAATCTAATCTTTCCTCACTCTTGTTTCCAAACCTGAACTCAAGGATATCTTATTTCTTGTCTTCCTGGGTTACTCCCCTTTTTCTTTTCCAAATTGCCTATGTGTTAAGTCACATTCTAGTTAGGTTTCCTCTTACAATTGTGCATTTCTGTCTTGCTCAAGCGATCATTCATCCGTGCATTCAGGTAATGCGTGTACAGTATACTTAAAATCTCAGTCTGTCGTACGTGTAAACAAGTCCACTCCATAGCAGAGTACAACTCTACTCCCTCTTCAAGTTTTTAAAAGATATGCTTTCTCAGTTGAGTCATTACAGGTGATGGATCATTTCTACTGTTGAGCTTCCTCTTCTGCTGTGAAAAGTCTGAATGCGGAGGCAGACTTGGACGAAACAGTTCTGCAGTCTCATCAAAGGTTACATATAAGCAAAGGCTGAGATGAACCAAGATGTTTAGTCTACTCTAGTTTAGACTCTGGGTGTTATGTGAATTGACTTTTATTGGAGGTCTCTGTGCCGATCCTTTGCTGAAATGGAGACCGGCAACCACTTTCTGGCAGGATTTTCATAGTTTGATGCACCCATGATGGCCACTTGACATCCGTAGAAGCTTGTATTGTGTGACCCCAGAAAGCTAACATCCATCTATATTGGTAACCATCCATCTATATTGGTAACCAGGAGAGAAAATCTGCTACAACAGCGTGTTCTATTTTAGGGATTTGAAAGCAGCCACCTGTAGGTCTATCCACTACTACGGTCTACAGTAGGACTCCAGACCCAGATGTCCATGTGGGTCAGGTATCTTTGCACAATCTGTTAAATGTAAATTATTTTCCTCATTTCGTATGCTTTTTCTCATTGTTGATGATATTATTTTTTAAATGAGCTTGTGATTCAGTTTAATGTTCATGGCTATCGATGGATATGCCTTAATGGAGAACTTGTAAACCTAGTTCTCATCATAAGAATCTTTATTAATGTCATAGAAAGTCACCCCTCTTGCAATGTTTTCTGTACGAATCGGAATTTAGAATTGTGCTGTTCTGTTTAAATAAATAAATAAGACACCAATTGCTATGGCAGGAGACCTGCTCCTTGCAGACAGTTGCATTATTATACTGCCTGTAAAATGTGCTACCGATCTAACTTCGCCATCTTTTCTTTTATTTTCCTTTCACAAAGGGTTATCATGACTGAGATCAGCAGACATATTCCACTTTAGCCTTTTATCTATTCGTTATTAGTTTCTTTTGGAAAGAAACAATAGTCCTGTTAATGTTGCCTTTACTCAAAGGCGCACAGAGGCATAACGATCTCTTAAAATGAGTGTGTACATATCTATACTTAATGAAACGAAGAAGAAATGATGGTAAGCTGTGGTGAGAACTCTTTAAAGTATGTTTAAAAAATCTTAAATTCACTCAAAAAGACAAAGCCCAGCCATGTGTGTGAATTAAAACCGAAAACCACTGAAATTCACAAGGAGGGGTTAATACCACAATCCATAACTCGCACAACAGCCTTGCAAACCATAACTTGCGCACCAAATGTAGTGCTCATGACCTCACCTTTGATGTGAGACTCAATAGTAAATGTTGTAAACCAGTGCTTCCCAAGTTTTTTGACCCATGACCCATTTTTTTAGAACGACAAACTTTCATGACCAACCTAACTTTAATGGACATGAGGCCGGAGTTTAAAAATTTTTTTTTTAACCAAAGCGTCTGTGGTTTCGCACTATCATTTACAGACAGGGCCGGACTGGCCATTGCGGGCACCAGGCAATCCCCCGGTGCGCCGCACGGGTGGGGGCCGGTTTTGGGCCCCTGGGGGCCGATTTTGTTACAGGGCCATTTTTGCAGCATAGCTGCAAAATCGGCCCTGTAACAAAATCGGCCAAAAACCGGCCCTGGCATAAAGCTCGGCGGCACCCCCAACCCCTCCCCGGGTGGGAGGGGGGGCTGCCGAGCACTTTGCCAGGGCCGGTTTTGGTTCCCAGTTTACAGACCGCACATTTACCATTTAAGTGGCCACTAAAGTTGCAACATTATATTTCACACAGATGGTAATGTGTGGCAATCAGGTTTTAGTGAATGTTATGCATCACTAAGTAAAGTATCTTGTTTTGATCCTATTAAAATCTTTGTTTCTATCAGACTTTGGAATTACAAAAAAGTGCTTAATTTCTTTTACTTTCCTAGCTGCTGAATATGTACAGATAATTTACAAAAAATGACATCCTACAGCCTTTCCTTTCACACCTTCTGTACCCAGCGAGACCGTACCATAATTCACTTTTCTTTCACTGACTGCAAAGTGAGAGGTTTGTTAACACCAATACTCATGTTAAAAAATAAATAAAATAATAAGCTGCAATTTGTTCTGAGACATAGCCTATCATCTGATCTGTCTTGAAGTGCAGCATAAGTGACGAAATAAATATAGAATTGAAAGGCAACGTTCTTGCTTTTAGTGGACATCCCACCAAAAACGAATCCCCACCCAACCGTGGGTCGCAAACCACAGTTTGGAAACACTGTTTTAAATAATCTTACATATATTATACATCATACTACTCTTTAACCTCATGAAATGTATGAGTGTAGCATTATTTATTGGTTAGAGTGTGTAGTCTTCTCTAAATATGCTCTGATTTTAGATGTTGCTACCTATATGTATAAATACTGTGAGGTCATAGGCATTGCATTATCTGTGTGAGTTATACTTAGCGTAGCTGGTGTACGAGTTAGGAACTTAGGGCTATCCCTGGCCATGCTCCGTGGGCCATAGGATTTGGTCTGCAGCCAGCTCTGTTGCTCAATCCCTGCTGTGCACAGCCTTTTCCTGACCCTGTGTATTTAAAAAAATACATTTTTAAGAGTCCTCGGACCCTCCTTTCGATCCTGAAACCACACAGTATACCCAACAAGGGCACAAGAGCCTTTATCCAGGGGATGCAGACCCTTTCATCGGGGTTCATCGACCTCACCCCGGGGGCTTCGCTGGGGACTGCAAACCCAGAATTTGAGGTCCATGAACCCTGCAGCCAAATTGTTTTTTTGTTTTGTTTTTAATTCTTAATTTCATGAAAGGTGGGATTCTCTTTGGAGCCTATCCACTTGAGTCAGGGGGCCAGAGGATGACTCCTTATGGCACCTTCATTTTTTTCAGGACACTGGGACTGAGACCTTGTGCAGTGTAATAAATAATTTGTGCAATATTTTTTTCAAGTTGCAGCCAGAGAGCTTTGGTTTTAGTTCACAGACCCGAAATTGAATACTGAATCAAAAGCTATTTCATCCCACTAGGATTTGATTTTTATATTTTTTTAATTTGTGTCTGTGGATGAAACTGACCCCAACATTTGTGGACCAACTCTTTGCATATATTTTGCATTCTAAGTTTGAGTGACAGGTCGACTTAATTTGAGGCCTACAAAAATCTTATGTTTGAGGCATGTGAGCAGCAGATTGTACACTTTTGCATAGATTGCCATCTGGTGTTGGGCTCTTATGTTTGCATGTTGTTTTGTCTTCGAACCCCCTTTCGACACGCAATCACTGCAAAGTGACGGTATTGTCTCAATCATGTACCCTTCGACACGCATTCTTGAAGACAACTTTAAAAAAACTTTTAAAAAACTTGCGAGCTTCGACGCGAGCCGCTGGGCCTACCCGCATCAGCAACGACAGACGTCGATGGAACGTGGTGCTAAATTCCCACAATCAGACCTCCACTCCGTCTGTAATCTGTGCTTCTCTCCAGAACATCGAGAGGACAACTGTAAGGCTTGTCTATCCTTCAAGTCCAAGAAAACCGTATGGTTCATCGAGCTAGACGCCACGAGATGTCCAGAGGCACTGGCTCCAATCTGGACTTCTTCCCTCCAGGCCCCAACAGTCTCCCGGAACCAGAACAGGAAGAACAGGTCTCGCTCTCCGAAGCAGATGACTCCGACGTCAAAGACGCAGTCACCCCAGCTCAGCGGACCGTGAGTACCGAGACCCCCTGCCCCACCCAAGCTCATACCAAAGGCTCCGGTGACACCTTCGCCTCCGAAACACAAAGACAAGCCTTCCGGCTCTGATGCCAGCCATCCGGTCCCGAACACCTTTGGCACCAAAAACAAAGTCTCCTAAGATGCCGCATCCCCCTCCGTCGGCACCGGAAAAACATTAGGCACCGAAACCGCCAAAAGACCCCTCAGCACCGAAACCACCGGATAAATCTTTGGCACCAAAGACCTTGGAGCTGAAACCATCAAAGGAGAAGCCTCCCAAACAGAAGCCTCTGGAGCCAAAACAATACGCACCGAATGTCTCGGAGCCAGGGAAAGCTCCTAAACCGGACTCTGTTGCTAAACAACCAAAACAGGTTCCTAAGGAAAAATCTTCCACACAAAAGAAAACTATTGACTCCGAAGAACTTTTTCTCCCGGATCCAAAACAGACCACCATCTCTATCCATCCAAAGACTGGTCATATAGTTTCTACATTACCTGGAAAGAGGAAACCAGAAAATGTACCACATGCACCGGTTCTTCCAAAGAAATTACACATGGCCACTAATACTTCACCACCTCCTTCACCCCTCCACCAATTAACACTAATCTACTGATTTCGCCAGTACATTCTTCAGAACATATTTTCCCCCAACTAGAGGATAGTGACTATGTACATGGGGATGGGCAAGGAGCTGACAATATAATTCCATTACACACTGATGATACTGATGAACCAACCACAGGATCCAGACCCATGGCATGACTATAATACCGATCCTGGCTTACATAATGATCCAGATTTCTACCCCTCAGAACCATCTCCGCCAGATGACTATGTGGGTTTTGCCCAATTAATAAATAATTCAAAAAGGGGGGTGGTGATGAGTATCTGAATTAAGCAGAACACTCCTACCCAGTCAAAAGATCAGGGCTTGATCCATCACCGTTTTTTTGCTCAATGCACCATCCCAGTTCAGAACCTGGCTACATGCAAATTAGTCTGTCCCTGGCCCAGTGCATCATGGGAACAGGGCAGACCAAACTACCAAGCCAATTCTTGACTGGAAAGGAAACAAGCTTCCGGGGACCGGTTTCTGGCATTACAGCCGTCTTCGGCCCGGCTTGCTTGAATCCTGATGGTGCAGTGAGCAAGGGACTCACATCTGAGCATACCCTTCCACACTTGTGGTGGCCAAAACGATTCAAAAAGGGGGGTGGTGATGGACAGAGTATCTGAATTAAGCAGAACACTCCTACCCAGTCAAAAGATCAGGACTTGATCCATCACCGTTTTTTAGCTCACTGCACCATCCCAGTTCAGAACCTGGCTACATGCAAATTAGTCTGTCCCTGGCCCAGTGCATCATGGGAACAGGGCAGACCAAACTACCAAGCCAATTCTTTACTGGAAAGGACCACTCCCTTTTTGAAACAATTAATAAATAAGGCAGCAACATACCATGGAGTCAAACTACACTCAGACCCTCGACAAGAGCATTTTCTTCTAGAAACCTTTGACCAGCCACACAAATCTCATGTCTTGCCAATGCTAAAAGGTCTTCTTAAACAAAGAACACCAAAGGGCCTTCACTCTACTCAGTAAGGCGGAGTCAATATAACATTGAAATGGAACAAGTGCCAGTAGTGAGTTCTATTACCTAAATCATTTAATGTTCAGATCCATGAAACTAAATCAACAGGTCCACACTGTTTAAAGTGCCATTATTCATTTTATTTGTCACCAAGCTTTTTAATTGCTAATCAAAAACACTCTATACAAACTGTATATTTACAGGAAAACCATCAAAAACATACTTAGTGAAAATCACTGAACAACAAAGACACCCACAATCATTCAATACATCCCTTCATTCATTCCCTCAATCATTCAACACCATTCAACCCACACACCACGCACATGCCTCACCGGGTCGGGCCAAACTTAAAAATGTAAAGGTGGCCACATACCAGGGAGGCCTACTCCACAAAAAGTCAAACAACCATCCAATGACACTACAATCTCACAGTGGCGCACACCTAAGTCAAAACTTCCACAGTCTACAATGTACAACAATTATTTACATTGCACCAGTGGACGACCTAATTGACAACTAGGTTTGTTTGACAAAAACAAACAAAAAAGGTTGACGCGTTTCGAACCCAACAAGTTGCAGGGTTCTTATCAGGACCACAGAATCTAAAATAAAGAGAGAAACAAATACTCTTATTTAATTGGAAAGCATCTATAAATGATGGGTCAAGAAAACACCAGCCACGGTGCATGCAGCCTCCCTAAGTCATGCGGCAGAATGAATCTGCTGTATCAAGAATGAAGAAATAAGGGAGTGTCTAGAAAAAACAAATTGACAGAAAGACAGTCTTACAAACCATTCCTCTAGCAAAATATTCGTCCTCTCTAGTCACACTACAAGATGTTGAAAAGACTTTCAGGGAGGTGTTTCCAGCGAGTCTTCACACAAGTTTAAGTTGCTGAAATGAATTCCATGCACCTGCCAAGCAAGGACCAGCGTTTTAATACTACATGATGCTCCAATCACAAAAGCGCATACTGGTGAAAAAGCAACCAAGGCATACCTGGTAAATGCAAGTTCCCAGAGTGTTAAGGGTGATCTTCGTTTGCTGTGTTCAAATATATATTCCACCATATACTGAAACGAAAACACAGCGATTTTTAGTTGCTCGGTGTAGGTTAGCAGTCCGTTTAAAGTATTTAGTGAATCGTACCACAATAGTCACCTGAAACGCTGAAGTCTAGTGAGGTGTCCGGACGGGTTTTCGAAAGCTCCGAAATCTGAAAACTCAGGTGACTATTACAGGAGCACCTCTTTGGACCTGCAGTGGACACATCTTTGGAAAAGATAAAAAAGGACTCAGACTGCCAAGTTCATGGAAGCCCTACAGTTACCCTCTACTAGAGGCTCTTTGTGCCGCTCCTTCTATAGAGCAGGCTCAAAAACAAATTCACAAGATCACCTTTCCTCTTCCTACAAAAGTCCCAACCAGGGCTCCTTTTCCAGATGATACTCTAGAGTAGGTTACAGAGGTAACAACAATAAGGGCAGAGGCAGGGGTAATAACACCCACAGCTCCCCTAACAACAAACAGTGACTTCCCTGTGCTTCCCCCTGATCATCCCACTCCTGTCGGAGAACGTCTCTCACAGTTCCTACCTGTCTGGAATTCCATCACAACAGACAAGTGGGTAAGACAAATTATCCAGTATGGTTATTGCCTGGAACTCACTTCTACCCCTCCCAACATTCCTCCCAAACAGCGTCCAATGTCATGTGAACACCTGACACTTCTCAAACAAGAGGTTCTTGCACTATTACAAAAACATGCATTAGAGCCAGTTTCCTTGCCTCATCAAGGCACAGGGGTCTATTCCCTCTATTTTCTCATTCCAAAAAAGAACGACTCTCTCAGGCCAATACTGGACCTCAGACCGCTCAACTTTTACATCCAATCAGACCACTTCCACATGGTCACTTTACAACAAGTGCTCCCACTACTTCAGCAAGGCGACTTTCTCTCCACTCTAGATCTAAAGGACGCCTATTTCCACATTCCCATCCATCCAGCTCACAGAAAATACCTCAGGTGTGTGGTAGATGGTCAACACTACCAATTCAAAGTTCTACCATTCGGGGTCACCACGGCACCCAGAGTTTTCACCAATGGCCTCGCAGTGGTTACAGCCCATTTGAGAAAACAGCACATTCATGTCTTCCCTTATTTAGACTACTAGTTCATAAAAGCAAAATCCCACAACAGCTGTGTTCAACACACCCTCAGCACAATACAACTGCTTCACAGTAAATCTGGCCAAATCCCACCTCCAACCGTCCAGAATAATACAATACCTAGGAGCTACAGTAAACACTTCCACAGCCCTAGCATATCCCATCCCAGTCAGGATATCTGCTATACAAGCGCTCGTTCAAAGATTTCAACCACAACACTCACTACCAGCACAAGTGTTCATGCAATTAATAGGAATGATGGCCTCTTGCATTTTTCTCTGTTCCTCATGCAAGGCTTCAAATGCGTCCATTACAAGAGTGTTTGGCACGTCAGTGGAACCAGGCTCAAGGACAGCGAACAGATCTGGTGTTGGTGAACGACCGCACACATCGCTCTCTACAATGGTGGAATACATAGAACCTTTCCAAAGGGCGATCGTTCCTCGAGCCAGTCCCACAGACAGTGCTAACACTGATCGCTCACCGGATGGGGAGTTTATCTTCAAACCCATACCATTCAGGATATCTGGGCACCACAACAAAAGCAATTTCAAATCAACTACCTGGAATTGTTAGCAATATTTTTAGCATTGAAATCTTTTCAACTACACCTTCTAAGCAAAGCTGTCCTGATTCATACAGGCAACATGACAGCAATGTACTACATACAAAAGCAAGGGGGGCACACTCCCTACAGCTCTCACACCTAGCTCAAAGCATATGGAGATGGGCATTCCGCAAAATATATACCTCCTTGCAGAACACCTTCCAGGGATACACAATCACATTGCAGATCTGCTCAGCCGTGAAGCACAGCAGATCCACGAATGGGAATGTCATGGAGATGGGCTTTGCCTTTATACTGTGTTAAGTTAGCATGAACTTATTAGAAGTTTAAACGCCATTTTTCCTCTCTGCTGCTTCTGCACACGGCACACAATATTATAAATGTTTAGAGTCTAGCAAAATATTTTGCTTCACACAAGAATATGTTTTCCTATAGTATCAGCCCTGCTTGGTAAGCTATGTCTGAACAGTGAGTGCCGAGGCCTTCAAGGATATTTCAACACAGTGGTTGTTGTTCGATCTGATCAGCCCACGTCCTAGACATAACACATATGCAGCTGTGGCCACCTCTGATTTTGGCGCGTTTAATAATGCACTGCGCAGAGCATGCATACACAGTTTGGAGAACATTCGCATGCAGAGAGCTGGCGTAGAAAATGTTGTGATTCCTTTCTACTAGGACCAGAGGTATGGGGCGGCCCTTATAAACCCAAAGAGACCTTCTGTAGATATAATATAATATACTACCAAGGGAGGGTAAGACTGAGGTGCGATTTAGCCTTCATCCCTTTAGCATTTTAACATGCTTTCTCCTTTTGTATTTTATGGAATAGTAACTATGCTAATAACCTTGTTGCTTATAATATGTTTGCTTGTATTAGCTAAGATACTGCGCTTGAGAACACGGCCCTAGAAATAAATATTTCAAACTTGCACGTGTCTTAATTTACTCCTCGTTCTGGACTGGTATGATAGTATAACGAAAGAGTGTTCACGTGTTCCACGTTACCTGAAGTATTATAAGTCCATGTTCTGGGTTGTCTAATCATTGGGGATATGGAAGAACCAATGAGACACTGATTGCTAGTCTGGTAGGGATTTTGGATACTAAGTTGAGTTTTGGTTCATCCTAATTCACTGAGGTTCCAAGTCTCTATGCACAGTTCTGTGTAGGAGCAGAATCCCTGCGACATGGCGCCCAACCGTTGGTGGTCTTACTACATGACACTTGAGTAGTGCTTCTATCAGTCCTTAACCCCTTCACTATTGTTTCCGGATAATAGTAGTGTTGGACAAACCTACCTATAGATAAATAGGTCTTTTCAAGCTTAAATCAGTTCAAACGGTTTCTTTTTTAATTACTACCCAGTTGTGCTACAAAGTTTGCTCATTGTACCTCTTTCTTACTGTGTCGTTATGGCTGACGTTGATATACCGCAGCATAGTCACATTGCGGTATGCAATCATTTACAAGCTTGTAACGTTGGCATGGAGGGCATGGTGGTTATTATGGTTGTGAGTGCGGAAGTGGCTTACCCTTTTGAGATTTTCTTCTTGTGGGTGACCTTCCCAGCTGTGAATGCAAATCGACACATATACTCCCACAGCCGTTCCCGCAGAATATGCTCCGCATAGGACACAGGAAGTTCCGATTGGCAGAACCGAGTTTGGTTAATGGCGCCCTACCCCACACGTTATTGATACCAAGACTAGGTCCTTTGTCCATTCCAGGCGCTACTTGGCCTGTTTTGGCTGGAATCACACCGCATCCTCTAGCAGGTGTGTGTCCCCTTGCAGATATAAGACGACTACATACAGTCACGATTAGCGTTATTAGGTCGTTAGTACAGTACATTACCCGCAATCTCCCAGGCGGGGCCCCAGGTGTTGCGGCACTTCCAGCCGGACCGAGCGGAATGAAGCTCTGTCCCGTGATGGTCAACGCAGTGATGGGCAAGCGCCCCCAGAATAAGGATGATTTACCTTTCTGGCTTGCCGAGAAGTTTGACCAGCTGGAAGCAGTATTTCCTAACACGACTCCTGTTGAGAAACACAGGATTCTGACAATTAGTTTGCTTAATGACTTGATTCCGGAGGCTGGTGACTGTGAGTCTTGGGGTAAGATTTTTGCAGAGGTGTATACGAGGTGCTTCGGCACTCCGTCAATGACCGTCCTTCCCTCGGTCATTAAACGTGTTCAAGATGAGCACGGACCTGAGGCAGCGGTTGAATTGGGTATACGGTTCTGCTGCAGTTTTGACGTAGTTTCTGATCTCGTACTTGCTAATGTCAAGGGAGATGCGGTAAGCATTCAGGTGTCTAATGCTTTGCAGGCGGTTCCCGATGCCGATAAACCCTGACAGTTACCAAGAATTATTACGGCGGCTTATAAGACCGTGGGCCGTAATAGTTTGGGTGTCAAGCCTTTCTCTACTAAAGAGAAAAAGCAACCCCAAGGGCCAAAGTCAGAAACTGACGAACCCCCCAAAGCTAAAAAACAGACTTGGCTGAAAAAACAAAAACAGGGTAAACAAACACAACAGAAACAGGGTTCACGTCCTGCATCTCCAGTGCCTACGTCTACAGCACGTGTTTGACTTGCGCGATCGCGCAACGATAAAATCACCTGATCGTTTTCAGGTTTCTGAACAATGCTCTCCTCGTTCTTTTCAGGACCCCTCGGCCTCATCAACCGGTGGTGGAGGCGGCGGCAGAGGGAGGGGTGGTCCCGCCCAAAAGACGGTAAAGGCAAGCAGGACGATTCAACACCGAAAAGACCCCAGTTTCAGAAAAAGAAAGTTGCCGCTTTAACAGCGAGATATGCCACAGATAGTGAGAACACAGCTTCGGAATCTGACATGTCTCTGACCTTGCTGGACAGCGTGGCGGAGATTACCATAGTGCGAGAGGCCCTGCGTCCACTACTGAAGGTGACAGCGACTGACCGATATGTTGTTGTGGAGACAGCTGATACCAGAGTAGCTCCCCATGATAAACTTTATGAAATATTGAAGGTGACATACAACGTACCATAAAAGGGGTATTTTGGGACAATCTTACGACTACATTTTGTTAGCGGAGACTGACTGGCCCCCACCTTTTGTCCTCGCAGCTCCGAGAGGGGAGGAGGTGATCCTCCCTAGTTTCGTGCACACTGTCTCAAAGGAGCATTCGCTGAATTTTGCAGAAGAGTGGGCTAAAGCCCTTGCGCTGGCTCTGTACCGTACACACTGTGGTTGGGATACATTTTCCCCACACCACGAGATTCCCACAATTTGGATGGTCTAAGTTCCCAATGGACCAGTTTTCCTGTGGCAGTAAACAACGCCAGTTTAAACGCCTAGTGATGGGCTATAAAAATAGTCCAGGTGTGTTTGCTGCCCGCATTGTAACTCTCCTAGAGAGAGTTGACCCGGATTGATGCGTGTTCGTATGTGAATGACATCTATCTCACAGACGACGAACTTTGGGTGCATCTGTGTCTCGTTGACTGCATAATTTGTAGCTTTGCGGACTTCGGTTACAAATTCAACTTTGCAAAATCTCACATTGCAGAGTACACAGTGTTGTTTCTGGGCTACGAGCTCAACTATGAAGGTCGAGGATTGTCTCCTCGCTTCTTGGAGAAATGCACACAACTGCGCGCTCCTACAACTCTGAAAAAATTACAGTCCTTGCTGGGATTTTTGAATTTTGGGCGTAGATACATACCCGAATATGCCCAGTGCATCAAGCCTTTGTATGCTTTGATACAACCAACATTTACCAAATCTTGCTGGCTGCCGGAACGTTCAGCCATTTTGCAATCTTTGCAGGCTGATCTTCTTGAATCTAAATTCTTACTGACTCTTTATAACCACACCAACCTGGTGATAAGAATCATCCCTGGGGCGGTGGGTTTCACTTACCTTACTTTTAACGAAGGTGACACAGTACCTATTGCTTACAAGTCACACTTGTACACTTCGGCTGAAATGCGGTTTTCCTCTGTGGAAAAAGTTTCGACAGCAGTGCAAATGGCGATTCTCAAGGAACAAGCACTGTCGCAGGGAAAACGCATGTTGGTTGTTACCCCGTATCCTGCACTGGAAGCAGTGACGAAAGCCAGTGTACCAAATTCTAAAGCTTTGCACCCACGGTGGATACAATGGGCTGCGTCCCTGATGTCTCCAGATGTCACGTTTGTCTTTGATGCCTCCTTACAGTCACAAGAGTTTTTGCAGTATGAATTTGTTCATCCTGCGTCATTGACTATGCGGCCTTTGGAGGATTTCCGTTGTATTATATACACTGATGTTTCAGCGCAAGTTGCGCATGGGTCTAAGCACGCATACGTTTCAGCTGGCGCTATTGTGGTAGGTACCATGGTAAATGATGAATTCAAGTCCAAGGTCGTGCACACGCAGACTTTAGGGGACTGCACCGCACAATTGGCAGAGTTTCGTGCTCTGATGCTTGCATTAGAGTACGCTGATCCTAGTGTGATGACTCTTATTATGAGTGATTCTTACTACTTTGTCCAGTCTTACAATGAAAACCTGTTCTTTTGGATTCAGAATGGTTTTCGTGATTCCAAGGGGTAGCACAATAAAACATAAAATTATCTGGGTCAGAGTGGCTGAGCTTAAAGAGCAGTTGCCACTCGTGTATGTAATTCACACTCTTGGTCATCAGCGCGTAGGAATCCACACTGTTGGCAATTCTTTGGCCAATGAGGCCGCTAAATCAGCAGTATCGACATATTTGGTTGAGGCAGTTACATGTTCCAAGAGTAAGATTGATGATGATATCTTGGCGGCTGTTGCCACGACTGAGTGGGGAAGTAAATATCCTAAGGAGTTCCCTTTCGAAGTATTCATACCACTTAAGTCCTGATAAAGTTCCTTATGTGAAAATACCGGACGTTGGTGAAAGGTTAATTCCCAACGCGGACCGCAGGTCCACACTGATTACAGCTGCCCATGAAGGTGTTGCGTCTGCGCATGCGGGCGTTTCGGCTACTGTATCTCAGTTACAACATTTCTGGTGGCGGGGACTGTACAAGCAGACACCTGATTATATCCTTCAATGTGACATTTGCCAGCAGATTAAACCTTCCACTGCTGCGCGTCCGCCCCAGACTCAGTTGTACATTTCTAATAAACCTCTTGGATGTGTTTACTTAGATCACTGCGGTCTTTTTTCTTCTGATACTGCATTTAAGTACATCTTAGTCGCAGTTGATTAATGCACACGCTTTGTGTGGGTGTGGCCACACCGCAGGGCTGATTCGCGAACTGTCATAAGAAACTTGCGTGTCTTTGTAGGGATTTTTACCTGTGGTACCTTCCATTCGGATCAGGGTCCTGCTTTCGCCTCTAAGGCGTATAAGGATGCCATGGCTTCATTGGGGGTCCAAGTCAAGTTTTCGTCTCCATACAGACCTGAGGGGAATAGTGTTGTGGAACGAATGAACCGTGATTTAAAGCAGTCTTTGACAGATAGGGTTATAGGCATTGGCAGGAACTGCCTGGCCCACCTCAATAGCGTGCAACGTGCCCTAAATAATCTCCCTAGAAGGTCTCTGGGTGAGTGGACTCCAAACGAAATGCTCTTTGGTATCAAGATGTTCGTCCCGGACCTTGATGGTCTAGACCAGGCGGCTGTTGCTGCCTCCTTTGACGTAGATGAACATTGCAATGTTTTACAGGATCTACAAAAGATGAGAGACAGTCTTGCAAAGGAACATTTGCCCTGCACATCTGAAGCTGCGTTGCAGATTCCAGTAGTTGGCTGGCTACCCCAAGTTGGAGAACTGGTTCGAGAGAAGATCGATAACAAGAAAGAATTTGGTCCCTCTTATCAAGCTCCAGTTGACGTATCGTCCCCTCCCTCCCCCCCACCCCCCTTAATTTTTTTGACACCCTCCCTGGACGAGGTCCCGTGGTCTAGGCCAACCCGCCACACGCGTTTCAGCACACCTTACCGCCGCTCGCAATACTAGGAAAACTTTCCCCTACAGTTTCAGCTTGCATTCAATGCAGATCGGAAGTTACAAAACCGGCGCATATTCCCCCCCGTTTTTTTTACTGTGTATTTTGAAATAGTCACAAGGTCACAAGTTTATACCAACTCACACAAGGAACACCTTAACAGATGCCTCCACCAGCACATGATACCATGACCCTGGCACAACACAATTTAGAACCTTACATCCCATTCCCCAGTTCACATGCCAGTGGACGTTTGGGTGTCAAACGGCTGGCCGAGGCCAAGACTGCAAGACACAGAAGAATACCGTTTGTGCTTTAAATGGATGCCTATGTAACCCCTGCATATGTGAAATGTTTGGTACTTATGTAATGTATCACCCCCACCGGGGATTTGATTTGTAAAACCTCAA
Organism: Lissotriton helveticus; assembly: GCF_964261635.1. Lineage (NCBI taxonomy): Eukaryota > Metazoa > Chordata > Amphibia > Caudata > Salamandridae > Lissotriton > Lissotriton helveticus. The sequence goes on from NC_136061.1 coordinate 249,723,426, forward strand.
TAAAAATATTTAAAAAAAAAAAAAGCTCCGGTTCCAGTGCTTGGAGTGAAGGGTATAAGAACAGTCATTTTACCACCACTTTCAGGTCGTAAAGAGAACAGGTATATCTCCATTGACAATGTCAAAATAAACAGAGTGGTTAATTCTTCATAGTATGACACCGGCAGTCTCATGTCCTTCGATTTGGAGAAATTCTGTTTTGGCCCCGGCTTCTGATCCAAGGCCTGATGTTGCCCTCGAGATGCCTGCAGTTTCGAGTCCTTTGCTGAGTACACTGCCTGGTACTCACCTTGATGAAACTGACTACACTTACCCAACAGACTTATCGATGCCTGATTTGCAAACTCGTTTGGCTACAGAATCCAGATTTTCATTTGACACTGTTTCCCACACATCAAAGACCCATTCAAAAATCTCTGTTTTGGCAACACTGTTTAAAAAAAAATGTTTGATTCCACCTTGGACCTACATTTGGTTGGTGCTTTTTTCAATTTACCTATTCATGTCAATTGGCTTTGTGGTTTTATTTTTTTCGACTTGTCAACGGACACTATGTCGAGGAGAGAACATGCATTCGACATATCAATGGAACATTGGCTCCCCATTCCTCATCACACAGATTGAAGAGGGACCTGGCTTTTGTTACTATCACTGCTTGGCCTGTCTTGGATGGGATTGTATGGGATGCTGTTCGATTTCAAATCCATGGGCCCACTGAAGTTATAAATGTCCCTAATGTGCTTAGATTTTCTATGGGGGATGTGATTAAACAAAATATACATTCTGATGATTGGGAATTTCAGGCCGTTGAAGCTTCGCTTTCTGATTTGAAATATTATGCTGCCTTTGATACTGAAGATTTGTATTTAGAATTTGCTAATTACGGGGATTTGTATTATCAACATTTTGGCAATCACTACCTGCACAAAGCTAATACCAGGAGGAACACTGTAAATTATACACAATGGGAACATTGTCCAGCACCTATACAAGGCAGTTCTGCTTCCTTTTTGAAAAGGTTCACTTATTTTACCGATTTTAATCAGTCAAATACCTATGCCTTTTATTTTAAGATGACTGAAAAAAGTCCACATCCAAGGTTAGACTTACCGATACTAAATTATTGTATTCCAAGTCCTTTTTAGACCAGTTTGCTGTTGGGGGCTACGATTTGTGGAAGGATACCATTGACCTTAAATCTGTTTGGGGTTCTAAAAGCTGGCAAGTGCAAGGCACTGAGGCTTTGTACCATGCATGCCTCATCCCGAACCTTATGTTGTTCTTGATGTCCAGAGACACATTTTCCTCAGGCCAAATGAGCTTTCCTCTAAATAGGATTCATTGTTGAAGCGGCTAGGAAACACCTTACCAGAATACGTTAACTGAGTAAGACTGATGGGTTGAATGCTGAGCAAAAGCTCTACCATCAGTTTCCACCATCAAGGGAGCGTAAAAGAAAAACTATAGCCTTGTTTGTGGTAGAAGGGTTAGGGAAGGAGTTTAGAAGTGGTTGTGAGTTGAGCAATGGTCTGAAGCAGGGTGAATTTCTGGATAGTTCTCTGCAAAGAGAAAGCCGGTAAACTATATGCAAGTTTGAAACTTTTTTGAGAGGAAAGTTGCTCCTTTTGCATAACAATTGTTTAAGGAGATTTTGTGGGGGGTATGCTGTAGGTTTTTGCTTTATGGATTGAGAGTTTTAGGTGCGACGGGATGTGGAATAACACTAAGGCCAACTTCAGTCCTTGGTCTCCTTCCGGGGTGTTGATGTGTTTCAAGGGTACAGCATAATGGGTGTTCATAAGTACGGCTTCTGGTTGCTGCTCATCCTGTTCTGTCAGATTATGATTATATAACCGAAATGCTTAAATACATGTTCAGCTGATCGTTTGCTTAGATACTTTGTTTGCTCGTGCAGTCCCAAAACTGATCCATGCCTCGATTCAGCCTTCGCTGTTAGTAATCTTGTTCCCTGAAATAAAAAGTAAAAGTGGGCATATATTTCACTTTCTTACCAAAGCCTCGTTTACTGTTTCAGTTCTGATCTAGTTTACACTTCAAACAGATTAATAGATCTGGGGGTGAAGAGCGAAGGCTGAACGCATCTGACCATGTAAATGATAGTTCAGCAATCACCAAAAGGTCAGCACATGGGTAAAGGCAGCACTGACTCATCAGAGGCCCATTAATCCGCGCAGTCATCTGCCAGCCTCCAGTGAAACCCAAGCGGTGCATGAAAGGAAAGGACAGGCTGCGCTTACTGGCAAGCCGAGCCAAACAACCATTAACGCGACGATCAAGGACTACAGCAGTAAAGCCCACGTCCAGATGAAACGAGGCTGCCGGCAGCGTAGCGGGACGCAGTACAAAATGCAGAGCAGTGGAAATGGGTACACTGCCCCCTAATTAGCACAAAAAGCTATCAAAGAGGTTTGTAAGTGTTGGTACAGAGGCGCACGAAGGCAAAGCTTGAAAAGCAGAAAAAGATCCCCCCACAAAGATTCATATTAAAACATCTACTCCACATCATTAGGTGGCTCCCATGCAGTCACAGGAATCCCACGCGTGAGGCATGATTTTAAACACCTACAAAAGTGTAAGAGAATACATTTGCGAGCATCATATTGTGAGCTAACTAATCTGTTCAGCAAGAAGTGACTGATGGACACCCTCTACAAGGGTGTTTTTTTTGGTGTTTTTTATGTTAGATTTTGTGGCAGTTTCCATTTGAAGCCTGGGACATTGTTAGCAGTGCCGTCCATTCTACTGGTTGAATGTAAACACAATCTACCTTCAAGAGCTAAACTTTAAACGGAGTCCCGTTTTACATTCGAGCCAGCCAGGTTAGCTGTCAGAGCCTCTGTTTCAGCCCTGGCGTAGCCTTATTGCAGCATTCTTCATTGAAACTAATTCCTTCCACCCTAAAACAAGCATTGGCTGTAGAAATGAATGACTTGGTCAATGCTTCTTTTGCCATGTTTTTGCAAAGCATTTTTTGATGGGGAAGCTCGTCATATAGAAAGAAAACTAAAAGCTGGCCAAAAGCAAAAATACGTTTAGTCTAAAAAAACACCCAGTCTTTGAGACAGAAGGGAGCTACTGTGCTTGTAGATGTGCTACTTGTGCAATAAAGTTAGACAATGGGTACAAGTGCCCCCAGATGGAAGAAAAAATGTGACTGGCACAATAACATACCCAATGGATGGATGTTTGATTTAACCTTGTGTGGAGTTTTTCTAGTGTGCCTAGTGTGTTGCTGCTGTGTGTGTTGCGCAGACACTTTACACATTGCCTTGGGGATAAGCCTAACTGCTCGTTCCAAGCTACCAAGGGGGTGAGCAGGGGTTATCTTTAGCGTGTAACTCCCTTGCCCTGACTGAGTGGTGGTTTCTGCCTGGCTTTGCTGCAAGCCTTAGCCAACCAGAAATCCCATTTCTAACATGGATACATTGTTATCTTGGATGCCATAACTAGCAATAGTCTGCCCACTGTGTCTCATTAGGTGGAATTCCTGTGATCACACTGTTGGCATATTTCTCTCAAATGGCCACAGACCTCAGCTAGCTTTATTGCCTCAGAGTGCTGCATCAATAAGCACCGTTGATAGTTGCTGTTAGGGTCTAGTAAGATAGGTCTGTGCAAATGTGATGGTACCTTGTTTTCTACCTACCCATTTGTGACTTGATTTCGAAACCAAATTTGCATCAGGTCTTCCATTTTATTCGCACTCATACTAAAACACAATAAGTCACACTTTTTACAGCTCTAATATGCATCCAGATTTCTGAACTTTGTCCTGTTTACCTATTACTCGTGTTGTTTCTTATACACACACACACTTATATTCCCTGAAAAAAACAAAGGCTAAAATTAGCGTTATTTGCAACTCTTCATTGTATGTTTAAAAATCTTTACAATTCGCTTGAAAACACTTTGTAGTTGTAGCTATGGCTATGAATGAACAAAAAAACAGACATTTGCAAGCTATAGTTAGGCCCACAATCCACAACGGCCCTGCAAACCGTAACTCGCACACCAAATGCAAAGCTAATTGCCAAGCTGCAAAATCTTTAGAATCAGTTAGCGAGAATGTAACTTAAAGAACCCACCCTGAAAGAGCTCTATTGGTTCCCAATAGATGCTAGAAAGAAGATCAAGGTCTTGTACTCCATGAATAGAGCATGTTGTGGCTAATGCCCCATGTATCTGCAGAAACTGGAACCTCCCTACTTCCCTGTCAAAGTCAAAGTCAAAAAGTACTTTATTCGGTTAAAAAATCAATAACCATAAAAGCAACAGATAATATTCATTTACAATGATTAATAAACACAGCTATTTATAATAGGAGGAGTTATCGCAATTCATGTAATCCATAATACACAAATTTTTAAATTTCATCCAAATAAACTGATTTCCGATATTTAAAAACTTCTTTAAAATACTCAGATATTGAGGCAACAGTAAAAACATTTTCCATTTTTTGCAATTCTAAAAACGCTGGGTAACATCTATGTAAATTCATCTCTTTTAGGATAGGGACAATAAGTCTCCTACGAGGGAGAATATAAAATTTACAAAAAAATAAAACATGAATATTAGATTGTGCGGATAATTCATCACAGGGACATACGGGTAGTTCATTTGACCAAGAGTTCATTTCAGGGAAGGCAAATAATCTAAAAACAATATTAATTCTGAAACGTGTTAAAAGAAATCTATCATAATTAGGCATAGGGAGGGTTATGTATGGCTGTAATTTGTCTCTAGTTGAAATCAGCTGGTGTAAAGCAACAGTCTTTTTCTTATTCTCTTCTAACAGTCTTTTTCCGCTCAAGTGTTTCATACATAATTTTTTCAGAGCTTTTCTAGGAATGTGTACCATAGTAGATGGGTCATCATAATATTGTAATCGGTCAATTTCCAACAGGAACGTTCTGATGTAATTTAACCATTCAAATTCTTTCCCAAGTTTTAACACATCCTGGAGTATGGCACGATTTAATATGCATTCATTTACAGTCCAGACCCTGTGCCAGAGAAGAACGGGCTGCATTCTAATTATGTCTGAAATATACGGAAGCCCCAGCTCAGCATGACAAATAAAAGTCGCTGTACTTTCTGGTATTGACAGGATATGCCGTAAGAATTTATTTTCAACTGTTTGAAGTGATTTTATATTGGAGTATCCCCAGAGACCCGCTCCATACAATGCCACCGAAACACACGTTGCATTATAAATAATTAAAATTTCCCTAATCAATTTTTTCCCCAATTTTCTTATGTAACTCTTTAAGGCCATTATTGTCTTAGAGAACAGGAACGTTCTTACCTTCACCGCACTTGTCCATGAGCCAGTCTCATGGAACAAGATCCCTAAATAAGGGAAGGAAGAAATTTTTTCTAAAGGGGCATTATTTATATACATGGTTTTCATTCGCTTCTTGGTGCGTGTACCACAATTCATTGAAAAAGTCTTGCTACAGTTTATTTTTAAGTCCAAGCTGAGCATAAACTTGTTGAAGGATGTTATCAGAGTTTGCAGGGCCATGGGGGTACGGGCCATTAAGACAGCATCGTCTGCATACAAGAGTGCAGGGATAGATCTTTTTCCAACCTTGGGCATATCCTCACACTCTTGCAGCAGACAATTTTCGAGGCCGTTTATGTAAATAAGAAATAAGAAAGGGGCCAAAACGCACCCCTGACGTACGCCACGCCCTATATCAAATGACTTACTACATTCCCCCCCTTTTCCATAGCGTACACTAGCAGTGGCTCCTGAATACAACTCCCTTAAGAATCGAATTATCGATTCTTCTACGCCTAGCCTTGACATCAAGTCCCATAATTCAGAATGGGACACACAATCAAAAGCCGAAGTCAAATCAACAAAAGTAAAATATAAAATCTCCCTTTTTATCATAGTGTATTTCTGCTGGATGATAAATAAATTTAGGCCTTGCTCAGTTGTTTTTTTTTTTTTTGTTGCAGAGTTTTATATAGCGCGAACTAGAACCGAACCGAATCAGTTATCAGAGCGCTTTACATAGCACCAGTTACGTTACATGAGGACACACTTTCATTTTAGGCACAGGGAGATTAAGTGATTTGCCCAGAATCACAGGGGGTTTTCGGCGTCGTTACCGAGACTCTAACCCAGATCCCCAGGTCGAGCGCCTTAGCCGTTAGGCCAACCCCTCTCCCCTTGTTCCTATGCCCTTTTGAAATCCGAATTGTAGGTCACTTATTGCCCCAAACTCCTCTGCCCAGTTTTGTAATTTATCTAAAATGACTCTACCAAGAATCTTTATAGACGAGTCAAGAAGGGATATAGGCCTATAACAGGCACAATTTTGTCTGTCTCCCTTTTTGTATATGGGTACAATAATTGATGTAAACCAAGATGGAGTTAGTCCCCTTACTAATGCTGCGTTAAAAAGTTGTGTAAGCATCGGGCCCCAAAATTCGCTGTTAGCTTTATACAAATCTGCCGGGATCCCGTCTGGGCCAGCCGCCTTACTTCCCTTTGTGGCTTCCAGACTCTTTAAGACCTCGGGTAAAGTTACCACCAGTTTTTGGGCCTCGTCACATTTCTCATGTGTTGGGTTTAGTTTTGTATCTACAGTTTCACCTATGGGCTTATAGAGAGTGGAAAAATGTGCAACCCACTCATCCTCATTGATCGCGATTTCCAGGCGAGCTTTGGTCTTTTCATATGATTAGGGGGCATTTACCACCCTCCAGAAGGCAGATATATCTTTGGATTGTGAGGCTGCACATAGTTCTTTCCATGCCACCCTTTTAATGGCATTCTTCCTATCTATCAAAGCCCGATTATAACATTTCCGTAGATATCTTATTTGATCAATGTTTCGGGGCACCTGGTGAATTGCATGTTTAAGATCTGTAAGGGCCTTGGTGCAAGTGCTATCGAACCAGCTTGTAGTATTCTTAGACCCATTCCTTAGCGCTACTTTCAGATTCTCTTTGATAGTGAATGCAATGACGTTAAAGTGTTCTATTATACTTTCACTATCTGAATCCTCGTCCAAGCAAATTTTAAAGCTGTCGGCACAGGTATTTACCAACTTTTTTAGGAATTCTTCTGGTACCACCTTGCTCCACTTTAATGTATACCCGTTTTGCCTTCCTAACGCCACATCTGGCACGGCCTGTACTGAGGTCTGGTCGTTTCGTCGTGCCAGGAAAGGATTCTCAATTTCGAGTATTTGGGGTAAGTGGTCGCTAATTGGCGCATCCATGATTTTGAAGCTATCTATCCTATAACCGTAGCCGTTTGAGCAGAGGCTAAAATCAATAGTTGAAGATGGTCCCCTCCCAATAAAAGTTGGCGCAAATGGTGTCGGTTGGTGAGTCATTTCATTTACAAAACCCAAGTCATAATCAAATAATAATTCATTCAGTAAGTCCCCAGTTTGAGTATGATTAAAATGTGTAAGATTAATGTCCTGCTCTAGCATTAATCCACAAATGCCTTTTTGGCCCTTTTTACATAATGGACAATTAAAATCCCCCCCCCCCCATAAAATCATTACTTCCTTCTCCTGGCTGTCTATTTCACATTGTAAATCATTAGCTAACATTTTCAAAACATCCCGGATCATATTGCCTGGGATATTATTATAAAAATTTATAATGACAAAGCGCGATCCTGTTTTGATATCTATTGCCAATTTATGGTAGAAATTACATTTAGAATAAAAGCGTACCTTCTCATACATTAAATTATTTGAGAGATGCGTAGTTAAGCCCCCCTTAGCTCTCCCATGGTCACCACCTACTGCCGGTGTACAGAATGTTTTATAGCCGTTTAGATGTATGGGATCTATGGCCCAAGTTTCTTGAACGGCCAGGATATCCAGGCTGTTTGTGACAGTTTCCCAGGAGGGATTAGTAGTTTTCGATTTTAAACCTGCCACGTTCCAAAACATCAAAGTGCACCTAACTTTATTTTGGACCGTGCCAACATTTCCTGTTTCTTTTCCCTGTTTTGCAGGTATAGTGTTTCTGGAGATGTTAGAATCCATAGCGGCTTGATTTCCATCATTCCCGGCATCCGCTCCATTACATCCCCTATTCTCCCTCCATGAGATGTTTGTGAAGTTAGTAGTTTCCTTTTCATTTAATACCCTTTGATCAGTTTCCTTTCTTATGCTTATGTCAGGGGGTGTCTGGTTTCCTCTACTATCCATTAGTTTAATAGGAGTGGTGGGAGATGGGGGGGACTGTAAAACCTCTTCATGTCCACGGCCTCTAGCTCACTGAACCGATTATAACAGGGGATGGTGAATGGAACATATTGTGGACCCATCCATTCTGTGTATTGCTGTTGGTCACCATAGTGTGTTCTCCCAGCCCTTCGCTGTATTGAAGTCCAGCCATCATTTGCTCCCTCTCCCCAAATATTTTGAATTGGATCTCCAGGCATTTCATGCCCCCACCCTTCCCTAAAATTATTTGAACCCCTCATCCAGCTCCATCTATTGTCAACTGGCTGTGGTGGCAAGTAGAAGTAAGAGAGTGGTCTTGCCACAATTGAGGCTCCATTGTTTTTCTTTGCCCCTAGGCAAATATGATCCACTGTTCTTGGATCTTCAAAGGTTACCACCACACAGTCACCTTGAATTCTCTTTTTGGTTTTCCCCACCCAAGAAACCCTCTGTACCATTAAGATGTTAGTAGACGCTGTTGTTGGAAGGGGGTGATTAGAATTTAACCAATGAAGCACCTTATTTTTAGGAGCCCAGAATGGTTCAGTGACTTGGGAAGCCAATTCAGGAACCCCAGTTAGAATTATCACATACGGGCAAGCTTCTTGTGGTAAATTAATATTTCTACGTTTTTCAGTCCTAACTTGGTGGACTTTATCAGGACTCTGGGTGGGAATTTTTGGGGTGACTGATTTATTTGTGGTAGCCTCAGTAGTCGAAGTGGGTTTAGCACTTCCCTGTCAGATTGTTTCCATGATCTGCCCGCCTGATAAACCACCATTCGATCAGACTTGCGAAATATATTAGCAGATCATTGGATGTTCAAGAACCTAGACTATGGAGTACTCTTTAACCAATCTTGAGACCTTAAAATGTGGTTCAGGAAACTCTTGAAAACGGAGGTCCACAAACTGGTCTATAACCAGGGCTTAATCTAAGAGCTGGTGACAAGAGCTTTCTAAGAAGCCAGATGCCAGTGCTTCCGAATGTTAGGTTTGCCATATTTCAAGGCTGTCACGTCTTGATTCCACCTCATCCATCTTTCATACTCCCTCGTATACTCATTGCCACTTATTTCATTCTTGCAGGTTTTTTTCTTCCATGCTTTCATCCTTTACAACTGTCGTCTGTATTTTTCTTACTTGCTTCCCTTGTTTGAGCATTTCTCTTGCTCCGAGTCAGTATTATGAGGAAAAATAAATGCTGGTCCCCAAAATGAGTGCTGGTGCATTACACCTGAAACACTGGCCCAAATTAAGCGCTTCCTATAACTAATCTTATCCCAGAAGAGGTTGTAAGAGGTTTTTGGTTCACTCGCCCTATCTGACAGACCTTTAGCTTTACCTCCACTTTTCTCCTCAGTGTGTTTGTTACCTGTATAGTGTTCTACAGTAACTGCCCGATGATGCTCAGCTCTTTATGAAACTCGAAATAAATGTTGAGAAGGAGACACTCTTGGCATCAGATTGCTTCACATTTCTAGTACCAGAAGAAGCTGCAAGATATGCTGTAGCAATATTATACCTTTGGGAATGAGCACAATTCAGCCGGCAAAGCAAATCCTCAGAGATCACAAGGCTGTGCAGATATGTCAGCTCTATCTGTCAAATGGAGGACACAGCAGAAGCTCTGCAATTCAGAATTTGTCCTCAAAATGAAGACAAAGGGACAATCCTTGTGTAGAGCGTTGCTTTTGAATTGCTTAAAACTCGCCTTTACCAAGAGAAGATATCTCGATGTTTGTTTTCAGAAGTATAGTGGGAGGAGTTGTGAGTACTTAAGCATACAGATATGACTGATAATTTTCCCTGGATTGAAGCGAGCCATGACGAAGTGTGAGCAGCAGCTGACCCTAAGGAGGTTTGGTTCCACTTCCCCTCCTTATATCTAGTCAGGTAAATCCTGAAAGAATGTTTATCGGGCTGATACCTTCCATCAGTCCACTAGCGTAGTAAATATAGACTTTAAAACGGATCTTTCTGCCATTGGCCATAGTGTGACTATTGGGCAGTCAAAGAAAATCTAGCCTTTTCTGGTACACGCTACATATATGCCTCAGAGACCAGAGTGCCTCGTGTTTTAGGGATAACGTTAATATGTGTCCATTTTATGTCCTTTTTTTACTCCTAATATGTTGGGATTTGTTCTTTTTCGATGCGTCTTGTGTTCGGTGATATGCGCCCAGTTTTGGGAAGCTACACAACTGCCTCCTTTCTTTACTGCTGTTCTTCAAAACTGAGAATTTTTGCTTCATAAGTAGGAACCCTTGTATCCATAAAATGTCGAAGCTCCACCGTTTCGTAGAAACATTTTCAATAAAATTGAAATCCAGACCTCAGAACATCGACTTCCTGTTTACATGATGCTGTTATGCATAACGTGTCTCATATATTTCATACTTTGTCATTATACAAAGAGAAACAGCTCAAACTTTGCTTGACAGTGATCACTGCTTGCTTAGCCTCTTCCTTATACCACGTCCAATATCCCTTTTTTTCACCCAAAAGCTTCGTTTCAGCCTCACTTAGTTTCTCCCTCACTTAGTTTCTCCCCTCTTTTGGTGCGACATTTGTGAATTTTGGACACTTTGACCTAAGGATTTGCCAGTCAAAGAAAAGCCACTGTGGTATGGAGAAACGGGTATGTTGGGAAAAGCAATGCTTGGTTGCAGTTAGCAGTGTAAATTAAGATGAGAAACGGCGTCCCTCATTCTAATGGACCTCTCAGCAGCAGTCTTGCACCCCATCCTGATAATATGACTGCCTGGGACCTCCATTCAGGGAGCTGCCTACCCAATGGATCTACACATACCTAACCAGAAGAACTCTCTCAACCTCCTGCCTTACTCCTCCTCAAGGCACCTCTCTCAGCCCCACCCAACCTCTGCAACATTTACATGGCCTCACTGGCCGAAATCATCCTACTCAACATACTCGCCTATGCTGACACGCAGCTTATACTGACCCTCAGAAAAAAAACTTCCGGCATAAAACCCAGGTTATTTGCCTGCATGACTGAAGTGGCCACCTGGATTAAGTCCAGCTGCCTCAAGCTAAGCACTAACAAAACAGAGGTGGTAATCTTCTGAAAAGATGCCTCACCATTGGACTTCACACAGTGTCCTACTGATCTCGGACCCACCCCTAACCGCAGCCTTCATGCAAGAAACCTTGGAATCATCATCAATAACTAGCTGGATTTGTCTGCCCATGTCAACACCGTCACTGTGTCCTGCTTTAGCACCATCGCCCAAACTCTCATAACCAGCAGAATGGAACAGGATAATGCCCTCTATGCAGGACAAGCTATCTTACGAAGAGACTGCAGACCATCCAGAACGAAGCAGCCAGACTCTCCTCACAGTGCCTATCCCAAATCACACCACACCTGACGGAGCTCCACTTGCTCTCGATACACAAGCATGCACAGTCCAAACTCCTCACCCGCACACACAAAGCATTATACAACACAGAACCAGCCTACCTGAACAGCCACATGCACTTCCATCAACCTTCCATGCACCTCAATCAGCCGGACTATCACTAACTCACGTCCCATGCATTCACGAAAGCAGAACCGGAGGTCGAGCCTTCTCCTTCATCGTTCGTGGAACGACCTCCGACAACACATTAGCTTGTTTATCTAAGTTGAACGTTGCTACCAAATTAGAAAACATAGATTATGTTCTAAGGTTCAATTACAAACAGTAATAATGAAAAAATATCCGAAAAATGGGTAAAAGGTGAAAGAACATCCATGTAAGCACCCAGGGAAAAGCTGTTGCACCTAACCAGCCTCTTGTATTTCTCATAGTTGGTGTTAAGTCATTATGAAGTAGCCGTGGTAGGAGATTTAAGAATGTCGCTGATAGAGATGTATTAGTATAGCTAGTCATTACCCCCGAACTATCTCTTATGTCTCTCCTTGCCACAGCGGTGCGGGCAATGTTGCTGCCTGCCTTATACTAAGAATCCCTAATCTCTGCCGCATCCCTAATCTGTTTGAGGTGCAAAGGCGAGACCTATGCTGTAGGCCATTCTAACTTTTAAAATGTGTGCTTAGCAGTCATGTAATCAACTTTGTTATAAGGGTACTGGCATCAAAATCATACGATTTCTAATTACTAAAAGATAAAAATATCAATATGTTTCACTTCTTACAGTTCGATTCATTAGAATCCATTCCTTTATTGAACTGTAAATACTCAATTATACGGTCTTTATAGGACTCCAGATCTCCTGAATCCATATATACTCTTGAGTTGTAATCTTACTGGTTTTAAATCTTCAATCAAAGTCCTATTCAACAGTGTGCCTCTGTTAGACCTCCCTTGGGTGGTCTTTCCCCGTTTTTTTTTGTTGCCCTTTGCCTTGTTTTTTTCACCATCTTTTTGTTGGACCTAGGTCTCTGGGCGCCTTACCACTGCCAAACAGTGCCGAGGTGCAGGTGCTCTCTTCCAACAACATGGCTGCCACAGGCCCCTGCTACTGCGGAGTGGCCTTTGTAGACATGCACTAGTAGTCAGGAGCAGGCTGGGACATCGGGATACAGTAATATTGCAATCCCACCTTTTTAGTCCATAGCCCAGAATGTAGAAGCTCCTGGAACCTTCCAGAATAGGGGAGGGGTTACGCTTTGCCGCCTTTAGAGAGTGGTCACCTGACCTAGGGGTATAAGGGGAAAGGAGGGAAACCTGCCACCTGCCTGTCAGTTGGGGCACCACTGGACCTGGGGGAACCTCTGCAGGAGTTTAGGCGGTTGGGCCTAGGGGAGGAACCTACACCACTGGAACTGACTGGGCCTAGGCACTGCTTTTCTAAGTTAGGTGAGGGACTCTGCCAGCCTACTGATCTGACCCAGCGTTGGGGAACCCAGGGAACCACCTCCATTGTGCCAGGGGGAACCATCCTGCCTCTGAAGCCACCAACTCAACCCCCCCTTCTGCCCCCCCCCCCATGAAACTACACAAGAAGGGTGCTGGAACCATCATGCGCTCTAAGGAAGCACCTACCTGCTGGGAGGATTGCTGGGGGGTTCAACCAGGTAACAGCACCGCACCATCCAAGCACTCGCCTCCCTCCCCCCCCCCCCCCCCCCAACTACAGAACTGTGCTACTGGCGCTTTGATCCTCCCTGTGCTGTGCTCCCCCCAGGCGCTGGACTGCCAAAGACTGTCTTGCCCCAAAACGCTGTGATCTGTAAGCGCTATCCTGCCCATGCGAATGCTGTTTCCCATAACAATCTCCAAGCGCTGGGCTGCAAGAGACTGCCTTTGTGTCTTCACAACGCTGTTGCCCTCTCCGAGCGCTGTGCCATTGGAAACGCTGTTGCCACTCAAAGCGCTGTCTTCATAGTGCACTTTTGCTTTTGTGTCTTCAAAGCGCTATTTGTGGAACTCATCGCCGCAGCCCGGGACTCCTTAACTCCGCTGTTGGGTGCTGCTGCAGGGTGCGCCTGGGGCCCGGGAGTCACCGCTGCGGCCCGGGGTCTGCTGTCGCGTCCTCCCTCCATCGTCTGAGATCACCGCTGCGGCTCCCGTATTGAGTGAGGCCGCGCTAGGCCTGTGAGGCCGGGGTAGGCGTCATCATGTGGCTGGGTGCGCCGGCCACATCATCGGCCGCGCCCCCTCCCAGACGCGCCCTCATTGGTTCTTGGTGCCGTGCCCTCCTCCAGCTATGCCTTAATTGGTCCCCGCATCCGTACCCCCGGAAGACCTCGACCAGAGTGGGCCCGAGGCCGCGGGACAGCCGTGAGTGTTACCGAGGGACTCCGGAGGGGCTCCGCTGATAGAGTAAGCCCCCCCCCCTTGGCTCCTACTTCCCCCGCTAACCCGCCGAGGGATTCGCCCCTGCGCCATCAGAGCCCGAACAGGGAGAAGAAGAGGCTGACTGGTAGCGGGGGGAGTGATGGGAGTCTGGGGCCCACGGGGGGAGGTCTCGTTACAACAGACTACGGAGGTGTTCCCAGGCTCCTGGGGACCCGAGGAGCTAGTACATCCGGCCCCTCCCAAGGAGAACTGCTGGAGGTGGGGGCCCAGAGTGAGAATCGGACATCTGGCCCTATTTAGGAGAGGTGGCCCAGGGGATGTTTTTCCTGATATTTCAGTTCCATGACGTAGGAAATGTTAATGAAGCCATGCACATGCTATTGACATTTATGCTCCTGTTGAGTTTTTCAAAGAACCCGCATGCACAAGAAATGTTTTCCATTGACACTAGTCCCCATGAAATGTTGTTTATAATGAACCTGTATATGAGGAATGTTATTGCCTAGCTTGCCCATACATGATAGCGAGGGATTTACAGTCATATTTGCCTGATGTTAGGAAATGTCAAAGGCTTTACTTGATGCCTAGGAAAAGTTGTTTACCTGCAATGAAGAAAGTCTAGATAAAGAATCTTGTTTTAAACCTTTATCTGGTGTGGTGTCATTTTATTGTGTGTGCTTCCCTGTCTCAGCGTGAGTGTGCTGCACTTCTGCTTTACACCTAGCCTTCGGGTGCCTTCCCGCTCGCAACAAATTACAACAGTGGAATTGGTGACCCCAGTTCTTACAGCCTCTCATTCATCAATTTGCGATTTTGGAGAAGAAATATGCAGCCATGATTTGCATATGTTAGAGCAACTGTGTAAAACACTCAATGTGACAAACCTAGAGTGAACATAATGCCTTTTAATTTTTCATGGTTTCACTTCCATGTTCAGATGTGCGGGGTTATAAGTCAGATGACTTACCTCTCGAATTGATGACAATTGCTTTAGCGTGTGATAGCTTTTTGCAGTGTTAGGTTCTCGGCTGTCATCTACTAGACAGTCAGTTCAGCAATCTACTCCACCTGCCAACCAAGATCTCTTTTGGATTATGCAAAGCCGGTGACAGTGGCATTGCCATACTGGAATCCAAGAAATGCATGAAGAGTAAAAGCCAGGACCTTTTCTTCAAGACCTCAATGAATTTGAGGTCTAGCTGAATACGTATTTAACTACTTCACCCTCTGGAGCTGTCCTAAAGTGGCTGACTTCTGAGAGAAAGTTACATTGGCTTTAGCAGAGATGGTGGGTGAACATATAGCATGTAATATGAATATTTGTCTCTTAGGAAATGTGTTGCAGCTTAAAGCTAATCATCGGAAATTAGTGGCCATCGCGCTATTATTTGCAAAGCGCAGAGTCTCAATACATTGGGATGGTAGACCTGCACCTAAATCGACACATTGGTTAAAAGATATAGCGTATTGTCGTGATCAGCTTACTTGTTGCGGAAGCACTGCTAAGTGCTTCAAGACCACGTGACATCTGGGGTCCTTTTACTGCCTATATGTTAAATCAACTGACTAATTATATAACTATGCGATGCTAATGTGTTTATTGTATATTTTTGCTATAAACAGTGCTTTAATATCATACCTGATGGAAATGAAACTGTATTAATTTGCTGCTATGTATTATGTAATAGTGAAAATGATGATATACTGATGTTATAATATGAAAATCTATAAACAAAAATATATATATTTTAAAACTACTTCACCCTCACTGGCTTCAGAAAAACATTGAAGTTCCTCTACTTCAAGCAACACCACATCAGTCTTATTTCCTGGTTACTGAGGCCATCATCATGCACCCCTTGCTTCTCTCCCCATGGTAGCCTACCTCGCACTCAGTCCCTTATTTAGCTGCAAGCACCCTCATCTTCCTTCTAACTACCTTTGTACTCCTTTGTAATCCCCATTTTATTTGCCTTGCTCTATTGGTTTGCATGTGTAAGCATCATAAAAACATAGCATTTTGTCTGGTACCTTTGTCTCATTGACGGACTGTTATCCAGAAATCTACTACTAAACCCATGAGTTCTCAAAGTCTACCTTAGAGACCTTAATCTTAGTTAACTTTGTCTATAGGACCATGTACTATTTCTAGTGTCTTACTATGTAAGGAGTAGAATGTGTTTTGGGATTTTTTTTGTCCCTCTTAGTTACGGGCACAGTCTGGTTTTATGAGTGCTTCCTGATTACAACTGCCCTACATAAAAATATGTATATATTCTTTTCAAGTTTATAGCTCGAGCTTGACATTTAAGTACTTGTCATACAGTATCTGAATTCCAGACTCTAGCAGCAGCTATAGTGTGCATCGGTAGTTCAACTCACTAACTCTGCAGAGTTAAGTTAGAACGGGTGTAACTTGATAATTCAACTACGGGACAATTGGTACTCGAGGACGTGGGACATTCCTGGTAAATGACAGCATTCACCCAGTAACCGCAGAGAAAATGTCTCAATGGGACAACCAGTGATCTTACTAGTGCAAAAGATTTTGTCTGGTGTGCACTGGACTAGAATTTGTCAAAATTGTATGGTTTCTTCTTGCAGACTCTAAGGCACAGATGGTGAAAGATTTATATGACAGGATGGGGAGTTCACCTGGAAGATCTGAACCTGGATAGTGTGATACCAAAGTAAAAGACAATCTCATCAGTTTCTTGGTGCTCATGCCATTCAGATTTTTTTTTTTTTACACGTGTGGAGAGGAAGCTACACGTGTGGAGAGAAAGCACCTTCTTTTAATTGATACGTCACTATGCCATGCAGCCCTGTTAGCAAGTGGGTTCCTTGAAGCTGTACTTGAAAAAAATTCCTGAAAGTATATCGGAATTTTAACTCTTGCACCTTACGCTGTTGGACTAACTCGTGACATATGTTAAGCCCACTAGTCTATATGTGCTTTATCAATTCTAGCGTATTATATAATTTACTTCAAAGTGCGTTTGGATTTTAAAAACGTTTGCACCTTATCTATTTCAACCGAATTGAGTAATTTAAAATGTATACTGTTTAATTTCTTAACTTTGCGTGTGCAGTTTTTTTCATGTATAAAGGGTTTAACTAAAGACTTAAAATGTTTTTTTTAAATGCCTGCAAGGTATGTTTCACCTGAGGAAAAGCACTTGTGTTTAATGCAAATACCTGTTAGCTGTTGGTAGACTGCGGGATAGATAGCATTGCTGCTGAAAGACAAAACCTGTGGTTCTACAGAGTAATGAAATAGCTCTTCTGTGAGGACCCAGTCATGCACGTGTAGTCAAATCTGGCTGTAGATCTACTATCTTAAAGCTAATCGATCTGTGTAACATGGGGATAGCTCTTTCGTTTGAAAGACCCTGTAGGTTCAATGTTTTTTGGGAAATAGCTCTGCTGTCAAAAGCTAGAGTGTAACTTGTGGGATAATTCCCCTACATGAAGCCTCAATTGAAAGGTTGTTTTACTATGTTTATCTGCTAATTGATAGTTTTACACAAAGAGGCCTGAAGTCCTAACCAACACAATTTCTTCAAAAAAAGAAAGCTCTGCAAATGCGTACTTTTCCAATTTAAAAAGAAAATGCTTCTAGGCTAGCTCTTCTGGAGTCTCTAAGGCAAACAAAGTTTTGAAACATTGTTTACTAATGAATCATTTCCATTAAAGACTGCCACCCTCCCGTAGAAATGGAAGACCGCTCGAATCAGACCTATTCTTAAAAAATCTTCACCAGTCATAGGGATCTGCGGAACTACAGACCCATATCATTTCCCTTCTCCAAAATCTTAGAAACACTGGTGAATAACCAATTGACACACTATTTAAAGTCTAATAAACTGCTTGATCCCTCTCAGTCGGGCTTCCGTGTCTCACATAGCACGGAATCAGCTTTAACTGAAGTCACTGACACCATCAGGCTAGCTCTAGACAACAGGACCCCAGCTATGTTATTGCTGCTAGATTTATCAGCAGTGTTTAATACCATGTCCCATCAGATTCTAGTTCAAAGACTGAGGGAGTTTGGTATTGGCTGGAATGTGTTAAAATGGTTAGAAAATTTCTTTCAGAAAGAACGCATGTAGTGCAGCTGAATTCGTTCACCTCACAGTCCATGATTCTAGACAAAGGGGTGCCTCAGGGTTCGATTCTTAGTCCCACTCTTTATAACATTTATGTGCCCTCCCTGGCTCAGCTCATCAGATCATGTGGGTTTGATACCATCTCCTATGCTGATGACACGCAACTGATTATCACTATAGACACCAATCCTTCCCTCACTAAGGCCAAATAAAAAAATGTAATGTTGAAGATTGCGGCTTGTATGACTGCGAATTTTCTCCAGCTCAACACAAACAAGACTTTCTGTTTGGAAAAGCACACGTAATATGGTCTGATGATTGGTGGCCCTCGGAATTGGGACCTTCCCTGACTATAAAAAATGTGTGAAAAATGTAGGTGTCCTATTGGATGATGGCTTATCCATGGACAAATGATAAAAGCATTTCAGGCACATGTTTTGGCCTGATGCGGATGCTTATGAAGTTGTTCCCTTGGATACCTCTTTCTGCCAGAAAATCCCTGATCCAGGCACTGATAGTGAGCCGACTGGATTACGATAACTCTCTAATTGTCTGTTCAAAGGAAGGCCTTCTCTCAAGGCTCCAGGTGGTACAAAATACACCAGCTCCCCTTGCTCTTAATCGTCCCCTACAGTCACCATCTGAACCTCAACTGTGCCTGCTCCATTGGTTGCCCATAAAAAGACAGGCTCTATTTAAGCTTTTATATCTGGTCTTTAAAACCCTGCAGGGATGGGGACCAGACTATTTGAAAAATAAATTAGTCATATACTGCCACCCGACTACTTAGATCCAGTGACCAGTTATTACTGTGTCCTAAACGTATAAATAAAGCTAGACTGGGTGGTCGTTCTTTTTCTTACTTGGCCCCCCCACCACTGGAATAAGCTGCCCTTTCACATTTGCTCCTGCACTAACTTAATTCAGTTCAGAAAACTCCTCAAAACCTGGCAAATTAATCATTAACTGGACATTGTTTTGCCGTTTGCTATCTGATACTGCAGCGCCGAGAGATCCCCTTGGGGATGATACGTTGCGTTTAACAAATAATAATAATAATGTATTCATGACCTGCTCCTGCCCACACCAGAAAGTACATACTCCACCTCTGACCCAGAGAGCTTGCAGTCTTCTTACATAGTTTGCCCACCTTCTGGTCTTGCCATTTTGCCCACCTTTCTGTTCCCTTTGCGCCTGAGCTGATCAACGTCACATTATTTGTCTGGATTTCCTGGAAATGGAGAATCTTTGAATTTGTATGCTGGTATCTTGGACCCTCAGTTTGACATAAAAGCTGACCAATTTCAGTTAGGCACATAATCCTAAACATGTTAAGGTTTTGGGCACCTGTGATCATAGTGGCCCCAAATTAGCCTTTGAAGAATATGCTGAACAGCCTCATTAAAATTCTTGGGAGTTCAGACAGGTTGCCAGTGCTTCCTCACCTCCTTTACCATGAAAGGGACAGATGCCTCACATAGATCTGAAGTTTTTTGCATAGACTCTAAAAGGTTCAAATGATCAGATCATAGCCTTATTGAAGAGGAAGCCAACATCATGATAAGAGTTAGATCGAAGAGTATTAAAACACCGAAAAGGTAATCCTGTGTTTTGCTGGTAGGATGGCTAACTCTTCAAATTTCCTGTCTAACTCACTCTCCTGTTTAAGAGGCTCTCCCCCAAAATATTGCTACTCGAGGTAATAGCACCCAATGAGTCTAGGACATTTTGGGCAATCACCGAACAGAAAGCTCTACATTTTTCATATTCTAAAGATGGAGTAATGAATACTGTATGTAACCATTAAACTGAATCAACCCAAGAGTATGCGCAAATCATTATCCTAAACTCAATTTTGGTCATTATGACCATAAAAGTGCAAATGCATACAGTCCATGAACCCGATATTAAATATGTGATAAGTTAATGAAATACAACACATCGATTGCCAATTGATTTGTACCGGCCAATTATAAGATGATTAAAATAACAGTTAAAAGAATAAAAAATGTGGTATCAAAAACTTATATCCCAATTAAACTACGCGGAAAAACCCACCATTTAATCATAATGATTAAAATTGATCAGTTTGCAGGAATAAAAAAAACTAAAATTATTGTCTAAAACATGGGCTAAAAAAGTTGATAAAAATTAGGAAGTGCGTACTATCGCTTCTTTAATGCGTACCTCCTAATGGTCCACAATTTACCATGAAACTTGGCAACTGCGCAAGCAACTGAAGGCCTGCATCATATTTTAGAATGCGCATCACTTCCTGGTTAGCATCGATTTACCAGAAGCCTGCAGACAGGGGCTAGTCATTTATTTCTAGGGAAGTTATACAGAGGACAAACAAATAAAATATGGCTAATCGTCTCTACAGTGAGAGGGCACCCAGGACAGCACTGTGTTGCAGAGGAGGGCCGACGCCAAGCTGAAGTAAAGGAGTTCACTGGAAGGGAGCCAAATCTAAATTGGATATAAAGCTTCCTGTCCTGTAGGAACATAACCTCCATGTATTGTTTATATGCGCTTAGCAATTTGTATTCCCTAAATTCTAAAGTGAGTCGGCCCGACTAGTTGAGTGACAGTGGTCTGAGCCACCCACTTCCAATATTGGGTCTTAACCAGTCCTTTACCGTGCAATAAACTGGGATCTTTAGCATCCCACGAGCTCCCCAAACCTATCGCTGGAAGCAATGACCGGACTTTGGTAAACCACACAATTTTCTTGAAGCGGTCAAGTGCACAAACTTCGTCAAGAGCAGCAGAGTAATGGGCGAGCTCAGGGGTTAGTTTCAAGCGCAACCAGAAAAGCAGGGGACGCAGCCTCTCTTTATCCACAATTGACGGTCTGCCCAAATCTAGCCTTCATGGATGAAGCGGAGTACTCTGGAGAAGGGAGCGAAGGGATCTCAAAACATTTGTTCTCGGTAGCGAGGAGGACTTACAAATTCCCAAATCCCCAAGGTTCAACCCCATACAAAGCGGAACCCACTACCTTATGGTCAGAAATCTGGAGTTGGGCTGCTATTGGTTTGGTCTGGGAAGTCCTATGCTCCTTGATCAGTACCCCAGTGGTCTGCTTCTGCTGAAGGGTCTGCTTCATAATGTGGTGCTTCCAGGTCATTTTCTCATAGAGTTACGCCCAGATAGTCAAATGTGGCACTCTCTCTCGAGGGGCTCCCACCCCCAATATCATTTTGCCTTTGAACGATTTGTGGGGGTTCAGCAGTAAAGTTTGGTTTTCGATGTGTTGACCTCCGAGCCTCTCATTAAACAAAAGGCCTTGAAGCGATCTAGGAGCAGTAGCAGACTGCTGGGGTGCTTAGAGACTATTAGCATGTCGTCCGCAAACTATAGGGTTGTTACCTTGACACCCTTCAAAGAAGGGGCGTCAGTGGGGACTTCTGCTAAGTGCTGGACCACTCCATTGATGAAAAGTGAGAACAGAGTAGGAGCCAACACACAGCCCTGTCGGACCTCCTATTGACACTAATCGAATCTGTCAATTGCCCTTTGTCCCCCCCAACGAACCCTTGCGTAGTTGTCCTTGTGAAGGCAGACAACCAAGGCAAGCAACTCAGGAGGAAGACCCAGCTCCTGTAGGACACACCTCAGTTTGTGCCTATTATTATTATTATTTTTATTATTATTAGGGATTTGTAATGTGCATGGCTGCCTCAGCAACGAGGCGTCCCAGCGCAGACCAGAAACCAAAGAGAGAACAAGGAGATCTGCGGGCGTCTAAACATCAGATAATGGAAACAGCCAAGTTTTTATGGTCTTACGAAACATCAATCGATTTGGGATACCTCTAATGTGCGCAGGGAGAGAGTTCCAAAGTTTAGCCGCTAAGAGGCCAAACGAACGACCCCCAGCCCTCGCTCTCCGGACTCTAGGGACACAGACAAGCCCACGGTCGGCAGATCGCAAAGCGCATCTGGGCATATAAGGCCTCAGTAAACAGGGTAACCCATCTGGGGCTTGGTGCATCAAGATTTTATAAGAGATGACAGCACCTTAAACTGAATACGGTGTTCGACGGGTTGCCAATGAAGCTTGGGGAGCACATACGCCACCGAACAGGATTTGGGAAGAGCCACTAACAGACGCGCCACCACGTTCTGAACCCACTGCAGCCGTTTAATGCTGGCTTTGTTGGCACCTAGATATAGAGAATTTCCATAATCAAGCCTAGCAAGAATGGAAGCCTGCACGATAGTCTGTCCCACTCTAGGGATGAGGTTGAAAGCCGACTTCATGTTAATAAATGCTATGTAGAGACTTCCCTGTTCAATGATCACAGTTTTCCAGGCCAATAAGAAAAAAATGAAAAACCTGATAGATGGTGCTGATCTTCCCTCTAAACCCTGCTTTGCAAGAGGATAAGATGTTCTCTTCCATTCAAGCCGTGACCTTCGTAAGAAGTGCCCTATCGATCAGGCTAATAGGCATTTAGTTGGATGGTAATGTGCGGTCACCCTTCTTAAAAACTGGAATCACCTCTGCACCCTTGCACGAGGGCGGTATTGGAGACCCTGCGGCAATTTCGTTGGCTAATACCCAGATATAGTTAGACCAATTAAAAATGTTAAGAAAAACTTTGCCAGGTACACCGTCGGGTCCTGGAGCTTTGTTCCTAACTACAGAGTTTATGCTTTCTGTGATTTCAGCAAGGGAAAATAGCCAAGTGGTCTGGGGGCTGATGTAGTCAATGGTAGGACCTTCAATAGCCAAATCCCCTGATCCAGTATATATTGTAGAGAAGCGTACCAAGTGGCAATGGCAATGTTGTTGGTGGGTGGCCTCTGTCTTTCTGCATCACCCCTATTGACTAGAAGCCAAAACTGTTGTGAATCTTTCCTCTGGCAAGCGTCACTAATCTGGAGCCAACAATTCTCGTCCCATTCCCTTTTGGCTCTGGCCAAGGCTGCCTTATAGGATCTCCTTACTTCTCTTCTACCAAATGTTTGCTCTAATTAGCAAATCAACAAACGTCACAGTAGGTCTTCCTCAAGACTGAAAACAGGAGTGCTGCCTGCCAAATCCACATTTTGTCTACCTTCCCACAGGGTATGAGTAAGAGCTGGAACTGCGTCAAACAGCTCCAGCTCTTACTCATACTTGGTAATAGCTCAAGGTGAGCACCGCCTATCTTTTTGGTTAAAACAATGTTTTTGTGGACATGTCTCTTCAAAACATTCATCCCCCTCTGTGTTTCCATTAGAAAATTAATTTACAAAATATCCTGAAATGATGGCACAAAACTATTTTAATTTCCGTTGGCCCTATTCTCCTGAGCGAGTGAAAAGAAGCATTTATCAAGTCGTTAGTTTTGTTTTTAGGGAAATTGTATGCATATGGTGACTGAAGGTGTTTTTCCCCATGTTTTGTCAGATTTGGTGCTTAATGTAGTGTTAGTATACCTATACTGTTTTATAGCATTTGAATAGCGCTTACTATTGCAGCGTGGGGTGCTGAAATTCTTACCCACATAGATAGCAAGCTACACCATTTAAGGTAGTTGGGAGAGTGGTGTTTGTTTTGAGCCTATGTAGGAAGTGTTTAACGTTATTTGAGCTGCAGCTGTAGGCTGTGTGCCTGGTGTGTGAGAGATGAAACAAATTAAAATCGCAGTAAGGACTAAAACATAGGCAGCGACAGATCACCATCCTGCTCAAGGTGTGTACACCAAAATAGACTGGTTATCAGAGAAGACCGAATGATCCATATAGCACCATGCCCCGGGTACAGATTGAATTGAATGGGTTAATGGATGTAAGTGGACAAGAATGGGGATTGGTGGCATAGCAGTAACCATGCACCAGTTTTATTTATTATTTTTGTATATGTTATTCAAAGCTATAATATTACCTTTTACCTGATGGGGATACTCCAAACTGTTGATTTCTTACCTTGTGAATACCCCCAAGTGCCAGTCTGCATCCGGAAAATAGCAATTCCCTCATGTGCCATTGGGGGCATCATGCAGCTCTTTGGCTCCAACCAGTCCCAGATGTGACATTCGGACCCCTCCTAGCCACAATCTCATCACACTGATGTCAGTTCCTTTCGTTCTGTGCCTTCCGACGTGAATCCAGAGCTCGCTCCTTTGAGTTCTGTCAAACTTGACAGAATTTGTCTTTAAAATGTTTTTCCAGTGTGCTAGGGACATGTCCCCAACTAAAGTGACAGGGTTCAACTCATGGAAGGAATGCCACAAACAGATGTCGTTGACAGACCCCAACACTACTCTGCTGTACTGCAATGGCCTAATGGTTAAACACTGACCTTCAATATAAATACATGAAATATACTGCAAAATGACATCACAATTGTCACACTCAAACTTCTAAAGAGATCACAAGTACTGTGTACTATAGCAATTACATTGGCTACTTGTTAGGGCTCATATCCAATTCATGTCTCAAATCCTTTCCCACAAAGCTGTCCATGGCTGAGCTCCAGCCTACATCTTCCAACAATGTATCCCATACACACTGGCAAAGTCTTTGAAATCTTCAAATAAGAAGCTTCAGAACGTTAAATCAGCCAGGTGAAGGGCACTGTGGAACACAGCCTGTGGGTAATGTAGTGTATTACCTGTATAACTTACTATCATCAAAAGTCTCCCCCAACCCCCACACCCACTTTAGAAAGATGTTAAACTCTCTTCTTTTAGTGATTGCTCAATTGGCCACTACAGTGCTTGGGTTTTTCTGCTTGGTCATTAGAGGTATCAAATATAATTAATTGATGGATTGTGTGTATTTATTTGCAAATTGCAGCCATTGCCACAACACTCTTCATAGTAGTGATGGTACAGTCAGTCAGTGTTCTTGTAAAGCGTGACTACTTGGCTGTAAGGGACTCAAGGTGCTGAGGAGAAGAGGGAGGATCTGCTGTTCAGTCGAAGAGCCAGGTCTTGAGATCCTTCCTGAATTGAAGCAGAGATGGAGATTGCCTGAGCTGCAGTGGTAGGCAGTTCCAGGGCTTTGAGCGGGGTAAGAGAAGGATCTTTCTCCAGCAGGGGTCCTGCGAATCCGTGGGATGGTGGCCAGGGCCCGATGGGCGGAGCGGAGATGTCTGGTGGGAGAGTGGAAGGAGGGAGTTATGCGGGTCCAGCGTTGTGGAGGGCTTATAGGCTTGTACAGGGGATGGATCTACAGCTATGAACAAGTTGAAGGGTTACATGGAGTGAGCGCACTACCAGAGTTATGCATATGGGTGAGGGTCTTGCAGCTGGTGGGCATGAACTCCACAGAGCCCGGTCTTCATATCTTTATCCTGTAAAAGCTACACAAGAGCAAGGTACTATTTAAGGTGACCTGTATTAAGTTTCTTCCTGATGAAAACGATGTTTGGGTGAGGAGTCTTGACCAATGGGGATGCTTTTACGGATGTACTTTGTATGAAGTGTTGTCTTGCTGTGGACGAAAACTGCATTGGATATTGTTTCCATGAGCTGTGCTGTGATGTACATTCAATATGAAAAAGTTTGCATGATTTGTTTGGTCTCTTATAATCTTAAAGTGCTTTACATACAGTTTGCCTGAAAAATGGGATATCCGGTGCTTTGGATGTTGTTTTATTTGCTGCCTCTATGAAGCACACGATTTCCGCTGGATAAACTTCACTCCCTTTCCTTTTCTTTAAAAAAAAATAAATTGTCATTTATTCCTAAAAATGCATTTGGAATGGGTTTTTGTTCCTTAGACTTTATTAATAGTCGAAGTGTGCATTTCTCTGTCTAAACATCAGTGTGTAATGTAATCTGCTCACTGGAGGCTATTTATATTTCTTTGGAGAATTACAAATGCAGTCCTTTTTTGCATTGGTTTCCCTTAGCCTTTAAACTGACCTATGCTATATTAGAAAAATGAAAATACCAATATAATACATTATTACAACAAAAACGCAATTTACTCCCTAACCGGTGCAAAGGGATTAACTTTTGGGCACTCAACGAGGCAGAGAGACTTCTAGTTACATACTTGAAACACAAAAATGCAAGCACAAAAGTCAAGTCCATCAGAAATCGGAATGGTTTCATCTCTACTTGAACCTTTAAATGTTGGACCTATCATTAACAAGATGGCTGTTTGCCTATACCAGGATCCCACAGACAAAATTAGTGTTGCCATCTATCCAAACTAGAACAAGGCACAAGATAGACTGCCCTTTATCCCCTCTCCTTTTCCTATTGACCATAGTACCCCTCCTAATAGCAATCTGAGAAAACAAAGATAAAATGGGATTCCCTTTGTCGGGTACCCTAAAAACAGCTGCTTGTTATGCCGTTTATGTACTTATCGGTTCAGAAAATGCAGAAATGGCCATAAAAGCTATTTTTTACCCAATAGACAATGTAACCAAAATATCAGGGTATAAACTTAAAGACAAAATAGAGCTTCTTTGGCTAATCAAATTATGCGTGTATCAAAAAGGATCCGTGGATGACGGATCAAAAGAACCTAGCCAAGGACATACAGGCGGTTCACCAATTGGGTGGAAACCAACCTCTGCTAGCTGAAAAGAAAAACTTCTTTTCTTGAGTCCCCTCTCTCACCCAGGGTTGCCCCTAGGTGACATGCTTCATCATTCGGGCCATCCCTAGCATCTACTGCTTGGGGCCTGCTGCAACTTGCGGAGTTACGTAGGAGCATTTATTTTGTGATGATATGTGTAGTGCAGTGTAGGGGAGTTGTGTAAGTGATATTTAAAAATGTACCTAACTAGTGAGCCAAAGTATTATTCCTGCTCCCAGTTGGCAAGGATAAAAAGGGGTTAATAAAAGGGAAAAATAACTGTTCTGTAATTATAATCCCTAGTATTGTGTCAACATGTTTCGAGGTATCCCCTAAACCTCTTCTTCAGGACAACAAAGGGACCAGCCCCTTGTTTACCACTCCGTGCAGGACCTATAGTTAAGTGAAGATAATGAATGCACACCTATTGTGTGAGCATTTTGAAAAATTACATACGCTTGATTCTGAACACGTCATATAAAGTCCACATTTGTAAAGCGCACAATCACCCGTAAGGGTCTCTAGGCGCTGGGGGCCGTCGGGAAGATTAAGCGAGCTATTGCCCAGAGTCACATGGTGCTGGGCTAACCTGCCGCCGGAGCCGGGGATCGAACCGTGGTCCCCAGATTCCAGCGTCAGTCGCCCTGGCCGCGGCGCCACACCTCTCCCTCCCACACGTCATATCTGTCATGGAGAAGAAAAAGCAAAATGCAATTAATATATACTGCCTGCCCACCACTCCTGTGGGCAGGTTATGGCATTCCACTGTGCGTACATGAAGGTACTTCATAAAATGGTGTAAGTGCCCTTGAAAGTAATAGTAATTAGTGCTTAGATCCTGTGTGTATTAATATACAACACTTGACATCACTATTGTGAGAAAGCAAGGTTAAAAATTGTTAAAAACACTCGTGATCATGGTCAAAACAGGACGCACACAACATGAAACATAATAACAATTTCTTTTTGCAACGTACTTATTTTATGACCAAATTGCGCCTCATGGTCTGTCTGGGTTGGAGGGGCCTGTATAACTCTATATTGTAATAAGAAGAATACACAAAGAGGTGCAATTATTGGGATTTAGTTTCTAACCATTCCTTTCTTTTAAGTATCCCTTCCACTGATCCTAAAAAATGGTAAGAAATGAGGGGAGACTACAGGAAAAAGTTTTGGGATTTTCTATAGGGAAAAAGTCTTACTGTGCTCAGCAACCCTCCGTCAATAGGACCGACTCGCTCCCAGGGTGAACTGCATCTTAGCGTGTCTACGCCTCCGTACCGATAGAAATAGTCTTTCAAAACAGCGGAGTCATGTCCTCATGCTGTTAAAGACTAGTGCGTGTCTCGTTTCGTTTGGACATGGTCCACCATGTTGCTAGTATTTTTGTGTCTCTTCTTGTCTTACTGCAAAAACAGAGTCGACTCTGAATGTCTAAATTATTTATTTATGTAAGTAGTCTCTCGTTCGAATTATAAAGAGATGCCAGGTAACATTATGAAAAAATGGGGGGGTGTTGTATCGAACCCTGGTCTTAGGGACACACTGAGGCTCTACAATGGCGGCCATATTGGAATCGTCATAAATAGCAAGAGGCTGTTCCTCATACAGATTCCAGTTTAAAAGAATGAGGTGCAAATATCAAAGTTCCTTATTTTTTGATTCTTGTAGAGCGGTCCCCGTTTTACAGGAACATGCTAGGTAGGGTTTTTTTCACAAGAGGAAAACTAATTTGGGCCTCAAAAACACTGGCTGTTTCAGGGTCGTTGTACATCAATAGACAGCCTGGGGATGTTTTCTCACACGTAATTTTGGTTATTACAAAACAATCTCCTTTCAAAAATACGGCTGTTACTTAGGTCTGTTATTCTTAAGATAGGTGTTATATTGTGCAATTGTCCTACGGTTGTACGCTTGCTGGATGAAAATGTTGTTAATTGATGAGGTTTCATCTTAAATTTGAGATTGCCATCTGTCTGAGGTATCGGGGTTCATTTATCTAGTGAATTGGCCCCATGATATACTCTCGTTCAAGCCAGTGATGTTGGTGCGTAACTTGAAAACCCATCTTTGCTCCTTCTCTAGGAGCATCTGTTCCAAGTTATCACAGGGTTTAATGTGTTCCAACACTATCCACCGCATGTCATTTGGGGTGTGTTGCTTCTCATTGAAATGTGACGTCATTCTGATACTTGCCCTATGGCATCGGATGTTGCTCCGATGTTCGTAAATTCTTGTGCTCACTTTCCTGGTGGGCATACCCACATAGTGTATGTCACAGCAGCATGTAATCAGATATACAACTCCTATTGTGTTGCAAGTGGTACATTTTTGCAACTCCCATGATTTCCCTGTATTGAAAGTGACCCTCTTGGTAGTTGTGGTGAGATGGCATACGGTACAGTTACCACATGGGTGGTGGCCTGTTGGTAAAGTACTGATTACCTGTTGGTTACTTTTGTTTTGTGGCTTTGGGCGTGTGTGTACCAATATAACCTTCAGATTTTTGCCCCTCTTATGTGAGAACATTGGTGTTGGTATGTTCAAGTTACCACTGTTTAGAATCCGCCAATGTTTTTTTACCAGCTTGGAGACTTTGTCTAGTGCTATATTGAAGGTAGTAATACAGATGGGTCTTTTGTCTTTTTCATTCTCTTGTTTATCATACGTTTCCGGAAGAGCGTCCCTATGATTTTGTGCCCTGTTCCTTGCCTTTGCAATGATTTTGGAAGGGTATTTTCGTTTTTTTTGTTTTTCTGCCAGGTCTTTTGCCTGCTTATCATAATGCGAAGTTTCTGTGCAGTTTCTCCTAAGTCTAAGGAACTGTCCAAAGGGGAAATTATCTTTAAAATGTCGTGGATAAAAGCTGTCGTAAAGTAAGAGGCAGTTTTTCGCGGTTGGTTTAAAGTGAGTTGTGGTTTTGAGTGTACCATCTACTGCATAGATGTTACGGTCAAGAAAAACTAACTCGGACCTACTCATTGTGTGGGTGAACTTTAGAAAGGGGTCCTGTAGGTTGAGTCACTCCAGGAAGATGTTTGCGTATGTTTCGTCTCCCCTCTATATTACCAGGATGTCATCAGTGTATCCCTTCCATTCCACAATCTTCTAGCGATGGGGGTTTTGGTTTGATAGGATCTTTTGTTCCTCTAGATGATGGACGAACAATCCAGCCACACTCGGCGCGAAAGTTTTACCCATGCGGGTACCGTGTATTTGTTGAAAAGGGATTCTTCAAAACTGAAGTAGTTCTCAGTCAGCGCCCATTTGCAGCATCCTATGACCACATGCTGTGGTGTATGGTAGGGCCATGTTGACCCATACAGGATTTCCTCAAGAATATCCATAGTTTTTGTGTGGCAAGCTTGTATAAAGACTCTCCACATCTAGGCCAATCAGGATGCTGCATGTAGGATCAAACTGGAGGTCCCTCAGTAGGCCAAGTACAGCTTTGGTATCCTTCAGGTAGGTGTTAGTGTTTTGTATCAGTGGACGTAGGAAGGCGTCTGCAAACTTGGAAAATGGTTCCAGGATGGATCCGATCCCGGAAACAATGTCGTCCCTGTGGATTCTCCACTGAATTATGTATCTTGGGGATTGTGTAGAAATAGGGTACTGTCTGGTGGGTGTTGATCATAAACTCCCCCTCTTTTTTTGGTTACCCAGTCATGGGTGAGTGCTTCTTCAACCATGCTGGTGATTCCGATCCTGATCTGTTCAGCGGGATCATCTCTGATGTGTCTGTAGTTTCTTTCATCCGACAAGAATCTGAGGCATTCTTGGCGGTATGCTCCTGTGCTTTGTAAGACAATAACTCCACCCTTGTCTGCAGGTTTTATGGTAATGTCCTAATTGTTGGCCAATATTTTAATGGCTGTGTGTTCCTGTTTTGTTGTATTATGGAATGTTTTTGTGGTTGTCGGGTCCATTTCTCCCACTTCCCTCAAGATCGCTTTTTCAAAAGCCAGTAGTTCAACTGGCAGGTTGGCTGCAGAAGGTGTAAATGTTGACTTCCGGTGTAGGCCAGTGTCTCCATTCTGGATCTCACTTGCTTCTTTATTTTCGAAGAACACCTGTAATTTTATTTTCCTCATGAATTTATTCAGCTCACAGCTGAATAGGAATTTGCCTAATGTTGGGGTGGGCACGAAACCCAGTCCTTTCTCCAAAACTGCTAGTTGTATTGTGGATAACATAATTCCAGATAGGTTTACAACTAGATTCGGTTGTTGCTGGTGCTCTGTAGATTCAGTGGGCCCATACTCCTCGTGTGACTCTGTGCGGTGGGGGCAAAGTAACTTACTGGACAACTGGCCGTGAGGGCAACGGCATCCCTGCTACCTGCGACGCCGCAAATCGAACGGCAGGTCCTGTCACGCCGTGAGGGCAACGGCTGTAGTTCACCTAACTGAACTACCTTTCCCAGCTGCCCCGGGGGAGGCGCGCAGCACTTACGCCACCAGCGCGCCCGGAGGCGCTTAAGAAGACGGAACGCCTCTCGCATCGCGAATCGCGCCTGGGAGAAGCCCGGGACAAGGGCGGGACAGTCTGTGGCAGTCCGGGGCAGGACGAGGCTGCGCTGGGCCATAAACCCTGGCCTTCCGACATCTAGTGCCTGCTTCGCTTAATCTGTGAGACACTTAAATATACCATTTTAAAGACTTTAATGTTATAACTGTGTAATATAACTGCATTGCATTATTCATGTTAGCTTTCGGTTTTTAATCTAGCTTGAAAGTTCTGTAGGTGGTTCTTCATAATGTCCAAACAAAAATCAGCGAAAAAACCCCTAGTGCCTGCCACACTGGATAATTACCTAGTCAAAGTAGTTCAGAAAATTAACAATGATCGGCGACTATCACTAGGACGTGGTAGCCCATCGACTTTGTCCACCCCTTTGAGAGTATCTGCATTAGATGATAGCAAGGAGGCGGAAAATGTAGATGTTTCTGATAATGAGGCTCCTGTATTAGTAGCATCTAGCCAGGTTGTGCTGGACAACTCTTTGGATTCCTCTAATACTTCAGTACATGCCTCTCCACCACGAAGAGTAGTCAGAGCTTGTAGAAAAGTTCCAACCAGACGTGGGGGAAACCGGAATAAAAAAAAGAGTTGGAACCCCCCCTAAAAGTACAGCAAGGGAGGAGGATGAGATAGAAAAGGAAGATACTGCTAAACTGAATACTGATCAATTAGATTTATTGGTTAACATCATCAATGCCAAACTAGAAAGTATTATTAAACCCTTAGAGGCTAAATTAGATATGCTTTCTGCCGAAGTAGTCAGATTAGAAGGCCTTTTGGACTCACATTATTCTGACCGGAAAATCTAAGACCACAGAGAGGGGCATTGGTGTGAGCACAGAGGAAAAAACCTCAGTAGAGGGAAGGCATACTGTTAATGTGACAGCGACTCAAGTTAGTCCATCTAGCATTGGTCAGGTTAATGAGATCACCACTGTGGCTGAGAATAAAGAAGGGTGGACAGAAGTGAGAAGGAAGCGTTCTATCAATCTTCCCCCAGATTGTGCCCCTTATGTTGTTGTCCTAACTAATGTACCGCCTGTTGAAACTAGCATGACCCAGCCCCAACAAGAATCACATAACTCCCTTAAAAATAAAACAGTCTCC
Source organism: Lissotriton helveticus (assembly GCF_964261635.1). Taxonomy (NCBI): domain Eukaryota; kingdom Metazoa; phylum Chordata; class Amphibia; order Caudata; family Salamandridae; genus Lissotriton; species Lissotriton helveticus. Next base: position 249,755,692 of record NC_136061.1, read on the forward strand.
TGGCTACATAGGCAGTGTGGTTTTCCAGTTGAATATTCTGATCAGATTTTAACAAGTAGAAGGGTCAACTGGATCGGCAATTCTATAAAGAGCAGCAGGGGCGATTGTGTAATCATGAATTTTAAACACCCCCAACATGCTGCTACTGTTTTGCTGAGAGCAGCATCCCTACCGTTTGCTGATAAGGTCTATGCCCGCCCACTTGGTTTTTTCTATAGCCACCTTAGCAAAGCTATCCCCAATGATGACAGGAATACCAGACATAGGCAATTGCCATTCATATATAGGCCCGGTCTGGATATCCCGTTGTAAAATCATTTCCATGTACTAAGCAGCCTAGACACCAACGATTGACTTCAACAGGCTCATGAGCCCACCTTGTGTGAGACCCCAGATGCGTCGATAAGCAAGGCTGTAGACTATCCTATGGTAGACGAGGTGATCTTGATTTCAGAACCCCCCCCTTGTGTGAGACCACAGATGCATTGGTGGGCAAGGTTAGTAATAACCCTATGGTAGTCGAGCTGATCCCGGTGGTAAACCTAGACTTGATCAATGACCCTAGGGTCCTGCCTAGTGGAACCCAAAGGGAGGAAAATGTTAGCAATGGAACTGTAATATCTGTTAATACTGGGACAGGTGGCAAAGGGATAACAATCGCTAGCTGGAATATTTCAGGGCTGAAATCAAAGGGGAATGGCTTAGTGTGGTCGGATGTGATTAATGCCTATGATATATTGTGCCTCCAAGAAACATGGTGCCGGGACGATGTTAACTTTGACGGTTTGTCTCGTATAACCTTACAGCGCAGGGGACTGGACCGGGGAGAGCTAAAGGTGGCCTACTGATACTCCTGTCTATTAATCGTCCGATTGTAGTTAAGAGGTATATAACTGTGGGAGCACATGTGCAGATTCTCTGGTTATATGAGGACCACGGCCGAAATATTTTACTGCTAAACTACTATAATAATATTTTTGATAGTTCAAAGGTTACAGTAATATCTGATCTGGCAGGTACCATCGAAAAGTTAATTTCAGAAGTAAATGTTTGTTTTGATTTTATATGGGTCGGTGTTTTAACATCTCTTTATGTGAATTTTCTACCCAAAAAGTCTGTGGGTTCACAAATAATGCCGGATTTGATGATTTGCATTTTTGCCATAACAGCTATGGTGAGGTTCTAAACTCATTTATGGGCTGCTATGACCTGGAAATTATGGGCTTTGCCAATGGCAAAGAAGGTGAAATTATTCCTACCTTTAATAATGGGCATTCTAGTTCCGTTATTGATCATGTTATTTCCTCTAACATCAATTCTAGTTGTGCTGTTCCAAGGATTGTAGAAACCCCGATCAGTGATCATAATTGTATCATCCTGGAAACAACCTTCTGGGCTGGAAATGTTGTCAAAACAGGCATTACAGTCAATAATGTGGAACCACATAGACCCAATGGGGTCAGATTAAGATGGGCAGGGGACAAAGCCAATGACCTAATTAGCTCCATTGTCAGGGACTGTATGCTAGACATTAATTTTATCCTTTACAATGATCATGATCATTTGCAGGTCTTATCTTCTTTTAACAATATTAACAAATTAATTGATGCCAGGTTCACTAGGCCCAAACGGGCACAGACTAAAAATGGCCCAGGCTAGTTTGACCACACATATACTGGGTGATTAACTGAATTAAAACATGCGCTCGTTAAAAAACCGAGGGACGCTAACTTCATAAGTATGCTAAGAACAGATTACAAGCGCGCTCTGAAATGGAGAAGGACTGAGCTACAGCAGTTGGCCTGGGATTCTCTCAACCAAGCCGCTGAATTATCTAACACCACTTTGTTCTGGGCTACTATGAACTCTCCTTTTCTGAAAGATGAAAATATGCCAGAGCTAACCTCGAATATTACAAGCGATGGCTGGGTTGCCCATTTTTCAACCATTTTTGATTCAAATAATTGTGTGGATCCTAACCCTGGAGGATGGGCTGTTTTACCTTTAGAATTTTCGGCCACAGAAGTTGAACTTGCCATACGTGCTAGTAAGGGGGGGAAAGCCCTGGGCCCTGATGGAGTCCCTGTGGATGTTTTTAAAACAGCCCCTGAGATGTGGAGTCCCATTTTGGCTATCACTTTTAACGCCGCAATATGTACTGAGGCACCCAAATCATGGGGGGAATCTATCATCATCCCAATATATAAACAAGCGTTTACAATGCAATGGTTTTGCACTCCCTATGCACTCTGCACTCCCTATGCACTCTGCACTCCCTATGCACTCTGCACTCCCTATGCACTCTGCACTCCCAATGCACTCTGCACTCCCTATGCACTCTGCACTCCCTATGCACTCTGCACTCCCTATGCACTCTGCACTCCCAATGCACTCTGCACTCCCAATGCACTCTGCACTCCCAATGCACTCTGCACTCCCAATGCACTCTGCACTCCCAATGCACTCTGCACTCCCAATGCACTCTGCACTCCCAATGCACTCTGCACTCCTTATGCACTCTGCACTCCTTATGCACTCTGCACTCCTTATGCACTCTGCACTCCTTATGCACTCTGCACTCCTTATGCACTCTGCACTCCTTATGCTCTCTGCACTCCTTATGCTCTCTGCACTCCTTATGCTCTCTGCACTCCTTATGCTCTCTGCACTCCTTATGCTCTCTGCACTCCTCATGCTCTCTGCACTCCTCATGCTCTCTGCACTCCTCATGCTCTCTGCACTCCCCATGCTCTCTGCGCTCCCCATGCTCCCTGCACTCCCTATGCTCTGTGCACTCTCACTACTCTGCACTCTCACTACTCTGCACTCTCACTACTCTGCACACTCACTACTCTGCACACTCACTACTCTGCACACTCACTACTCTGCACACTCACTACTCTGCACACTCACTACTCTGCACACTCACTACTCTGCACACTCACTACTCTGCACACTCACTACTCTGCACACTCACTACTCTGCACACTGACTACTCTGCACACTCACTAGTCTGCACACTCACTAGTCTGCACTTTGCACTCACTACTTTGAGTATGTAGAGTGAGTGTGCAGAGTAGTGAGGGCAGAGTGCACTTTGCACTCCCTACTCTGCACACTCACTGTACACACTCACTCTGCATTTATATTGTGCACTTTGCACACTCACTCTGCATTCACACTTTGCACTCATACTCTACACACTCACTCTGCACACTTTGTGTTATATCACTAACTGGCTGTCCGAGGTTAACATTTTTTAAATTACACTAAATGTCAGGCGCACCATCCTGGCTAGCGCCTGACGTGCCAAAATATGCCCTATTACCGGACTTGTTGTGACCGACACTGCCCCATTGCAGACAAAGTCTAAAACGAAAAATATCCCCAGACCAGTAGCTCCTGAGCATTCAGGCCGGGCTCCGTGACTCTCTGCCCCCAAGTGCTTCTGACATGCCTTGCTCGGCTTGGGCCAGTGTTACAAGAACTAGTGCTATTAACAGAGCTGTGTTCCTGATAACGTGCCACTCGCCGTAAAGAAAGCGCTTTGACGCCTGGCCAGCGGCAGCAAGCGCTACATAAATCCAATTACAATATATATATATTTTTTTTTAAACATCGGTATGACTTGCTCGTGAATTTACCCCGCTATTCGGCCCAGATCACGGGGTGTCTGAGGCTCTATACGTTATGTCCTTTCAGTTTTAGCAAGTAGGAGCCCCGGGTCGCTAATGTAAAACCTGCAAGGCGGAAGTGACCCTCGCGACCTCTAGGAGCTGGCTCCGGCAGTTTAGCACGCTTAATATCCTCTGTTGCTAAAATTACACAATTAACATAGTTTACCCGTTTTAGAATAAAAGTATAGTAGTGCTTTCTTTCATTTACTAAAAGTCTAATTTAAAGCAATAATCCTTTCGGACTCTGGGGAAATATATACGCTTGTTGCGCTGCCCTTTGGCGCGAACCCAGGACTCCCAGACCACAGTCAACCGCTCTACCAACTACGCTGATTCATATAGTGCAAACTCGACCCGGTGTCCCAGAGCGCTTTACAGAGTACCAGTTACATTACACCCGAACACAATAATTTTGGTAGGGAGATTAAGGTATTTGCCCAGAATCACGAGATGTTGCCGAGGATCGATCCTTGTTCCCCAAGTCTGGCGGTATCATACCCCGGGCTTCTCGCGACCGCGCTTCCTCTTTTTTTTTTTATCATTCATCGCTAAATACTCGAACACCGCTCTCTTATAGCCCGTAGGCCAACTCGCACCCCATCCCGCCACGCGGGTCGGAACGAAAAGCCCCTCCCTCCACCTACCGAATAACGCTGCCCTCGCTCTGCCCGCGATATCGCTGCTCATGTTCTCACCCATGACTTAAAAACAGCAAGCGCTTATCATCTTCTTACTCTGGATAATTAACCTTGCTTTTTCCAGCATATATTTTGATTCTTGCTGAAAATAGGAAAATATCTCTACAATTAAATCGCTTCACCGGGGCCCGAACCCGAGGCTCCAGGCACCATAAACATGTGCTCCAAACGCTACGCTATGGCCTCTCACCCGTTTGCACTCCAAAGCCGCCAGGCCTGACTCCACCGCACGATAACTATTTCCCGGCTAGCGAACGAACAGCGGGAGGGGGGGCGGGAACGGCGGACAGTCAGCGGGAGGGGGGGGCGGGAACGGCGCACGGTCAGCGGGAGGGGGGGGCGGGAACGTGCACTCACCTGGACTTCTTCCGGCGGCGGTCGGCCACGGAATGGGAAGAAAACAAACGGACTACAAAAAATAATAAACCCCGCCCACGGCCGCGATGACGACATCGCAGAGGCGGAGAGGGAAAAAATCTCGGGAACGCCCACGAATCTGGTCCGGCCATGACGGACAGATCTCTGTTCCAATGGCTAGCCTCCATTTATGGAGCTAGCCAATGGAAGCAGAGGTGGGACTAAGCCCCACACTGTAGGGACATAATATTTCTCCTGGGCGGAGCTAGGAGCTCCGGCCCCAGGCGAAACCTAAAAGGGTAGCCGATCTGATGTGAAAAACTACCGCCCCATTTGCCTTCTTGACTCCTCGGTCAAAATCATGAGTAGAGTCATGCTGGTTAGGTTAGAGGAATCGGTGGAGCAAGAGGGTATTCTTGCCGACAGCCAGTATGGTTTTAGAAAGGGTCGGGGAACACTAGATCAGTGTATAAACCTTGATCTACTGATCGGGAAATACACTGAAGCAAAACAAGAATCGTTGTATCTTTGCTTTGCAGACCTGAGTAGTGCTTTTGACATGGTTGACCACTCTATCCTGTGGCCAACCTTGTTACAGCTAGGAGCACCAGAGGGTATCATTTTTTTCCTCTCTAGGCTGTACGGGAAACTACAAACATCTGTGCGTTATGGTTTTAAAGCTGAATGCACCCCAAAATTCAATGTAAAAAGAGGGATTAGACAGGGCTGTGTTTTGGCCCCCCTACTTTTTATTTTATTTATCAATGGTATCGAGGTGATTTTAAAAAATGTCAAAGCTGATGCTCCTCAGATCAAAGGTGTACCTGTCCCCGTTTTGTTGTACGCGGACGACGCTGTTCTGCTCTCTAGAACCCCTCTGGGTCTACAGCGTCTACTTAATAGATTTTCTGACTTTATTAATGATAGAAAACTAATCATTAATAAGGTAAAAACGCATACAATGACATTCGGGGCAAGAAGCAAATTCCAAAACACCTTTTTTATAGATCAGGTCAAGGTGCAACAAGTAGACAAATTTTGCTATCTTGGTATAACCTTTTCCAAAGATAGAAGATGGTCCGATGAATTTAGCAATATTCGTATTAAAATGGCAAAAAGTGCCCATGGCGTCTTTAGATTTGCTGCTAAGGTGTGGGATAGACGGACTAGAGACATGCTTAAAATATATCAAGCAAGATGTATTTCTATGGCTCTCTATGGGGCAGGCGAATGGGGTCACAGAAGTGACCACCCTTTGCTGCAGGAGGAAAATTCTTTTAAAAAAAAGCTCCTGTGTTTACCAACTTCTGCCCCAACTGAGTTAATTCACCGGGAATTGGATATCAATTTTGTAACGGATCTGTTATCCCTGAGACCACTTATGATTTGGCTGTCAATTTGGCTTCAGGAAGAAAAAACTTTTAACAGATAGATTATTGAGGATTGTATCTCACTGGATAAACATTTAAACATATCCTGGTTAAAATATGTCATTGTTTGTTTCTCAGAGATATTCTATTCATATGTCCTGACTGACCCCAGTGCACCTTCTAAGATTCCCAAAACAGAGTTTAAAGCTAAATTCCTGGTTTATAAATCAAAGAAACGAGCTCTAGCCTATGGATCTTTAACAACTGTTATGTTTTATAACCGTTATATCACTGTTGGAGGTTTTCCCAGTTATTTGGTAGGGGTGACAAGACCATCTCAGAAGTTTGTGCTGACCAGACTGAGGTTCGGAAAAGCACACCACCTAGTGGCCCTGCCGAATCTCAAGCGACATCCAATAGGGCCATGTGTGTGTGATGGCGTATCAAAACAGACCACTATGCATTTTTTACTGTTTTGTAAACTGTACTCGCACCTACGTACTGCCTATTTAAAACCCATGTTTGTTAAACATGGCGTACGCACAGTTAATCAGGCAATGAGTCTACTTTTTAACTTACAATCTGTCGATATCTGTTTTTATACTGTAACGTTTTTAATGAAGTGTACTGCTATTAGGAAAAGTATGCATTTTTAAACAATCATGTTTTTTTTTTTTTTGGTTGTTCACTGCCCTGAAATCTGATGTACATTTTTATACTATGTGTGACCTACTTTGTATGTGCTTTTATGGTCATTTTATATGTGCCGAATAAAGCTTCATGAATTGAATTGACTCTGTGCTGACTCCAGTGGTTGTGCCCAATGTACCTGTTGTCCTCTTTTTGTCTTGCCTCTCTGGCCCCTCTGCCTTGTCCTATGGTGAATATTCTGCTTGGGGGGCTGACTCCCAGTGGGAATACGGTTGTGGTTGGTATTGTGGAGGGTCGTAGAAGAACAGTGGGTCTGGGAACGGAGGTGGGTGGTAAGGGGGCCATCCCTAGCCTCCCTGGCCTCCTCTGTTTCTCATCCTTCCTCTGAAATTGCAGCAGCCTCTTGAGTTGTTTCTTTGTCCAGAACTACTATCAGAGCCATTTGAGCTAGTGTCTGACCAGTCTGTGTCCGTGTTGTATCCCGGATTCCCCCCCACCCCCGATAATCAAATTATGCAACAAATCTTAATGTCTGAAACCGTCCCTAAGACAGAAAATTACAGAATCAAATACTTAGCAATACTTGGGGATCTGTCTCGAAAGGAACCTAACTGACTCTATCAAATATAATGAAGAAAAACAAATTGACCATATCACAGACCTGTAAAGGATATAAACCCAAATACATAACAGTGGGGCGGGATTGAAACAAAATGCTGATCTCACCACTCATCAACTTCTTTTTTTTTTAATTCTTTTTTTATTGAATGTTTTGCTCACTTCTTTACATAGACACATTAGCCCCAGTTGCACAGATCTGGAGAATACTCAACTTCTTGATTGGCAACACCTCACATCCTCGCTTAGAATTCTTTTTTTTCTCGTTTTTAATTAAATCTGTAATCTCATAAGTTTTTTTGGCTGAACAAAAAAACCTAGAATTTCTATTAAAATGTTCAGGCTTGTGAAAAACTGGGCGGCCTAAAACTACCAGAATACCATTGCTACCGAACAGCTTTTCTTGCAAACTAAGATATTCATTGGATCCTGAAACCCAGAATCTTGCTTCAACTAGAGCAGGATCTGATCCACCTCTTTAAACTTTCAGCCTTAATAACGATCAAAAAATTCAACACAAACACTCAATGCCTACCCTGACAGGTATGCTTTAAGCCATGCGATATTTATACAACAAGATGGTAAATACAATGAAACACTCTACATATGCATCTATATGGCATAATCAGAACAAAGAGACAAAAAAACATTTTACTTTAAAAATGGACTGGCAAAGGTATTAATCTCATTAGAGACCGAAGTTCAGTATCCAAGCCCTCTCCTTTTTCCTCATTTAAAAAATTGCCTTCACTGCTTTAGACCTCTATAAATTCAGTTGAATGAAAAACTATGTATCGAAAAACAAAACGCCCTATGAACCTGACCTTAAATTTATCTTCAATAAAATAAAGGATGCACTTTAAATGATATATTCTCTCATCAGTCCACAACAATCGACCCTAACTGGCCACCTAAATCGGAATAATCCTTAACACACTCACACACTTCCCTATCCCTAAAGTGGGAAACATCTGGACTGGTCTCACACGCTTTAAATTAGCTCCTTCACTCTCACAAAGCAAATTCTGAACTGATCATATGCATACTGGTCCTCACACAACCTTCATAAATTAGGCCATAGGAACACAGTAACATTCTGGAGCTTTAGAGCACATGAAGAAATCTTGCTCCTGGACTGCCATCTACCTAAAAAATTCTGGATTAGTTTAGCGGCAACATCTTCGATATGCTTAATATCAGATGGTCTCCCAATCTAGTATCCTTAATTTTTGGAGTCTTCACACAGGAAATCGACAGATCCTTGAAACAGAAAGATAGATTCTGCCTGGATGTTTTGCTATAGAAATAAAAAGTCTGTGTTCACAGAATGAAAAGATTTCTCAAGACTCTCCATCCACACTTGGTGGGCCTGGATTCAATTCATAAGGGGCACTGACAACCCACTTAAGCCTTTTTCAACCCAAGGTGATCCCAAAATAAACATCTTGGAAAACTGGATAAATACACATCTAACAAAAAGCTCCTATTACACCAAGTCTCCCCTTTAACCCTCACAGGTTCTAACACACTGGCATAAAAATTAGGATGCCTTCCCTCCTCCCCTCTCCTCCCCAGTCACACTTACCCCCCTCTGTTTCCATCATAAATTTCTTCATCTACCTTCACAATCTTATTTATATCCTTCGTTTTATTCTAAACCAACACTCTATGCACGTGTACACAAATACCATGTGATTACTAGCACACACACTGCCTTTTCTCCTTCAACACCTTAAAGTATTCATTAAAAAAAATGACCACCTATTGTGCTGGCCGACTCGCACTTTTAATTTGCACTTCCAAATAATTTGGCTTAATATAAGAACCAAACTCAAACAAATTGCCCCATGATGTACAGTACCTTATACAACATGATGTACACACATTTGATTGTATGACCTTTTTAGATATTTGTTTTTTCTAATCTATATACATGCATCAAAATCTTCTCAATAAAATGTTTTGAAATTAAAAAGAAATATATCCTATACTATTAAGCATTATTTTCTAGCAGGGAAATACTCTGAATCAGCTTGTAGGCCATATGCCACTGCACATTAAGACAATATTCTGTAATTTTACAATGTTTATTGTCAGGGTTGTAGGTGGAGGGAGTCGAGAGAACACTGCTAATTGTCGGTATTGTAAGCCGTCCGCAGTTACTGAATCCTTTCCTCCGTTGCCTTTTTGGTATTCATTTTTGTTTATCGTTCTTATCTCATTGTAATTGCCAGAAATACTTTGGCAAGCAGTAGACGCAAACACCAAGTGCTTTTCAAATTTTGAAAGCCTTCATGGAAGATGAGAGCAAATATTTTGTCAGTGTTTAAAATGAAACAAAAAGTTGTCGCTCTGGGATCCTTTGTAATGCAACAGAATTAAATGCTTTGTGTATACCTGTCTCTACTCGTGAGTACCATGTGTCTAGCAATGGAAGGCAAATGTGTAGGTGTATTTGTTTAAAGTCCTCCCATTACAGTTAGTTAACCTTTATATTACCTAAATGAAAATTGTATAAACCTGAAATTTTCTGTGATCAGGTTGCTTGGAAACAGGCAGCAGGTTTTCAAACGGCAAAGAATAGACTGCCACCGATAGCACCATTAGAAAAGCTGCTGTTGTGCCTAGTTATTCTGCATCCTTGCCTTTTGCCTTGCCTAATTATCTGTTTGCATGTGCAGAGCACGCCCATGTTGGCCTGCTTATTCAGGTGGCAGGGTTCATGCAAATGATGCACTGCATTTGTAATGCAAACACAGCGCCCTCACCTAGCACTGTTTTGACGGCCCGTGGAGAGAGTTTCTCTAGTGCTGATAATGCTGCTCAGTGTTGCAGAGACACTGTGTGTTCGATTCTTTTAAACCTTTGTTAGCCCTACCAATCAGAAGTTGTGGTAGATATTATAATCTTTTTTTGTGGATCAGTAAATAAAAAGGTGCGAGTACGAATTAACTAGTAGGTATACATTGCTGCCCAGCTCAATTAAGAGCAGTAATGCTTTGAAAGATAGTGATTTTTTTTTTTTATTTCTATTCCCAGTACAGTGGATTTAGGGCACTATATCCGCACATCAGAAATATGATTCAAACAATTCCTTGGGAGCGCTGTAAGCCCAGATTCTCACTTGGAGTAACTGTTGATCCTGTCCTCCTTTACAACTCTTCAGCGTGAGTAGTCTTAATGTCGTACTCTGTCACTTTGGAAATCATTTTGGATGGTCTTTTCTTCTAACATCTTATGCCACTGGGAGTAAGTTTGCTCTCAAGTGTGCCTCTGATCCTGTGATAGAAAGATCCTTCGCACTCCATAGAAACTTTGAGTTGCACTCCGGCGACTGTCGTAGTACTTATACTTTTATTTCGGGAACTAGACCCATAAATCTTCATATAAAAACATCAGCACTGTGTACTTACGACACAAATAACAAAGTGAGAAATATAAAAGCAGCAGATCCAGGATAGCAGCAACGTTCTTCCATGGCAATAATACATTAAAAATATTTAAAATGACAAAGTTCATGTAAATAAAAACTCAATCTAAAAACCTATCCGGGACCGCAATATCATTCTCTAAATAATTAAAACTAGAAATTCATGTGAATGGTCATCATATGTTCAATGTGGGAGACCAATCTCTAACTAAAAAGCCAAGCTGAATAAAAATAGCGGCATCATGCAAATCCTATTGCTGAACTAGTATCAGTCCGCAATAAGCAGATTTATATAGTCGAACCCCTAAGGTCAGGCAGAGTGGCCTACTCCATTTCCTCTTTGATATGATATACTGATGCAACAATAATAATATATGTGCAACACCCTTATTCATAACACTATATGAAATGCAGTGGGGAGAATTAGAAGGGTTGGAACTTCAGTCCACATTGAACTTTCTAACTAGCAGTGTGCCAAGCCTAAATTTAATACAAAGTGTGCAGTCTTGACAAGGTGTAAGTGCATCCATATAGGGTTCTAGAGAGGGGACATATTTGAAAGACAAAAATAAATATGTGCTGCCACCTATGTTAGCATTATTATGGTAAGAGAATATCTTAAGTTTCCACAATGCTGTTTTTACAGCAGCCTTTGTGCTTGAATTAAGGAATGAGGGGTCACTCCAAAAGTAAGCCAAGCCTATATCGTAGAAGTAGGATTTAATGTGTTGAAACCAAAGGATTAGATGTATTTGCTCTGAGTTCGTGATTTCTGCTAGGGCAGCTCTGTATTGAAGAAGGGAATTAACGGTGCTTTCAATCAGGCTAAACAAGGACAAACCTATTTTCCTTTGTTTAACCCCATTAAGTTCTCAGTTCCCCAGAGTTCTGCTCCATACAAAGCTGCTGTTTGTGCTGAAAGCCTCTATAGCTGGGGACCCACGTTTGGGCATACCCAACTAATGCAAAAAGAAGAAATGATGGACAGAATGTTGAATATTAATATTATCAAACATTCACCCCCGTACAGACATCTGGGCCTAAATCCATAATCTTTTTGCTACCCATGGCATTCCAGTTTAAACCCAGCCATATTCAAATCAGTCTTGACCCTGCTCCATCACGGGAACAGTCCAGTCCGAACTTCCAGGCCAGGTCTCCCCTGCACCGGAAACAAGCACGGTTTGGGGGTGTAACCCCTCATTAGCCTGGCTAGCGTGACTCCAGGAGTTTGGGCTGGACTGTCCCCATAAGGAGTAGGTACAAGACTGATTTGTATATGGCTGGGTCCAAACTGGGATGGCCTAGTGACCAATAGAATGATGGATTAAACCCATATCTTTCTTTACTGGCATGAGTGGTTGAAAAGTTTCAGCACTCTGTCCATCATCTTGTGTTTACCATCCACGTGCCATAACCTGTATGGACAGCCCATTAAAGCTTTGGAAAATTATGAAAAACACATGAAAGTGAATGACTGCAGAGGGCTGTCCGAAACCCGACTATCTCTGTATTTCATATTGTACTTTTTAGGTAGAGTTATACTCGAACCTATTACTACTGAACCAAAGTCTCTCAAACCAGCCGGATTTCCTACAATGCGTGTTAATTGTTCATCCGTGACTTCTCGAGCGCGCGCTTGGCCCGTTCCCTCCCACTTGCTGGCATGCCGCCTCCCCCCCCCCTCCCCCCACCAGGCTCACGCTTCTCCAGCATGCCGAGAGCTGCACTTCAAAGGGATCCGCTCTCCCGCCCCCTGCTTCACACTTCAAAGGAATGCGCCCCCGCAATGCCGAGAGCATTTCCCGGCCGCTTTTCATCTTTAGTTTCAGAGCTTTTAAATGCATCGCCAAGAAAACGCCACCGGCCGCATTACAGAAATGTTATACAGGGGCAGAAATTAAGGAAAACTCTACTTGTACCATTTTTGCTGCTTGTGTAATTAGAATGGAGCAAAATATATTTGCACCATAAACTTATCAAACCAATTCACACGATTTTTGCCCTGTTTTCATACAACCACGTGGCGAAAATGCCATTCCCAACTTTTCAAATGGGCTGGAAAGGTTTTTGTTTGAGACAAAATCATTTAGAAGACGCCACTTGCAGCACCTGCTAGAGCTGTCTTTGTATTTATTGTACCTGCTCTCCAATCCTTCAGTACTTGTTTCTGTGTGAATCATAGAGCCAGCTGTGCAATGCTTATGGGATACACAATACTCCAGTATAGCTATAATCATTTTTTCATGCAGGAGGGAGCTTGTCCATCAGAAGTTTTGGACACATCTATAATTACTTTGTAATAATTAACACCAAATAAGTAGGTATGAGCATGCACAGAGCTATTCTGACACTATTCCACACTACCTTCTGCTTAAGTACTGTAATGCCAGCACTCCATGTTTAGAGCACCACTCAGCAGCACCACCACAGCACCACTCAGCACCACCACAGCACCACTCAGCACCACCACAGCACCACTCAGCACCACCACATTATCACTCAGCACCACCACATTGTCACTCAGCACCACAACAGCACCACCACAGCACCACTCAGCAGCAGCACCACCACAGCACCACCACAGCACCACCACATTATCACTCAGCACCACAACAGCACCACTCAGCACCACAACAGCACCACTCAGCACCACAACAGCACCACTCAGCATCACCACAGCACCACTCAGCATCACCACAGCACCACTCAGCATCACCACAGCACCACCACAGCACCCCCACAGCACCACTCAGCACCACCACAGCATCACTCAGCACTATCACAGCATCAATCAGCACCACCACAGCATCACTCAGCACCACCACAGCATCACTCAGCACCACCACAGCATCACTCAGCACCACTCAGCACCACCACATTATCACTCAGCAACACCACATTATCACTCCGCACCACCACAGCATCACTCAGCACCACCACAGCATCACTCAGCGCCACTCCAGCACCACCACAGCATCACTCAGCGCCACTCAGCAACACCACAGCATCACTCAGCACCACAACAGCATCACTCAGCACCACGACAGCATCACTCAGCACCACGACAGCATCACTCAGCGCCACCCCAGCATCACTCAGCGCCACCCCAGCATCACTCAGCGCCACCCCAGCATCACTCAGCGCCACCCCAGCATCACTCAGCGCCACCCCTGCATCACTCAGCGCCACCCCTGCATCACTCAGCGCCACCCCTGCATCACTCAGCGCCACCCCTGCATCACTCAGCGCCACCCCTGCATCACTCAGCGCCACCCCTGCATCACTCAGCGCCACCCCAGCATCACTCAGCGCCACCCCAGCATCACTCAGCGCCACCCCAGCATCACTCAGCACCACCCCAGCATCACTCAGCGCCACCCCAGCATCACTCAGCGCCACCCCAGCATCACTCAGCGCCACCCCAGCATCACTCAGCGCCACCCCAGCACCACCACAGCACCACTCAGCGCCACCCCAGCATCACTCAGCGCCACTCCAGCACCACTCAGCGCCACTCCAGCACCACTCAGCATCACCACATCACTCAGCGCTAGCCCAGCATCACTCAGCACCACCACAGCATCACTCAGCACCACCACAGCATCACTCAGCACCACCACAGCATCACTCAGCACCACCACAGCATCACTCAGCACCACTCAGCAGCACCACTCAGCAGCACCACTCAGCAGCACCACTCAGCAGCACCACTCAGCAGCACCACTCAGCAGCACCACTCAGCAGCACCACTCAGCAGCACCACTCAGCAGCACCACTCAGCAGCACCACTCAGCAGCACCACTGAGCAGCACCACCACTCAGCACCACCACTCAGCACCACCACTCAGCACCACCACTCAGCACCACCACTCAGCACCACCACTCAGCACCACCACTCAGCACCACCACTCAGCACCACCACTCAGCACCACCACTCAGCACCACCACTCAGCACCACCACGCACCACCACAGCATCACTCCGCACCACCACAGCATCACTCCGCACCACCACAGCATCACTCCGCACCACCACAGCATCACTCCGCACCACCACAGCATCACTCCGCACCACCACAGCATCACTCCGCACCACCACAGCATCACTCCGCACCACCACAGCATCACTCCGCACCACCACAGCATCACTCAGCAGCACCACCACAGCATCACTCAGCAGCACCACCACAGCATCACTCAGCAGCACCACCACAGCATCACTCAGCAGCACCACCACAGCATCACTCAGCAGCACCACCACAGCATCTCTCCGCACCACCACAGCATCACTCAGCACCACCACAGCATCACTCAGCTCCATCACAGCATCAATCTGTGCAACCATTCAACAACAACTGGTTCAAATAGGTTTTCTCAATGTTTCAAGCTTTATTACAAATTTCACAAAAAGATGTTAATATTTCACTTCTGTTCTTGGATTTTCATCACAATAAAATACACTGAACATAATCTTCACAAAAGTTATTTACAAAGGTTTAAGCTATTGCCATTATAAATTACAATCACTTTTATTTAAGTATTAATTATTTTAAAGAATTAAAAGCCATTGTTATTTGTAATATCAATACATCTAAGTCACGTAAATACAAAACATGTTGCATTACAAATGCTATAGGTGTCACATTTGCGAAAGTTATAACTATTGGCATTGTAAGTGAGAAAGCTATTAATTTAGCTATTTTCAAAACCAACACATAAATAAAAAAATTGTCATTTACAAGACCAATAGCTCAAACTTTCATAATGCGAGACCTATTGCATTGCAAATGCTTGTTTTGAAGAATTGATTACCTGAGAGCTGCCTGCCAGTAGCTGTGCTGACCAGCAATCTGTCCTAAAAGTAAATAACTTGTCAAAAGTGTATCTTGGCATAAAAGTGTAAGTCATGATCCTATTTCTAGAAAGTATTTCATTATAGTGGTATTCATCAATCACTCTGAAAATTCCAACTCAAAACTTTAGAAAAAAAGGCACAGCTACCCCGAACAAAAACGGTCTTATGGGGCGATAGAAGATTCCTGGTATCAGCCCCCAAGTTGTGGAACACTCTGCCACCTGCGATTAAAGCCAGTCCATCTTTATGGTCTTTTCGTAAACAACTCAAGACCTGGCTTTTTAATCAATAGACCATCTTTAGTTTCTTCAGGGCAAATATTCAGATACTTAGCGCCGAGACGCCTACGGGCCTTTGCACGCGCTCTATAAATATAAAAAAATAAATAAATAAATAAATAAATATTTTGGGTTCATCATTCACTAACCATTGTATTTTGTCCAAAGTATGAAAATAAATTTGAGAGATCCTACCCATATTATCTACATACGCAGTGATTCAAAGAAAATGTTGTTGCGTTAAGTCACCCAAGAAGTGAAGACAACCATTCAAATATAGTGTGTACAGAAGTGTACACATAGTAGTAGTCATTATGGTTATAGCCTATTGGCATTAAACCTTTTTTCTTTGATAGATGAACACAACCTCAACAAAAAAAAATGCTTTGTTAGATCCTTTGAAATATCAATCAGTTCTTTTAAGTGTGTTGTAAGTTAAAGTTACTCAAAAAGGATGGGTGCATAAGTGACCGTTTACCCCGCATGTTGCTTTTATTGCCTTGGGCTAGAATTTTAAAACATTGTGTACATTTATAAATTTGGTGCAATTCTGTTCAGTAGTTTGACTGTATTTCTTAGTGTAATATTATCCATATGTAGGATGGAATACCAAACAGTCAGTGGATATCTGACAACATAACCCTCTAGGAGCAAATAGAAATTTAGCAATTTCTTAATCCTCTACATTGCAGAATCATCTTTATTTAGGGTTGAAAGTTTGGAAGTTCAAGAACTTAATACAGGCATAAAATAGTTGCATTCGGTTGCAGTTGTGGTAAATAATGGGTGTGTATGTCTTTGCCTTGTGCTGTGACACTGTGGGGCAGTCCTCTACCCTTTGGTAATCGTTCCATTTTCTGTGTACAGTTCTTTAAGAAGAAGCTTTAAGATGTTCTGTTAAATTCCCTCTTGCACACAGTGGTAGACCTGACAGGGTATTTTGATTTGTATAGCACACTAATCACCCAACGAGTGAATCCAGGTGGTTGAGCAGGTGTGTAGGCCCAAACATTCTAAATTGTATGGGCTAAGTCTTCTATATGTTACTTGGGTGAGAGCCTGTATTCATCACAGGGTAGAACAATGTTTCCAACTCCTCTCTACATTGATTGTATGTGATAGTCTGGTCATGCTTAATGGAAGATTTATTTTCTCAAAGCTACAGGGCCGTAAGTTATTTTTGAAACTTTGGTGTGAAAAAAAATACTTTTAGTGGTGGCTGGTACCATGATCAATTGGTGAGGCAAGCACGTTGCAGGAGAGTAGGGTCTGCTTTCCTATGGTCACCCCATTTTTTTGCTTTTTGCTTGACTGGTTTTCGACTTAATGTGGCTGTGGGCCTGCTAATCAGACCCACAGCCCTGCTGTTCTCTCTAAATTCACACCATGTACTTTAAGTACATCACCAATTGGGATTTGGGTCACTCTTATAAGTCCCTGTACAGTGTACTATAGGTACCCAGGGCATAGGTGCACCCAAGGCCTACCAGGGGCTGCAGCATATCTTTTGCCACCCCTGGCTGGCCATCCAAACTGACACAACTGGCTGATCACTCAGCTGGGGCAAGGTCATGTAATCACCCCTTGCTTAGGTGTAGTATTCCTATACCTACCATTATATATAGACACATATGCACCTATAAGTCACTCCTATGGCAGGCCTTAACAATCCTGAAGGCAGAGTGCTTGGTTTTATGTGAGATGGTGCTCTAGAATGAGCTGAGCCTGTCTGCAGCTTTCGGAATCATGTCCTTATAGCTGTTCTAGGATATTGCCATACCATATACTCTTAAGTGCATTATGAACCTCGCGGTTAAATGCTAACTCTGGTTTGGCTTTATCCAAACATGTCGTGTAAGGTGTCATACGCTTTGGAATACTACCCCCTCGCCAATTCTGGCGACGGGGGTAGCATTCCACCCTTCTAGAGGGAGAAGACATGTTACTTCCATTAATCCCGGTTAAAGTTAACCAGAGCCTCAGCATCACAAAATGGATGCTGCTGCCACAGACACAAGTCTGACCTCCTACTGCTGGGAGTCCTTCCAGCGAGGGAGGCTTGGACAATAGGTTTCCTGTCACAGGGTGGTGCTAGCACCACCCCAGACAGGCTATAGTGTATAGGGGCAGGGAGGGCTGAATGAAATGAGACACTGCCTGGGGCACACAAGGTGTCCCATGCATAGTCCAGTTCAAACCGGTGCTGGGGCACTCCAGTCCCAGCTTTGGCACGGAACTTGACAAAGGGAAAGGGGTGTAACCACCCCCTTCCTGGGTCCCACCCATAAAGGGACCTAGCAGGTAATCCAGTCCCTAGATTTGGTATATAGGTAGGAGCTGAGTCCCAAGACTTTAGATTTATCCTGACAAACTCTGATACAAAACTCTGGACCTTCGACATCCTACTCGACGTAGAAGACTGAAGAATCTCGCTAGTGGTCAAGGAGTGACCACCCTGTGCAAGCAGGCACCATCAAGCGCTCAACGGTTTGCTTTGTCGTTGCTCCCGCCGGAGCCCGAACACAGAGCCTGACAAGACCCGGACTTCCAGACTTCCTTCAGCCCGATCCACAGCCACAGCAAAGCTGAGACTCGTGGAGGCGACGCAAGACGTGGGACCGGCCATCTTGGAAAGCCAGTGAAACGCTTTCCGTGCAACTTCTGAGGCACCCTCGAAGTTGTGCATTGGGGATTGAGCAGCCCCAGCCCCGAGCATCCACTGCACCAAAGATCACCTCTCCAAACTCACCGAGTGCTACGTGGGGCCCTTTTGCATTTTCCTGCTCGACGAGTCTGTCCGGTCACTTGCCCGTTGGCTAGTGGCCTCTGTGACGAGGAATCCTGAAATCTACACCGCTGGTCTAGTATCTCCAGACTGGCCCCTGCTTCCCTGTGAAGGAGAAGCCCTTCAGTCCTTGCTGGCCTGAGTAAGAAGCCATCTTTGATTCCTGCGTGGGTTGCATTTGCCAAGGCCTGTTGACTCCGAATTGAGCACCGACACCGCCAACAGCGAGAACCTTCGTGGGACAGTCCGTATCCAGCTCCTGGTTGTCGTCGACACCTCCTGGTCCACCTGGCTGCAGAGACAAGCTGCACGACATCACCTGATTGCTTCCTGACATCGCCTGGTTCCTTCCTGGTTCCTTCCTGGTCACTGGCTAGTGACCCAGACTCTGTCTCCTCTGCTTTCAGGTACTCTTTATCCTCGATCCGCCCTTGGATCCAACCGGACTCTTCTCTCCTGGTCGCCTGCAGCATCTTTTCTCCAAGGCTCCATAGAACTCCACGACGAAACCCGATACACTTTGGGACCCATGCACCCGCTTCCTGTGGGTGAGGTAACGCTAGTACTGCGGTGCTCCTGTGAAGATTAACTCTCCTAGTGTCCTAGTTTCAAGTGGTTAGTTCCTAGTCCAGTCTGAAGACTCCTAATTCTTTAACTTTGTAACTTTACGCACCCATTGACTTCTATGTGTGCACGCGTGCGCAATTAGACACTGCACAATCATCCCGTGGGCCTCCTGCTCCCTAACAACTGTTAGTCCAGTGTAGCCCCAGCGATTCCCAAGGCCCTAGGCCTTTCCATTGTTCATGACGTGGATCTTATACCACTATTTTAGTATATGGTTTAGCGGGCCACCAGGGCCTTTCCATATTTGTGCAACTTATTGTATGTATATTAAGTTTCTTGTTATGCGCTTGCACTTCTGTTCTCATAAAGAGTTCAGAGGATTGATTTAGAAATAAATACATATATATTTTCAAAATATAACCTGTGTGGTGTCCTTTCATTTGGTATTAAAAGGATTGCATATGGTAAAACAGCTGGCTTCACATGCCCTCTTGAGTTTAGCCTAAGACTGCTTTTGTCCATGCTACCCCTAGGATAGCTGGTCTATAAGGTTGAATTTACAACCATCACCATAAGGGTTGTTTGGACTGGTGCAAGGTGCTCACGAGAATAGTGAACATCATATACCAGGCCAACTTCTCACACACGTCAGTTATGTGACCCACTGACCAGCAATGCCTTTAAGGTCAATGCCAGAGCTCAGTCATGGCTCGTTATAAACAGTTTTTATAACAAGCCACGACTGGGAGTTCTAGCATTGAGACTGAAGGCATTGCGAGTTTCTTAAAGTGCTTGTCAGTGGGTCATGAATATAATAATAAAATGTGTGCTTACCCACTGCAACTCACTCGTTCGCCTCCTCTGGTCCTTGTGCTTCCAGTTCGTCGGCACTGGGCTGAACCAATTCCCCTAACCAATCCAGACGCTGCAAATAGTGTTAGGCAGCATGAAAGCAGCGCCAGGATTGGTTGAAGTGGGCTGGCTCAATTCTACTACGTCCATCATCCCCTTTTGTATCGCTTTGTTCGCCCTAAGTGTGGCAGGGTATACTCAGACGTGAGTCCCTTGTTCACTTGGCCACTGGATTCAAGATAGCCTGGCTGATGAGGATTATGAATCCGAAACCGGTCCCAGGATGCTTGTTTCCGGTCCAGGGAAGACATGGCTTGGCAGTTCGGGCTGGACTGTTCCCATAAGGCACAGGCTCAGACTGATTTGCATATAGCCATGTCTGAACTGGGGTGGCTGAGTGAACTAAAGAATGGTGATGGATTAAACCCAGATCAGTTGACTGGGGGTGAGTGTTTGATTTGTTCAAACGCTCCGTCCATCATCCCCTTTTGTATCGCTCAATTCTACTTCAGGCACATGGATCAGGTGCCTGCTTTCCACCCAGCTGTTTAAGACAGCTGGCTGAAGAGGTTTAAAGTGCACGTGGCAGGTTGGCTGTTGCAAGACTGCCGGCCAAAGTGACGTGTACTCTAAACTGGAGTGAGCACTACTCCCCTGCTGCCAGTCTGCAGTAGTGTCCACGCCCTCAAACATGGCTCGTGCTTGGAGCAGCGAAAAATAAAATGGCGATAAATTCACTTTATTACCATTTTATTTCTCACCTTTGCTGCGCTTGTAGCAGGGTGGTGCGACGCTCCACTGCCCTAATGGAGGGGCCACCGCTGGATCCAGGGAGGAGTTTTGATGGGTAAACATTTCCCCTTTTCAAGTTTAAGTGTGACTTTGTACCAGATTTACCTTCAGGTTTCTCTTGCTCGGAAACCAAATAGGCTACATTACACACTATTAATTTGACCTACTTTCGTAGGGTATTTTTATTTTATTTCAGAGTTGTTTTTTTGCAGCTAAGACAGGTCATAGTATAGGTCATCGATCCTCTTTGGTCTTTACATGTTGCGGTAAGGAAATTTGATGAATTATAATGTTTGTTTAAGCCTGATGTGGGGTGAAGCGAAGTGTAACGTTTTGGGTGCATTCATTTTGTGGACGTCGTCAAAATTATTGTTACAGTCTTGGTAGCATTCTGAGCGTGTTTTTCCAGGCAAAGGAGCCTTTAACGTTGTGTTTCTGGAGTTAGTTGGATTCCTTTGATCTCCGGACTAGCACAGTCGTGGCCTCTTTAGTACTTGCACTGTAGTACTGGTCTGGCAAGTATCTACTCTGCTCTTCTGCTAAAGGCCTTGCAAGCATGTGCTCCATCTAACTGCAAAGGCACATTATTGGAGGAATGGCTGTACCGTGCTGTAGCAATAGTTGCAACACCATAATGATGCACTCAATTGCCAAGTAACTATTTGGAAAAAAATGAATTTGTTTAAATAACATTAGAATATTGGAATGTTGAGAGCTCAATTAAAGACAACGAGGTTACGGAAGGCCAATATTTGTTTGTATAACCTTCTGCCCCAGAATTCTAATTCATGTCTCTTTTACTCCCAGATTATTTTAAAACATTAGATCTTCATTAGGTGGAATGTTATAGTAGGATTACATCCCTCCTTCTTCGGGCTAACCCTGTTAAAGTCCCTCGTTAGAGGCAAGATGGCCTTTAAGAGCTTTTATTGCCCTCTGCAGAGGGCTTTTATGCTATATAAAAGACTTTTGCAGAGTACAGAGTGCATGAAGGCAAAATAAATATACACGACCATACCAGTTATTGAATGACCACTTTTTACTCCTAGTTCGTTTAGGAGTCCAGTAGGTTCTGGTAGGTGCAGGTGTTTGTTCACCTTTAGCTGTGACTGGTGTATCAGTAATGTTTCAGTGTTGTATGCATGATGTCGTATTCAACACCTAATGTAAAAAGAACAATTGATGGACAGAATGCAGGACAATGTCAAACATTCACCCCAGTACAGAGATCTGGGACTAAATCCATCGTTTTTTTGCTCCCCATGCCATTCCAGTTTGTGCACAGCCATATAAATATCTGTCTTGATCCTGTGCCCAATGGGAACAGTCCAGCCCGAACTGCCAGGCCAGGGTCCCTGTCTCACTGTGCCACTGGCTTCAAGCTAGCCTGGCTGATGAGGGGTGATGCCCCGAAACGGATCCCAGGATGCTTGTTTCCAGTCCAGGGAGGACCTGGCTTGGCAGTTCGGTCTGGACTGTTCCCATGAGGCACAGGCTCAATACTGATTTTCATATGGCTGGTTCTAACTGGGGTGGCACGGTGAGCAAAAGAACAATGGATTTAACCCAGATCTATTAACTGGGGGATGAATGTTTGATTTGCTCTGCATTCCGTACATCCTCTGTGTATCTTTTGTATTCCACACCTATGCATTTTTTTAAATGTTCGTTTTTGTAAGTATGCATTCAAAGGATAGGGATCCACCACAATCTTTTGAACGATCCATAGTTTTCTGTGTTGATATTTGTGATTTCTTTTTTTTTTACTACGATGTAATTGTTTTGCAATCTCTGGTATGCCTAAAGGATTGAGACCTACATTTTCAGAAGGAATATTATTAGTATGCCAATGGTATGCTCTCCTATTCATTATAAAGTCTACTAGAACACCATAAATGTGTCTGTTCTGCTATAGAAAGCCTTTTTTTCACCACGAAACATTTTCTCTGAGAATTGAATGCATGTCTAAAATGTCTACCCTTTGAATATATCCGTTTCAATTGATGGATATGCCCTGTTAGTGTAAGGGGAAGGTGTTCCCATTTGTAAAGCAGTTGCTTTGCTTCTTTTAGCAATAATAAATGTAGAGAGGAACCAAATCCCTAAACCGTTTATTTTCTTGCCTATATATTGCTGTAACTAAAAAGAAGGACCAAAAAAAAAAATCTTTGCATCTTGAAGAGTAAATTATATCCTGATACTTTGCCAAAAGAAGCACTAATTGCCTTTTTTTAACGCATATGTTGGTTTCATCGGTCAAACATTACATTATATGCATAGAGATAGTACAGTAAGTGAGTATAAAGTGCCTTTCAACAGGTTCTATATAGGAAAATCATCCTGGTGTTTCCGCAGAAGCTTCCTTACATCAGTATTATGCAATACCCCCTATTGAACGAGGCTTACTTAGTCCGTATCACCAATCTGCAAATGTTGTGGTATAGTGAGTGTCGTGATAACTACTTTGAAGCATTAACATTCGTTGAATAATCTAAGCAGTGCTGGTGCGTATTTGCTCACATTGGGATGGGGGAGGTTTAGTTAGAGGTGGCAATCAAGGCTGACACTGGAGCGTGAGAATTGTGCATCAAGGCGCCGACTTAAGTGTGGAGAGGACGTGGGATCATGTCATACATCACATATCCACCATAGTAAATCATGCCCAGTGGAACAACTACTCGTCAGATGATTCGACCTGTACTTTTAACATCTCCAGTATGGCATCCCAAGCAAACACAATAGGCTTCTTATGAAACCCCCTGAATTCTTCCAGCCTAAGCGCCTAGCTTGCAGCCTGGCTCTATCAAATAACCTCCTCATGCCATCAATAGACACTGGAGCCGTTGAGGATTTTCAGAGTCTAGTTATATGCCATTTCGCCAACAACGGAGCAAGATTAGTGAAGTGCAGAACCACTTTAGAGTATGAAAAGCTGCTAAGCATTGACAGTGAAATTAATATATCCGCCCAGTAAGCTGTCAAAGAGGGACAGGACCATAATGTGCATGAGGCCGACCTGCACCTCATGGCAATGAGGTCACTTGGACGAGGCGACAGGGAACATTTGATTAATTTTGTAGGGAGTCCGGTAGGCTCTATTTTATTATAGAAAATTGGATACATTTTAAGTATCTAGATAGCCTTTTGGGGAGCACCAGCAGCGCCGCCCATTCTCCATCCGACAGCTCCTGAGAAAACTGTTCTCATTTAAGTTTTAGGGGAGAGAGCAAAATCATAGGATGTTTGGAGCCCACAGTAGAGCCACCGTTCCAAGTGTCTACCAAGCCCCATTGTAGAGAGTGCTTAAGTGGTTCATGCTTCATTAGTTCCGCCCTGACTGGTGCCCAGTAGCGCCATACATATGAAACAACGCTGGCATGTGTGAGAGAACGTTTGACAGTCCATGAGTATGTGCAAAGTCACTGTGCGATAGCAGTACCCCATCCTGAAACAAGGATCCCACTGTTGTCACTCCCTCTCTCCCCCAGGGGTTCAACCTAGGCTCTGTCAGTGTTCCCTATGATGTGGGACGGCCACATAGTGGTATATTTGGAGCATAGGGATGAGTGAAAACCATGTATTTACATGCCGTTTTCCAGTACGTCAGTGCCACATGAAGCAGAATGCAGCTCATCTGGGCACCACCACTCCTGGGCAAATCAGGCGATGGAGGTGTCCCCTACGCAACCGATCCTCTGTGTAATCAATCTCTGCTAGGTTGCAGCCAGCTAACCAGTAGGACAGCCACTGGAGTTGATAGGCCAGACAATATGCCTTAAAATCTGGGGCTCCCTATCCGGATTGTCAGTAGGCAGCAGTGACTTAGCTAGACTCGCAGTACGGTGCCTTTCAACCCAAGAGAACTCCACCAACATGGTATTCAATAGACTAAACAACCACCCCGGTACTACTTTTGGTAAATTTACAAAGTGATACAACAGACGCAGCAACATGACCATCTTGGCAAGCTCCAATCGCCCTGCCACTGACAGCGGCAGCGGGGACCAGAATTTAATTTACGACCCAAGGGAGTTGAGCGTGCAAACCAGGTTGCCCTCAAGGACATCCGGCTCTTCACAGTATATCCGGATACCGAGATATCTGAACGTTTGTGGAGCTACTTGTATGAGAGTGGTTCCTAGCAGTATCGTGGGGTCCGCGAAGGCAGTGGCGAAGGAGAATACACAAGACTTATCTACATTCCCCTGCTGTAAAGGATACAAGTCGATTCCGCAGGAGCGTCAGGAATCCGAAGTATAATCCACAGCCTTCCCCTGCAGCCTTCCGACTCTATCGAACACTAGAGCACAAGAGGCGGAACAGGGGAAAACAGGGAGACAAAACAAGGAAAGGTAGGGGGTAACAATTGTGTGATGAGGGTCTTCAGACTGGAGGTATCAACCTTCTTAAGGGCTGGGCAACAAGGTAGACTGCAATGCAAAGGAGTAATATTCTTGAGTCTGAATAGGACAATCACATTCACAATTATACATAATATCCTTTCATACCTAGATTTATGTGTGTTAATGTCCCTGAATGGATATGGAAGAACCTCTGGCAAGGGATTTATCTGGAGCTGCAGTGAAGGAGGCAAAATATACATAAGTCTAGCGTCTCTAGGTTTCTGGTAATACAAGCGACTAAAAAATATACTGCTCACTCTGGTTTCTGGTTTAACATCCAAGAAGCACACCCCAAAGGTTTGAGAGAATGCAATAACTCGGTTGCCAATATTCTTGATAGCTGGAGAAACATCTACAACAAACAAAACAGGAATTCAAACACTACAATACAGTCTTTTTTATACCAATACATATGTGCAGCGCAATAATGCGCTGTTACCGTGATTCTGGGACGTGTGGCTGTAGCCCGATCCACACTGGTCCACGCAAGATACCAAGTCCAAATACGTGATACTCCACAAGTGTTAAAATAACTCCAAGGAATGCTGGGAGTAGGGACGGGCAGGGAAATAGGAACAAGTAAGGACCGGACCCTAACTGACTAATACTAATGCACCGGGAAAAACCCGGCCGCCAGCGGAGAGAAAACCCGGCTGACCAGCGGAGCACCCCGGTGTGGTAAAATGAAGGGGGAAGGCTAGCCCGGCTCGTCAGCGGAGAACAAGCCCGGCTGACAAGCGGAGCAACAACAGGGCCAACAGAAGGACGAGGAATCCCACTGGATGGCGGAGTAAAACCCGGCCGCCGGGCGGTACACCAAAATGAATGGGGAGGCAATAAGAAACGGAAAGTGACACGGTCCGTGTCAAAAAGAACAAGCGCAGAGGCAAGGCGCTTGCTAACAAAGAGAGAGAGACCGCGGAGGCTCGGAATGAACCCACGGAGCCGAGGACTCTCACGAGCAGATAGCACACCAGGTCACAGGAACGGAAGTCAGGCAAAGGAAGTCAGGCAGCAAACGGACCCGACGGAGCTAGACGCAAGAACGTGAAGCGTCGCTCCCTGGGTCAAGGAATCTTAAATAGTGCACAAGTTAAAGGGACAGCGCACTGGGAGGGGGCTTGAGGCATGACACCTGCAGGCAGGACAGGGCGGCAAAATCAGTTATCAGTTGTACCATTCCTTCAAGGTTGGTATTGAGGTCCTTAAGGTACAGAATCATCTCATCCGCATACAAATATACTGAATAGACCAGGGGTCTCCAAACTCTTCTGTAATAAGAGCTACTTGTATTCGATAAAACTCTTCCTGAAGTACAATTATTATTAGTGTTCTAATAGTCACCACATCAGACAAGGTTACATTGGTGGCAGCACCATTCAAGACTATCAGCAGTGATCACCTAAATGTGTCAGCAAGGTTACCAGCAGTAATGTTAATAAAGGTGTTATTAATTTGTCATGCTTGTGCTACCCAGGCATTACACTATGGCTGGTATGTATTACCCAATACATACCAGCCATAGTGTAATGCCCCAGAAACCAATGTAATGTTTCCCCAACGGCACAGGATTTATCACTTGAATATGATCTTTAAAACTCATACGCGTATTTATATAGAACATCTGCATGCTGAAGGCTATATTAGAACTGACATGAGTTATCCTTCCCCAACTCAGTGGTTGGAAAGGTTGTATAGGAAATTCAATTGAAATTCAGCTATTTTTTTCCAAACATCCTACAAATCTTGAAAATACACACATTTTCATCTCAACTACACGCTTTTTAAAATTGGTATATAACTAATAATTCAATCAAGCAAAAGCTGCTAATTCAATAAGCCGATTTGCTTACTCGAGCGCTACTTACAGGTAGCACGGAGAACTATCAGTAGCTCACGAGCTACCAGTTGGAGAAGCCTGGAATAAACTGTCACCCCAGATGGATCCCCCACCTTCTGGCATCCTAACGAATTTGCGGCGCAATGGGTTCAATGGCGAGCACAAACAGGAGTGGAGAAGGGGGACAGGCCTGTCTCATGTTCCAGATATTGGGTAGGGGTCAGCATTAAAAAAATTACAAAATGCCCAACATGCAGCGGTTCGCCTGGTATTGAAACTCCCCAGAAAATCATCGGCCTCTGCGGCTCTGCGGAAACTTCATTGGCTCCCCCTATTTAAAAGGATTCTCTTCAAAATGTTGTTGACCTCCTTTAGAGCTTTAAACAACATCGGCCCCAAATATCTCATTAAAAGATACTCCCACTACTGTCCCACAAGAGTTCTGAGATCAGCAGGCTGTAATTTAGCCAGTATTCCCGCCTTTCACTTCAAAACTAAAGGGGGAAAACCCTCAGTGTCCTGGCTGCTAGGGCATGGAATGGGATGCCAAAGGAGCTAAGGCTACTTGATCAGGAAGCGCCTTGCCGCAACCAACTTAAAACCTGGCTTTTTAATCTGTCAGATGCTTATGTACTAGCTGCCATATAGATCTCACTTCTGTTGACTTCCCCCTCTCCATAGCGCCAGGATGCTCCTTTCGGAGCGATAGTTCGCGCTTTATGAATTCCAAAATAACATTAACATTAACATTAACATAAGTACCCCTACAAGCTCTGGCTGTAGACATTGCATATAAAAGTGAGGGTGTGCCAAATTTTTACAGTGCCGCTATCATAAAGTCCCACCCCAGTGTGTCGAAGACCTGACGAATATCCAAAGATAGGCACCCAGCATAACGGTACGATCACGGGCTGGCTCATTGTATAGAATAGTTGACAGATATTTAGGGAGGTGCTGTGGCAGCCAACTAAACCACATTGATCAATATGTAGCACTATCTGATGCAGTAGGAGCAGCCGGTGGGTGAGAACCTTACTAAAACCGTTGTATTCGGTGTTCAATATCGACAAAGGTCTGAACAAGGATAGCTCTATAGGTGACTTGCATGGTTTCAACGAGGTCACTAGAGCCTCCTTGGGGGTGGGGGGAGGGAGCTTACCCCACATAATGTTTCTGGGTCGGGGTACTAATCATTGGCTATACATGGAGTAAAACTCGATGGGAATGCTTTCAGACCCCAGAGTCTTGTTGCGGGCCAGTGCTTTAATCGCTCCACGTACCTAGTTTGCTGATAATGGGGCACTTAGGGTCTCCTTATCAGCTGCTGACACCCTGGGTAGTAGTGCTAGCTGCAAAAAGGATTAGATATCAACCAGGTCTGGGAGTGTCGGGTTGTGTACAGCTGTTTATAGATATTGTAAAAGGCTGTATTAATATCCCTTTGTGTCATGGCCGTTCCCAGTGCTGGGTTATATATTTCCAGGAAGGGTGTAGGCGAGTGGTCTGGCCTAATTAGGCGCACCAAATTTATCAGCGTCCATGTGTGTTCTCGGAGTCTATGCCACATAATCTACAATATGGAGGCATTCAAGAAACTAAGCCTGGGAACTCCTAGCTTCCTATAGCCTATCCCCAGCTTCTGTATCACCAACCGCATCCCTCTCCATGGAACCTAGTCTTCCCTCTAATTGTGTGAGGTTTCACATTATTTCTTTCTGAGCCCCCACTACAGTTGTACCCCCGAGTACCACCATGAAGTTCTCCCGCTCTATAGAGGAGAGAAGGCTGTGCCCGTGTTCTCTGTGAAATATGTGTCGATATAGGTCACCCGAGAGTGTTCAAAGACTTTGCCCTCGAGGTGCCAGGGTTGTAGGCACCAGGTGGGGATCAGGGCGGGGACTCTACCTCAAGGCAGTGAAATTTCTAGGGATCAGATATAGTCTTCCCGAAGAAAGTGGTATGTGTGATACGGGCTCAAAACGTGACGAGCAGAGGAATCTGTCGAAGCGAGAGTGCAACATATGGGGGTAGGAGTAGAAGGAATATTTTCATGCCCTCTGTTGCCGTAACGCCAAACATCCAAGAGGTCCCAACCCTCCGACTACTGCTGTGACACCGTTTCAGGCGAATCTGGGTCGTTCCCATTAGAGGGGGATGTGAACAGTCGAGAGTTGTGTCCAATACCGCATTGAAATCCCCACCACTTGCCAGTAATGATGACCAATCCGCTAGCAGTTGATATGTGGTCCAATAGCACATCTTGCTCAGAGTTGGGGACTTATATACATCCAAGAACAAGTAGAGCCCCATCTAACCTCCCCCTTACTAAGACATAGCGCCCCTGTGTGTCAATCCTATTATCTAAGGCCACAAATGGGACCCCCGCTCTAAGCTATATCGCAATGAAGCCTTGATTGCCTCTGTATGGGTATTTTAAAATCGTGTATGTCGATTCGCAAGTCATCAGCATGTGCCACAACTTTGATAGTATGTGGATTCAAATTGTCAGGAATACTGTGGTGGGATTCAATCAATTTATGGAGCAAGGGTTCCATGTAGAGGCAATTCAGAGCAGATGATGGGCATCCCCGCAATAGAAGTTGATTGATTTTGATGTCGCCTCGTTGATAGATATGACTGCCTTTGGTTCTTTATATTCTTTCTGTATAAGAGCTTTAACTGCAAGGGGATAAGAATCCTTTTTTTTTTTTTTTTTTTTTTGAACGGTCCAGAGGAAAGAGCAATTATGATACGAGCAACATGACCTCACTACCTAAATCTCTCTTGTTCTGCAGGCTACCAATTTACCCTCCTGAAACTTTTTTTCCAAACTAGAAGCATTTAAATTTGCCTTTATCTGGGAGCATAAAAGGCCTAGAAGATCATATAGCTATCTTCAGCTGCCCCTATATACAGGGAGGTTGGACCCTCCCAAATTTTCATTTCTATAACAGGTCTACACTAGCTTAGAACCTATCCAAACAAATTCATGATTTTGCAACTGTATTTTTACATATCGATGTACACTTTTCCACTTCACCTTCCTATTTATTTTGCTTCACCAGTTCCAAAATACATTCCAAGCATGTGAAATGTTACGTCATTTAAACCTATATCACAATATGGCAACAGATCACAAGCATTTAAAGATTTTGGTTTTGCATTGTTATCAACTCTTATGAAGTAATCCTCTATTGACGGAAGCTTCACTCTTAATGGACCTCTAATGATCTTAGATTTCTCGATCAGTTAGAGTTGCATGATACACTGAAGTGCTTCACAGAAATCACAGATGAATTTGATATTTCACGCTCTGAGTTCCTTAAAAAGCTGCAGCTGAGAACTGGCATAACTAATAGAAACCTGAGATTGGTACATGGGGCATTACCAAACTTCTTTACTATGTTGATGCAACCCATGATTGCTCCTTTTAAGATGCTCTATCAAGAATTTGACACCAGAGGAGGATAAAATCGAGCAGTGGGTGAGTAAGTGGTCAAAATGGTTTGATACAGGTACAACTAAATGCTTTAGTGAATAACGGATTAGGTTTTATAGTTAAACTAAGATTGCAACTTTGTAGGAATCTGTTCGACTCCTCTATTACACCTGTGAAGATTCATAAATGGCAACCTAGAATACTCGCCATCTTCCCATGATGTCAAGAGCGGGCATCTGGTCATATCCATATGTGTCTGGGTGTGCCTGGATCCAATCCTATTGGGGTTTTATTTTGTTTAGGATTTCACTAGCTAGTAGTCCACCTCTGTCTTATGGAACTCAACTGAAAGTTTAGGATGTCCTCCATATGTTAAATTCAGATGTATGTTTTTGTTGATCTTGGTTCAGAGATTAATGTTAGCACAATATTGGAAACATCCCATTAATGGGGATCAAAAATTATGATGCAAGAAGTTAGATATTTATAAGAGAACACCCGCAAGCAAACAAGGAAATGTCAGATTGGAGGTAGATTTATTCCTACTACATATATGAAATGAAAAAAACAAAATAAAAACGCGTTGTCCCATACTATATAGATCATTAATATAATTATCACGGTGACTGTGAAAAGAATATTGTGGACAGTAAATTCACATCACAATGCCTTATCCAATAGCTTTAATAAAATCAGATTGTGGAACCTGACATGGCCAATTTAGAATAAGAAGTCTAACAAAAAATGTTTTCAAGAGACCCTCACCCACTAGTGTATTCTAGTGACTTATTTCAGCTCCACTGGTTTATCCTAGTGGCATGTTTCATTATCCGGTCACCCACCCAAACACTTAGTATGTCCAGGGATGTCAAACCTCCACCAGGAGGGAACACTTCTAAATTAACTTAGGTGAAAACTGTTAAAATTCCCTCCAACTTCTGATATTCTATTTAATACACTGTCAGGGTTGGGATAAGGTTAAAAATCAGGGGAAATGTAAATAGGAACTAACTAATGATCCTTCACATCTTGCCTAAATTGCACAGGAATCATGGTCTGCATGTTTCAGCCATTCTTGCCTGATAGTCATGAGGCTCAGAACCTCGAAGAACTGATCACTGTTCTGGATATTAGAGCAGTTCCCTGAAATGTTATATTTCATTAAGCAAGCACATTCACTTAAAGTTCCTTATGGATCTTTTCTGTTGCCCATGCTCTTTTAGTGCGCTCACTCTTACCCCATAGGAAACAGTGGAGGCGAGTGGGCCCTTTAGTCACATATTCGTCGAGGTAACAGTCCGGTGCTATCACCTAGTGTGACCTCGAAATCCTGCATATTATTCTATAGATTGACTCATGAAGATGACATATTTCGCCAGTCTGTAATCCATTCACCTCTTCATTAATCTAAATACATTGCCAGCAGTTTCCTTATGTTTCTCCCTTTAATACTTTGCTAAATGACCTCCGTGACCGATCATCATTCGCATTCACTAGAAAGCACCACTAGAATGGTTATAGTTTAATTTTGCTGCACATTGTATGGTTCCCGCAAGATAAGGTGCACACTTCCATTGTCAACCGTCTAGAATGCCCCAATAATTGGGATAACAACAAAAGGGAGAAGCACTCTTAGCATTACTGTAAGTCTACAACAAACATTTGCATCGGTTCTAATATCCCAAAGAAGTCAAGAAACAGAGTTACAATTAAGGTATAGTAATCCATTCCAAAACGTTACAAGCTGTGTGTATTCTTAATATTCATTCTTTATTTCTTTTCTTCCACTTTGATAGAAGGAACAAGGATGCAACCAACGCTTTTCGTCCCAAAGCATAGTGATTTCTTCAGGGCTGTTAGCAAACTTTTAACAGCCCTGAAGATGTCCCTATGTTCTGGGACAAAACGTGTTGGTTGTGTCCTTATTTCTTCTTTTAAAGTGGAAGTAAAGAAATAAAGAATGAATATCTGATCGAGACATCTACCTGCAGATTTTTTACCTTTGAATTCCCCCCACACTTGATCCGGACATTTTTTCAGGAGTATCTCTGTGCGTCGGTAGCGGGCGTTGTGCAAGTCGGGAATACCATGACTGAGCATTGTGGCTCCTGCCTTCGCCCAAAAGCGTTGCAGGAATGGCACATGAAGATCCTGGTGGCACAACTGGCGGAGGCCCTGTGTCATCGTCTGTATCATTCAAAGTCCCTGGAGCGCGCTTGGCCCTCTCCAGAAGCCATTCCCCTGTGCAGGTATTTTTCGTTTTCTGCCTTATGCAGGTATTTTTCTATTCTAACCTACTGTAGACAGCTTATAGCTCCTACTACCTTTTAGGTATTTTCTTTGTTGCCCTACATGGATTTTACACCTGCTGGAATAGTTTTTCTTTTCTATGGAGATGGTCTCCTTGCTCAAGATAGTTACCTGTATGGTAATCTCTTCCCTGCTCTATGTAGAGGATTTCTGTATGCCTTACGGGCATTAGTAGGTATGATTGTTTTTTTTTTTGATAATCAACTTTATTGGCAGTAGGTATGATTGTTACTTTTCGTATTCCATATAGGGAGCGTATCATTTTCACTCCTTGGGAGACCTTGTACAGGACTTAACACTTTATACGAGAACCTCTTTATAGAGACTCTAGTTTCTCTTTGCCTTAATCTATGCAGCATTACTCCTGCCAATGAATCTAGGCTCAAGCATCTGTGGTACACAGGTTCACATTCCTTCTTGTGCTCCTTATAGAAAGGCATTTTCCTTCAGTCTTGCACTCTGCAGGTCTTCCTTGTTTGTGTCAACTTGCCTACATTCATAATATGTGCATGTCATGCGCAAGAGTGTTCTCTTATACCGCCAATTTTGTGTCCTTCAACTGCCTCCTCCCTTCAAGGGATGGGTGATACTTGTTTCTTGCTTTGGGGCAAGGTCTTCTACCTTTGACACAGGCACCTCTCGTGCATCAACCGTGGTATCCCTGTATGTCTTACGAGCATTAGTAGGTATAAATGTTACTTTTCATATCCCTTACACTGAGCTTAGAATTTTCACTCCTGTACAGGAGTTAACACTTTGCATGGGAACCTCCTTATGGAAACTAATTTCTCTTTGCCTCAATCTATGGAGCATTGCTTATGCTCTTGTTTTGGTGTTATCTTCTTCTGAGAGGCTTTTCATTTCCCAACTGCATTTGTGGTACTCTGGTTCATATTCCTATTTGTGTTCTTTGTAGAAAGGCATTTTCCTTCAGTCTTGCATTCTGCTGGTCTGCATTGTTTGTGTCCTATTTATTCTGAAGGTGCTGTCATGTAGCCATCTTCTGTGTTGGTGGCTACTTTTATCTTACAGTGCATTCTTTGTTACTTGCGCATGTTCATTGCACATTATAGTGCAGTTTTTCTTGGAATAAGTTTGCATTGGGAATTGGTGATTAGCCTTGGACGCATAATGTTCATAATGTTTCTAGCCCTCCGGGGTTAGTTATTATGCTTCAGCTTTATTATTGGGTTTCTTTTCCTCATAAGAAAATACCCCCTTCTTGCTGTGTCCTTCCCTTCCTTTGAGAAGAGGCCAGGTTTTCTCCCTTCATATACATTAGTATAATCATGGCTGTAGGTGTGCTTCGCCTACTTTCTTGTACATTGATTTCCTCAGTTCCTGTGGGAAAAATGTTTCCTACACTCAACACTTGTTGCTCTTGTATTGGATGTTACAATTTCCTGGGGTTTTTGTCCCTAGGGGACTATGTATTTTATCTTTCAATACCATTCTTCAGCCAGGTTCTGCTTTATCTGATAAAACTTTCCATTGAATACCTGTTCTAGGCATTCCCTGTGGTGGCCTTTCACCTTGACTTTCTTGTCGGACCAGGTTGTGTCCCTGTTTTTTCTATGCTAGCGAGATTTGTTCCACCTGCTCTCTTTTTTTCAGACTTCCGATATCAGTGGCCTGATTGTGAGCTATACTGTCATTTAGCATTGATTTCAGTGCCCCATCAGCCCTTTCTTTTTGCCGGGCTTGTGATATTTTTCACTTCCTGAGCTCAGGTCTAATATTTCAGACATCATAGTGGTGCTGGCTTCTTGTCTATTGCCGAGATAGGTTGTGGCATAACGACCAGAGCTGCAGACTTTGGAGTTGTGGAACCAGGTTCAAGTCTCTGCGTCGACTCAACATCCTCTGATTCTGGACAAATCACTTTATCTCCCGTGCCTAACAAAAAAACAAGCATTGGAAATGCAATAGGTCTCGGATTTATTTGAGTTAGAGCTAATGGCATTGTAATTGGCAATGTCTTTTAGCCATGTGTTATGGAGTGTATGCATGTGGTGTGTAATGGAATTATGTGGTTTGGATTGGAGTTGTTCACCCTGCACACTCTTCACCCTGCACACTCTTCACCCTGCACGCTCACACACTGTTCACCCTGCACGCTCACACACTGTTCACCCTGCACGCTCACACACTGTTCACCCTGCACGCTCACACACTGTTCACCCTGCACGCTCACACACTGTTCACCCTGCACGCTCACACACTGTTCACCCTGCACGCTCACACACTGTTCACCCTGCACGCTCACACACTGTTCACCCTGCACGCTCACACACTGTTCACCCTGCACGCTCACACACTGTTCACCCTGCACGCTCACACACTGTTCACCCTGCACGCTCACACACTGTTCACCCTGCACGCTCACACACTGCTCACCCTGCACGCTCACACACTGCACTCACTACTCTGCACTCACTACTACTCTGCACTCACTACTACTCTGCACTCACTACTACTCTGCACTCACTACTACTCTGCACTCACTACTACTCTGCACTCACTACTACTCTGCACTCACTACTACTCTGCACTCACTACTACTCTGCACTCACTACTACTCTGCACTCACTACTACTCTGCACACACTACTCTGCACTCACTACTCTGCACTCACTACTCTGCACTCACTACTCTGCACTCACTACTCTGCACTCACTACTCTACACTCACTACTCTGCACTCACTACTCTGCACTCACTACTCTGCACTCACTACTCTGCACTCACTACTCTGCACTCACTACTCTGCACTCACTACTCTGCATTCACTCCTCTGCACTCACTACTACTCTGCTCTCCACTCACTACTCTGCACTCACTACTCTGCACTCACTACTACTCTGCACTCACTACTACTCTGCACTCACTACTACTCTGCACTCACTACTACTCTGCACTCACTACTACTCTGCACTCACTACTACTCTGCACTCACTACTACTCTGCACTCACTACTACTCTGCACTCACTACTCTGCACTCACTACTCTGCACTCACTACTCTGCACTCACCACTATGCATTCACTACTCTGCACTCACTACTCTGCACTCACTACTCTGCACTCACTACTCTGCACTCACCACTATGCATTCACTACTCTGCACTCACTACTCTGCACTCACTACTCTGCACTCACTACTCTGCACTCACTACTCTGCACTCACTACTACTCTGCACTCACTACTACTCTGCACTCACTACTACTCTGCACTCACTACTACTCTGCACTCACTACTACTCTGCACTCACTACTCTGCACTCACTACTCACTACTCTGCACTCACTACTCACTACTCTGCACTCACTACTCACTACTCTGCACTCACTACTCACTACTCTGCACTCACTACTCTGCACTCACTACTCTGCACTCACCACTATGCACTCACCACTATGCACTCACTACTCACTACTCTGCACTCACTACTCTGCACTCACTACTCTGCACTCACTCCTCTGCACTCACTCCTCTGCACTCACTCCTCTGCACTCACTCCTCTGCACTCACTCCTCTGCACTCACTCCTCTGGACTCACTCCTCTGGACTCACTACTCTGGACTCACTAATGCATGGTTAAATAATACGTGATTAAAAAGAACCCATTTCTTTAAATGACCAAAATGTGCTCTTAAGTCTCGAGTGCAGTGTCAAGTGATAGCATGTCTCCTAATTTAGTGCCAGCTTTCTTACCTTACTATTTGGCAATGATTCAGGCTTCCTGTTCTCGTTTGTTTGTTGTGCTGTTAGACTAGGTTTTGCAATATTTGGCACCATCACTCTCATTGTTCACATCCTGGCTCATCTTTATATTTAAACGTGTGCTGAAGGATAATTTTCCTACCCATGAGTTGCAACAAAGTCCGGGAAGCTTTGGAAGCGCTCTCTCGCCCATAGAGACACCCATTTCTCAGCGCTGGTCCCTTTAAACAGTGGATTAAAATAACTTCCACGGCTCCTGCTAAATTCAGGAATAGTTTGCAAGGCGCTTTAGCGAACATTCAAATGGTGACAGTATTGAGCAGGGATGGTTCCCCTCCGATGTGCGCATTGACATCCTTTTCAATAATTCCTCCTGCCTTCCTCCCTGGAAGCAGTGCTGCTCGTGCGAGGAATGGTGTTTACTCTGTTACATCAACCAGTTACGGATCGAGTAGTAGGGGACAAGGTGCAGGATACATGAGGGAGATAAGGGAATGTATTTACAGGTTACATATCCAAATAATCATGACACAATAACATATTACAGATTACATTTACAAATGTTCAAGACAAGGCTCCAAGTTTCTGATGGGGTAACTAGATAATCAGAAAGAAGGCATCCTTCTACACCCTAAACCCTACACCCCAACTTCCGCCTCTACCTGGCCCATCCACTTGTGTTCTGCAGGTTATATGATAGTCGAGTAATGAGGTGAGGCGCTCTGTGATGAGCTATCCGTAGCTCTCCTCAGTCATGTCCATGATGGGAGTAGGTGTCAAGGTGGGGGCATCCAAATACACGTACAGCCGTATTTGTCTGAAAGGGGCTCACTTGTGACACTTTTAGTGTGCCCCCTCTCTCTGTAGCATGCTTGCATTCATGTTTTAACTGCACTTTTAAAAAGGATAACATGGAAGCAATGTTTAGATTGCTAAACAAGCCCGGGCTGTTTTGTGGCCCCATTTCTAGTGAAACATCTTTATCCAGGCCTTATTTTTTCTCCAACAAATCATTGCATTTTGGGACTTGCAGTTTTATATTTAAAATTGTAAGGATGGGCTTCAAAATCCCAACTTGCAAAGTGTTTTTCGCTAAAAGGCCAGGATAGGTGTGAGACCCACTGCCAGCAAAGGATGATGAAACAAGATATAAGGCAGAAATAATCATCGATTTTTGTCAACATTCCTTTGAAGCCCTCATAAGTCCCTTACACTTTTTGGTTAACTAGATTACAATATTTTTCAATTTCAAAACTAGGATTAATTTTAGGAAAGATGACGGACCACAAGTCCGGAAAAAACTCTCTTCAAATGTTTGACTTGCTTTGCTTTTCCCTTGTCCATCTAGTGTGTGACCTCGTAAAGCACCACGTCAAATCAGCGTTATCTGTATTTATCAGAACGTGTGTTCTCAAAGCCCATACAATTCTGTATCTTGCGTGCACTATTTAACATTTTATAGAATAACTGTGATAACTGGTCATTTGGAGGAGGGGGCACGGTGAAATGACTTTACACAAAGTGGGGGGCGGGGGCACAATAATAAAAAATATGAAGATCATTCGTTTAGACAATTCACTGCATGTAGTCCTGCATGACGGGGTTAAATATTACAACCCTAAAACCTGATAACTTGCAGTTTGTGCTAGGTGCTAGTATTATTCAATGTATCTACTTCGGAAGGATGAATGGCAGAGTCTTAAACTTGCAGAATGCACACACATATACAAGCACCCATCTTAACAGCACGTGTATATCTTGCTGAGCTACCTTCTCTCAGGAAGGGTCTGGGTCACAGTCCAGTTGTGTGGCATACACTTCTGAACTTGTTGACCACGGGTTCATGGCACACATTCTCTGAACGTGAGGTTGAGGAACAGAGGGGAGGCGTAAGAGGAGGTTGCTTAGAAAGAAAAGAAGCGCTGTCGGAGGAATCTCTATGGACAAATGGTGTATTAAACAATAAATTAAAGTGCGAAAAGGAAATATTAAAGTGAAATGATGGGGTAGGTAGTGCCGGAAGATAGTGTTTCTGATAAATGACAGGGAAACAGGAGCAAAGGAAAGAGTGACTGTGGAAATGACAGGGGGGGAGAAAAGAATACAAATAGAAGAGGGGATAGGTGGCATGCCTATAACATGAGCATGTGATGTGTTTTACATAGCGCGTAGTGCCGCAGCTCTAATTTCTAAGCCCTGTATATAAAAGGCGTTGACGTTTCCCAGTTTAATGGAACTCAATGCGTCGACCTTAGAAGGATGACAGTGTGGGTTGGTCTTGGCAGGGACCTACTTATGTTCTGCTAGCTCCAAACGATCTGAGCAGCAAGTGCCTAACTCGCTGAGCCACCTGAGCGGCCCCTTCTGTTGCAGTCCAGGCTCACTGAGCAGCAAGTGCCTAACTCACTGAGCCACCTGAACGGCCCCTTCTGTTCCTGTTAGGGCTCCCTTTTTGCACCCCGTCACAGCGTCTTTGGGCTAGGGGCTCGTGTCTGTGGTGGCTGTAATTCTTGGCCAAGTTTAATCTCTCTTCCCACTGCCCTCCTGTCTTCTCTTACATCAAGTGTACCTCTACCTCACACTTTACCTCCGTCGCTCACACTGTACCTCCTCGTGCCTGTCATGGCCCGCGCTTCCTCGTACTTGCCCGAGTATGTCCTCTGTGCCTCGGATCAGTCTTTCCTCACTTCTTGAACACGTCTGACCCGTCCGGTCTCATTAAACACGGGCCAGTCTCCGCTCCATGGAGGTGCAGCCTCGGACTTCCCGGGCGCAGACACCCCGGCATCCGATTGTAAAGTACCGCCTACAAGCCAACGCTCGCTATCTATCCACGACCATATGGGGATGAAAGTAATAAATTGCTATACTTCCGTGGTGTGAACTGACTCCAAGCGCTGAGCTACCAACCTGCTACAGGTTCCCCATCAGGGAAGGCTGAAGCGCTCTCCAACGGGGCCCTCTTTCAGCCGCTTCCAAGCGCTGTTTGTCAGTTTAATGCCCTCCCCTGTCACCTGTGTTGCGGAGGGCGGCGGGGAGCGCTCGCTTTCTTCGT
Organism: Lissotriton helveticus; assembly: GCF_964261635.1. Taxonomy (NCBI): domain Eukaryota; kingdom Metazoa; phylum Chordata; class Amphibia; order Caudata; family Salamandridae; genus Lissotriton; species Lissotriton helveticus. The sequence continues at coordinate 249,795,391 of NC_136061.1, forward strand.
AGACTGTGGGGCTGACGTGAGCACGCGCGCCCACCATCTGCCTTGCGAGCCCAGCATCTGTCTTCAATTACCGCCAGCCATGACAGCTGGTAATTGAAGACTTATGACCTTCTCAGGCTCGTGTCCGCACGGAAAATGCAGGAAGTGGATAAACTGTGCAGGCTATGGCCTATTGCGTGCTGACTTCTTAAAAGACAGGCATGCAAGGCCCAATCGCCATGCAGATGGCAAAACACGAAAAATCACGAGCATTCAGGACTGTTTGGGTTGCTTCTCGGACACCCTGATTATAGGACTCTTGGCTCTGCCCACACTGCTTCACAGTGTGTGATGTAGGCCCGAGCCCTAATGAATGTGTCCATCTATAACTCAACTGGTGCTCATGTAAAGCGCTCTCTCTCTCTCTATATATGTGTATATATATATATATATATATATATATATATATACATATATAAAAAAATAATGCGTACACACACTTTTTTGCAAGTTTTTGTTGATGCACTTCCTCACACGAATGCGCCTTTAATTATGTTGCGGTGTGACCATCACCTGGTCATTACATATGCAATTGTTTTTATCCTCCTCCTCTGAAGGTTATACTTTTTAGGCGATCTTAGTGGTGTTCACTTGTTTCTGGGAGTTTTTTCTCGTGACAATAGTTGGTTCTATACCAATAGTAGTTGTCTTCATGATATTTCTCTTCCATTGTGAATGGGTTCCAGACTCCCTTTTCTCTGTGTATCTCATTGCACCAATGATATGATAGTTTCCTTATGGCAAGCAGTTATAGCTCAGTGGCATTAGCTGTTGCCTCTGGTCCCCCAAACCACAGCCGAACATGTTGGTTTTATTTGTTTATCCCTCCACGGTGGCTGAGGAGTATTTGTTTCCATTACCTGTTGTCTTCCAACACGTTTTTATTTCCCTGCCATAGGTAGCACTATTCCCATGCTTTTCGATGTATTTCTGACTTCAATTGCACTTGGTCTTTACCACAGTTCCTAATGTGATGTGTATGGCGGTCCTCACCTACTTTAATCAGGCTGTCCGTCTCTTCCATCTTATTCTAGTCGGCTGGTTCTAATCAGGGATTTGTAGTAGGATCAGTTTGAAGACTCTCCTTTGTGGGTGTTATTGCTCTGGCATCTATTTCAGAGGTAAGGAATCTGCGGCTAGATATCTCTATCAGATGGACATGTTACTTAAATATGGTACCGCCTTATCTGGGAGAGGCAGGATCTATCCGTAGATTCCTTACTGACCCCCCCATTCTCCCCGTTCAGCAAACTGATTCCTTTTTACCTAAAAGATACCTTTGGTCGCATTGATATGCCTTTCATTATGACTTCATAATTTCTTGACAGAAGCACGCTACTTCCATGGGCAGTTTCTATAAGTGGCTCTGCGTTATTGATGTGGAAAATAGTCACAGGATAACCTGACCGTGTCGGGGAATGGGCTTATATGAACTCTGTTAATATCGCATCTGGGGGACGACATTGCTACCGAGTCACCCAGTGCCCTCTACAGACGTGCAGAGGTACTGCTGAAAATTGTTCCAGACCCAGTCTGGCGCCTGGGGAGAATTCATAGGAAAGGAATCTGCAGCTAGATCCTCTCTCTACCAGATAAGGCGCTGCAGAAGGTAAGTAAATTGTCCATTAAGAATACTCATGGCTCATGCTTTGGATTGATTACTATAGCCTTACAGCCCGCCGTAGAGGGCTATACCGGCTATTAAAGGCCCTTCGGCGAGGGCCTTTAAAAAGGGAGAGGGACTTTAATAGCGGTATAGCCCAGCTACGAAGGGCTATAAGGCTATTAGAACATTCTGCCACTAGAGGGTAGAATGTTCTAACAAAAAAAAGAAAGCCTTTTGGGAGCGTGAGGGCATTGGAATCCCCTCAGGCTCCTTGAAGCCTTTGTTCACATCCAGAGCTGTGAACAAAGAAACATTGGAATGTTGGAGCTCCAGGCTTATACCAGCCATTATAAGCCCAGAGCACTCCATTGTTTTCAATGGAGCTCCCAACATTCCAATGTTCTAATGTACGTTAATTGTATCTGTTTTTTCACTTCTTTCAGGTATTAGACCCCATGCAAATGTTTGTTGTAGACTACCAGTAATGCTAGAGTGCTTCTCCCTATAGTTGTGATTAACCTACCACCATGTCCTAAATTGTATGTTGTGGTGAGGTTACATGTTCTACTAAAGGGGCACTTGAGGTGTGACACCTAATCCTGTTTCTGTGTTGGCAGATCCGTTGTTTGACCATATGCTTTGTTTGTTCTCTGTACAGTAATCTGCAGAGACACCAAATTGCACAGATGAGTTTAGCAGTATTGAAGTTGTGTATTCTAGAAGTTTGATTGTTCTGCATGTCTTAGTATTCGATGTTATAGGCTACAAATATACTACATTTGAAATGTTACGCATAGCAGAAAACAGCTAGCTGTATTAAAGAGATTCGATTTTGTATAGCGATAAACTCTAACCAAGTGGTCGCTTAGGCTCTTATGTCTATTTAAGGTAAAAGGGGGTGGTCCAGCTCAGTCCTTAATTTATAAAAGAATAAGTGCAGTTACGCACATTTTTTCTCAAAAGTCCGCTGTCAATGCTATTGAAGGTCGAAATAAAGAATACTAAGGCTGCATAGTCTTGGTTCTACCTCATGCCACTTCGATCTACCACTAGACACTTCCTGCCTCTTTATCTCACTCATGCAGGTAACTTTTCCTCCCTCATATGATGCTTTTTTCATATTCCTTTTGTTCCTCCTTACTCCTCCTCTGCCCCCTTTTTGTATGTTTTCTTTGTTTGCTCCGGGCCAAAGTCTGATCAGGAAAAAAATGCTGCTCCCCTCAAATGAGTGCCGGTGTGCCCCATCTTCAATTATTGTCTCAAATTAAGCACTAGGTTAGGTGTTTTGTGGTTAGCATATGTCCGAATCTAGTACCAATTTTGTCATGTTGTAGGCAGTATGGATAGGGTGCAATCTTTTGATCAACCATTTCAGATCACTTCTTGCTATGATATATATTTTAATTTCTTTATTAAGGTTTAACAACAAGGTACAGGAGTGCATAGTCTTTTGCTGTATAGTACTGAAGTCCACCATTCGAAACAATTGAGCCACTGATACAGATCGTGTGGTTTCAAACCGTGTGAGTGAGCAATTAATAAGTAACCATAGTTCCAACTTGATTCCCCCTATGCTATGATATTTTTACGTAATTAAGATTGCAAAAAGATAACTTCATTCTTCCAGCTATTCCTAGAGTGTTCGTTATTTTTCCGAATTTTAGTTGACGCCTGTCAACAGACCAGTTTTTTTTAACAAATGAGTGTAAAATTGATTGGTTCCGGAGCGAATTATACACCAATGTGAGTCCCCTTATGTTTGTTTAAAAACTCATTCATGAAAATGAAATAGTTATTTATATATATATATATATATATATATATATATATATCAATGCTCGAAGGTGTCCACCTTTGAGTAGCACGCGAACAGCAGCTTGGTTTATGTATAGGTGAGGACGGGGATCCACTCGTAGACGCCGCTCCGTACGGGATCTGCCCGACGCGTTTCGAAGCTCCATATGCTTCTCTTCAGGGGCTTTAACGGAAGCGGTGTGCGCAACCGCCGACCCACTTCCACATTTTACTTGGCGGGTGAGTTATATGAAATTGGAGAAGTGTAACGGGTGCGCACACCGCTTCCGTTAAAGCCCCTGAAGAGAAGCAGATGGAGCTTCGAAACGCGTCGGGCAGATCCATTACGGAGCGGCGTCTACGAGCGGATCCCCGTCCTCACCTACACATAAATAAAGCTGCTGCTCGCGTGCTACTCATAAGGTGGACAACCTTGGAGCGTGAATCTATATGCGGCAGTCCAGCCGCAGAGTATGCACCACCCCGTTAACGTGGGGGTCACGGCAGTGAAGTAGCAGCCGTACATGGGATCGAGGACGGGCCCACTCGTGGAGTCCATACAGGACTTGATTGTGTGCTTTCCGCACTACACTTCCCAGAAGTCTCATTGGAGCCTCCCATTGGCGGGTGAGTTATATGAAATTGGAGAAGTGTAACGGGTGCGCACACCGCTTCCGTTAAAGCCCCTGAAGAGAAGCAGATGGAGCTTCGAAACGCGTCGGGCAGATCCATTACGGAGCGGCGTCTACGAGCGGATCCCCGTCCTCACCTACACATAAATAAAGCTGCTGCTCGCGTGCTACTCATAAGGTGGACAACCTTGGAGCGTGAATATATATATATATATATATATATATATATATATATATATATATATACCGGTTTCATTAAGTTGCACTGAAGAGTTTATTTTTTCTCTCTTCTGCACTTTACTTGCACGTTTTTCAACAGTACAGGTTCCAATACAGTCGGCATAAACCATTTCTTTTTCTTAGCAGAGTACATTCATTCAGTTCAAAAGTAATAGCTGGCTGTCTCCGTTATTTTGTTTATTCAACAAGTAGGCTTTACTCACTGTAGACATGGCATGATCTTTCAATGCAAACCTTGTTTGCGGATTCACTTTGACCGTTTTAATTTTCCTCTGATTGTTGTCAGAATAGACCTTACTATTGGGCTGCTTGCACATTGCACATATATTTAGTAGATGTTTGCTAGAGTGCCACCAGACACATCATGGAGCCTTCAAAGCCAGTCTTTTCCCATGTGCTGTGACGCACCTTCAAATAACTTGCACACTCGTGGTGCACTACTGTTTCTTGGACTCCTCTACTTGGTCTTTCTTTTTTACTTGGCTTGTACTTTCTTCCCTTTCGCAACCCTGAATATTAACATTGGGGTCTTTCCTTTTCAATCACTATCCGCAATCCTCCACCAACCACCTTCACGGGACCCATCTGCTTGCCATGACTCGTCCTGCCGACTTGTTATTATTATTTATTTGAAAGTTTTATATAGCGCGGACAAGATCCTTGCGGATATCAGAGCGCTTTACATAGAAGGGATACATGAGGGATCATAGTTCAGAGGGGTCAATCAGATGAGAAAACAATACATCGTCAAACAAATAAATCAGAAGAAGCAGTCAGTACAATCAGGTAAATCATGCATAGGGTGCAATGTGATCTAACGATCTGTGCATTAAAAACAAGTAGAGGTATAATACTGTAATAAAAGGCATACATTCACTAGTTGATAATAATCTAAATAGGCCATTTCTAAGGGTGCTATATGAGCTAACGATCGGTGCATTATAAACAAATAGAAGTATAGTACTGCAATAAAAGGCATTCACTCGCTAATTAATAGTAGTCTTTCTAATTGATAGTAGTATTTCTTAGGATGCTGTATGGGCTAACTATCGGTGCATTAAAAGTGATTGGAGGTATGAAACCGCAAAGTGGCAGACATCCGCTAATTAATATTAGCCTAATGAGGGTTTCCCTAGGGTGAGTTCAAGTGGTGAGAAAGACTAGTCCAGAATGGACTTAACTACATAAGATCTCCCATTATTCGTGGCAGCTTTGAAAATCATCTACCTGAGGTCCATCTGGTTGTAGATGAAATCTGTGGCTAATCTGTTACTTAGGGGTTGGTCCTCGAATTCACTAGATTTAAGACTTGAGTGGACAAAGCAGCTATCCTCTTGCATTTACATCTGATGGACGGCCTTGCTTTGTACTGATCCCTTCCATCAGCGAAAGTGATTGAATATTGCATTGGCATTGTGCTGTTCTTTTGTTCATGGCTAATGAATTTTGCATTCCACCCAAGCATTTCATGCTATAACATTGGCCCAAATTTGAAAAATATGGAACAACCTCACGATTTGGTTCTGTTTTTTTCTGTATATAACTGTTTATGCCACCCTTTAATTTGTAAACATCAGATGTAAATGAAATAGGGGCATCAGTTTAGGGCACTTTGTAACGTATTCTCTCTGAAGAGACACTCAGTAGTCCCCATTCTTGAACACAGCACTTCATTCTAAAAGTTCTTCATACCCCCAACCCTGATCCAAATTGAAGTGCATAACTTGTGTTTGAGGTTGTTCCTTCATATGTTTTAACAGTACATAAAATAGCAACGAACTAATCTGAACAAAAACATTAATTTTAATCGCTGCATTTTAGAGATCAGTTAATTGGTTCAGGAAAAGTTGTGGTAATATTGTGCTTTATTTAAAAGTTCTGCTCCTAATTAACTAAACGTTTTTAAAAGGTCATTTTTTTATAGAAGCTTTTCTGTTTAAGCGATAGAATCAGAGTATTGGGCTTACAAGCTACCCACTGGTCTGATATGTTTATTTCTGGTCGCAAAAATACATTCAAACGGTTATTGAAAGAGGAACGGAGGTCAATTATTGACTTGCGTGGTTGAGCTGAACTGGTCTAATTAATTTCTTTAACGATCACATGAAATAAAATCTAAAAAGAAACTCTTTAACGAGAGGAAAATTTGTTTCACGTTTGCATGGAATTAATTTGCATCTCATTTGTCTCTTGCTCAATAGGTGGAGTGTAAGAAAGCGCAACCGAAGGAAGTGATGTTCCCGCCCGGGACAAGAGGGCGAGCGCGAGGGTTACCATACACCATGGACGCATTTATGCTGGGGATGGGAATGCTTGGTAGGTTCCTGTAGTCTCACAAAGGTTTACCTAAAAATAAGCATTATGAGATATCTTACAGGTTCAGCCCTTTGATTCTTCACTCATCAATATTCACTCCATTCTTGTCAACGTTGTGCTATGCAAGCCAACCTGCAGAGTTTTAGTTCAGTTTCCAAATGGATCCCTCGCCTACAATCGCCTTTCCCCTCAGATTCCTGGGGCATTGGACCAGAGTTAAGCCTGCTCATGGAAAAAGTTCTACAGCACACGTTTAGGCTGTTTTTAATCTGAGTAACTGTTTCCTGGTTGATTACACATCCTAAAGTCTCACTGATATTGTGACAGGCTGCCACTTGAACCCTACCATTCAGGCAAACCACATTAACCCCTTCTCTGCTACTTATACAGAGGAATAATGTCCAGCACCTACCTGACATTCATAACCCAGGTCAGTATGGTAACCAAGAGTAGTCTGCCTTGTATGCCATTTAAGATTAGTTCTCCCCTTACTCATCATACACCATAAGGTAGTCTTGTATTTCGTTAAAGTGTTTCTCCTGGATTTTGAAATGTCATTTACACAAACGAAGCTTTTAAAAATATGTGCTTTACCTATTAGCATTCGTGAGTAATCATTCGGTTGTTTTGTCACCTAAAAGTGTGAGTAAATTCCTTTAAGAACGACAGTCTCCGCTTGAACTGCTGAAACACCTGTAGGGCTTGAACAGTTATCAGGACCTGGAGTTCATGTGTTTGTATTTGTTAGACGGGGACCTGGAGGGTCGGCCGAGCACAGTGATCGCACAGACAGGTAACTTCCCCCCCACAGATGGACACCACACAAAGCTTATGGTAACACCTTTTATAGGCACTTCGGGTAGTAGAGTGGTACGATACAGGGCGATCAGGACACGATGATCCTCTCAATTCTAGTCTCTAGTAAGGGAAGGGGGTAGCGGGACAGTCTTGGTACCCACGGGTACGGGTGTGTAACGGTGATAGCTCACAATCCTCGAGCTCGGTGTTCGGATGGGTCAGACCGCGGCAGCGCCGGCAGGTCCCGAAGAGGTCGTAGGTGGCACGGGCCGCGGCAGCGCCAGCAGGTCCCAACGAGGATGAAGGTTACAACGGGCCGCGGCAGCGCCAGCAGGTCCCACGAGAATGCAGGTTGCAACGGGCCGCGGCAGCGCCAGCAGGTCCCACGAGGATGAAGGTTACAACGGGCCGCGGCAGCGCCAGCAGGTCCCACGAGAATGCAGGTTGCAGAGGGCCGCGGCAGCGCCAGCAGGTCCCACGAGGATGAAGGTTGCAGAGGGCCGCGGCAGCGCCAGCAGGCAGGACAATAGTTCACAAGGCAGGGCTGTGGCAGCGCCAACAGTCCGTCAAGGATGAGTTCGTCACGGTGTCTCTCGACTCCAGGATACAACTGCCTTCCTGTCCTGGGGCTGCCTCAGTTATAGGTCTGGCGCCCTTTGATGTCCGGACCCTCGCTCTTGGAGGTCGGGAGGTCTGGGATGAGGGAGTCCAGACACCCAGCAGGGGGGTGGAGCCAGCGCCCGAGGAGGCTGGGGGTGCTCGGCACCTGGCGGGGGAGAGCCATCGACACTTCGTACTCCCATTGACCTGCCAAGTGGGCCGTTCACCTCCTGGGTGGAGGGTGGTGCCGGGATGTCGGGGCCTGGCCAGGCCCAGGGTTGGGGTCGGGCTGAGGCCGCGAGGCCGCGTGGTGCCGTGTCCAAGATGGCGGCTGGGCCGGGCAATGGTGCTGACGGTGGCCCGGGCCCTGTCCTGCGGGGAGGGAGCGAGCCCTTCATGTGGCCTGTCCAACATGCGTCCCCCCCAGCTGAAGGCGGGGAGAGTCACCCATCTTCTTGGGGACTTTCCTCGTCGAGGCGGAAAAAGCGGGACAGGCCATCCGCGTTGGCGTGGTCTTGGCCGGGTCGATGTTCCACAGTGAAGTCCATCCCCTGCAGGGAGATGGACCAACGTAGTAGTTTCGGGTTTTCCCCCCGCATCTGCATGAGCCATTGCAGGGGTCGATGATCGGTCTGGACCCGGAAGTGGGTGCCGAAGAGATAAGGCCGGAGCTTTTTGAGGGCCCACACCACGGCGAAGGCCTCCCTCTCGATGGTGCTCCAGCGTCGTTCTCGGGCCAGGAGCCGTCTGCTGATGAAAGCCACTGGCTGGTCAAGTCCTTCGGGGTTCAGCTGGGAAAGGACTGCCCCAACGCCATGGTCGGAGGCATCTGTTTGGACGATAAATTCCCGACTGTAGTCGGGGGCCTGGAGCACCGGGGCGGAGCACATGACGGCCTTCAGCTTCTCGAAGGCCGCTTGACAGTCTGGGGTCCAGTTGACCTTCTTTGGTTGGTTTTTGGAGGTGAGTTCCGTGAGGGGCCCTACGATGCTGCCATAGTCCCTCACGAACCGTCGGTAGTAGCCCGTGAGTCCCAAGAAGGCGCGGACCTCGGTCTGGGTGATGGGGGACTGCCACGACTGGATGGCCGCGATCTTGAGTTGCAGAGGGGCCACCAGACCGCTTCCCACCTGGTGCCCGAGATAGGTCACGGACCCCTGGCCAATTTGGCATTTGCTGGCCTTGATCGTGAGGCCAGCTCGTTGGAGGGCCTGTAGCACCTCTCGGAGGTGGTGGAGGTGGTCGGACCAGTGGTGGCTGTACACAGCGATATCGTCCAGGTAGGCGGCGCTGAATCCTTCGAGTCCTGCCAGGACCTGGTTTACTAGCCGCTGAAAGGTTGCTGGGGCATTCTTCATGCCGAATGGCATGACCTTGAAGTGATAGTGGCCATCCGGGGTAGAGAATGCAGATCGTTCTTGGGCCCGGGGTGTGAGACCGATCTGCCAGTAGCCCGCTGTCAGGTCGAAGATGCTGAGGTAGCGGGCAGCTCCCATGCGGTCGATTAGTTCATCTGCTCGGGGGATGGGGTGTGCGTCTGTTCTGGTGACCGCATTCAAGCCCCGGTAGTCGACGCAGAACCGGAGCTCCGGCGTGGCGCCGGGGGCGGCCGCTTTGGGGACCAGTACCACTGGGCTGGCCCAGGGGCTGTCTGAGGGCTCGATGATCCCGAGTGTGAGCATCTTGGCCACCTCCTCTTGGATGCAGGCCCGTACCCGATCTGGTACGCGGTAGGCCCGATGGCGGATAGGGGGACTGTCTCCCGTGTCCACGTCGTGTAAGCACCAGGGGGTGACCCCTGGGGTGAGGGAGAACAGGGTGGAGAACTGTAGCAGGAGGACTCGGCAGCCTTGGCGCTGCTCCAGGGTGAGGGCCTCCGAGAGTCGGACCCCGTCCACGGAGCCGTCCTTCTCCCGTGACCGTAGGAGGTCAGGGAGGGGTTCGGAGTCCTCCTCGGTTCCATTGTCGGTTGCCATCAGGAGGCTGAGTTCGGAGCGTACAAAGTGGGGTTTCAGTCTATTAGCGTGGAGGACCCGGAGAGGGTTTCGGGAAGATTCCATATCGATGAGATAGGTGACAGGGCTCTTGCGCTCGATTACTTTGAAGGGCCCCGTCCATTTGTCTTGCAGGGCGCATGGTTCGGTGGGAGACATTACCCACACTTGCTGACCGGGTTCAAATTCGTTGGAGGATGCATTTCTATCGTACCACCTTTTCATGTCCTCCTGACTGGCCTCCAGGTTTGCTTTTGCCATCTCTCCGAACCTTCTGGTCTGGTTGCGGAGGGTTAGGAGGTACTTGAAAACATCTGGAGGGTTCTTTAGAGGGGGCATTTCCCAGCCTTCTTTGACTAGGCTGAGCGGGCCTCGCACCGGGTGTCCATACAAGAGTTCGAAAGGGCTGAAGCCGAGGGACATCTGGGGGACTTCTCGGTAGGCAAAGAGAAGGCACGGTAGTAGCACATCCCACTGGCGACGGAGGGGCTCTTCCAACCCCCCAATCATCCCTTTGAGCGTGCGGTTGAACCGCTCAACCAGTCCGTTCCCTTGAGGGTGATAGGGGGTCGTGAATCGGTAGGTGACCCCACACTGTTGCCAGAGGGACTTCATGTATTTTGAGATAAAGTTCGTACCCCTGTCGCTGACGACTTCTCGGGGGAAGCCCACTCGAGAGAAGATCCCCATCAAGGCTCGACCCACTACTGGGGCTGTTATCGTACGAAGGGGGACCGCCTCAGGATAGCGGGTAGCGTGATCCACCAGGACCAGGATGAAGCGATGTCCCTGTGCTGTTCGGGGGTCCAGGGGCCCCACAATGTCTATTCCCACCCTTTCGAACGGGGTGGTCACCACGGGGAATGGTTGTAGGGGTGCCTTGAGTTTGCGGCCGCTCTTCCCACTGGCCTGGCAGGTCGGGCAGGACCGGCAATGGTTGGATACGTCGTTCCTCATTTTGGGCCAAAAAAAGTGAGTCACCAGGCGGTGGTAGGTCTTGTCTTGGCCCAGGTGCCCGGCCAGGGGGACATCGTGGGCTAGGTTCAACAGGAAGTCTCTGAAGTGGAGGGGCACCACCAGCACTCGCCCGGCCCCCAGTTGTGCGATTTTCTGTTCGCTGTACAAGAGATCATTGTCCCAATAAACCCAGTGGGCCCCGGTGGTGTCTCCTTGGCTCTGGGCGAGCGCTTGCTGTCGCAATCCCTCGAGGGAGGGGCAGGTCTTTTGCTCCTGCCGGAATTGTTCCTGGGTGGGCCCCCCTTCTTGACGCCACTGAGCCAGGTCGGGAAGCTCGGGGGGCTGTGTGGACCCCTCTGGGGTGGGGTCCGGGTGGTCGGTCTGGAGGAAGTCTTCTTCTGGAGTGATCGAGGGCGGAGGCGCTGCCCATTCTGGTTCTTCTGGTCTAGGGATGGTGCGGGTGGCCATGGACCGGGTGGTTACGCATGCCCAGTCCGGGAGACCCAACATCCCCAGATGCTCTCTTCTTTCCACAGCGGCCCACGGGGAGCTCTCGAGATCGTTCCCCAGGAGGCAGTCTACGGGGGCATCGTCACGGACAGTTACTTTCAGCATGCCGGACACTCCTCTCCATTCGAAGGGGACGCAGGCCATCCGACACAGGCTCTCCGAGTTGTCTGCCGATCGGACGGGGCAAAGTACGTTTGGTAGGATTTGTTCTGGGGTCACCAGGTGACAGCGGACGGCCGTCACACTGGCCCCGGTGTCACGCAGGGCCTCGGCCTTGCGCCCATTGATGCTCACCCATTGGCCGTACTTCCGAGTGTTGGCGGGCAGGGGAGTCCGCGGGACCATGTCTCTTCCTCCCAGGCATGCCAGGGTCATGGCGGCGGGTTCCCACTCGAACTGCTCCGACTCATAGGTCTCCGTGTCTTCGGAGATTTGTTCTTCTCCCAGGGCGGCGGCCGCCATCTGGCGGGGCCCGGGGACCTGGTTCTTCGGGCAGGTCGGGTCACTGGCATAGTGGCCGACTCGCTGGCATCGATGACACGTCACGTTAGCTCGGAACCCCGGGCGCATCGGGGGGTTTCCCCGGCCTGCTGGAGCCGGGGTGGCGTTAGTGGGTGCGGCCGGGGCGGCGTCTCTGCCCCGGCCCGGGCCTCCTCCTCCTCCTCGGGGACGATGGTGACCTTGGTTGGTTCTGTTCTGCTCATTCGGCCCACTCCGGGCCACTCGGGTGCTCTCCCACCGGTCAGCCTCGGTGGCGAGCTGCCGGGGTTCAGTCAATTTACTGTCGAGGAGGTGCTGCCTGAGCTCGACAAAGCAGTTGTTGGAGAGGTGCTCCCATACAATGAGATTGAAGAGTTGTTCGTAAGTGGTTACGTTGTTACCCTTGATCCACCCCTCGAAGGCTCGGCTGAAATAGTTCACGTATTCCAACCACGTCGTACCTGGGATCCGGGTGCAGTTGCGGAACCTCTGGCGGTACATTTCGGGTGTAAGTCCATATCGACTGAGGAGGGCGGCCTTCATATGGTCATAGGACGTCATTTGATGGTCCGGAAGCTGCAGCAGGGCATCACGACCCTCGTTGACGAATCTCCCCCATAGACCGGCTCCCCAGTCACTTCGAGCGACCCGGTGGGCGGTCATGGCAATCTCATAGGCTTTGAACCACTGCTGTATGTCGTCGTTCCGGTGATATTCTCGGACCACATCCTTGGGGATGTGGACCTTCTGCTCGGTAGGACCCGGGGAGTGCGGTTGCTCGGGCACCCCGAGGTTTTTGTTCAGTTTGCGTATTTCTATCTCCGCTAGTTTGCACTCGTGCTCGTATGCCAGTCTTTTTTCTTCGAGGTCTCTCTGTCTCTGTTTTTCCTCTCGCTCTTCTCTGAGCCGTAAGTGTTCTAAGTTTATTTTTTGTTCCGCCAGTTTCAATTCTCCGTCTAATCTGAGTCGTGCCAAGTCTAACTCGTGTAATCTATTTTTTTCCCGCTCCTGGATCTCTTCATGGGAGGGGCCTGGTCTCCGTTCCTCCGTCCGGGTGGTGTTGACTTCCGGGGCTGCGGGGTCCCGGGGGGTTGCGGTATTTGTCTCTGTCCAGGCCTCTAGGGCGTTTTTGAAGTCTTCTTTTGTGCTTAGCCCGGTGGTAGCAATGCCTAAGTCCATGCAAAATTGTTTGATCTCTCGGTGGTTGTATTCTTCCAGCTTTTCCATCTGGAACTTCTCCGCCGATCCGCTCTCTTTGGTCGTCATTGTGGTTTTAGTCGTAGGGTGAGTTACTGTCTGTACGGTACGCGTTGGTTCGGATCGCGCCGCTAGCCACCAATGTTAGACGGGGACCTGGAGGGTCGGCCGAGCACAGTGATCGCACAGACAGGTAACTTCCCCCCCACAGATGGACACCACACAAAGCTTATGGTAACACCTTTTATAGGCACTTCGGGTAGTAGAGTGGTACGATACAGGGCGATCAGGACACGATGATCCTCTCAATTCTAGTCTCTAGTAAGGGAAGGGGGTAGCGGGACAGTCTTGGTACCCACGGGTACGGGTGTGTAACGGTGATAGCTCACAATCCTCGAGCTCGGTGTTCGGATGGGTCAGACCGCGGCAGCGCCGGCAGGTCCCGAAGAGGTCGTAGGTGGCACGGGCCGCGGCAGCGCCAGCAGTTCCCAACGAGGATGAAGGTTACAACGGGCCGCGGCAGCGCCAGCAGGTCCCACGAGAATGCAGGTTGCAACGGGCCGCGGCAGCGCCAGCAGGTCCCACGAGGATGAAGGTTACAACGGGCCGCGGCAGCGCCAGCAGGTCCCACGAGAATGCAGGTTGCAGAGGGCCGCGGCAGCGCCAGCAGGTCCCACGAGGATGAAGGTTGCAGAGGGCCGCGGCAGCGCCAGCAGGCAGGACAATAGTTCACAAGGCAGGGCTGTGGCAGCGCCAACAGTCCGTCAAGGATGAGTTCGTCGCGGTGTCTCTCGACTCCAGGATACAACTGCCTTCCTGTCCTGGGGCTGCCTCAGTTATAGGTCTGGCGCCCTTTGATGTCCGGACCCTCGCTCTTGGAGGTCGGGAGGTCTGGGATGAGGGAGTCCAGACACCCAGCAGGGGGGTGGAGCCAGCGCCCGAGGAGGCTGGGGGTGCTCGGCACCTGGCGGGGGAGAGCCATCGACACTTCGTACTCCCATTGACCTGCCAAGTGGGCCGTTCACCTCCTGGGTGGAGGGTGGTGCCGGGATGTCGGGGCCTGGCCAGGCCCAGGGTTGGGGTCGGGCTGAGGCCGCGCGGCCGCGTGGTGCCGTGTCCAAGACGGCGGCTGGGCCGGGCAATGGTGCTGACGGTGGCCCGGGCCCTGTCCTGCGGGGAGGGAGCGAGCCCTTCATGTGGCCTGTCCAACAGTATTATTGATGCTAATAGATATTTTATACTCTAACATAGCTGAATCTTCCTCCAACATGACTTCACTGTATGGTAAAAAATTAAGTATGCTGTATGTTTTATTAAATCAAATACCAATGATATAAAATAAATAAAATCTTAATTTTCTACAAATAAAAAACATTAAGTGAAGACCTAATGAGTCCAGTACCTTGACTGCATTACTCTACATTATGGTCGTGTGGCTATTTATTGATTTTTTAAGTCTCACAGATTTCATAGTAATGAGTAAAATGCAAATTGCCCAGAACCTGATGCTCTCTGACACATCTTTCAGCTAAATCCGACATGTAACTTTTGCCTTCAAATCCCTGCACCCAGTAGCAGCTGGTAACTTTTAAAAGTGGCAGGTGCGTAATCCTTGGCTCGACCTCCAGCAAGCAAACCTGACTTCTTCTCTGAGGGTTGGGGGTTAGGGGTTCCCTCGTACTCGCTTGCACTCAGTCTCATTCACTCACATTCATGTATGTTTTCACACTTGCTCTGACTTTTACTCAGTCTCACCCAATCTCACTGTGACTGTCTCACTTATTCTCAGTTTCACTCTGACTCACTCAATTGTTGACTCACCTAGTCTCACTCATTCTTACTCACTTAGTCCCACTCATTCTGATTCACTTATGCTCTATCTCACATCTCACTGACTCACTCAGTTTCACTGACTCATTCATTCTCACTCAGTTTTACTCATTCTGATGGACTTTTCTAACTACAGATTCCTCACCTTTAGGATATTCCCCAGGAGCCTGACTGGATCAGAAGGGTTTTCATAGTAGTGATCCAACACACCACTAGATGGTGCCGAGCAGCTCAGTGTTGGTATTGTTCTGTAACAGAAATGATGAAGCGAAGCAAAAAGTCAGCGGTCCCCCTATGCACATCCATATCGGTTTCTTTCTTTCTGCACCTTTGCATGCTGATCCAGAGCTCCACTCCCTCTTTCGTCAGTACTCAATGATTTTTAAATTGAATCCACTGTGCAGAGGAGCAGTGTCCCTAACTAAAACAATAGGGTTCATACCATGCTGTGACTGCCGGAAAGAGATGTCTTTAACTGATCAGAACGAGGTGTTTGGGCTCGGGCACAACTTTGTCATGCGGTGAGTGTGCACTCATGCACCCGTAAGCTATCCTTAATCATGAAGCAAAGCTGTACCTCCCCGATCATCAAAAGAAGTCATGGACCTTGCGTAGGTCCTACTCCAGGTGGAGGGTGCAGACCCACTCCCATTTTCTAGGTTGATCCCACACCAGATCTTTTTTCGGTCAAAGTGATATGGTAAGTCAAAGTCCAGATTGAAGAGAAAATGTAAGACGGTGAAGCAGTACTCTAGCTCATTCTGTCTCTCTCTATCTAAGAACAAGTAACAAGGTGCCAATTGAGCTCACTCCTGATCCCAGATTGTGGAGCTTGTTTTGCAATTTATCCTGATATACCCTCAGCCATCTGTGAAGCCACAGCAAGTGGATCCATTATTTGCACCACCTATGCTCCTAGAGCCAGTCTCTGGATCTGTACAGACTCTTGTGCCGATTTTCTGAGACCTGCACCACTTCCTCTTTCATCGCCGCTGATGTGGATATCACCAGCGTCGGAGGTGGATCTGATGCCGACTCTGATGGCCTACCTGAGCCAAATCTGCCACAACTGCACAGCCATCCTTCGAGGCACCACCATATTTTAGGTTCACATTTTGAGTTTATTTCCTGAAGATACCAGTGGTGATGATGGAGATGATTTAGCTCCACATTATAACCGCATATTCATGGATTTACAGGAGTCCAGTGAGTTTGATAATCCCCCTGATATAGGGTTGATTTCCGCCTTAAGCCTCCAACAGAATAGTTTTTCTGTTGCCATGGTAATTAGACGTGCTGCTGTGGTCATGGATCTACAGCTGCCTTCTGTTGAAGTTTAGATAAACTTTCTTACTGAAGTTCTGCATCCTGGGGCTCTTGCCTCTGAGCCCATACTTCCATTCAATTAAGCCCTTCTCTTATACTCTAATGGGCACTTGGTCTAAGCCTTGATGTTGCTCACCGGTGAACAAGCAGGTGGCCAGATGCCACAGACAAGCTCTTAGAAATCCTGATCTTTGTAGGTGGCATCTTACTCCTGTGAGGTTGGTAGTCCAAGCTTCCACCAGCAAGGTGACTACTAATTAATTCCCCACAACCCTCCCCAGACCGAGTTGAAAAGGAATGAGGCATTTGGGGAACAAATGTTTCTTTAGGCCAGCCTAGTCTTGAGGTCGATCAGCATGATCTGCCTATTAGTCCGATGTGCAGTTGCCTTCTTGGGACATGGCCAATGAGATCATGCTGGTAGCTCTGGAAGAATTTACAGCCTCACTGGCTCAAACCATTCAAGTTGAGGCCAAATAGGTAATTCCTGCCATCTTGGATTCTATTGATTGCTTGGGGCAAGCAGTTGGCACCAGTAATGCTAGTATTCTGCTCCGTTGCCACGAGTGAATGCAGTCCACAATTTCTTTGACGTATGTTCAGGCTTCCCTTATGTATAAGCTTTTCGATGGATCCCTAATGTTTGGCAAGAAAGCTGATTCCATTTTAGAATGTTTAAAGAAAGGCTGGCCAAGGAGTGTACTTTGGGCCTCTCGAACCCACCCCTCCAACAGTTTCACCACCAGTTTCGTCCTTTCTGAGGTTCCTCCAGAGGTTTGGCAGGAGGGGTGGACCCTCCTGTCTCAGTCTTTTCAGTCACATTGTCCTTTCATAACTGGGGATCACGCAGGCACTGCGCAGGTTACTAATGGCATCGATCTGAAGCATGGAGTCCTTTTGTCCTGTTTTAGATCTTAACCCTATGAATGTCTTCTTACGAAAAATGCTCACACTGGCACAGGTTCTATTTGCCCTGGATCCAGCGAATGGATAGTAGCCTTGGGCCTGCAGGACACATACTTTTATGTACCTGTCCTGCAGTCTCACAGATTTTACCTGCAGTTCAAACTTGGTCAAAAGCATTTTAAGTTTGTAATCTTCCCCTTCAGTTTTATCAGTGCCTCTGTGGTGTTCACTGCCTTATCAGCACCCTTCAGGTATTTGCGAAAGTAATAGCAGTGGTATCTACCCATTGCCAGATGGTGTATTGGGATTACAAGTGTCAGTGGACCTAGCACAAAGGAAAGCTGTCAGATGTCTTTCAGATTTGGGGGGAGACTGCACAAGATATACAATGGTGGCTGCTCGACCGCAACCTGACAAGTGCAGACCCCTTTCCCTTCGCACCCAGAGCTGGTGGTGGTGAAGGATGAATCATTGCAGGGTTTGAGAGGTCATCTGAGAGAGGTGGCAAGCATTTGACAAATTAAGTGGTGGCCATTGACAGCATTTGATTTGCCACCTTGATTGTCAACATCTTACCATCCAGCTTCTCTTTCTCGAAGTTTCTTACGCCGTGCACTGGGACAAATTTGTGGCCTGGTTTGGAGTCTGCTGCTGCAATCCAAACTGTTGGATATTGTATTTGTTTTTTCCTGCTGTGGGCAATATAAAAGATGTCGCCCTTTTGTCCTTTCTGCATTTCCCTAACCAACTACCTTTGTTTCAATCTATTCTTTTGATGCGTTTCCTTAAATATGATTCTTACATTCCCTCTCAAATGGTTTTTGTGATGCCGCAGTGGGACCTTAATATAGTGCTGAGATTTCTCATGGGTACTCCCTTTGAGCTAATGCTCTGCTGTTCATTGTGTCTTCCCATCCCGACCCCTGTTTACCTTATCACACACAATCACTTTAGCTTGTTGTGAGTGAGCTCCACGCTGAGTTGGTATAGCTGACCTCACACTGCTTTTTTTCTGAGGTTTTCTTGCTAAAAGCAAAGACTCCTCTTCATGTTGGGCAGCCTATCACCCTCCCAAACATTCTTTGCCCCGTCTTGCCCCTGGACAGAGTAGGAAAACCTCTATAAACTGAACCCCAGTTATTTTTTTAAGCTTTTACATTGATCGCTTCAATGTTGATTGGGTGAACAATTAGTTTTGTTTGATTTCTCTGGGGCAAAGAAAGGAAGGTCTGTGCAGAAAAGAACTCTACCAAGGTGGATAGTCTTTTGCATTAAAATCTGTTAAGCATTGGCCTCTGGTAGGAATGAGGGCCCATTCCACCATGGCCAAGGCTTTCAACACTGCGTTGGCACATGGAGACCTGGTTCACTTTTTCTTTCCTCATATAACTTCCGTCCTGGCTTGCGGTGGGTCTTGCTTGTTCTCAGCACTACACAAGGCTAGGAGGAAGTGGGATAAAACTATTCCCTCTGGTCTTGTTTTGTCTTAATTCCCTTAATTCTTTTCATGAATTAGTTTGTCGGAACAGCGTTCTAATTAAGATCCAAAAGTTCTCATCATGGATTTGTACCTCATGAACATTTGCATCTGCGCTTCTGCTCTGCTTTTCTTGGTCATAGGCATGAGTTTCAAGTTTTAATTACTTATTTTTTTCAGCTGCCAAATTAATTTTATTGCTCTTTGATTCTGGGTGAGTCCAAGACTGTATTTTTCAGCTCTGCTTTATTATACGTTGGCTAGGTGATGACCATCTCAATGGTAGAACTTTTTCTAGGCAACTTTGGTCAAGTTACTTTATTACTTTAATCATTGTTTTATCTTCAGCTCCTATATATTCATTGAAGGTGTCCGCATCTAGGTGAAGATGCCTTGCTTGTATTTTTTTAATGTAAACACATGTTCTTGTATTTTTTCCTAATAACCAATAACTGATGTATGTCCAGTCTTTAAATGTGGTTATTCCTGCAAGTGTATACTTTCTCCTGTTGAAAGCATCTTAGCACGCATTGCAGAGTACTTTCCTTAATTTTTAAAGCTTCTATCTTCCCTCATAGCAATATCTTGATATTTTTCTCCCACAACCTATACAGGGGCATAAGTGGCAGAATTAAACCTCTTAGAGGGAAGTGATTTCTTTCTATAGTAAGTCTTCGGTATTGCAAAATGTTATATCATTAGACCCCCAGTGTCACTTCTAACCTCCTACCTCTAGCCATAAAAACATCATCAAACCAGTTATTGTCATACACAAGACTGCTTACCCTCCAAGCCACCACTTTAATCTCTGCCATCATGTATTTCAGCATTTTTTTCACTAATTTCAGGACCCAGAGCACCTCCTCTTCCTGAAAGCAGTCATATAAGTAATAGACCAGTGAACCATTCTCTCTGTTCTCTTGTGTGAGCGGTGTAATGGAAAATGCTTGCATTAAACTAAGGAATTGGTAAGGGGACTGATCTGTTTCTTTTGTATTTTGCTTTTTTTAAATTGTTGTCTCATGTGCTCCTTAACTTAATGCGCTTAGTAAGCAAAGTAATTTATGGTCGCCTTTTTGGCTTTCTTCTTTTGCCAAAGCTACTTAACCCCTTCGCCGCTGGGCTAATTCCCCCGCGGCGCTGGGTGGAGAGGGGGCGCGCGCAGCGCCACCATGCTTGTAATGAGCTCGGCTCGTCATGCTGCACGGTGGCGCTGTGCTCATGACGAGCTGAGCTTGTTATGACCACGCCCGTTTAATTGAACGCTCAGCACAGAGGGGGAATTAACCCCGCATGTGAGCGCCGCGCGTGACATGACGAGCTCAGCTCGTCATGATCACACGGCCACCATGCCTCATGACGAGCTCAGCTCGTCATGAGCACGGAAGGAGTTAACTGATGAAAAAATAAAGTTTGTCAAAAAGTGTTGCTTATGCTAAGGTGGTGATCGGTTCAGGTGAATGTAGCCAACAGGACAGCCATGGAGGCAACACACAAGGATCCCCATAAAGCCTACCCTACCAGTATTGCACATGATAATATCCACTATGTTCGCTTACAACTACAGTGTAAGTACGAATGAGTAAACAGTTAAATACATTAGTTAACAGGGTTAAGAAGACAATGTAAAGGTAATAATAATGTAGTTATACATGATGTGCGGTTTGCCCCATAATTGTAGGTCTATATAATTGCACTCGATTTAGTATCCTACAGCCGTGAAGCCTGCCTCAGACTCCACTGTGGACCAACTGTTCTAGCATTCATTTGGCTTCCCCCCAAAATATTTTTCTAACCCTTCCTCTTACCACATTTATAAATATACTCTGCTAACATGACACTTACATTTTTGTTTGTTTCTGAACGCCAGCAGTTTGTTAGAAGGCATGAAAAGCTATTTCTTTTGTCCTGTAACTCCTCATCTCCTTGCTGTTGGCTTCCCCTAGCCTTATACTGATTTCAGTTTAATGGATATTGGGGTCTACATTATGCCTCTTTACTTATCCCCTCAGTCTGCCAACATTATTCAACTATTTGGACATCTACTAGTACCTCCGCATACTTATGGACTTCTTCCTTTGGCGATTGCCTTCTGCTAGTCTAGTTACTGGTGTGGTATTGGGAACATCATCGAATGTTAGAAAAGATTGAGGTGAAACCTTCCATTTTCAGCCAGTGATGATCTTGGCCATATAATTGCTGTTTGCTATGTCTGAGGAAATCAAAAGCTTTTGAGGCACTACTTGCCTTTATCTAATACCTATAGATTCTCCAGAGATATGAAGATATGTCTGGCAAAAGCAATAGCAAGAAATCATCTGTGACGCTTTTGCAGGCCAGCAACCCCTATTATGGATATTCCGTTTGGGTTTCAATCCAAAGCCTTTGCATTACTGCTGCTGGAGTTGAAGGGGGGGTGGTTGACAGCGTTCCACACATTTATAGATAGTGAAATATGTTGTACTCCATGTTGCCATTTTTGTTGAGCTGTTATTCTATGTGACCAGTCTTTCTCAATAGAGCAATAGTAAGAGTGCAGCCAATCTTCCTAAGAGGACAGTGAAAGTCCCACCTTTACGAGAGGTAGTCACTGACAGCTATCCAATATATCCCACTATGCTCTCCTGCCAGTGACAGGTTCCTGTCCCTCTTACTTTGTGTTGTCAGCTCTGTGGTAGGAAGAGTTTGAGTGCTGATTGTTACATGGATATTGATTCCTCATAATACCTGGGGTAACATGAGTGACCTCACACTCTTAGACCCTACCCCTCAAAAACATCATCCCTTGTCTCACATGTATCTTCTCATCAGCCTCCTATTTGCTCCAGCTAGATTTGGGAAATGCAAGGATTAAAAACCATAGAAAGTAATTAAAGTCCATAGAGCTTAGATATTTAGTTCCTTCCCAAGTCCTTGATCATCGGTATCAAAGTAGACGTTGGGGGTAACAGGTACTACTCTAACCACCACTCTGAATTAACATTCATGGCTCATTAGGAACTAGTTTCTAAACAAAATCTAAGGAGGCTTTTCATTCAATATATCAAAGTCCATGAGAATTAAGTGTGGGAAAAAGGCCAATAAATGACTTCTTTTCTGGGAAGAGGTATGCAATTTGTACATTATATCAGGCATAGTGAAGAGAATCATCTCATCCAACGCTTGAAAAATATCTCTTATGGTTGTGTACCACTTTCCATACTCATATTGGGTTAAGCTATCCATCCACTTTTCGAGCCATACTGTCCCAAATGAGGTGAATGCTTACTTCAGAAATTTTGAGCATCGTACTTTGTTTTCTTTTAAATCTGCAAAAAAACTTTCTTTTGAATTTTATCAAATGATTTGCTCGTTTTGTTTCCTATTTGCGCGGAGCATAAAAAGCCATAAAAACCTCACTCCAATCGATTCAAGACTTACTGCTGGCTTGCAGCTAGTGTTGGTGTAACCGCAATTTTCCACTGTATTTTGATGTGCAGTGTCTTACTTGTTGGTAACCGCTCATGTATTTCTTTGCCTAGGTTACCAATTTGCGTAATTTTGGATAAAGGTCATACTACAGTAATGACGTCATGACTGGTAGTGCACTATTGAGATTAAATTTGTCGGTGTCTTTCTCTCACACTTTGGGCTTAATTACCCAAGCAATACACATGGAAAAGAAGACTTCTTTCTCATTAATTCTCTGACTACCTTCTTGGAAACTGGCCCTCAATCTAAGTCCAGTCCTTTCTCGGGTTAAAACATATCGGCCTAAATGTTCTTTCATTTGAAAGCTAAGTGGCACATGTCATGTGCACACAAAGTCTAATCTGTCTGACAGTAGAGGGCGGAGCTAGAGAGTACATCTATCTACATCCCACACATCTCTGAAATGAAATGAAATACATCTTATAACGCGCTACTAAGCCCGAAGGCATCAAGGAGCCTACCAAAAAAGAAATCCAAATGACCAGATAACCAGCACTACAGGTACGCCTTTGAGAATAGCCACGTTTTAAGAGCTTTCCGAAACTTCAGGACCGACAGTTGGGATTTAATTTCTGGGGGAAGGCTATTCCACAGCTTGGGGGCTACGGTTGACAACGCCCTCCCACCCCATTTACTTCTTCGAACACGGGGCACCACCAACAAGCCCTTAGTTGAAGAGCGGAGGTCTCTGCCCGGTACATAAGGGAGCAACAATTTCCTCACCCCACCAGCCCCCTTGCCGGCAAGTGCCCCATAAGTCAGGCAGAGAGTCTTAAAAACAATCCTGGACTCAATGGGAAGCCAGTGCAGGCTTTTCCTAGCCGCCGTGGCGGAGGAGAGTCTTGGAGCATCCAGTACAAATTTGGCTGCCGCATTCTGGGCAATCTGAAGGCGCTGTAACAGGCCTTTATTAATGCCGGCATACAAAGCGTTGCAATAATCAAGTCGCGAAGCGACAAGTGCAACGACAACCTGCTTGCGGGGACAAATAATGTTTAATTTTCCGAAGAATTTGAATAATGCCCCAGCAGGTAGCGACTGTCCTGTTAACCTGCTGTGCCATTGAGAGAGCTGGATGGATCATCACTCCCAGATTCTTCGCAGAGTCTGTTGGTGTGGGACAGACTCCCAGCGAGGGAGGCCACCATTCGGCCGTCCAGATGTTAGTGTTTCCGCCGAAGGCCATAATCTCGGTCTTCTCCCCATTCAGTTTTAGTGAATTGTAAATCATCCGCTTAGAAACCGCCTCCATGCAGTTTCTAAAATGATGAATGGGAGTGTTCACCGAGTGAGAGAGGGACACCAGGATCTGAGTGTCATCAGCATAGGAGACTACCTCCATCCCAAACGATCTCACGAGCCTGGCAAGTGGGGCCACATAGATGTTGAAAAGGGTCGGACTTAATGCCGACCCTTGTGGGACCCCACATTGCACAGGTGTGGGTGGAGATAGATATTCTCCCAGCTTAACCCTCTGCTCCCTCTGATCCAGGAAAGAAGCCAACAAGCTCAAGGCAGCGCCCTCTACCCCTATCTCCCTCAGACGAGATGTAAGAACCGAGGGAGACAGGGTGTCGAAGGCGGCTGTCAGGTCTAATAAGATCAGCAGGGAAGTACGGCCCTGGTCGACCTCAGTGCGGATGTTTTTAAGCACTATCATGAGGGCCGACTCCATGCTATGGCCTCTCCTGAAGCCGTGTTGGGACTGATCTAGAAGACCGGAGGAGTCCAAAAATGCCGCCAGGTGCTGGTTCAGATGGGTCTCCAGCATCTTTGCTGGTGCTGGGAGCAAAGAGATGGGGCGAAAGTTTTTAAGTACCTCCGGGTCTAATGTAGGCTTCTTAAGGAGAGGCTTGACCACAGCACTCTTCCACTGCGACGGGAAAACACCATCCTTCATTGCCCTGTTCATGATGTCCAGAAGCGGAGGCAGCAAGGTATCTCTACAGTCCTTGAGAACTTTGAGAGGGCAGGGATCTAAAGGAGACCCTGACCTCATCTTGCTTAAAAGCAAGTCGAGTTTCTGCAGAGAGAGCGGTGGAAACACAGACAGACTCACGGTAGTAGTCGGGGCATCAACTTCGGAAAGGGAAGGAGATGAACAAGGAGAAGGGGGGGCGTCAAGGTCTTTTGTAATTCCAGAGCTGAGTAGATATCCGCTATTTTCGTGTGAAAATATCCTGCAATTTTATCACAGAGGTCTTGTGAGCACACTTAGGGATCAGGCATCTGTAACGTGCATAATGAATCCACTATCTTAAAGAGTTCTCTCGGGGAGGTAAGAGTAGTCGTTAAATGGGCAAAGTATTCTTGTTTCACCTTAATAACCTCCACCTTATACTCCTTAAGGAGAGATTTATGCTTCTCCCTCTCTTGAGGGTTCCAGCTCACCCGCCATAGCCTTTCCTGAACATCTGCACTCATCTGCATATAGTAAGTAAGGAATCTGGGGGTTAGTATGTAGTCAATTTTCTCCCATGTGGGATATGTAAATCAAGACAAAGGGTCTTAGTGTTTGTTGCTTCTTCTCTGTTTATGCCTTTGAACCCTGCTCTGCCATCTACAAAGAATTCAGAATGCAGCTAAGAAAAGACTCCTGAATCTATATAGATACTCTCATTTACCAGCCCTTCAGTCATCACCTTGGTTGTGTGGCTTTTCCTATTACCTATAAAGCATCGTATGCCAGGCATCCACAACACTACGCCACTCTTTCTTCCTCATAAATTTCATACTTGGCACCAAACAAGATTACTGTGCTCTAGATTGGCACCACTGTTGGCCATCCCTTCTGTCAAACAATCCAGCGCTCACAGAACGTTTCTCGGTTCAAATGGCTAAGATATCGGAACATACTGTAGGTGCTAGAAAAAGGATCATCTCAAATTCTGATGAACATTAAAAACCTGGCTCTTCCTTGCCGATAATTTGCTAAGAAACAGACTACTAAAAATCAAGTTAGTGCTCCGCAGGTGCAGATCTATCTGTTATCACAATTTTCTGCAGTACATCATGCTTAAACACAGCTACACTATTCCCACCTGTTTAGTGCATCTCTTTAAACCTATGAACATTACATAATGCCTTCTATGGAGAACTATCTTGAACCAACACCCTACTAAGCACGTGCTCTACATATGTTTCCCAGAAGCCTATATGAATGTAGTTGGTTCATGGATACACAAGGCTGCATAAGTAGTACAAAACAATTCCATACACCCTTCTTTGGCTTGCTTATTTCACCAAAACTTACCTCACTCATTTTCCCAAACCAAGCATTAGCTTCTCTGTACGCTGTGTAACCTTTTCAATGACATCCACCCATCAGTGTCCGTCCAACATGCTCTTACCAGTCAACAGGTTTGTAGCCGAGGGGAACATACATATGTTTTGTTCTGTTTCTACCTACAATGGCACTAAATGCATCTGTTCAGAAATGGAGTTGGGCCGGAGGTCTACCGATGTATTGCTTGGCTCTTCTTTCTAATTTTCATCAAGCTCAAGGCTTAATCCTGCTACAAGCTCTGAGGATGATGGAATCAGCAAGCAGAATAGAAACAATCAAAAGATGAACTTCAGTTGCGGATGAAGGAGGCTATAAAAATATAGCATGAGTTTATGAACTAAGCGTACCACTGGCTATTTTCTGGTAAGCAACTTACCTGTTTAATAAAATTGTTACAATTTTCAGTTTGATAGTGTTTCAAACTTAATTTGCAAATTTGAGAAATTTGAGAAAACTGTCACTTTCTGCAAAGAAGGTTTCTCAACTTTGCCTCTGGTTTAACCTTGAATGGCTGCTGCAGTCACTTCTCAAGAAAAAAGCTGCATACAATAAAAAATATAGATAGCAAAAAGCATCCAGGCCCTAAAGTCTTAATGCATTTTGCGTAAAGTGTTGCCTTCTAAAAGCATAACACACTCTGCCCTGGGAGGGTCAATTATCATTTAAACTGCATTGGCAAAGGCCTGCTGACATAGGAAATGTCGCATAAAACCTGGAGATTAAAGTAATGCATGCTACCCCTCAAACGTGCCTCTAGGATTATGCTTGTGAAAAATATCTAATCGAATTCTTAGTCCTATTTATAAATGTTTCTCAATACAAAAATGGTAAAACAGATTCCGTTGCATTCGAAAACATATTTTCAGATTTTAAACGTTGGCCAGTGCGCTGTATTCTGTACGTTTTGGTTATGTAGCACTCCAAACAATGTTTTTTAAACTTTTATGGTACACTGAAACCTAGTTAGAGACTCTACTGGTAGCCTCTAAACTTGTTTCACGAACAGCATCCCATTCTCGTATTATGGCTGTCATTACACCAGTGCACAGTATCAAACTTTCAGGTGATGTCAGCAGTACAGGTACAGAAATTAAGTCCTGGCATTGCCCCAAATCACATTCCTCTAGTTTGATTGCTCACATTCTGCTTCCCTCTCCCATGCACTGTCATTCAGATGCATTTGTTGCCTCCTAAGCCTTTGGTCCGTTCACCCATCCTCATCTCACCAGATCCCTAACTTGCAATCTCTGAGCCAATACTCTGTCCCTTACATCGCTCTTTAGAATGCCAAGGCTATATATAACAAGATGACTATTACAACACATCACTTTCGACCCCTCTACTATTGTAACACCATGAAAGAAACAATGATGCAGTCCAGTAACGTGACACGCACCAACCCTACGCACATCCCACGCGAGGGAGAGATTGTAAACCAGTGTGAGTCCTCTGTACTGACATCCCCCAATTCTAAATACGTTTCAAAAAAGGTATAGAATTGTTCTCATTCTCCACTGGTCCCTCTCCACAACGCATGCCCCAGTCCCCTCCTTCAGCTCCTGTTTCATTAATTCTCGTAACACTACTATCCCACGTACCCACCATTTTTCAGTATTTACATGACATTCAGTTCATTCTAGGCACCCAAGCCATCATCAGTCACGGAAATCCTAGCAAGGTTAACCATGTGCTGAAGCTTTTTTCCAAAAAATCCTTAGTATTTTTTTTGCCTATGAATGTGTCTGCAGTGTTTTAAACATAGAGAGAATATTATGATTTCAGCCGAGACGGACACATTTCTTCTACAAAAGAATGTATTTTTGCATTCCTTTTACCATGCGTATGTCTTTTATATACTAAAATATTAGTACCACATTCTCCTCATCTGTGGGTGTTATATATTCCTAAAGATCACATAAAGCATCCGGGAAGTCTGTGCACCCAGCCTTCCCTCTGATCCATACCTTTCTTTTTGGGACCACTCTATCATTTAGCGGTGTCTCGCTTAACCCTGGGCAGAGTTGCACTACGCGAAGCTACGCAAAGTGCAAAAAAAACTGTCGCACTATGTGGAGCTCCGCAAGCGGCGGAGTATGGTAGAAAAATGCCATTTGCGGTGATTGCACAGTCCTGGGTGCTTGTCCGCACTGTGCAATAATTGCGAACAGCTCCATACACAGTGCATGCTTACCTTTTCTGCTGCTCGAGTAGATTTTTACTTGTGCTCCAGCATTCTCCACACGAGCGGTCGTGAGCATACGCGACCATTGGCAATGAGAAACCTGACACCTAACCCATAGGTCTCCCTGTACAAAAGTTATTGGCTTTTCCAGAGTGTTTTAGCCATGTTGTACACCAGCATGGCTGCTATTCAGCATGGCTAAAGGTTGGTGGTGCAGTGGAGAGTGACGTTGAGTGTCATAGAGTGGAAAGGCAAAGAGTAGAGTGGCAGAAAGTAGCATGTATTTGAGTGGCATAGTGTGGTGTCACGTAGTGGCATACACAGGAGTAGTGTAGAGTGGACTGGTGTAGAGTGCATTGGTGTAAAGTGCGGTACGGGCAGAATGCATTCCTAGGCAACTTTCTGAATGTCCCCAAGATGTCTTTAGAAAAATAGACAGCTGTGCTATCTGGTAGGTTGTGACCTAAAAATAAATCAAAGTGAATCTTTTGAGTGATACCATCACCCAAGTATGAAGTATATCGAAGTTTACTTTGCTGGATGATGCCGTCGTTGATGTCACTGACCATGTCATGAGTGAAGTAATATGTGAGGTCTTAAGCAGTGCATTGCAGGGGGCATAAGTTATAGTTAGCTTAGGTAACTAACTGCCGAATTTCTATGGTTTTGTATATGTAAGCTTTGAACCCGACGATAACATCCCTGTAATCTTTAGATTTTTAGGTGAATATATGTATTTGTGTGCATGTATTTGTGTGTGTGTGTGTGTGTGTGTGAATATATATATATATATATATTCACTGAAATAACAAAGGTGTGTGTATTGCTTTACTCTGTGGGTTCTAAGAATTGTATCTAATAATGGTTACAAGTCGAATCAGTCTAAAGATACTCAATTTAATAGTCTTTGAAGAATTATTAGATGGGTTGGATTTGCTAGGATGCAAACTCACAAGGTAGAGGTTACACCTAAATGTTAGCTGTGTGCGTCTAACTCACTAGGCCATCTTGATGGTGAAGCAATTTCATCCTCTTAATCTACCTATCTGTATCAATCGACCACCTCTACACATCAGCAAAATCCCTCCTACCTCACATTCCACTTTGCCAACTCCCTGATTAACAAGGGAGTCCTAAACAAATGGAATTACTGTAACCACCTTCTGTCATCTCACACAGCTTCTTCCAACTCCAAGACGGTCCTGATCTTTGACAGCTGCACTGGGTCCAGCCTTCCAAGACAAACATTCTGCCTCTGGCACAAGTTTGGCTTTGAAATCAGTACGTGCAAGGTAATCTTGGCCAAGGAAAATCTCTTATAAAAACCCCTTCAGTTTCTCACCCACATCGCCTTTGGTTGTGTAGTACCCATGTCTTGTCAAGATTTGTACATTTTTCTCCCGGAAGCCCTCCCGCAAGAGGCACTCCCTCAAAACCTAAAAGGTCACATAACCCTGAGAACTTTGAAAATCTCTTGTGTCTGCTCAACTCCACTGGATTCCCAGGCTTAGCCCTCCCTCCTGCACGCCATGATGGCTCCCTCCAAATCAACATGGATGCTTCAATTGTCCCGTGTACTATCTCTCGCTGAAAATTCTTTATACCTTTAGGCGAGTGAGTCCGAGTCAGAGACATTGACATGCCTAGCTGCTTATTGGGCTGAGTTTGGGGTCTTATTTAGCAGGATCACATTACATCTGTACATATCTTAAATTCTGTTACGTTGTATCTCGAATGCAGTCCTGTGAGTTCTAGGTACTTAAGTACTAAAAGGGGTATTTGGTACTGCATTACTCAAAGGTGCCAGGTTTGGCAACCGACTATTTTCACCTGTATCTTTTAAAGCACACCTTTTTAGTACAAGTGTCCTTTGCCAACACGATAACTACATGCTGTAAGGCAAATAACATTTCACTGCAAACAGATCTTGCTGCTTTAATCGAAGCTTTACAAAAACTCTCAAGCATGTGAATGATTAACATTTTCTACCAGGATATTCAAATTTGCATTTAAATGGGTGTTTCAAATAGACTGTTTTAGTCTTTTTCACAAAAATAGAATGATGAAGGATGCAGTATGTTCAGACTGACTAGAAGTGATCTCTTCTCCTGGAGTGAAATTGAGTCACACATTTATTCCCGTCTCTTCGCCTGGCTTTGACAGTTTCACATAGGTAATTGAAAATTGCTTTTTTGTATAAAAATATGGCGCCTAAAGAAAAGAGGCACTACCATGGTTTACAACAATAAGTAGATGTTTCCGGAAAAAGAATATAATTTCAGAACAAGAAAATTGACATCCAGAAAGAAGGGATGAAGTAGCCAAAGCTTTTGAGCCTTAGGATTTTCTTTCTATGCTAGTTGTAAAAATAGATTTGTTTTTCTCATGTGACTTTCATCCCACTTTATAAGTGCTATTTACACCAAGATGTAAAACCTCCTGAATTCTTTCTGCAGATTCACTACATTCCATTTAAATTCGTATACAGTTGATTAATCAAATTCCATTCAAATATATATTAATCTTTGCAATTTATTTTGACCTCTTACTGTGCCATTTCGAAATTCCTTTATAGATCTGGCCTAGACACATCCTCATGTAATCCGTCATAATAAAAATGCATATTTTTCTACATACATGGAGGGGTTTTGAGCCCGCCCTCGTCATTCTGTTTTTTTCCCTCCAACCATCCCTCACATTTTGGCGGAGCCTTAGCTCTGCTGCTCTATCAGTGATGCAATCCGGCCTGACCAGATGTGCAAATCCCCTAAAAAGAAGTCACTTGGCCCCTGGGCCAGTAATTTACTTTTTTAATGTTTTCTTTTCATTATTACAATTTTCTTTAAAATCAATTGTAGTCCTCATTGTGTCTACACTGTGCTTCAGGGTACAGTATTCATAAGCCAATTATATATTTTCTTTGGTACAGTAAGAATCATTTTTCCTGCGATGTACATTAATCCTAAAAAGTGCTTAGTTCCTGGCCGAAGTTCACCGTCCTGCTAGGAAGCAGCTAATGCTTTGATATTGCTTGTATTGATTTTGGCCTGGAACTGGTGCTGGCTATCTTATTTGCCAAAGTACTGGTATGGAGGTGAAGAAATGGTTCTGTGACGTTTCACTGTCCCAAGTACAGCTGCTATCAAATGCACTCGTATCATATCCTACCTTAAATCGTCAACAGTTAATAATTATTCTTTAAAAAGAACAGGCGATTTGAGTCACCTACAGAAAGCTGCAGTAATGTAGAAAGGTATCCGCTGGCAGAGGGCACATTAATTTAGTCCAACTCTGTCCAGGTTGCCATTATTGGGTAACTGTTTTAAAAACAAATCTCATATACCCTCATTCTTATCCTTAAATTTCCACCACCATCATCTTCCAAAAGAAATGTAAGAATTCTGAAGAGGTTTTCAACAACAGAATCCCCAGAATATCTAATGCTCGAGGTTTCAAGATGAACGAAGTGGTATAATCAAACAAGTGAAAAACTCGGGAGTATACCTAGATGATAAACTGGACATGAAAAGGCAACTTAACGCCATTGTATCATCTACTATGTTCACTCTCAGGACCCCTAAGAAAATCCTTCATTTATTTTCTGCCTAAGGAGAGTCAAGAGACGGTCAATACGGCATTGATTATGTCACTTCTGGACTATTGCAACAGCCTCTCTTTAAGCCTTTGTTGCATAGACTCCAGATGTTGCAGAACACCACTGCTAGGCTGTTATCTAGCATACCAAAATTTGCCCCGATTTCTAATGAAATCCACAGACTTCATTGGCTGCCAGTAAGGCAGCGAGTGCAATTAAAATCTTTGTCTAGTTTTTAAATCACTTCACAATCAAGGACCACGTGACCTGCAGGAACAATTTCAATGGTACACCCCTACTAGACTGCTACGTTCATCGGCTCAAAAACTGGTCAAAGTTCCACTCGTAAAAAGAGCACGCTGGGTTGGGAAAAGTTTTGTGGTAGGTGCTGCAAAGGCGTGGAACCAGCTTCCTTTTCATCTGAGGAACAGCACCGATTTGCTGTTATTCAAGAAAATGCTTAAGACCTGGCTGTTCTAGTCTCCTCTTCAGTCTTTTTCTTCATCAGGACAGCAGTTAGCGCCAGGACACCCAACCGTAACAGTCACGCTTAACAAAACAATTAACATAACATAACATGTGCTTGCTTTCTATTTGCTAGCTTTGTTTTAGGCTGTCCAGCATGTCTTTGTCCCTCCAATGGACTCTCTGACGCGTAGAGTGGAGCGGCGTAGAGGACCTCAGAACAGGGGGCGCAGAGCAGGGGGTCATAGTTTTTCCTGGAGTGGAGGCACATAGAGTGGAGTACACTGCCATACAATTGAGTTGCATAGAGTGGAGTATGCATAATATAACACAACATGTGTATTTGTAAAGCGCACGATTATCCGTAGGCGTCTTGACGCTGAATTACAGATGTATGTTACTCAAATCAATGGTACTCATTTTATCGACCTCAGATGGATGTGGTAGCGCACTGCGATTACAGACAACACATTTTCAATTTAAATGATTATTACATTTGCACAGATATACAGTTTAATTGATAAAACTACACATTGCACAAACAATGTGTGGAATGGCATCAGCTAGTATATTGATTTGTTTTGAATGCATTTGAATATATTTCTAGCACACTTCATAATTACAAAAAATAGTGCTTCATTTGTGTTTTCCTAATTCTGATAAATTCTGAAACATTTGCACAGTTCATTTACAGATATATAAATGTTGTTGTGTGCTAGACAAAAAGCCTTTCCTTTCACACCTCCAGATTGTAAGATAAAGCCTCTCACTATGAAGTCAGAGAAAGTAAAGTAAATAGCAAGCTCTCTCGGAAGATAGAGCCTGATATTTGACCTCTGTCTTAAATGCACAGTAAATGTGACAAGATAAGAATATTTAAAGGCCTGCATACAGAAAGTTAGCACTCAGGGAAGGATACACTAAACAGGCGATGCTCCACAGGAGGACAGAATCAGGTCTATTGTCTGCAGCAGCACTAGCTTGCTGTTAGACCCTGAAAGGCTGGTACCAGGAATACGGGGGCTCCCTATGGAAGCCTCCCAGTACATGGGATCCTATGTCCAACATTGGAATCGGTGTTGGGATAGGATTCCAAAAAGTTTGATACCAAACATGACCAGTCAATATATAGTTAGACATCTTGTAATTAACTTGATGTCCACTATATGTATAAAATAGTTGACCGCCTCACAAAGCATGGAGAATCGACTCCTGGGTTTGTAGGGTGTGTCCTGCTTATACAGGGCGCCCTCACGCTTATAAGCTAGCACCCTGCCTTCAGGATTAAAAGGCCTTCCTTAGGGGTGACTTATAGGTTTTAAGTACAGTGACCTCAGATATAAGAAACTTATATCTGTGGTGAGTGGTGCTAACACCAGCTCCCGCAGGATGCAAGCTAGATTTGCTTCGCTGCACCCAGGGAGAGAAGTTTAATTTCCTCCCGAATCAGCCCCGGTTGTCTTGTGAAGTCGCTGTGCGGCGCAGTAGGAACCTGCGGCACTAGATAAAGGGCTAGAGATTCTAACTGTCTAACACGGTGGTCCCTTGCTCTTGGTTTTCATCTGAGGATACCCTTGACGTACCCACATACAGTTGCTTTACATGCCGCCCAAAAGAGGCCCTGGGGAATGGCCCTACCCATCATTTTCTTGGAAGTACGCGTGATCTCTTGTCCCACCGCGTCTCTGTAGGTTTTGTCCAGAAGTTGCCAGGTGTTGAGGCATCGCATGGTGCAGCAGACAGTGCTGCCCTCACTGATAAGGATCGGGGTGTGATCTGAGATCACCTGTGGGGGAATCTGAGCATTAGACACCAGTAATGCATCAGGGGTGGGCATAAATAGCAAGTCGATGCGAGTATCTGTATGGTGCACAGCAGATTTTTGTGTATATTGGCGCTGAGGGGGGGGGTTCCAGATCCTCCATATATCATATAGACACAGGGCACCCACCCACTGTCATAGAGATGTGGCTCTAGCGCAATGGACGTTGTAGGTGGGGCCAGTGGATTCCACGGAAGGGTCAGGTACCACGTTGAAGTCCCTCCCGATAATGGTAAGTCCAGGAGGTAGCTGTGTCACCACAACAAGAAAAGATGTCAGGAAGGCCTCTAGTACTACTGGGGGTGGATAAATACATATCCGGTTCAAGAGATGGCCTTCTACCAGGCCCGCAAGAGCAAGATACCAACCTTGAGGGTTGGTCAACTTCTCAGTCAACACCAGGGGAAAGCCCTGACATAGAAGGATTGCAACCCCCCGAGAACCCCAGGTGAACCCTGCATGGTGTACCCTGTCATAGCCTATGCTAGCTAGTAACAGCCATTTTGTCCCTAGAAGGTGAGTCTCCTGCAACATCAGGACTGAAGTGGCTAATGGTTGGGCATAGTGCAACACTGTGTAGCGTTTGATTTTGTTTAGGCCATTTACATTTCAGGACATACTTTAGGGATTCATGGCGGGCGTATGAGGACCATAGAGTAATGAGACTCTGTGGGGACCCAAAGGAAGAAACCACGTCAAGGGACATGTGAATAAAAGGCACCTGTTGCCATTGATATAGTGTCAGATGAGTGGGACACTGAAAAAACAAGAATAGCATTGTGCATACTTCTGAACATTGAACTTCCCAGCCCATACTTCTTCCCAAGATAAATCTGTCACACCATAACTAATACCCAAAAACAAACTCAAGTGCCCAACTTCGGTGTGGAGTGGTGGACCTCTCCTGTAGATAGAATCACTGTAGTGCAGTGCCTGAGTCTGTCCAAGTGCGCTCATGTTGGTCATGAAAGGTTAAGAATTATATGTTTGCTAGTGGCCTGGGCCAGTCCAGTCATCTTTAATTCAAATAAGCGGAGGAGTTTGACTCGGCTGCTCCTCCAGCTGGGTCAGTGGCTGGGAGTATTATCTATTAGTGGAGGGTGAATATGATCTATGTGTCGGTGGAGGGGTGGCTTTGATTTTGTGAGAGGGAGTGCAGTTTGTTTGGGTTTTAACAATGTTGAAGAGTTCTCTCGGTCTGTTTTTCGCCAGATCTAGTTGGCTGCAGAAGAAATCCTTTTCACTAAAATGTTTTTTGTATACCAGCCGAGCAGATCTAAGTTGCGCTAGGTGCTAGGTTGCGGGGTTTAGTGTTCAAGACCTTTCCGTTTGTCTGAGTTTACACCTTTCGTTATTAATAGCCACGTTGAACCAGGGTTTAGATTTGGTTCACCTCATTTGTTTGAGTTTGAGTGGAGCTACTTGGTCTAAAACTTCTGTCATTTTTGAGTTAAAGTGTGTAGAGAGGTAATCGGCCGTCCAGGAGGAGGGTTGGATTTGAAGATGGGCATGAATCCTGTATTCAAGTTCGGGTAAAGGGACTTCTTTGATGTTTCTGGTCCAGTACTTAGGTTTGTCATTACGAATAGGTTGGTGGCTGACAAGTGCGTCAATCTTGAACAGAATGAGGTGGTGGTCAGACCATTCAATGGGAGAAATCGCTCTCAGAGAGACCAGTTCATTGTTGGTAATGATCGCATCCAGTGTTGCACCTTTGATGTGAGTTAGTTTATTGCAGAGTAGTTTGAGGTTGTGTATTTCAAGTAGGGAGGATAGGTTCTGGACAGTGGAGTCTTCTGGGTTGTTCCAGTGGATATTGAGGTCACCCAGCAGCACGTCTTTTGTGTTTGTCAGGGAGAAACGTGTTATTAGGTCTGTTAGTTCTTCGGAGAAGAGGGTACGCTCTCCAGGAGGATGGTAGATGGTGTGGAATTTGATGGGTGAGGTACCCTTGGCAGTGAGTTTGATACCCATGTATTCAAACGATGGATATTCTGCAGGTTTATGTTTGGTAATCTGTATTCCAGCTTTGTGAATGATGGCTAGTCCCCCCTCCCAGTTTTGATCGGCCTGTCCTGTCTGATGATTTTGTACCCTGGAGGGGTGAGAAAGTCAAGAATGGGGGTGGAGTGGACATTGAGCCAGGATTCTGTGAGGAAAGCAGTGTCAATTTCTTCAGCGAGTAGAGCATCAGCAATAACTGGCGTGTTGTACTGCTGATCTGCAGTTTAGGAGCATGCAAGAGAGGGCGGGGAGTCTCGGTGATGGAGCGAGCTAGGTGGATAGAGGAGTATTGAGCAGGAGATCTAGGCGAGTGGACAGTTTTAGGGATTCTGTTAGTGCCAACAATAACAGGGATGGAGAAAAGGGCTAGCTTCTGGCTTATGGCGAGGTTAGAGTTGTTGATCTCATCAGGTTTCAGCACCGAAAAGGGATGGCGATCCCGGTTGGGTCGAAGTGCCTGACACAGCGACGGACTGGAGGGTCGAGGGGTGCTCTGTGGGGCCATGGTAGAGGTATTGAGGGGGTAGGAGCAAATATACCGAGGGAGAGAGAGCACGGTGGCTTGGTCCTGTTAAGAAGGTACTGTTGTAAGTATAGGATATCAGCAGCAAGGGAGTTCATTTTCCGCTCCATTCTGTTCAGTTGCCGCGTTATTGAGCTGAAAAAGTTTAAGGAGTTAGGCAGGGGCCAAGAATGACTTGGGTCTATGGAGTGAGAGAGAACAGGGATAAGGGATTGGACGGAATCAGTGGGATTAAGAGAGGGGAGAGGTTGGACGCGGGAAGCCGGGTTAGTAATGCTCCCATTCAAGGTGTTCAGAGGAGGAGAAGTGGGTCTAATGTCCAAGAGAGGAGGGAGAGAAATTCTAGGTAGCAAGTCAGAGTTCTGGGGAATGTCAATCAGATTAGCGGTGGAGGCAGGTTGTGTATGTGGGTGTGCAACGGCGGAAGGGGAGCGGGCAGTGATAATAGGGGGGAAAGTGTCTGCTGGATTGGTGAAGACGTTGGACATGGGGATGTCACGGGGGTTGTCTGTGAGATAAGAGGTGGAGACAGGTTGTGCCTGTGGATGTGGGACATCGTAAGGGGAGTGGGCAGTGATAGTAGGGTGGAGATACCGCTGGAATGGAGATGACATTGGACATGGAGGAAGTAAGGGTCGAGGTGAAATGGTCTGTATTGGAGGAAGGGGTAGTTTGTGAGGGAGGGTTGAGGTTATCAGGGGTCGAGAGGGGAGTGCCTGTGGGGATTTTAGTCACCGGAGGGCTGAGGTCAGAGTCCCAGCTGTCAAGATGGGGATCAGCTTTGTGGTGTTTGCTAATTGAGAGTTTGTTGTTCCTGGTGTGATCAGTTGATGTAATAATGGTGGGTGTTTGGCAACGGAGAGTAATGATAGGGGTAGTGTGATTGTAGTGAGTGATGGTGGAAGTCTATGAGTTATAAAGAGGCTCTTCAGGGCAGGGAGATTGGATCAGTTCCACGTTATTAGTGAGAGTGGTGGGGGATAGGGGAGATCAATCAATGAATCAATCAAAGCATTTATATAGCGCACTACTCACCCGGAGGGTCTCAAGGCGCTAGGGGGAGGGGGTCCGCTACTGCTCGAACAGCCAGGTCTTGAGCTGCTTCCTGAAGGTGAGGTGGTCCTGGGTCAGGCGGAGGTGGGTCAGAAGGGAGTTCCAGGTCTTGGCGGCCAGGTAGGAGAAGGACCTTCCTCCTGTGGTGGCTCTTCGGATGCGGGGGACGAGGGCGTGGCTGGTCGATCGAAGCTGGCGTTTGGGAGCGTAGAAGTTGAGGCGGCTGTTGAGGTATCCTGGGCCTTGGTTGTGTAGGGCTTTGTGTGCGTGGGTGAGGAGCCGGAAGGTGATTCTTTTGTTGACCGGGAGCCAGTGCAGGTCTCTCAGGTGTCCGGAGATGTGGCTGCGGCGGGGGATGTCCAGGATGAGTCGTGCTGAGGTGTTCTGGATCTGCTGGAGTTTCTTCTGGAGCTTGGCGGTGGTTCCGGCGTAGAGGGAGTTGCCGTAGTCCAGGCGGCTGGTGACGAGGGCCTGGGTGACCGTCTTCCTGGTCTCAGTGGGGATCCATCGGAAGATCTTACGTAGCATGCGCAGGATGTTGAAGCACGACGAGGAGACGGCGTTGACTTGTCTGGTCATGGAGAGGGAGGAGTCCAGGATGAAGCCCAGGTTGTGTGCGTGGTCTGTTGGTTTGGGTGTGCTGCCCAGGGCGGGGGGCCACCAGGAGTCGTCCCAGGCGGAGGGTGAGGATCCCAGGATGATGACTTCCGTCTTGTCCGAGTTCAGTTTCAGGCGGCTGTTCGACATCCATTTGGCTACATCTGTCATCCCTTCGTGCAGGTTGGTTCTGGCGGTGTCGGGGTCGTTGGTGAGGGAGAGGATCAGCTGGGTGTCGTCGGCGTAGGAGATGATGTTGAGGTTGTGCTGGCGTGCGATGGCTGCGAGGGGGCTCATGTAGACGTTGAAGAGTGTTGGGCTGAGCGAGGAGCCTTGAGGAACGCCGCAGATGACTTCGGTGGCCTCCGATCTGAACGGGGGGAGGCGGACTCTCTGTGTCCTTCCGGCGAGGAAGATGATCCACTCCAGTGCCTTCTCCTGGATTCCGACGTTGCTGAGGCGCTGTACTAGGGTACGGTGGCAGACAGTGTTGAAGGCCGTGGAGAGGTCCAGGAGGATGAGGGCCGCTGTTTCTCCGTTGTCGAGCAGGGCTCGGATGTCATCGGTAGCTGCGATCAGGGCGGTCTCGGTGCTGTGGTTGGCCCGGAAGCCAGACTGCGAGAGGTCGAGGGAACCGTTCGTCTCGAGGAAGGCGGCCAGTTGCTTGTTGACGGTCTTCTCGATGACTTTTGCCGGAAACAGGAGCAGCGAGATGGGGCGGTAGTTCTTGAGGTCGGTGGGGTCGGCTGATGGTTTCTTAAGTAGAGCGCTGAGTTCGGCGTGCTTCCAGCTCTCCGGGAAGGTCGCGGTGTCGAAGGAGGTGTTGATGATGTCCCGCAGGTGGGGTGCCATGACAGCGTCGGCCTTGTTGAAGACGTGGTGAGGGCAGGGGTCTGTCGGAGATCCGGAGTGGATGGAGTTCATCGTGTGGACGGTGTCTTCGGTGCTGATCGGGGTCCAGGCGTGGAGGGTGGTTGTGGGGGGCGGTGGTTCGGTCGTGGCGTGTGTTGGTTGAGTGCTGAAGCTGTTGTGTATGTCCGCGATCTTGTTGTGGAAGTAGGAGGCGAGGGAGTTGCAGAGGTCTTGCGAAGGGGTGATGTCGTTGTTTCCGGCGTTGGGGTTGGAGAGCTCTTTCACGATGTTGAAGAGTTCCTTGCTGTTGTGTGCGTTGTTGTCCAGTCGTTCCTTGAATGCGGTTTTCTTGGTGGCGTGGATCAGTTGGTGGTGTTTTCGGGTGGCGAGCTTGAGGGCAGTCATGTTGTCTGGTGTTGGGTTTCTGCGCCAGGTTTTCTCGAGTGCTCTGCAGTTCTTCTTGGAGCTCTTGAGTTCGTCGTTAAACCATGGGGCTTTCTTGCTGCCGGGTCTGCTGGGTGGGGTCTTCAGAGGGGCGAGGTCGTCTGCGCAGTCGCTGATCCATTTCGTGAGGTTGGTGGCCGCTTGGCTGGGTTTCGTTGTGCTGATGGGAGGGTTCTTGCTCAGGGAAGTCGCGAGCTGGTCAGCTGTGATCTTGTTCCAGCTTCTGCGGGGAACCTGTTGCTGGTGATGGTGGAACGTGGTCCTTCTGGAGCTGAAGTAGACGCAGCTGTGGTCCGTCCAGTGGAGTCCCGTGGCGTGGCTGAAGGCGATGTCCTTGCTGGAAGAGAAGACCGGGTCGAGTGTGTGTCCGGCGTAGTGGGTGGGGGTGTTGACCAGCTGCTTGAGTCCGAGGTTGGCGAGGTTGTCCAGCAGGGTGGTGGTGTTGCAGTCGTTGTTGTTCTCCAGGTGGAAGTTGAGGTCCCCGAGGAGGATGTAGTCGGCGGAGGGGAGGGCGTGTGGGCTGATGAAGTCGGCGATGTCTTCGCTGAATTGGGGTTTGATACCTCAGTTGAGTTAACGAGGAGAGAAGTGTGGGGAAGTGGCTGTGAAAAGTGGTGAGGTGCGGGTCGGTGGCCTGTACGAGAATAGTTCCAGTTCTGCAGATGGAAATGGCGAGTTCCCCTTTGAAGGTAGGGGAGATGGTAGTGGAGATTATTTCACCATAGCGAATGATTACTGACTTGATGACTAGAAGGTGAAGAAAGAAGGTGTTTTTCCATTTAGTCGGGCGATTAGTGTAAAAAATGAAGTTAGTTTTTGTGATGCCGTTGGTTGCTGTGTGGTAGTTATCTACAATGAGTGTTTCCGGGTGTTGTTTTAGAGTACCGTGCTTGAAGTTCTTTTTTGCATTACTGGTCATTTTGTCTGGGTAGTTAATGGACCAGGAGTTGGGCCCGTAACGCACGAGATTAGAGTTCCGGCTGGGGTTAGGCGGGCGCATGGTTGAATGGGAAAGAGATTGGTAAAAGAGTTGAAGGGAGGAGGGCTTCCTTACTTGAGGTTCCGACCAATTAGTAGTCAGGAGCAGTCAATTATAGACAATCATAGACCTAACATAGGTGAGAGGTGATACCTAAATATATTAAGTAAACTGGGAGCGGGTGGTACTGATGAAATTAGTTTAGGCATCTGGGTAGGATGAAGGCGGAAGCCCAGACCTGGAGAGGACGCAAAAAGATCTAAGAGGACTGGGGGGGGGGGGGGGGGGGGAATGAACAAAGGTGTAATTAGTTTATCAGTAGTGATCAATTGGAATGTATTAGTAAATCAAGCTGGGGTGCTTTAGAGAACCCTTAATTTATCTGTCTCTCACGCAGCAGAGGCCCTCAAATGGAACCCTGGTTTGGTTCATTCAACACGCTGGAGTGCCACCTCCTCTCCAATTTGTTATCCTGAGCTGCACTATGTAGTCCGGTCCTGCAGCTCACTTGCACCTCAGATCTGCTGCCACTGTGCTTGAAATAGAATGGGGTCATCTCTGGGCACTAAAGTACTGACTCCCGGGCCTGCCATTTTAAGGTCAGA
This sequence comes from Lissotriton helveticus, assembly GCF_964261635.1. Classification (NCBI taxonomy): domain Eukaryota; kingdom Metazoa; phylum Chordata; class Amphibia; order Caudata; family Salamandridae; genus Lissotriton; species Lissotriton helveticus. Next base: position 249,835,971 of record NC_136061.1, read on the forward strand.
CAACTGTGTCTGCCTGTTCACTGCGGTGCCGGCCTTGACTGTCCAGAGAGAACACTGTAGGCTGCACTTTGTAGTTAGGACCGCCAGCTCATCTGCAGCCTCTAATCCGCTGCCACTGTGCCTGAAGAGGAAGCGGTCATCTTCGGTCCTTCATTACGGACTCCCCGGGGCTGCCATTTTAAGGTCTGGCAGCCGTATCTGTCTGTTCCCTGCGGGCCGACCTCAACTGTCCTGAGAGTGCACGGTGGGCTGCGCTATGTAGTCCGCTCACTTGCACCTCTAATCCGCTGCCGCTGTGCTAAGGAGGCGGGACGTCTCCGGTCCTTCATTGCAGACTCCCGGAGGCTGCCATTTTAGGGTCAGGCATCCGTGTCTGCCTATTCCCTGCTGTGCCGACCTAGACTGTCGGCTGTCTGGAAAGTGCACTGTGGGCTGCACCATGCAGTCCAGTCTTGCATCTCGCCTGTACCTCCAATCCGCTATTGCGGTGCGTGAGCTCGAAGTGAGTCATCTCCAGCCACTCCAAGCCTGCACCCCCCGCTGCCGACCTCCACCTTCCGTAGTCCAAGCCTCTTTATCAAAACGCGCATTGCATTCTTCTCCCCCAGATAGGGAATCCAAGAAGCTGGACCAGCTTGGGAAGAAAATGTTCTCTTTCTCCAGCTTGGCATTGCTGTCATGAATTCTGCATGCCTCTTGGGCCGCAATTCCCATACAATCAGAGATACTGTCACGCAGGTGCTGCCTTGAGGCCCAGAGGAGGCCCGGCCCGATCTCTCCCAAGCAGTGGCAGACTGGAGAGACGCAGCCAAATTCACCATACAATGTGGACTGGATTCCACCGACTCACTGGGCAGAACCATTGCCACGTCGGTAACTGTTGGACGCTATGCCTGGTTGAGGACTTCTGGCCTCTCAGGGGATGTCCAGTCTTTGATTTACATGCCCTTTAATGTTACTAGCCTTTTTGGTGACAAGACAGACTCAGTGCTTCAAGGATTCTTGAGCTACGACCAGATCCTTTGGCCCTCACGGCTGCCTCATGTCCATCAGTCTGCCTTTCGTGACTACGGAAGGGACGCCCAGCCACGTACTGTCCAGCCCAGCCACAGAGTCATGCAAACTGTCCCGTCTCTGCGCGGCTGGTGTCCTCGTGGGTCAGGGGGCCAGTGGGCGGGCCAGTCCAGCCTTCCTCCCTTCCCTCCACCGCAGCTTCCAAACCTTTGTAGTACGATGTTTCAGGCATAACAATAGCCAGTTGGAGACAGGATCCGCCATCACCTCCTCCACTGCCAATCCATCACGTCGGACAGGTGATGTCTGCAAATAGTCCAAAGGGGCTACTCCCTCCCCTTCGAGACAACTCCTCCTTTCATGCCACCTTCTTAGGATTGCATGACTGAGGATCATTTGTCACTTCTTCACCAGGAAGTATCGACTCTTGGCCAAGTGAGCTATATAGAGGGTCTCTGTGCCAGAAGTAGGTCATGGTTGTTATTCCCACTACTTTCTGGTACCCAAGAAGGACTTCTCATCAGCGCAGATCAGGGTTTCTAGTCTTCCCCCTAACTCGACAACTGGCTGTCTTCTCCCACCTCCAGACTGACGTCCCGCCAGCATTTGCTGGGGTTCACTATCAACATGCGGAAGTTACATCTTTCATTGGGGCAGTTCTGCACACAGTGCAGTTTTGGGCCTATCCTCCCAAGCAGTGAGTCCGGGATATTCGTGCAATGATACAAATGTTTCAGCCACTATCTTAGATTTTACTAAGAATGAGACTGAGGCTGCTGGGCCTCATGGTTGCCTTCATCCTGCTGGTGGATCATGCCAGATGGCACATGTACGCTCTGCAGAGGAACCTGTAGTTCTTGTGGGTGCAGCATCAGGGGACTCTTTCCAACAAGACATTCTTGTAGCTCAGGACTGGACATGAAGAGTCTGGTACTCCGAGCATGGCAATCGATCCTCTGATCAGACTGCTGCTTTGGGAGGAACTTCTATCTCAGCAGCAGGGGAGGGTTCCTCACCCGAACCTGTGCAGTCTCCCCCTCCTTGTGTGGAGATTGAGCAGGTGCAACTGCCAGCTTTCGACCTTCTGCCCGAAGTCTGGTGTTATCTTGGCAGACAAGCGTCCTTCCACTAAAACATCATATGTCTGCAGATGGAATGAATTTGAGGCATGGTGCACAGCAAATGCTGTTGATCCCCTGTCTGCTCCTCTTTCTTTTCCAAAGAAGCAAGTGCCTTGTCAGGCGCTTCTCCCTCTGTTGGTCTGGCAGGAGTAGTATACTGATCAATACGTGGCTAGGAGGGGAGTGGATTAATGATTTGTCTTTCCCCATCGCTCCTGGTGTAGGTGCAGCTAAAGTGGTGTGGGGTCTTGGCCTTCACTGTGAGACACAATAGCACGGGGGGAGACCAAGCATGAGATCAGCCCCAGGTATCAATGGATATGGGGCAACAGTAGGAAAAGCAAGAGCAGGCTACACCGAAGGTGTAGGTATGGAAGGTAAGGTAGCCTTCTGCCCCAGCCTGGCTGCAATAGGGAAGGCATGAAAGAGTACACTGTGCCACATGTGCATTTCAATCTGTCAAACTGCAGTCAATGGTGCAGAATCGAGGGACCGCTTTCTCCACAGTTAAGACGGAGAAGAGGATCAAAACTAATCTGCAGGGAGGAGCACCCACACAGCAAAGCTCCCTCAAAACTGAAGGGGGGGCAACAAGGGTGTCAAAAAAGCTCTAATAGGCCCAGCCTCCAAGACAGTAAAACATTCTTGTGGAAGAGCTGAGTCCACTACCCCTCCAAGTGCACTGGGTCCACATTCAGTGGTGCCACAATGTCCATTTGTCCCCGGTCTACATGGTAGAGGGGCACGCTGCAGTGCCAAGGGGAGAGTCACTCACCCTCCAATCTTGCGTGGTGGAACTTAAGCAGGCAATTCAAGTGAACAGCAGGCCCTCCAGGGCTGCTCTCCAATTGGGCCAGTGGGGGAGGGCCAGCCACAAGGCCACACGGCCAGGTCACATCAGGAGGTGTACTGCGCGCCTGCTTGCAGGGAGCGCATTCACAGAGCCTGGTCCACCTTTAGCACCTCCTCTTCAGCGAACCATCTGGCCTCGCCCTCCACCGTAGAGCTCTCCCTCACCTCAGATAATACGTCTTGCCGCCAGTACAAGGGGCCCAAGAACTCCTCGGAGGTGCCCGGTGATGCCACAGAGTGGCAGGGGTGGAGGAGTGTGGCTCAATGGTTAGAGCGGCAGACCCTGATGCAGAGTTCTGGCCCGGGACCAGGGTTCAATTCCCGCCTCGGCGGGTCTTGGGCTCAATTTCCTCGTACCTGACAATTCTCGCCTCGGTGCCTATTCTAATCATGGGCCCCACGCTGCAACTCTGGGCAATAGCTTGCTTAACCTCCACACCGGCCCCAACAGCGCTAGGATGCCTGCCTTCACCCTGGGGGTGCCCAAGAGTGGACACTTCCAGGGAAAGCCAGGAAGGGTTCCACAGCGGTATGAGTAATAGCGCCAGGAAACCGCTTGGTGGCAGTGCGCTCTACAAATACCTTGACATTTACATTTCACAGAGCCCCGGCAAAGATCTGATCTTGAGGTCAGCCCCAGCCACCTCGCACTGACTGATCTGTTTCAGAGGGAATAAAGAGGATTTCTAAGGGCTCAGCTCTGGCATCTTCAGGTAGGATAGAGTCCCTGTGGGGCCTGCCCCTCACTCCATGGGATTCAGTTGTAGGGGGAGGGCTGATTGATCACCACCACAGGCTGCACATATACAGGCCCCACAAAGCTGCTAGCTGCCTCTGCTCCCCCATTATTGTTGCGCTGCCCCTCAGCCTCTGCGGAGCATGTCACCTAACAGCGTAAGTGCCTCTGCGGGAACACGGTGTCGCCCAGGATTGTTGCAGTGGTGTGTCCAGCCAAGCGTGGACGTAGGGATCTAAGCCTCCATTTTGTCAGGGCCAGACTCCGGTTGGGGCCACACTATCGGTGCCTCTGGTCTCCAGATTTGCCTCGCCCACAGCTCTGGTAGTTGGAGATCAAGCCTGTACAGATATGGCCAGGCACTGCAGCTGATAGTGGCAGATGATGGTGGCGGATGACAGAGGGATACGTAGCACTCTCAGTGTGACCACCATCGTGACTGGGATGAGCTTTAATTTTCATGATTGTGTTAAAGAGCCCGGTAGTCCATGTAAACGTGAAGGCACTGCTAAGGTATCAGTACCGACAAATGGGCTATGGATTTGCTCAGTACCTCCCAGGCCAGCAAGTTGGTCACATCTACCTTGATGTGCTCCTGGACCCAGTCTGATATTTTTTAGAACTTGCTTTTCACATGCGTGCTGTCGACAGAGTCTGTCTTCAGAACATACTGAGGTCATCCATGAGGTCATCCATGGAGTGAATGAGAAGAGTGAAACGTACTCCACGAGGGCCATGACAGTTTGTATTACACACACTATGGCATCCCAATGGCTACTTTATGCACTGCAGTCACTTGGCCCTTGCAAACCATTACTGTCTCATAGATCAGGCATCTAGGTGATAGATACTTTGCCATGGCTTTACTGCATAACTTCCTTGGTAAAGCAACACTAGTTAGTCCCACCTATTGGGGGACAATTGGTTTGGAACACAAGTTGAGTGATTTGTAGAAAGTAATGGTCAGAAGCAAGTATTTGTCAAACGAAAGTTACTCAACTTTTGTAACAATGTTTATAGTGGATACTATATAGTCCCATGAGTTCCTCCCCTCATTGTTTAGTGTTACTAGAAGGTCTCAAGATATGAAAATGTGCTTCTGTTACTGTCGTTAGGGCTATCTTGGTCTCTCTCTGTGCTCTTCAATTGGCCGCAGTATAAATGGAAGGAACTGACACTAGAAATCCAGACTGCATCCTATATACCCTTGTATTGTCACCTGAGTCAAACAGAGCCATAACCGGAGATGTACAGTGCCCCCTTGCAGAAGTGAAGAGCTATAGCAGAGAAAAAAATGTTTTCTAGATCCAGTGTGGCGCCAAGAGGCTATTCATAAGGTGAGGACTCTAGAGGAAGAATATAATATCCACCAGAAATATCATTACTGATGGAAAGTAAATTCAGCCTGAATCCACAAATGACCAGAAATACTTGCGTTTCAGAAATGTTTTGTCTAGCGAGTTGTTTGCCTATGTTATCCCTCCATTTTACTTGTTTATTTTCGTATTTAGCAATAGGTGACCAATTCCAGAGAATGGTCATTATATTACTGACTGAAGATTTTCTTTGATGGGGTATCTACTTGAATCCGTTCAAATTACTGCCACCCACTACCTGACCATAGGTTGCAAGAGTCCTTATTCTGTCAAGTGGTAATGTATGTAACTGAGTTATCTGGGAATCCTGCAGAATGAAGTTGAGCTTGTATGGTAGGTGACATTGACATTCATAAAATAACCCTTTAACTTTAAATACTTCCAGGGGGTCCTTGGGATCCGCCTTTTAATTAATTGAAAGTTGATTCATCTAGAATAGCCATGGAGGCCTGGTCAGTAACTATCTTCTTGCAACACTGGTCATGTTGCGAAGAACATGCCTTAGCAGTGAGATCCTTGATTGTATGTTTATGAAATGTTCCACTTCCTTTCCAAATGAAAATGAGACATTTGATCAATAAATATTATTTGAATAAAACTACAAACTAGAACATCTCTGTCCGGAATCAGACTCAAAAGCTGAAATCCAGTTTGCGTAGCTTGTTGTAGACCCTATTTGCCCAGTGAGTAGTCTGCCTTGGTTTTAACTCATCTTAGTTGGTACTTTGTGGATCTGTTCACAGTATGGTACGAGGAACAAATATGTTACTTTGCCTTTCTCCGCTGATCCACCCAGTTTACCATACTCCTTATGGGGTCCAAGGTATATACTCTGCTAAGTGGTATGTAATCAACAGTTTCAGGATTTTTTGCCAGAAGATTAGAAGTTAAGGCTAAAATCTATGGAAAATATCCATTGGGAAAAATATTTGTTGCATGCAAAGCGGTGTTAAAGTTGTGAATGCTCACATTTGTATTTACTTTGCGAAATTAGACCATACACATGCCTAGCTGTTCACTGCATCCCCCTAGTGTGTAGCGTGCAAAGTCTGCCTGCTTGTAACGCGTGACTGACTTGTAGGGATATATTTCTCATTCTCAGGCTCGACATCCTCGAATTGGTCCGAACTTGAAGTGTTGTACTCACAGGCTGTAATTCAATAATCATGTACATCCTATTTAGGCACAGGTGGCTGAATCCTGTCTGCTAAGATTAGTTAACAAGGCTGTACAAACCCAAACTGCTTCAAGACCAGCCCAGGCCCAGCACTTGGAAGGGTTGATGATAATCTGCTCGAATGGGAGCAGGAAGCAGCTCAGCCAAAAGCACAACTTCATGGGAAGGTTTTAGCTTTGAAAGATAATAAAATCCGAGCTTGCCAACGGTTCTGATCTAAATACAGTGCCAACGTGCTGCTCGGACGGCCTCTGCCAGCAGTGTTCTTTCTAGTACATTACGTCCCCTCCTAAGGGTTAATATTCTAGCGCTTTATCCCTCGATGGATCACGTCACCGTATATTACAGTTTAGATTGTTGATTGTTCCTGTGCGGCTTTCACGGGCCGTGCCCGTCGTCCCTCTGCCCTCTAGAGAGGTTCGTGGTGTAGAAAACTGTCCAGTGCAATGTGAAGTGGGCCGACTGTTTTTGTTTTTTACGGAGTTCACTGCCCTCGTATTTCAGGGAGAGGTGGGTTTCTTGTTCAGAGTAGATCATAACCACATAGGATTGCTGCAAGAAAGGCTGGCATGGCAGTCAGTTGTTGAATAAGGCACATTTTCCATGGGCTGCTTTACTCTGCCTGTAACTCTTGACGGACTTGTTCAAGTAGCTTTTCATGTAATGCTGTTTATCCCAGGCTGGGTTGCCTTAGAGCAGAGGTCTTCAAACTTTTTGATGCAGAGACCCTCCTGTCAAACAATTTTGAGCGTAAGGTCCCCCTCTTGACAAAAGTTTTTAGAACTTGGTCCTCCTCATCATTGCCCACTATCAACAGCCATAAACGCCCCCAATTCCCACAGCAAATCATTTTTACATCGGGGGAATAAATTAAACCGTCTTTAGCAAACCAATGGGCAGTAAGAGAGCTTGGGGCGTGGTCAAAGGTGCGGTCAAAACATAGAGCCTTATTTATGAGGCATTGACGTAGGGCAGCGCCGCAAGTCTTCTTGCTGTGCTGCCCTACGCCAATATGAAAGGGCAGGAATGCACCTTATTTATGAAATATGGTGCACTCCTGTCCTTTCCCTCCGTGTTGGCGCACAAATTGTTGCTTAACGCCAACATAGGCTGGATTGTTTCAGGGGCACCCTCCTGCAAAAAAAGAATCCTGAGAGGGGTTTTCCTCTTTGCACACATAGAAAGAGGAACATACATAGAAAGAGGAAAAACAAGGAGAAATGAAAACATTTCTCCTCCTTACGCCTGCTGTGGGGAGGCGTAAGGTTTTGGCGCTGCCCCAGGTTTAAATGGTTTTACAAATCTGGGGCAGCGTCAAATTCCATGGGTGTAACGTGAGAACACCCACTGCAATGCCTATGGAATGCCTACTTTACATAGTATAAGGCAATGCAGCAACTTGCACTGCTTTATTTTACTCCATATCTAAGAGGCCATGCAAAGCCATGCAGGGTGACTTTGCGTCGCCTCATAGATATGATTGAGACGCTTGTGCCGCCAAAGCTTAAAAAAAAGTGATGCTCTGGCAGCAAAAGCCTCTCATAAATCAGCCCCAAATTATTTTTAGTTTTTTTGGTCTTTCATCTTCAGGTAACTACATATAAAATAATGGGTAGCTTAAATGAAAAATAAGTTTACTCAATGGGAAATGCACTATAGCACATTCTAAAACATCTATTATAATATAGACTGCTACAAACTGTACAAATAGTTTGAAAATAAAATGGAGCTTCCAAAAGTTAGATTTGAGTAGTATAAGACCATAAGTAGTGGGTTTTTTTGTGTTTTTTTTTTTGCATCCCTGTCCCTTCAACACCTCCCCAGGGGTACTAAGCACTGTGTACATGTAGTTATGGTTAAAAGCATGCACTTCACAGCCGAGTTGTTAACTCTTTGCACCACCATGTAAAAAAAAAACATCTTAGCCATCACAATGCTTGGAGTAATTCAAGCAATTAAAGCCAGAACCACTCCCAAGCACCCTTTACATTTGCAGATTAAGCCCTAGCATACCTTTGCATGTCATTCAGGCAAGCAGGCACCCTGGCATGAACACTTACTTAAAGGATTGTTTTGCCAGGCCACTATGTTTTACAGCACCTGAGAGTCAATTAACTTCAGCTAAAGCATTTTAACGATCGGAATGAAGGGTCCCAAAAGGAAAAGCACATTTTGCATTCCAGGCTGAAGTTGGGCCTGGAAATGCGCGACCCCCAGGACTCCACGACCCTTAAAGTCTCATAAGAGCACTATTGGGCAGTGTTAATGTACAGCACTGAAGCCCGCCCTCCTTCCATTTTGTTTTAACCCTGAAGCCTTCCCTCCTTCAGTTTTGCTTTTATCCCTGAAGCCCGCCCTCCTTCAGTTTTGCTTTTATCCCTAAAGCCCGCCCTCCTTCCGTTTTGCTTTTATCCCTGAAGCCTGCCCTCCTTCGCTTTTTTCTTTTATCCCTGAAGCCTGCCCTCCTTCGCTTTTTTCTTTTATCCCTGAAGCCTGCCCTCCTTCAGTTTTTGCTTTGATCCCTGAAGCCTGCCCTCCTTCCGTTTTTGCTTTGCTCCCTGAAGCCCGCACTCCTTCCGTTATGCTTTGATCCCTGAAGCCTGCTCCCCTTCAGTTTTGCTTTGATCCCTGAAGCCCGCCCACCCTCCCTCTGTTTTCCTTTTTCCCCTGAAGCCCGCCTACCCTTCCTCTCAGTTTTGCTTTTTTCCTTGAATCTTGCCCTTCTCTCTGTCCAGTTTGTTTTTTTCCCCCTGAAACCCGCCCTTCCTCCCATTGTCCGTTTTGCTTTTAACCCTGAAGCCCGCTCTCCTTCCATTTAGCTTTTAACCCTGAAGCCTGCCCTCCTTCCGTTTTGCTTTTATCCCTGAAGCCCGCCCTCCTTCCGTTTTGCTTTTATTCCTGAAGCCTGCCCTCCTTCCTTTTTGCTTTTATCCCTGACCGTTTTGCTTTTAACCTTGAAGCCTGCCCTCCTTCCGTTTTGCTTTTATCCCTGAAGCCCGCTCTCCTTCCGTTTTGCTTTTATCCCTGAAGCCCGCCCTCCTTCCGTTTTGCTTTTATCCCTGAAGCCTGCCCTCCTTCCGTTTTGCTTTTATCCCTGAAGCCCGCCCTCCTTCCGTTTTGCTTTTTATCTCTAAAGCCTGCCCTCCTTCGGTTTTTGCTTTTTATCTCTAAAGCCTGCCCTCCTTCGGTTTTTGCTTTTATCCCTAAAGCTCGCCCTCCTTCCGTTTTGCTTTTATCCCTGAAGCCTGCCCTCCTTCCTTTTTGCTTTTATCCCTGACCGTTTTGCTTTTATCCCTGAAGCCTGCCCTCCTTCGTTTTTGTTTTTATCCCTGAAGCCTGCCCTCCTTCGGTTTTTGCTTTTTATCTCTAAAGCCTGCCCTCCTTCGGTTTTTGCTTTTTATCTCTAAAGCCTGCCCTCCTTCGGTTTTTGCTTTTATCCCTGAAGCCCGCCCTCCTTCCGTTTTGCTTTTATCCCTGAAGCCCGCCCTACCTTCCGTTTTGCTTTGATCCCTGAAGCCTGCCCTCCTTCCGTTTTTGCTTTGATCCCTGAAGCCCGCCCTCCTTCCGTTTTTGCTTTGATCCCTGAAGCCCGCCCTCCTTCTGTTTTTGCTTTGATCCCTGAAGCCCGCCCTCCTTCCGTTTTGCTTTTATCCCTGAAGCCCGCCCTACCTTCCGTTTTGCTTTGATCCCTGAAGCCTTCCCTCCTTCCGTTTTTGCTTTGATCCCTGAAGCCCACCCTCCTTCCGTTTTTGCTTTGATCCCTGAAGCCCGCCCTTCTTCCGTTTTGCTTTGATCCCTGAACCCCGCCCTCCTTCCGTTTTGCTTTGATACCTGAAGCCCGCCCTCCTTCTGTTGTTCTTTGACTTTTGAAGCCCGCCCTCCTTCCGTTTTGCTTTGATTTCTGAAGCCCGCCCTCCTTCAGTTTTGCTTTGATCCCTGAAGCCTGCCCTCCTTCGGTTTTTGCTTTTATCCCTGAAGCCTAAGCCTGCCCTCCTTCGGTTTTTGCTTTTATCCCTGAAGCCTACCCTCCTTCAGTTTTGCTTTGATCCTTGAAGCCCGCCCTCCTTCTGTTTTGCTTTGATCCCTGAAGCCCGCCTACCCTTCCTCTCAGTTTTGCTTTTATCCCTGAAGGCCACACACCCTTCCTCTCAGTTTTGCTTTTTTTCCTTGAAGCTTGCCCTTCTCCCTCTGTCCGGTTTGCTTTTTTTCCCCCCTGAAATCCACCCTTCCTCTCATTGTCCGTTTTGCTTTTATCCATGAAGCCCGCCTTCGAAGTTTTGCTTTTATCCCTGAAGTTTGCCCGCCTTCTGTCCGGTTTGCTTTTATCCCCGAAGCCCTCCTGACCCTGTCTTTTGCTGTTAGCTCTGAAGCCCGCCCTCTCTCCATCCATTTTGCTTTTATCCCTATCCGTCTGTTTTGCTTTTCTCCCTATCCATCTGTTTTGCTTTTATCCCTAACCATTTGTTTTACTTTTATCCTTACCTCCCACTCGTCCTCCACCCGTTTTGCTTTTATCCCCAACGTCCGTGTTGTTTATATCATAGCTCTGGCTGCTTCATAGCACTTTTTTTTAACATCCTGCTCTCCACCAATTACCTGCCCTCCCGTTCGCCATCCTCACCTGCTGTCCCGTTTGCCATCCCCACCCCTCCCGTTTGCCATCCCCATCCCTCCCGTTTGCCATCCCCGCCCCTGACCTCTCGTTTGCCTCCTCACCCCTGCCCTCCGTTTGCCATCCACCCCTGCCCTCACTTTTGCCACCCCCACCCGTATCCCCTCCCGTTTATTATTCCCACCCCATTGTCATAGCTAATAGCTCACACTTAGGCGAGACCTCCTGGCTTTGCTAGTACTTGTTCTTACTTGTTTTTATAAAGTTTGTTTTTAAATCCTGAGTTAGTAGCATACATGGAATTCAGAAAGGTCCACAGATTACACTGGTTCATTGGCTTTACCATAAGGCTAACTATACCTACCCCCTCCCCAATCTAAAGTCCCTCCTATGTGTACTTCTCATCAGATTGTTTTAAGACAACAAAAGTTTGCTAATGGCACAAACGTACTTGTCAAGGAAGATTAAAATAGGCAATTCTGCATGTCTCCATGCTTTTCCATAATACAGACAAGTTTCAGACAGAATAGCAAAATTTCCATTCATCACATCTTCAACAAAGCCGACACCATCATCGCTCCCCACCTACAGAACGTCATAAACAACTCCCTCGCGTCCGCCACCTTCCCAGAGAGCTGGAAGCACGCAGAGATCAACGCCCTATAGAAGAAACCCACAGCGGACCCTAAAGACCTCAAAAACTTCCGCCCCATCTCTCTTCTTCCCTTTCCCTGCAAAAGTTATCGAAGATCGAAAATTAACAGCTGACCGCATTCCTCAAGGCCAATGGATCCCTCGACCCATCCCAGTCCGGATTTCGAGACAACCACAGCACCGAGGCCGCCCTCATCTCAGCCACAGACGACATCCGGACCCTACTTGACAACGAAGCAACAACCGCCCTCATCCTCCTAGACCTCTCAGCTGCCTTTGATACAGTCTGCCATCGTACCCTAATAACCCGCCTCCACAACGCCGGGATCCAAGGTAAAGCCCTGGACTGGATCACCTCGTTCCTCTCCAACAGAACCCAGAGAGTCCGCCTCCCTCCCTTCCAATCCGCGGCCACTGAGATCATCTGCGGCGTACCCCAAGGCTCATCGCTCAGCCCAACCCTCTTCAATATCTACATGAGCCCCCTCGCCACCATCGCACGCTAACACAACCTCAACATCATCTCGTACGCTGACGACACCCAGCTGATACGCTCCCTCACCAAAGAACCAGCTACCGCCAAATTCAACCTCCAGGAAGGAATGAAAAACGTCGCTGAATGGATGAAACTCTGCCGTCTGAAACTGAAATCAGACAAGACGGAGGTCCTCATCCTCCGACCATCCCCATCCGCTTGGGACGACTCTTGGTGGCCCACAGAACTGGGCACCGCACCGACACCAACTGACCACGCACGCAACCTGGGATTCATCCTGGACTCCTCTCTCACGATGACCAAGCAAGTCAACGCCATCTCATCATCCTGCTTCAACACCCTGCGCATGCGCCGTAAGATCTTCCGGTGGATCTCTACTGGAACTAGAAAGACGGTCACCCAGGCCCTCGTCACCAGCCGACTAGACAACGGGAACGCCCTATACGCAGGAACTACAGTCAAACTTCAGAAAAGACTCCAACGCATACAGAACACATCCGCACGAGTCATCCTCGACATCACCCGCCACAGCCACATATCAGCCCACCTGAGAGACCTGCACTGGCTCCCCGTCAACAAAAGGATCACGTTGAGGCTCCTCACCCACGCACACAAAGCGCTCCACGACATAGGTCCCGAATACCTCAACAACCGCCTCACGTTCTACACTCCAACATGCAAACTCCGCTCCGCCAACCTCGCCCTCGCCACCGTCCCACAGATCTGCAGAACCACCGCCGGAGGAAGATCATTCTCCTACCTGGCGGCCAAGACGTGGAAATCCCTCCCGACCCACCTACGACTGACCCAGGACCACCTCACATTCAGGAAACACCTCAAGACCTGGCTCTTCGAGCAGTAGCGCCCCCCCCTTCCCCTCCCTCAGTGCCTTGAGACCCCTACGGGTGAGTAGCGCGCTCTACAAATGTATTGATTGATTGAAAATAAATTCTCTTGTAAACAGACTGTGCTCAAGACTGGACTGGCCTCTGTTTAACCCAATGTTATAATCTTTTGGCAAAAACATTTAAACTTTTGGACAAATGTCAACTCTACATGCCTCTACAGCACAAGCAATGTAGCAGAAATTGACATAGCCACTGAGACAGAGCAAGATCACAGTAGTACTCTTCTGGTTTCAAAAACGTAGTTCATAGAGCTGCTAGTACTATTAATTGAACCTCTGATTTGAAGGGATGATCACAATGTCTCCACAGTTTCTCCTAAATGAATATAAAGTCTACATTTGATCTTCCAGTCATATGGCACACAATAAGCTTGTACCTTGTTAGGAAACATCTCAAGATTCTCTTTCAACATGGATTGGGTAATAAACTGAATTGCCTCTTTCAGTAGCTTCATGTCACATTTAAGATAATAGGTTTAGGCAGATGTGGCAGTAAAACAGAGCTTCAATTATTTGGGTAGCTGTTATTGGACTCAATCAGATGACTGAGGCTTTGTGTTATTCAGGGGTTTCACAAAGACAGCGATGGCTGGTGTCTCTGAAAGTGGTGGAGCGTTATACTTTCCACAGAATCACCTCATTTTTTTTTTTAAACAATTGCTTTGGTTTTCCCCTAAATGTTAAGAATTGCCTCCGGTGTGCCAGTGCCAGAATTTTGTCATGGGTACCCCTAATGCCAAGCATTACATCATACTATATGCTAGTGCCAGAATTCTGCCATTGACACTTCCCATGTACCATGGGTGACTCTTGTGTCAAAATGAACCAAGTTCAGGATATAAGAGCCAGCATTTTTTCATGGTTTGCGTTCCCAGCCAGACCTCCCACCTGCAGTCTGGCATGGTTGTCAGCTGTTGCCTTCAGTATACCAGCGCCAGCATTTTGCCATCATTCCTGAGGAAGAGCGTGGCAGAGCAGCGGGGCCAGGATCACATATGGTAAGACCCGTCTGAAGCTCTCACGCAGCCTGCGGAAGCTTAGTGCTTGGGATCCTGTCACTGTCGCTCTGTCTAGCTTCTCATTGGCCTCAAGGATGCACTGACATCAACATTTTAGCAGATATATTGTGATGCCCGAGGGAAGGTCTGCTAAATAAAATGTATTGTGCCTGTGTTATGGGATCGTTGTTGAACTACGCCCCTCACATACTCAATCCAGACACCTGCCTACAGAGCCAGGTGTTTTTAAACAACACTCTGCAGATGGATCGTCGCTCAAACCCTCCACCCCCCCCCCCCCCCCCGCCCCCAGCCCCCAGCCCCCTCGTCCTGCTCCTGTCATCAGGAGCCTGGAGATGAGGCTGAGAGGGCTGAGCTGCACACCAGAAGTGTTTTTGAAAACACAAAAGCCTAGTTTTCATGAACAATGCTTGGTCAAATAATTAGCACAGTGTGTGGCGAGGCGTGGGCATTATGTGGCACCTCACGGGTGGCAGGGCAGCACGCAGAAGTCCCTGTAGAGGAGCTGCACTACACAAAAAGCCTTTTAACATTATGAATATCCAATCAGAGTGACTTGCTTGGAATGACTGATAAATATCAGACGCCTAATCATTTTTTTTCCATCCAAGATTCTAGTTTTTTAAAATTCGTAGGAAAGCTGTAGAAATACTTTTGAAGACAATATAGAGAGCCAAAGCACAGTGAAGACTGCCAGTAAATACACAATGCTGCATCAAAGGACCTTGCACCCTCCAAAAAGGCAGATATGTTTTCATGGTATGATAGATGACATAGTGGGGTATAGTTAGTTGGGTACAGTGACAGTGCCACTGACGCTATGACACTAACATGGGGGACTGAGACAGACACAGGCAATTGCCCACTGTCACTAGACTATACGGAGGAAACAACCACTGACTCAAGGACGACAGTGACACAGGTGATCTTGATGCACGACTAATACTGACATGGGAACAGTGGCTCTATAACAATGACGTGGCACAAACACTAAACCTAGAACACTGGCATGGGGGACTTTCACTGGGACACTGAGGGAGTGACCCAAGGATACTTAAAACTAAGATCATGATACTGGTGCACTATACCAGAACAGTGCCCTTATATAGAGGGAGGATCTCCGGGCGGAAGGGGGAGGGCATGGGCGAACCACGGATGAAGTGCCATGGATACTGACAGGTGGCGCTGCTACATAGATGCTGACATAGAGGCATGGCCACTGGAGACAGGGCAATGACGCAGGCACACTGGCTGACTGATGTTGACATGGGGATACTATCTCTTGAATGTTACCTGTCGTCACAGACATTGACACCAGGTGCACCAGCAATCACATGGCAACACTGGCACCATAATGACACCATGGTCTTTACTGGCCTTCAGCACCAGGGGTATAACCTTTTATTTTAATATAACCCGACAGCCTATCTGCTTCCACACAAAATGACGACTCAGCCTTGATTAAAATAACCAGAACCTCTGCTCAATCCAATGTGAGTTCGCAGAACAAGCTCTTTCGGGTTTCCAGCACTGCGAGAAAACCACATGCATTCTGATTTCACTGTGCAGAAAACATAGGCTTTAATCAGGCTAATCTTGCTGCACCTGAAGGAGAAGATGGTTTGATCTTTCCCTTGTTGGTTGAGCCTTATTCATCATTTAAATTCATTTTGATTGCACTGCCTGCTACCTTCCAATTCAATTTGTAAGCACTGTGCAGGGCCAGTGAGGTTGCACAACCAAAATGTATCTATGTCACTCACTGTCGGTTGTCTCTGGGACAAGACGTACTTAATTTGTTAATAAACAATGCAGACGTCCAAAGTGATCCTTTGGGACCTACCTCCAGCATTACAAAATCATGGAGTTGCCAAACAGCAACACTGCCTAGTTTTGATTTCAACCCATGCCTCAGTCTTCCACCACCCTAGACTTCTTTCCTGTTTGTACTCTTTCTCGTACCTTTTCCCCTAGTTTTCTCCTTTTGTCCCTTTCTGTCTTGGGATGTGGGCCAGAGTCTGATGATGAAAAATAACTCTGGGTCCCCGAAAAGGAATGGTTGCACCCACCACCTGCACATATTGAGCACTGCCTCAACGACGGTGGAACATTGGCTAGTTCTTGCGCTTTTGACTGGGGAAAGTGGATCCATTGCCACGTTCCCGGAGTGGTGGCCACGCTTCCCCAACACCATATCGTGTCGATCTGCGCTGTTGACTGTTCATCAAGGTCTCTTCCAGATGATCTAAGTACAGTCAGTACAGGGCTGACTGACAGTGGGATCATTTCTTTGTATGGGCCATGCATGTGTACTCATCACAATGTTCCAGTGTGTTTAGAACCTCCTTGGAATCCTATTCAGTTATCAATGGTTGTTGGTAAGTTGTGCCTAGAAATGAAGCATTTGCCAATCATTTTCCCTAAGGTGCCTTGAGGGAGAACACACAACCCAATAAGTTATTACATTTATGCTCTGTTAAGCTTTCTTCAATTTTGTTTGCCAGAATTGCTTTCAGAACACACTTTTACACACGTCTTTACACATTCTTAATGTTCTTGGCTCACTGTGCTATTATAGGGCAATTTTTCACTAATAACCATGAATAGTTATACTAGTAGAATAGTAATATGTAAAAAAGAAAGTGCAATAGTATATTGTGTGTTGTTTTAAATCTCAATATATTGTGCCATTTTGTAAAAGATATTGTGAGGGGAATTCTTACCTTTTTCCACCTCTAAAACTACTTCTGTGTTGCCGTTGTCGCTGGAATTCATAGCCCAAAAACATATACCTCTGGATATGTGCCTTGTCGAAGGGTGTGTTGTTTGAGTCCGATAGGCACGTCCAGTAGGTAGATCATGCTCCTGTTAGCCTGACCCAGGGTACAGATGGTCGTGGGGAATGAATGGCTTCTTACTCAGATAACACAGCTTTAGAACACAAAGAGTAAGAATACACATGCCCTCTTAGTTCATACACGTTATCATAACTTGTGAATTCCGACAAAACATGAATTTTCTATCTCTGAAAAAGTTCACAAGGTACAAAGATTGAGTATCTGGTCTTTGGGCTATTTTGGGAATAATGTCAAACTGCTGTTAGAATGTCTCTTGATATTCAAAGGTATTACCCAGCCTTAATTAAACGAGCAGAACAAAAAGTGAACCTAGGGACTAAGAGGTAAAACGAACTGGACTTATTTATAGTCTGTTAAATCTTTAAAGTAAAACATTTCTGAGGCCATCTTTGTTACTCAGGAGATGTGGTGAATGCACTGGTCTAGAACTTTGCGATCCATTTATCGCAAACAATGCCAGACTCCCGAGTTGGTGGTGAATGAAAAAATCTCTCTCCTTGTGGCACTATCTGGGAAGTGGTAGCTGATTATGTAGCAGGAGCATTGATCTGCATAGGGTTAGAGGCATTTCAGTCATAGCTACGAGGGTACAACGTACTGATGGGAATGGTCAGTCTTGTCCTAATGGCACATGTAAATGGTAAGGAGGTCTGACCTTTTTTCACTGTGTGCTTTGCTCATCCCTTATCCTAATCGGTTAGCTTTATAGGTGTAGTGGACAGAGTAATAGCAAGCTAACTTACTCAGAGGCTATGCCATTGTATGAATGAAAGCTCTCCTTCCCTTTCAAACTTTCCTTCAAGCCTTAAATTATTGATTCAATGCACACGTATCCTTCGGCAACTATGGATATTCAAGATATTAAGACCAAGCTAAGCAAAACTAGAGTGCCACAAATCCATGATGATTTGACTTCAGTGGTGCAATTGAGTAGGTGGTATCAGGTGAGGACAGGTTTTTCTTCTGCTGTGTTGAAAAGAGGGGCAACAATCTAACCCGAAAGGTTAGTAGGATTGTCTGACCTGGCATGTGGGTTCCTCTCATTGAAGTAATGATGAGGAAGTGCTAGACCAAGCATGTGAAGCATACTGTTAAGTAATTGCAGTACACTGAGATGGCAACATACATTGAATGTACTATGCTGTCTCTGTAAGAAGGTTGTAGACTCCTACTACACCAGAAAAATAAATGTATTGAAATATATTTGGTTTTCACAAATAATTGTATTTTTAGGCAACTTGACCTAAAAAAAACAAACTGCGGATGGATCCTCAATCATGTTAGACACCCGTAAACTTGAGTTGCTAAGAGTAAATGCTCTTTGTTAATAGCTAACCTGTGAATAAGAGACCTCAAAAAAGGTAGTACATGCTTGAATGGCAAAGACGATTTAGGTTGTTAGATGACCTATCACCGGTTGTGCTTTTCAAGGAGTAAAATAGGTTTATTCTTCAGTATCACTTATTCGTGCTCACTAAACCCTGTTTCTTTGAAGAACTCTAGTTCTTGCCTTTTGACAACCACATGGAATGCGTTTTATATTTTCAGTTCATAACAATTTGCAATTTTTAAGAGGACGTCAGATGTTATCAAATGTCTCAATAATGGACTGTAGAATCTGGAGATTTTGTTTGTAGCTATGATTACTCTGCTTTACCAAATTGAGTTATCCAGTTATTCCATTTCCCTCTGCCTCATTTACCTAACCTGCCTAAGTTTGAAGTGCTTAGAAATAGGCTAACTTGCAACTTAAGCAGTATCTAAAAACTTAACATTGTGAATAAAATTGTGAATCAGGTGTTTAATTGAGTTACTGAAATATTTTTATCTGAATTCATGCTTTCTCTGGAGGGAGGGGGAAGCTGATCTAAGCGTGAAAATATCCAAGCAAAAACCATATATATTTTTGTGACACAAGATAATTGCTGTGAGATTGATCATTCTCTGAAAGTACTGAAGCAGACAAATTGTCCAGCACCCAATGTGAAACGAGATTGGCACCTAATGGAGACGAGGGGGATAGGTCGCCCTCACCGTAATTTGGCTTGATGAGGCAGCCACATGGGCATGGTGTTAATGTGCTATTGATATTCAGGCAGCCCATTTCCCCTGCGCAGATCTGCCTCTGGCTCATTCGAGCAGAGCTAGGCATCACTGTGGCAAATGAAGAGGAAAATTGAAGTAATGTTGTGTTATAAATTTATGATTTCATCTGCCATGACCTGCAGGATGTTCTGCAATGAAGCTGGAGATTAGAACCTTGGTCTTTTGAGCTTCCATATTTGTCTGGTATGCTGGGGAAGTTTTTCTTTGTCTTGATTTTGAGGATGCATGGAAGCCAAGACATTTTGTGAATAACACAAGCTTCTCTCGAAGGACAGCAGCATTTAATGGCACAGATTGAAGTTTTGATTATTTTGAAATATAAAAGTAGGTCTTCGGTGAAGAAATCAGAGGGGAATTGAGCGCCTCCCTCTTTACCCATTCCACCCCCAGTTACAGCTTGGCCTCTGCAATTAGACATGCAAAAAAAGGTTGTAAGGGGAAGTATTTGGACTGAAAGGGTTTTATGCGTTTGTTGGGCAACAAGTGTTGATTAATGCCCCTGTCCTAAATATACGTTTTGACCAGCTCACCTGGATCGGTAGACCGTTTTATTACCCATAGAGGCTCATGTATTAAAACTCAACAATGCAAAGTAAAAATAATTACTACCTTGTACGTTGCCAGATTAGAGGTAGTAATAGTAAAAAAAAAATCTGTAGAAGCAATCTCTTGCTACTCTTAGAGACTTTCAAAAGAAATAGTCATTGATTGATTGATTTTAGGTGTCTCATCTTAAGACCAAATGGAAAAGGTGTGAAAAATAACTTGTGAAATCAAATAGCGCTGCCTTTCTTGCTCTAAACACTACTTTTTCATTTGGCAGATGCACAGAACTGAGGCAAAGCCGTATGTTTAAACATTTTTGCTAATTGCTCTTTTGTTAAAGCGCTCCCCGAACTGTCTAAATTGCGTGATAGATTAATTCTACATACACATCCCTGTCCCTTTAAAATGCATACTGATTTGATTCTTTTGTAAATAGTGTAGCCAATTGTCATACCTTGAATGCAAGTAATGATACTTCCATCATTTTAATGCTCCCATCATTTTAATACTCCCTACTTTCAGTGGTCCGGGAGGGTAGTTAATTATAAAATTCAATGAGTGACACTGTGCAATCCCTATGTAGCGTGCTACACTAAAACCGCTAATTAAGCTCAGTAGCATGCTCTTTATCAAGGGCTGTCAGCTGGAAAGTGCAAGTGTTTTGTATAGTGATGTGTCAAATTGTGAACAGCGTCATTCACAAAGCTTTTTTCTGTGAAGTGCGTTTAACTTGTAGAAGTTCAGAATTGCCATACCGAAGAGTAAGACAACACCACTCATTGAAAATATCAGACCAAACGTTTCATCGCAAAAAACGTTTTCCAGCTGCTTACTCACACAAAGCCTGCATCGTTCGCTTGTGGGGTTGTGCCAGGTCAGTATTTGTCCATGCTGTAAAGGGCTACTTGTTCATTCTTTTAGGAATCTCCATTTTAGGAAACTCAGCTTAGGGTAATTTCTTAGGGATAATACGTACTTCGGTTATGGAACACCATTCCACATATCCTTTGAAGGCAGGGCTGGCAGCAACCCTCTTCAGAGTGAAAAGGGCAAGTTCACCAGAGGTGATAGACAGATGCAAAGTGCTACTACAAGTGAGGATGCCCAGGCCAGGGCCTAAACGGAAGGTGTCGGCCCCTCGCCCTCCACAAATGTGATACTGTTGGGGACTGAATTATCTCCTGACTCTGCTTTAAGCTAAAACTGGGGTAGTAGCCTTCAGCATCAGCCTTCCGCGCCAAGATTTGAGAAATGCAGTAGATAGAGTGGTGGAAGGGCATATTTAGAATTTGAAGCACACTGACCCAGAACGCCCACCTTCATTTCTTCCTCACCCTGCCCACCCCAACTACTAATAGTCAAATTTCGGATGACTCCATTACAGAGATAGACTAAGTCCTTTCATTACTTTATCTTATTGACCCACCAAACAGCTATGGCTTTTCAGACGGGATTCACCTCCTGTTTTCTTTTAAGATGTGAGGCTGAGGAGGGAGATTTTGTACATACTGTGTGGTCATGCTGGGTCATACGGAGGTTCTTAGAAAAGAGAGCAGCAAGTCTTCCGGAGATAGTGATGAGCAAAATAATTCTTCCATTCCAAGTGGGCCTGCTAAATATCCTTGTGTACATTCATATAGGTAGGTGCAAGTTCTCGTTTATAGGGCTATGCCTAGTGGTCAGTAAGGGGTACATTAATAGTCTTGGCAGCTAGCAGCACAAAAGGGAAACTGGACTAGATTTCTGACGGATTATGGAGAAACTGAGGAGACCCAAGGATGCTCTCAAACCACCAGAAAATCGTGGGTGGTGGGGGAGTGGTGGAAGGACTAATGGGAAAGGAGTAGTGTGAGTGGGAAATTATACATAGGGGAAGGGGTCAGGGCGTTTTTTCAGATGTATGAAATTCACATATGGGATTGGACATAATGCATACAGTAGTGGATGGAACAGCATGATGTGATTGCTTTGGATGCAGTTGATACTATGTCTTAAATATTTAAAAAAATAAAAGGAATCTGAAAAGCAAGGAAAACTGTCTCCCTTAGGCAAGAATGCCATCTTAAGAAGGCTCGTTATTGCCTCCAGTCTGAATATTGGTATCAAAGGCTCTGTCACAGCAATAAATCTTGTGCCACCTAGATCCTCTACATAGATCACTTGGGGGGAAAAAAATATATGTCCCTATTTCTTGTCTTCTGTTTGCCTAGTTTTACGCAATTATGGACACATGGCCTCTTCTAAAATAGTCTTCTGAAGACTCTAGTCCTTGTTTTTTTTTAAGAGACTATCCTGAACTGTAGCTTTACAATTCAAGTTGAGCTTACCTTCCACTGTGCTTAACAGGGAGTTTATGAGCAGTACCCAGCAACAACCCTAAGGCATAATCAGTGCATGATCTACAGATTCTGAGCCATAGCACCCCAGGTTTACCACTTACAGAGAGGACGACTTTCTTATTGTAGGTTCACGATGGTAATTGTGTTTTTGCAAAATGTTCAGCAGGATTTCAGAAGATTCAGGCATGTTAAAATCTGTTGCCATTTTGCTCCACCTTCGACCCTACTGTGCTAGAGATGTTTCTTGAGAATCTGAAGGGCAGTTCTAACAAGAATTTGCAAATTATTATTTGTTATTGCTATATTTCCGTTTTCCCAGTAACTGACCAGGGTGCTGCATTGGGCCGACAGAGTGAATAACGGCTCGTATGGAAATGACCGGCATGGTGTACACCCTCAAAGGACTTCCTAAATCAGCAGATTGATTGATTTCAGACTGGCTTAGCCATAGACGCCAGAGTCTCAGAAACCTGTAGATTTTTGTGCATTCTCAAACTCTCCTCTGGTCTTTGGTGTTGTTGACCACAGACGCTACTATTAGTTTTAGAGGCAGTTTTTTCAGGCTTGCATGCTGGTATTGCAGGATTTACTAAGTGTAACAATTGAACATAAGCATTTAAGGTACTTGTTAGTCTTCAAGTAGTCGTAGCCTTAAGCTGAAATGATCTACCTATTGTGCCTACATCAAAGGCCTAATTAAGCATACTCCAAAACTAAGACTCCAGTTCCTAGTTTGGCAATGGCTTGTCTTTTTCAGTGTAAGCAACTGGACGTTCTATTTAGGAATCATAACTGCTAGTTTGTATTCCTCCATCCCTGGAACATAGTACTATCTGTACAAACATTTCAACAATAGGTAATTGTAATGTAGACTGCAGCACATCATTTAAAACAGAAGCCCCCGACCTCTGGGCTAATTTAAAATGTAATCCGGACAGGATGTAAACTAAGATGTTTTGTATCACTTTTCTCATTATTGTCTCAGGAGCACAGGACAGCACCTTTCTAATAATTGCTAAGCCCTGATAAAGCAAGTTGTGCGAAACTTGTGGTAGGTAGCTTTAAAAATATTTAGCAACTTTCATGAAATTAGAATTCAGGATTGATGAAATGTAATAACCCAAAGACTTTTTGAGTTACTTACCAAAAAGATAATTTGTTACAATATTGGAACATTTTCTGATCCCGTTATGTATCTCTGAGGCCTCCATTTTAACACATTAAAAATGCCTTTAGGAAAGGTTTATTTGCTTCTTTCTCTCCCGATTTTTAAAACAATTCAGGCTGGGATCAGACTATCATAACTCAGTTATAAAATAATAGTCTGGTTCTTTAAGAAATTCCTTCTTCTGCATTGGTTTCAAGGTATGAACTGCTTATTTCTGCGTAAAGGCCATGCTTGCTGGCACCCCACACCAACTTCATGTTAGTTATCTGTCAATAATAGCTCATGCACACTGTGCAGTCTTTGCAAATGGTAAATTGGCAGTGAATAGTGTGCAAGAGATGTATACTTGTATTGCTTTCGTACAGGGCCACAGACTTATGTCACAAAGACAGGGACCATGCAGAACCTGTCCTTACTTGCAATAGACCATTGTCCCTGCAGTTCATACTAAGATCAAGGGAGAACCGAATCCACACAAATCCCCTTACTAGCATTTCCTCTCTAAGATCAGGTGATAGCCAGTACATAACAGAATTATTTCTAGAAATTACAATGATGAGTCACTCCTCTAAATCTCACTTGTCAAACCCACAGGACCAGCCATCCGGACTTACCACACAACACAGTACCACCCATTAGAAAGAGCCAAGGACAAAGTGAAAACATATGAATAATATTTGCTATTAATATGAAGTATAAAGTTTCAAAAACATTGACAGCCAAAGTTGAAACCAAAAATGCAACAACATATTGCACCTGCCCACACGTGAATCTACCCGTTTTACATCCTCAAATTACATCCTATGCCAAAATGCCTCCTCCCACTGTGTTCCAAATCCCTGCATGAACAATTGATCTTAACTTAAAATTGATTGTTTTGCTTTTTATTGAATGACCATTTCCTTACCCATTTTCTACATGCTTTATTAGGTCTCGCCTAGCGCTAGCCGCGCATGCGTTGCCCTCGCCATGCGAGAGCTTCTTGGAATCAATACGGTTCCAGAAGTTCACTTTGTGCTCCGCCTGTGTTATTCATTGGTGCGCGTCATTTAGCGTCACCAATTATGATAAACGGGGGTGGTATGATTGGCCCGGAGGCTTTTTAGTCCCTCCAGGTTACCACCCTGTCCACTTTTTTCCACGCCCAGGTGGACTGGATCTTTGTATGGGCGGCGTGACACTGTCTCCTTCATTAGTCAACACACACTATTTCTTTTCACAAGGCCAACAGCTTTTTGGAAAATGCACTTTGGGCAGGCTCTCTACCTTGTCTTCAGACCCCAGGCGACGCTGGGTCCTCCTGTTGCCATGTCCCTCGTGCGCCACTGGGCTGTCCAATGTTTCGACATTACTTCCGATAAATAATTCATCTGTGCGCACCCGGAGGGGCCACCAGTGTCTCACTGCTGGGGGCTTCCAGCATGGAGATGAATCGCATAGCCCGAGAAAGATGAGGAGAGAAAGGCTGCTTCCCCCTATATGTGATGCAGAAAACATTTTCGGGCATGTAGCTAGTTACGCCCCGGGGGGAGGAGAGGGGAGGGGGGGCGCGTGTATTTTTTTTTCACTTGTGATTTTACATAGGAAGCGCTTAGGTGTCCTGCCTCAGTTCTCTCTTTCGGTGGGCAGGGGCTGCTCTTCTGGGATAAAAGTGTTTGCAAAATTCATAGGACCCAGCGACCCGCCCTTTTCAGTGTATAACCACACAACTGGTGTTACAAACGCTTCATCTTCGTTTATATTGATAATATCTCATCTGCTCCAAAAACATAACCTGACCTCCGACCGGCTTATTCAAAATGTCAGGAGGGGCTTAAAATAGGCACCGCCCTTGAACGGGGCTGATACACACACACTCATACTCGCTCTACAACTCCAAGAGACATCAGCTCTGACTAATACGCCTGGAGGGGAAATAACTGCATCATTTTTATCTTAAGAAGTCTGGTGACATCAGTCTAAAAAAATAGAAAAACCAACACAGCGCAGATCATTCATACATGGCTGACAAATCCAGAACAATTAGTGAAGGGTTTCCATCAAATAGACTCAGTGATCAGTCCTATCATTTGACCAAACCCAAGTGCATGTCCGTCTGGTCCCCTGATCATTGGGACAGCAAACACCGCACCATCTATTGCTGGTTAAGGATTTGGTCCACCAACATACGCGAACCGTCAGTGATGGCTGATCCTTGATGGTCAAGTGAATAGCAGTGCAACAAAGAAATAGTGACTTTAAAATAGTATGGAGTGTCCTCCTACTAATAACTTTATTCTGCGGACGAACCACACCTCCTAGTTAAAAACCAAGAACAGTGCAAGAGAGACAGTCAAACAAATATCTGTCTGATAACGGGCCAACATGTTTCTGCCTATCGGGTATAAAATCCCATGGCATTCGTCAGGGCCTCTGTTCTTTCAATAGTTGCACAAGTAGTAGTGAAACAAAAGAAACACCACCACCACCAAAGTGAGAGAAATAAAAAATTAGAAAGGTTGAATACGGTACAACCTGTAACAACCGCAGACATTAGCCCTCCATGTCAATAAGGAAATACAAATTCTATGGAGGAAAATGAATAGTCATTAATTATGGACTGACTGTGTCAGTTACCCACACACCTGGTATCACCAAAAATAAATGAAAAAACTATATAATATATTCATGCTCACCCTCCATGGTAGGGAGAAGGACCTCACCTCACCTGGACCTTGCTCAGGTTGTACGAGGCCCCGCGCTACATAGATACAAGAAGGGAAACAGAAATGGAGCACCCTAAAGCGTGGATTACACAGCCTATTGATATGCCCAATGTGATTCCTGTATAAAAAATCCCCTTATATCTAGGGACCAACATGTAATGAGACTCTAGCACTTAAACTTAGTGCACCCTGCCTCAAAGCCTCCCAGGTCTATCATCTAACACAAAATTGTACTCATACAGATATATTACGTGTTGCTAGTGTCACTAATCAAAAGCTACAAACTAAATCAACAACATTCTCTATAACTGTATTTACATACTGGGATTAAAAAGACTCCTTATTAGTCTGATCTGTTGTAGACTCACCTATCCATCGGTACCTCAAGCTTCCATCTGAGACTTGGGGGAGGCACCGACTTGTAGATGGTCTCTTCTTTAATAGTGTCTCCCAGGGTTGATTGTATGGTAACCCTCCGCCTCAGTTATTAATAAAGGTCTTGAATTGTATATGTTATGTGATCCCAGAGTGGTTTGATTAGTCCCCAGTGGCATCGCCCTGCTTCTTCAGTAACTTGAAAACAGGAGCATTGTTTATTCACCCTGTTTTTGATGGATTTAGGGGCGCACTACTTTGTGCTCGAAATCGCGCGAGAACTCGCGCTTAGATCTACTGGATGACATCATGAACTCCATCTTTGTAGTTCGTTACAATGCAGTTGCTATGGGTAATCACCTCGGGCCCAGAACTACTAAAAGAGGTCCTCTCCTCCATCTTTGTAGTTCGTTTAGTATCGGTTTTTATGGGTGATAGAAAGCACAAGGACGCTTCCGATCAGAACCCTATCATGCTCAGTGTTATTATGCTCAGTGTTATTAATTTTGCCAATGATCAAAGGCACAAAAGTAGGGCGCTCGACATTGCGCTAAATACAAACGCATTAGAAATACGGCGCTCTACATTACAGGACATTCTATGTTATATTGCAAGTCTCACAGGACCTTGAAAGATATGAACTGAACGATGATATCGACTTGCCCGTTTGTGGTAGTATGTTTACTATACCGATGACCGCAGCAATACTGGATATTATCCAGTCAATTATCTAAAAATGCTCTAACTTTGTTTTGAAGGATAGAGTTATATAATCAATTCTCTAAGACGTGTCAGCCAGACTATAAGTATGGCTATATAGAATCATTGTGTCTACAGTAAAGGTTCTCGCCAACAGTGTATTTCCAAGAATGGTGCGGTGTTTGCTGTCCCAATGATCAGGGGACCAGACTGACATGCACTTGGGTTTGCCAAATGATAGGACTGATCACTGAGTCTATTTGATGGAAACCCTTCACTAATTGTTCTGGATTTGTCAGCCATGTATGAATGATCTGTGCTGTGTTGGCTTTTCCTATACACATGGTGTTCACCGTATATTGAATTATGCGGTCTTCATGTGATTTATACACCCCGAGATCCTGGTGACTCGGACTGACAGCCCAGCTATATAATTAAGCTGATAGACCCTCTGTGTTTTCTGTGTTATACATATAGAAGTTGCTGGGGAAAATAACCAGGTACGGGTCTTTAAACCTTATATCCCTTGGACCCTCCCTGAATCCGTTTTGTTGTTGATTAAAAAAAAATAGAGGCAAAAACAGTTGATGGACAGAATGCAGAACAATGTCATTCATTCACCCTAGTACAGAGATCTGGGCCTAAATCCATAGTTTTTTTGCTCACCATGCCATTCCAGTTTGGACCCAGCCATATGCAAATCTGTCTTGACCCTGTGCCCCATGGTTACAGTCCAGCCCAAACTGCCAAGCCAGGTCCTCCCTGGACTGGAAACAAGCATCCTAGGACCGGTTTACAAGGCAGTTGTTTTTTAATTGCCGCGGCCTTTCGGTACTTTTAATAAATCCGCTTTTTGGATTAGATGCCAATTACCAGTTTATTTTATTTATGCTAAAATCATGGCCTTAAAATTCAACCTGGACCCTCTAATCTTTGGCACGTTTTACTAGTCGCCTCTGTTTTGAACCGGCGCTTTTAGTTTGTGTTTCTAACAGTCCTTTTGGAAGTTATTTTATAAATGAGGCTTCCTGGTTTGGAAAGTAAGTAACTTTCCCAATTGCAGCTTGGTGGTGATATCATCACAGGCCTGGCCCTCATTAATGAAGTCAGTGTTACTTGTACAAATTAAGTTGGTGAGCTTCTACAAAGCAACTGTGCTGTAACTGCAATTACACTTTCTATAGAGATTTGCCTTCCTGTTAAGGGGGACGCACTTGAACACGTGCACTACGCAGACTCCAGGCCACACTGTACTATGTTGGTTAGGTCTATTGTCTGACATGTCCGTGCCCTACGCAGACTCCAGGCCACACTGTACTGTGTTGGTTAGGGCTATTGTCTGACATGTACGCACTGACTGTGACCTCACAGGACCCTGACAAGTCATTACACACCCCCCACATCAGTGACTGGTTTTCGACTTCGCAATTTTGTAACTGGGTGTGTACCGAGGCAAGGGCACGTCCAGGTCACATCCGATGTCACTTGATGCTATTTTAAGGTATTTCTTAAGCGCTAGCCCTCAACATCAAAGTGGTCTCTTGGCGCTATACATCAGACACAGGGTGCAGTGCACCATTCCTTGCTCTTGTACAACTCTCTGTAGCCTTGAAACAAAGTCTGTGCTCTGTAAATCCACACAGACTCCCACACGAACTAAGATAAATATAATAGTAAGGAAGGGATGTATTCTACTGTAAAGGTTTTTATAGATATAAAAAATAGTGTAGTGGGGTTGAGGAGATGGCGGCACACCCAGCACCACAAGCAGTGCCCATGGGATCCCTCCAGAGGTTGCACTAGTGCTTACTATCCATATGCCTCATACTACTCTCATCCGCACTCACAAACCTTCTAGCACACACTGCTCTTCTCTGCAACACTCTCCATTCTTCTCACTAACACTGCTATTATCCTCCTCACTCTGTTCTTCTGCATCACACTGCTCTTCTCCTCCTCCTTCTACTACAATCTCCCTCACACTGCTCATCTACACCTATCTACTTCATTATACCTAATACAAACAAATAATCTTACCTTCATGCTACCTCACACTACTCTTCTACTTCTCACACTCCTTTCATATCCCTCCTACTACTCTCTACTCCTCTCTCCTTCCTTATGCCTCATACTGCTCTCCATACTTTCCTTACTTCAAAATCACGCTAATCTCCTCCACGCTTTTTTCCTTCTACCTCATACTACTCTCCCCACTACACTTTCTCTTGCCTCATGCTACTTTCCCTTCACTATACTTCATTAACCCTCACGCTATTCTTCTACTCACTCTGTCCCAAATCTTAAACACTGCTCTTCTCCCAACGCTATGCGTTAAACTAGTACACACATTACATTACAATTCAACCAACATAAAGGCACAACATATCACATACAAACACTCAAACACATAGCTAAAATACAGTACCATTAGCAAAGCAAATGGATTTAACTTAAACAAAGGCGAGACCTATTGCATTTCCAATGCTTGTTTTCTAAGTATAGCCTACTTTGCTGCATCCATGTCTTCTTTACTGTCTATTACCCTATTTTTGATAAGTGCTCATACCTTAACCATAGAGCACAACCTCTTTTGATACCATAGCCCTGCAATCTCTTATGGTCCATTGACACATCCCGCCAACAATTTTCATGAGCTCACACTAATGATCAAACTCAAATACCTCCAACTAACCTAATCTAAATAGATGGACTAGTTTAATTGAGAGCAGAGCACTAATCCCAATAACCAACAATTACTGGATTAACCGTTAACCTGTGGTTTCCAGACTACTGTTCTACCTGCCATAAAGGGGCTTAAGCGCATCCATAGGAATAGTAAGCAGTATATAAATATACTTGCAATATAAAATAACCCTCCCTGTGCTTCGGCTGTTGGTTCTATCATTAGATCTACATATTTTTATTTCTAAAGTACAAGCCTATCTGCCTAGCAGTGGAACGTGGTACAAGGGGGCAGGCCTCTTATACACAACTCATCTGGTGATGCATAACGGGGAGGAGTCTGAAGTAGGAGCTAGAGCTAGTGAAAAAGGAGAGACATCAGCTTATCTGATGTAGTGTTACCCGAAGAGGTGAGTTCCAGTTTCTTCCTGAATTGTAGAAGGGTTGGTGCTGTTCTAATGTAGGAGGGAATGCAATTCCAGCTCCTGGGGCATACGCTGCGATGCCTTGTTTATTTGATACTGTGGGAGCAGGGATCAGACAAAGGTCAAGCTAGGGCCAGTATGACGTTTGTATATGCGCCTCCTCATCCCCCCCCCCTCCCAAACTCCTACTAAGTGCATAGCACAATCTTGATCACCTGACCTTTCATCTTAAGGCTGTCAGAAGTTGGTCTGTAGTAAGACTCCTAGCATCACTCTGTATTATTGGGTACCTTTGCTGACCAGTGTTTCCGTTGAACTTATTACCCCTTCTCCACATTGTACAGCGTAGCATCCACTCTCTTCCTGGCCTCTTTGCATTTGAGGCTTTTTGTGAAGAGTAGTCCTAGGCAGTGGCGGCTGCTACCTGTTAGCAGCACTAGAGCGGGGTGGGGAAGGGACGGGGGAGTAGGTTTAAAAAAAAATATTTTACCTGCTGGCCGGCCGCCTTTCCTACGTCCTCTTCCTGGCTTCTTTGGGGGGGGGGGGAGGGGGGCAGACAGGAAGCACAAGGGCTCCCAGGCACCCTGCAGCTAATCACAATGCAGCGTGATTGGTCTGAGCGCCATTAAACGGCGCTCAGCCAGGGGCTGGAGGGTTGGACATATCCTCCACACAGACTGAAATGCAGCCTATATGGAGAAACACGGTATATGCACATGACTGTTTGGACGGCCCAAGAGGGTCGGCCAAGTACTCCTGCTCACATAGGGAGTCCTAACCACTCCTTCCCCTGCTCTGAGAGCAGCCCCGCCCCATCCCACAAACTTGCCGAAATGGGGGTAACTAAAATGATGATAACCTCAGGTTATCATTATTTTATTTTTCCTTTTTTTACACTGCAAAAAGCCGTGGGACGACGCTCCTCGCCTTAGTGGAGGAGCCACCACTGGCGTAGGTTGCATTTTCTACTGTGCAAGGAAAGCGTACCCTTTGTGCAGATACGTAGGGCTAAGTTCTACATGCAAACGGATACATAATGCTTGGGAAACAATGTACAGTAACATAATCTGATGAATGTTTCCCAAGGATGTCTGTAGTGCTCATCTGAATAAATGCTGGCCGTCCCTGGATCTTTAGTACAGATCGCCCAGAAGGTTAACATGGTTTCATGTCCTGAAATGTTTGACGACATTTTCTTCTGAAGTGACTTGTTTCTTTAAATTCGTTTCTCTCTCGGAAGGAGAGAAAGCATTTGGTAATGTCTGCTTTTCAGTTCTTGCTGGGCCTAGTGCTCGCGCGTTTACCTTTTGTCCTTTGGTCTCTCGGGATGAAGTACCTTGATCTCCAACTGTCAATAGCTCCAAAGCAAAGTATATTCAGTGTAAGCTCCTCAAATGTCACCGAAAACCTGGGATGTGCTTAGCCTTAGCACTTGGCATTTACTCTCCCAGCTAAGCAACATGCCCGTCCATTCCTCTGCTGCCGTGTGTGCTAAAGTGCGTGCGTGCCGGTGGCGGCTCGTACGGAGAGAAGGCGGCCTGTGGTGCTGCTGGCATTGGAAGTGAAGAGGGAGTAAAAACTGTATTTACCCTGTAAAGGTTGGAGTAAGGGTAAGCCTCCTTTCCCGGTCGCATACAGTAATTTCATGAATGCGCGCTTTAGCAGTCGTGCACTCTGTGAATGACATTGCTGTGCACCAGCAGAGAGACCCCTTTGACACCTTCACAAACCGTGGCATCGTGAACGTCGGCTGAGTACTTTGATTTGCAGCTTGCTATTGGATTGCCTGTTGGCCGTCAGCAAGTTGGAGCAATAGGCTGTGTGTTTTTTTGCTCAACATATCCTTGTATTTCTGTTTTAAAAAAAATCTCTGCCAGACATTCTAAATGTCCTTTTGTGTTTTTATTATTCAAGGTTACCCAAATTTTGTTGCAACATATGGCAGAGGATATCCTGGGTTTGCTCCAAGTTACAGCTATCAGTTTCCAGGTATGTTTATCGATTTTCTTATTATTCTTATGTGCCCATTGTATAAGTAGTTCCTATTTATCTTACACCATATTTGCTAAAACAAAGACTTTTAACATCGAGTGCATACTTGCCAATGCATAATGGTTTAGGATGAACATGTTCATATTTTTATTGAGTTTTGATGGGAAAGAATGCCGAAGAAAGCTAGTTCACCTGGAGTGCAGTTTTCAGATAACCTTCCTGCTGCTTTCTCTGCTTGGTGATCCATGAAGGACTGACTGGTATCTCGGCATATGTTAGGCTTTGCTTATTTCTTCTGTGAAATCTACAGTGTTGCTTGTTTAGCTTAATTTAATTCGCTGAAATATTAAGTGGCTCTAGAAAAATACAGTGCTGTGAGACTTTGCAAATCGCAAATTTGCAGAACGCCCTTATAGCGGTCCACCTAAAGTTCTACTACAGTCTCCTTATGCCATGGAATATACCTGGATTTCAAATGGATTGTGCTGCACTCTCACTGTTTCTGTTGGCATGAGGTGAGCCCCAGAAAATTTAAAATGAAGCACCGAGTACACAACGACCAGAAGTAAATTGGCTTGTTACTGCAGCCCAAGGGACATGGCTGAGTAAGGCTGGCATATGTAAGCCAGACGTTCATTAACATATTAGGGTGTGGGGTGTCTTTAGTGCCTTCCAGCATCAGCCCCTACATCTAGCTGTAAGTGGTGCCCTATCCGCTGATAGTCAGTGGATGTACTAATGTTACCCCTCACCCTAAACGTAATGTTTGTGGCATGTGTAGCTGTCGATACACGTGGTGTGCATACTCCTGCCATCTAGTGTTGGGCTTGGTTGCGTGCCACTTGTTTTCCTTTGAAGAAGACTTCAAGTCATGAGGTGCAGTGGCTCCACCTATTACTGATAATGTGCATGGGCATCAGTTCCGTTGTTAGATTTTCTTTTTTTGCTAGCTAGTACGGCTGTGTTTAAACAGCTAAGGTTGACACTTCTTGGTGTTTTTCTTGCTTGCCTTCGAACTTCTCCATACCCGTATGAAAAAAGATACCATTGTCTGCAGAGTCTTCTGTGTCGGCACAAGCTTAGTCTGGCTCGCTGACCAGGTTCTTCTCTGTGCCACCTCAGGGCCTGGCCTGTCCTACCTTCCACTCCAAAAACACCCTGAGGTACCGATGCAAATGGCATTTCGCTGGCAGGGAAGAAACCATCTTCGGCACCGTAGAAGCTGACAACCGCAGCTTCAGTCTCCGTGGCCTGTGATGACCAGGAGCAGCCAATCTTGCAATGCCTGCAAGCAGAACTCTACTTATAGCAGAAGCAAATAACCTGCTTCCAATTAGACCCTGTCCTTTACCTCCTCCTTCCCTTCCAGGACCAGTTTCATCCCCTCTTCCTCCTCCACAGGTTTACCCATCACACTCTCCAGAGGTTTCCCAAATTCATCATTTGGAGAGAGGAGTCCTTCCTATCTCTTACACCCTCATAAGGCCCCTTTCAACTGATCCTCCGAATGACCCTTGGGATGATTGACTTTGATCCACATGGGGGCACTGACCCAGAACTCCATCCTGCCAAGCCAGCCCCTCCAGACAACACCACCTCCTACCACGAGGTCCTTCATCAAGCCACCTCCTTCCACAACTTCCACAAGGATGACTTCAGGTCCACGAAGACAAGGATTTCCTCATAGAGATGCTCTCCTCCACACAGCGCTCCCTCTGATTTTAATCCATGCTCGACTCCCAGGGTAGAGGGAAGGGTGGTGTTACTAAACCAGCCACCCCCTCCCAACACTGACGCTCTCACACTCCACCCCCGATCACACTACACCTGTTGTGGGAAACCTGCAGGTTGTTCTTCGACATTGGGCAGACCACCATAGTTTTTCTACTCAGTCTAGGGTTCACTATCAGTATGATAAAATCCCACCTCTAACTCCTTCAAATCCATCCCTGCTTGTGTGCAGTGCTCACGTCAGTCACTGGCAAAGCCTGTGCCGGTCTGTATGGGTCCAAGCTTTTCAATCGTTGCTCTCCTTTTTCAGCAAGATTGCCAAATAACGGTATGTACAGTTATGCATCTACTCGGGATGCTGGTCTCCTGTATTGCCATAGTCTCCACATGACAAGTTACTCATGCGCTCGTTGGAAGAGTGCCTAGCTGCACAATGGTCTCAAGTATAGGATCACTGCAAAAATCTAGTGTTGATCTGGGGGCCGCCCCTTCACTGTCTGCATGTGGTCTAACAGCAACAATCTGCTGCAAGGCCACCACTTTCTCAACCCAGTTCCACAGGTGACCATCACAACGGACGCCTCCCTCACAGGTTTGGTGGGGGAGCGCATTTACAGGAGTTGACTGTCCAGGGTATGTGGGCTTCCCATCAAAAAGGTCTCCACATAAACTACCTGGAGCTGCTGGTCATTCATCTGGCTCATTCAACACAAAGTGATTCTCAATTGCACTAACATGACCGCCATGTTCTACTTGCTGAAATAGGACAGGGAATCGCTCACCACTGTTGTTGGCATTAGCACAAGGCATCTTGCAATGAGCAGTCCATCACAGAGTCCATCTACCAGAGTAATGCTTACTGGTAGTGGCCAGACCTACTCAGCAGGATGCAGCAACATATCCACAAGTGGGAACTCCACCTACAAGTCCTACTCCCGTAGTCCTATTGTTGCGAGTTTTCCAATATAGACATCTTTGCCACTGCCAAAAATACAAAATGCCCATGCTTCACCTTCAGGTACCCATACCTGTATTTGCTT
Source organism: Lissotriton helveticus (assembly GCF_964261635.1). NCBI lineage: Eukaryota > Metazoa > Chordata > Amphibia > Caudata > Salamandridae > Lissotriton > Lissotriton helveticus. The sequence goes on from NC_136061.1 coordinate 249,870,601, forward strand.
ACACTTTACCACTTCTCCTGCTTCTTGTGTTTGTGGTTTGGAAGCTTCGACAAACATCCCTCACTCATCATGGTGGCTTCCCCATGGGCGAGACAGCCCTTGTTCACCACCCTCGTCAACCAGTCCCTAATGCCCCAAGTGAAGCAGCCCAGTAGGCCAGACCACCTCACGCACTGCAGGACGCAATCAGGCACATGAACTCCAGGCAGCTCAAACATGCAATTTGGCTACTGAGGTCCTAGAATTTTGCTAATTTAACCTTCCTCCTTAGTGCTTGACTATCCTGAAGGAGGCATGCAGACCTACAACACGAGCCTGCTATGCAGCCAAGTGGAAGTGGTTTGTGCACTAATGTCTTCTCAGGCGCATCGACCCACTCAAGGCAGCAGTCCAAGTCATTGTCTGTTATCTGTTTAACTTGCAGAAGGTAGGTTTCACTTATACTTCATCAGACTACATTTAGTCGCAGTTGCTGCTTCCCTTCAGAGCAGGGTACACATTTCTCTCTTCAGGGCTGCGGTCATTAAAGCCTTCATGGAGGGCTTTTAAAGGCTCATTCCACCTGCCCCTGTGTGGAACCTCCACATTGTTCTTACAAGACTTTGAGCCCTCCTTTCAAACCACTTCACTTGTGCCCTTTGCAATTCCTTCCCAGGAAGGTGGGCTTCTTAGTAGCCATCACCCCCTCATCTGTGTGAATGAGCTTCATGCTCTAACCCCAGAGGAACCTTTCTTCCAGGTTCACAAAGATAGGGTAGTCCTTAGGATGAACCCCCAAATAACTCCACCTTTCGCCATAATTAAACTATCTAACCCCCAGTATTTTTTCTACATCCAAATGCAGTGGCATAGAAGGCTCTTCACACATAAGATCTCCAAAGGGCCCATATTTATTACATTGACAAGACAAAATCCCTCCGTAAAACACAGCCGCTCTGTTTCCTTCTCCAAACCATTCAGAGGCAGTGTATACAGACCTGTTACACAAATGCCCAGAGACCTTTACCTGTCCTTCCCAGACCCCACTCTACACACAGAAAAGGCACCTCTTTGGCTTTTTTAGGTAACGTTTTTATAGCGGATATCTGCAAGGGAGCTACCTGGTCCACTCCGGACACTTTCACAAAGTACTACTGTGTAGATATCCTAGCACGCCAACAAGTTAACGTTTGCCAGGCTGTACTCCGCACACTTTTCCAGTTCTCCTCAACATTCTCTGGATACCCATCGCGTAAGGGTAAACTGCTTTAGTCTTGACACAAAATGTGTATCTGCAACTATTCATGCCACAAATGGAAAATATTACTTACCCTGGAAGCATCTGTTCGTTGATGTAGTTCTGTAGATTCACTTGCGCCCACCCTTCTCCTAGGAAGACTCAGATTGTTGCACATGCCTTTCTTTCTGCATTCTTTACATGGTCATCTTCCTCTTTGTCTCTAGGGTCCATTTCCTTCCTCACCCCACCGTGTACAAAAATCGAACAATGGAGCTGATGCCCATGCGCATTACCATGAAGTATACAAACGCATTACCAGCAATATGTAAAGCCACTGTACCTTGTGACTCAGAGTCTTCTTCAAAGAAAAACAAGTTCACACATCCAAGCTAAACACTAGATGGCAGAAGTGTGTTCACCATGTTAATCTACTGCACCACACGGCACGCACAGATGCTTACAGGGTAAGTAACATTTTATACTTCACTAACACATCACGGTCAACAAAACATTGGCCTTGTTAGTCAGATCATCCCGCACTTCCACCCTCCTCCGGCCTCCTCATTTCCATATTATAGTATGCCATTAAAACCCATACAACCTATTCCTTCCTTTCACTTGCCGCCTCCTTATTTCTCTCCCAAAGCACTAACATCAAAGCCCAGTCACTGATGCCTTCTATCTCTATGCAGCTTCCTCATTTCCAGCCTATGTTGCCACTATCCAAGCATAGTCTTTCTTGCAAGCCCCAGCCATCAAATCTGAAGAAGAGATGCCCAGAGACACAAGATGTCAGGAAAAAAGGCTTAACATTTCCCTTGGATTGATTATTTTGGATAACTAGACTGAATTTTTTTTATCAAAATACGTAAATATTTCTACAATAGTGCTAAGTAAAGTCATTAGCAATAGTCAGTCATACATTTTAGAGGGTCCATTTTAAGGCCGGTTTTAGTGGTAACCAAGGATTCATTTTGAGTGCCACCTGACTCGAGTGGCATGCAAACAAAGGTTTTTTTATTCTTGGTTGTTTAGCCTTTTCTACTTCCAGCTACAGACATTAGCGGTTCTAATTTTATTTGGCAAGATCACGAAAGAGGTTTAATCCTAAAGCAGTTTATTGGTAGTGTCGTATTTTTGCATATAATGAACCTTCATTCTTTGGAAACCTCATTTAACTCTCACAGCTATATTAGCTTACATGCTTTCTCCCAACTGAAATACTTACGTATTTGAGTCATACTTGAATACTAAAATCGAAAATAAATCGTGACCGAGTCCTCTATGAATCTGCAGCACTTTTTTAGGTCGAGCGTGAGCGAAAGACCTATTGTGAGCCGTATTTGGGAATGTGGACACGAGAGGGTGCACGAGCGCAGAGCGCAGATTTCACCTCGTGGGCGCGCACGGCGCCGTGCCCCTCTCGTGTCTCATTCCCATGCGCAAACACACTCCACACTCACGCATGCGCACATACACAGCCACGCACAGACACACGCACACACACACAGACACACGCACAGACACATTCGAACAGACACACGCGCGTACACCCCCCCACTCACCGGGCTCTTTCGGCGTGTTCCGTGTCTCCTCTGCAGCGCTGGTCGGGCACTCACCGGGCTGTTGCTGGGGATCGGGCTCCTCTCTGCGGCAGTCTCGTCTCGTCGCGGCACCAGGGGGCAGGACTTCACTTCCGGGGCTCCCTCCAGCACCTGGGAGCCCCGCAACACTCTGGCTGATGGCCTCTCCGCAGCCCCGGGCTGCGGAGAGGCCATCAGTCGGCCGGCTTCACTTCTTCCTCGGCGGCGGCGGGCGGGACTTCCTGCCGGATTGCAGGCCCCGCCCCCGTCTCGGCCAAAAGTGCCTGACTTCCGGTTTTCACGGAGCAGGGCTGCGGCGGTGATTTCTTTCGGGGGCAAGAGGGGTAGGCACCCTCGAATTAAAATATAATTATATATGAGAGGTGGGCACTCGCAAGGGACCTAAAAACGGGTCCTGTAAATAATTGGATAAAGTGCACTCGAGGCACTCTGGGCAAATGCCGGGTGGGCACCGGCCTGGTAACAAAGCGCTCTCAAGCGTACAAGCATTTGCAATGCAATAGGTCTCGCATTTATGCGAGTTTTAGCCATTTGCATTGTAAATGACAATGCCTTTTATTTAGGTTTTAAAAACAAAAATAAAAGGTGTTGTTATTTGCAATGTCAATAGCTCAAACTTGCGCAAATGCGAGACCTATTGCATTGCAAATGCTTGTTGTGCTTTGGATTCATGTCTGTGTATTGCTTCAGTACCTCTTCTTTCAACCAGCTGAAGAGGACTCCTCTTTTCAGTGTAATTACTTTTTGGACATGCACGCACCTAAACTAAACCATTTTTTCAGACGTGGTTGTTTTCACTCTTGATGAAAAATGGAGCATAGTAAATTTAAGTGAACAGTGTTAGGTTTCTTCAGACTGCAATTTTTCCCCGAGCCCTTTGTACTCCAACGTGAGTCTTGCCTCACTTTCTTTTGCCTGCCATCGTGAGTGGCGTATTCTGCATTTACAATTGTGCTCTAGACTATGACCTACAACACATAATTAAACACTGTCAAAAAACAAGGAGGGGCCCCCTGAAAAAACAGATGAAGGGCAAACTTGCAGGGGAATAGAAATTTATAAACAAAGGAGAAAAGAGTGCCCTTAACGAATAATTACGGCCCGCTAGGGGTCCTGTTTTGCAGAAAATGCAGTGCCAAACTCACCCCGACCAGAGGCAAATCAAACTTGCAGGAGCCAATTCATTATAAGACAAAGTTAGTTTTTTTATTTATTCATTTTTTTAGGATATAATTCTGTGATCTTTAGTCACAAAGGACATAATAACATCGATATTATAACATACAAATTACAGTTCAAAAAGCGGTTCTGATAAACAATTTTAAATATTCAATTTCATACACCCATTCATTCTACCACACATTCAACAGGACTCGTATCTCTCCATGCATTCTGGGATTATAAAAAACACCCACAGATTCTCACACATTCGACATTCATCATCCATATAAAATATCACAGTTGCCAGGTATTGAGTGATGTACTGGGTCCAAAAAACGGTCACTTCGAAGGGAACTGGAGGACTCAAGGTAGAAAGAGCAGGACCAACTTTAAGCGCCAACGCGCGTTTCGGTGCTCGGCCAAAATATAGGCCACACCTTCATCAAGGCACACAGCGTAAGTGGACAGAACAGGTGCACAACTGCTGACAATCAATAGGTCCCGCAGCCCATCTCAGAAACAGAGTTCCGGAAGAGGATAGGCAGCCAGAAAACTATCTCACAAGAAAAGAATTACTGGTGTGCAGCACGGTACAGTAACAGTCCAATTTCATTTGCTTGCACAAGATCCAACACCATGTGGAGCATAGATGATGGGTGAAAAAATATGGAGAATAGGGATAGACGTCCACCCGGGCAGAGTATCAAATAAACCATACACCCGGAGTGAAAACGAGGTCAGGAACATCCGGAAGGGATATACGGGGGGGATGCGAATCATTAAATCCAAGAATAAGATTCGATTCAAATCTGTGCTGCTCGAAAGTTTTCAAAATCCGAAAGATAACGGGATAGTTCGTAAAGTATCCAGGAGCCTTGCAACTGCATAAACTCTCCCTGGATTTTCACATCATCGCCACAACGGTCGAGGGAAGCAGGACGTCAGGCTGGGAACGCAATTTTTCCCCGAGCCCTTTGTACTCCAACGTGAGTCTTGCCTCACTTTCTTTTGCCTGCCATCTTGAGTGGCGTGTTCTGCATTTACAATTGTGCTCTAGACTATGACCTACGACACATAATTAAACACTGGCATGGTGGGTTTCCAACCTTTGCAGATCATTTACTATATAGCAATTTTTCAGGGGACATTGCCATTACTGTTATACACTTTGCTACTTTAAAACAAACAAAAAAAACGACATTTTGCTTTTATACAATTTTAAATAAGTTGTGTTTTTATAGTAGTTTAGTTGTTATAGTCTGTTTTAGCACATTGCACTTTCGTATTTCCTCAACGTTGAGTGGTTGCAACTTTGCGCGCTTCTGGAAGTGTCTGAAAGAGTCTTAAACGAACTGTGAACATATTTCATCCTGAACTCGCCAAGATCTACAATCTGTGTTCAGCAAGGATTCCTTCAGACTGGAAAAAGGCCTCATTCACCCCACCCTCTTAAAGATACCAGCAGCTGATCCTTCCAACATTTCTGACTGCAGACCTATTTCTTTACTCCACTTTCCATCCAAAGTCTTAAAAAAGGTAGTGAGTAAACAACTTTCTGTTTACCTGAAGATAATGCTTTGCTTGACCCATCTCAGTTGTGCTTCATACCAGCCTATCAAAACAGAATCCGCTCGTCATTACTGATCTGCTATTTATATTGGATAACGGCAGTTTTGTCATGCTAGTTCTTTTACACCTCATAGTGCTATTTGATGCTGTGTCCCAACCGGTACTGCTTTCTAAATTTGGTTTAGTGGATCTGCTGTTAAATGGTTACACTCTTTTCAGTCAGATGGGCACTTGTTTTGAACTGATTTAAGATTCTGTTTGAGTCCCACCCTATTTAATGTTTACATTTTCCCCTTGGCAGCTCTAGTCAGATACTTTAATTCAATATTGTTTCCTATGCTGATGATACTCAAGTCATCGTCAGACTATCTGCGAACCATGACTCTATTATTATTGCTTTCTGTGAATGGATGGTTTCAGTTGCCAATTGGATGACTCTGAATTATCTCAAACTTAATTCTGATAAAACCGGGATAATTGTATCTGGAAACCAAGCTCTGATCCCTGTGTTGGTGGCCTGAATAACGAGGGGGTTCCTTCTACCCTGGTGGATTGAGCACAGAATGCAGGAATAGTGTCAAGAAGAAATTGACCTTTGCCAAACATATCAACCAGGTGGACATCAGTTGCTTCCTCATTCTAAGTCTGCTGTGAACAATTATTTCTAAGACACCTGTGTCTTCCTGAAAGCGATGGTACAAACACTAATCTTTTATCGTATTGATTATGCCATTTCATCATTCCCACTACTCTTATCCACTTCCTGCAAATTGCCCAAAATGTTGTGGCACCTCTTATTCTTTACTTTCCTATTTTTTCTTCTATTAGATATCATCTTAATCAGATTCAATGGCTCCCAGTTCATTACCAAATTATTAAAAGTATTGTTTCACTCACGAGGCTGTAAAGAACACTGGTCCCCTATACAACAAGAGGCATTTTGTTATATTTTCTCCTGCAGAAAACCTACAGTCTAGCTCTCAAAACCTTTAGAAAGTTGCTAGGATTAAGAATAGTAGATTAGCGGACAGATCTTTCTCCTACGCAGCTGCTAGAGCAAGGGACGTCCTTCCTCTTGACTATAATTGTTTACAAAATCATCTAGCATTCAGGAAAAATCTGAAAACCTGTGTTTCTTGCAACTCCTAACTTAGTCCTTAGTGTATGAAACTTCGAGCGCCTGGATGCCCGTTTAGGCAGCAGCATGCTATAAAAGTTGAATATTAAATGTATTTGTTTAGGAAATTGAGTGCTACTTAGGGTAGTCTTCATTTTTTGGAAATTGCTGCACCGTAGAGTTTGACAAATAACTCACGGTGTGGATATTTTAAGCTGGTCACTGTGAAGTCTGTTTGATAGAGCTTATCCAGATCCAAGGAGCAGTGGAGTGCATAAGAATACATTTTATTTCAGCATGTCATCTTCGAGGATATGTTTTACATTGAGCAGTATGAGTTATGACCTGTTTGAACCCGTGTTGCAGAAGCAAGGATGTAACCCCCATCCCACCACCAACCCTAGTCTGTCAAAACGTTAAAATGTTTATCTATATAGACCCCATTTTTATCTTCCATGTTTGATTATACTGTAATGTAATATTTGTCATTTCTTTGTCCCGCTGTAGTTAAATTGCATCATCTAGCAGATGTCACCATGTTAAATTGTTATGGATGCTTTTATTAGAAGTTGGGAGAGAAAACTCCTTTTTGTCTGACTGTAGCCGTAGCCATTTGCCTAGTGACTGATGCTTCTCTATCCTCTCTATTACATTTCCATAAAAATGGATGACAGCCCAGTGCTGCCAAGGCAGAGGAGTGTTAATCACTTTGGCAACTGTTCCATCTTTTCTTATCGAGTTTCTCTCGGCTCCTAGAGCTCAGGGCGTGCTCACGACGGGAGCCTCCTTGATTTCTTTTCTCACTTTGTTTCTCGGTCTTATCTCTTCAGTTTAGTTTATTAATATCTGTTCTTATTTCACTTTTCAGACGACTTGCCGGTTTCAAAAGATATTGTTTTTATCGACAAGCTCTTAAAAATGTGCTACTCATTTAGAGGGTTTACTGCTCTGTTAACGATACAGCGGGCCGGATGGATCATTGTTCTCTGATACTGTTAACAAAGTGCTGCCTAGACTGGCCGCTGGTTTAAATAAATTATATGTATTTCCTTTTTAAAGTCTGACCTACTTATTCTTTCATCTGTGTTGTCCTGTTGCATAATATGAGACTGTGTTTAATGCACTTACTGAGAATATGTGGAATGCACAATTTGGAGCAGTTGGGCTTATGCGACTCCTATTTTTGTAATATCGTATTTGAGGCTGCTCTCTCCGATGGGCTCCTACCACGGGCCAATCCCTTTGGAAGCTCAATACAAGTCAACCAGCAGCTCAACTTGAATAAAAAACAGAGAGGGTACGAATTGATGTATATCATTCCTAAAGATGGCTGGCCATGTGGCCAAGGTGACCCTGTCATACGACATGATTGCAAACCACTGTGGTGGTCGATTAAATATTTTGCTAGATCTATTCGGTGCATAGTTAAAGAATTGAACCGAGTGTATGGTAAAATGGAAACCACATGAAAGCTAGTGGTTGCCTTTTTTTTTTTTTTGTAAAAGACACCAGATCCATAAGCACATGTTAATGTGAAACTGTGGCAGCTATTACTGTCTTGGGAAGGATGGTTGTCCAATTGTTAGATGTTGAGAAAATGCCGGGGATGAATATGATTATCTAAAATACATGATCCTGTTAGAAAAATGAAATGCCAAAGCTGCCACTGAATCGAAATTTGCCTAGCAGTGTAAGGGTAAGTTTCAATTCTATTAAGGACACGGAGGCGAGGATTATGCTTTTGTACCTTCTTCGCTGTTTTATTACAAAAGTCACAGCAGCCAAAAACATACCAAATAACAACAGCCCTACCTTAGAACAAAGGATATGGGCAAAACAGAAAAAACAATGTCCATCGACTACAACTCCCATGAGTAGTTCCAGGCAGTCCATATTATAGTCCTTTCTTAGTCTCCACTGCAGCTAGACAGGACGTCCCCTTCATGACCACTTCCTCTTTCTTCGCGCGAGGCACGCTAAGTCATTACTGATCCTGCTTGGCACCATCATTTCCTATCAAGAAAAAAATGCCACAGCGTCAGCAGTGAAAGGGCATCCAAAGCACGTAAAATGCAACACTGTGCAGTTACATCAGCATAATACTGGAAAACCTGAGTACTTACTGCAGTACGGGCGGGTCATCTCCGCAGGAGACCGGGAAGGATAATCCTCGCCTCCGTGTCCTAAATATAGAATTGAAACTTACCGTTACACTGCTAGGCAAATTTTGATTCTATGTCAGGACCGGAGGCTTCAGATTATGCTAGTTTAAAGCTTACTCACCACCAAATGAGCAATATCAATCACCGGTTTGAAGTAAAACCTTTTAAAGGTGGAGTCCGAAGACCAATCCGCAGCTCTCATCAGATCCTCTAATCTGGCTCCTAAAGAAAACGCTTTCGAGGCCATGGCCCCTCTAGCGGAATGTGCACCGAACTGTTTCGTGTCAATGCCTGCTTCCTGCATGATCCACCGTACCCATCTGGCGATGGTGGGAGAAAAGACAGCCTTGTGCGGCTTTCGCAGCGTGATTAGCAGCTGTCGTTCGCCCGGAGGGCGAATTTCCAAGGTTAGGTCCTCATAAACCTTTAAACACTGAACCACACACAGTGTGGGAGAGACCACGAAGTATGGATAAGAAATCGACCTTGAAGCACACTTCGTGCGACGCCCCAAGGTGAAGACCACCCCGTCCGGGGAAAAGACTCTCGCCGTGACATCCAAGGCGCGTACATCCGATACTAGTCTGCACGAAATCAGACATAGGAGCATTGCCAACTTCGCCGAAAGTTCCTTTAAGGACAGATACTTATTCGGCGGCCACAAGAAAAAAAGGTTAAGCACCAGGTTAACATCCCAAAGAACCGAATAACGCGGTTCTGGAGGCAAAGATAGGCGAATACCACGCAGTAGGCGACAGACAAAAGGATGCTCTCCTAATGGTGCCCCCGCCACTGGCTGGTGGCCCGCCGAGATCGCTGACCGCATCGCATTGATAGTACGGTAGGCCAGACCTGCCGCGGCCGACTCCGCCAAATAGTTCAATGCAGGAACGACGCCTGCGACCAAGGAATCCAGGTCTCGTCGAAGACACCAGCGGGACCACTTATTCCAGGCAGAGCGATAACGTTTTGTCGTGCTGCTTGCCCAGGCCTTTGAGAGGAAATCCTCAGCCGATCTCAAAAGGCCCGGGAGCGACCAAGGTCGCCCGAAAGCCTCCACGCCATGAGGTGAAGAGAGCTCTGAGTGAGCAGGTGATGGAGCTCCCCGTCCGCGCTGAGAAGAAGCCGCGGAAACAGGGGGAGTAGGATTGGAGAATCCCAAGAAAGTTCCAGAAGAACTGGAAACCACACTTGAGATCTCCACCAGGGAGTCACCATCACCACATCCGCCTGTTGGCGGCGCAGATGGGCCGCCGCTCTCAGTATCATCGAGAACGGGGGAAAAGCGTACGACCTCTCTTGGCTCCAGTCCTGGAGGAAGGCGTCCGTGGCCTCTGCTAGAGGGTCCGGCCTCCAGCTGAAGAAACGCGGGAGCTGGAAGTCCAGACTGTACGCAAAGAGGTCTTCCGAGAACGGGCCCCAGGTATCGTCCAGCCACCTGAACACTTGTGGATCGAGTTTCCACTGACTGGAGTCCCGTAGATACCGGGAATGCCAATCTGCCACCTGATTGTCTTGGCCCGGCAAGTATTCCGCCGTTACCGACACCTGGCGCGCCAGGCACCAATTCCAGAAAACCTTCGCCAAGTCCGAAAGGGCTTTGGAGCGAGGGCCACCCAAATGGTTGACGTATCGCACAGCCGAGATATTGTCCATGCGAAGCAGGATGCAAGAACGAACTGTCTTTGGTCCAGCATTGTACCGCGAAGGACCCGGCCAATAGCTCCAGACAGTTGATATGGAGCTCTTGTTCTTCGGATGACCAGGCGCCGCCTGTAGAAAACTCTCCACAGCGAGCGCCCCAGCCCGCACGGCTGGCGTCGGACTCTATCACCAAGTCCGGGACAGGACCGAAAATCGCCCGGCCGTTCCAGGCTTCCATATGCGCGAGCCACCAATTCATTTCCTCCTTCACCTCGTCCGATAGGGGAACCACCTGATCGTACGTCAGGCCCCGTCGGAGGTGATGCGCCTTGAGGCGTTGAAGGGCTCGGTAGTGCAGGGGTCCCGGAAAGATTGCCTGGATGGAGGAAGACAGCAGCCCCACCACCCGGGCAATCTGACGGAGAGACGTGTGCGATCGCGAGATCGTTTGGCGAAGGATGTGGCGGATCTTCCCTAGCTTCCTTGAAGGAAGGCTTAGGGTGCCTTGCACTGAATCCACGGTGAAACCGAGGAATACCACCGACTGGGACGGAACCAGAACAGACTTCCCGCTGTTGATCACAAAACCTAGCCCCTGGAGTAAGGATATTGTTTGGCGCAGCTGTAGATCCAACTGCTCGGGGCACTGAGCCATCAGCAGGATGTCGTCCAGGTAGACTATCATCCGGATACCCTGGGTCCGTAAAACTTCCATCACCGGCCGGAGAAGCTTGGTGAAACACCAAGGGGCCGAAGAAAGCCCGAAAGGAAGGGCGGTAAACTCGAACACCTGATCCCCCCCCCACCGGAACTGCAAAAAGCGACGGTGCGGGGGGTGAATGGGAACCACAAGGTACGCATCCTTGAGGTCCAGGCGTACCATCCAATCGCTTGGAAGTAGTACATCTCTCAAAAGATGGATACCCTCCATCTTGAAATGCCGGTAGACCAACCAACCGTTGAATTCTTTGAGGTTGATAACCGGACGCTTTCCACCATCTACCTTGTCCACCAAGAACAAGTTACTCAAAAACCCCGCCGGGTGCCGAGTAGACCGGCAGATGGCGCCTTTGCGAAGCAGGTCTGAAACCTCTTCGTCGACTAGGCGTGCGTCCGCAGAAGAGAAAACGATAGGAGGAGGAGGAGGAGGTCTGACCTGTCGGGGCTGATCGTAGAATTCCACGTGGAAACCCCGGACAGTCTGTAAAACCCATGCGTCCGCCGTGATTGCGGCCCAGGCCTCTGGAAACAAGGCCAGACGACCCCCCACGCGGACCTTGTCCGCGGAGATTACACTCACCGTTGGAGGAGTTCCCAGCAGTATTCTTAAATCCACCACGGCCACGGAAGCGTTGTCCTCTGGTTGGATAAAAGTTGTTGTAGTTCTGCGAGGAGTTATACTGCCCTCGCCCGGAGCCTTGATTTCTGTTGGTCGCTTGCTGACCACCACGGCCGGTCGCGCGACCCCCTCCGCGACCGGCCCCCCTGGAGAAACGCTGGTGGAAGACCCTTTTGATATTTGACTGGGCCCTATCTAGGGATGGAAAGGTATTAACTAACTTCCCCAGTTCCTTGATAAACGGTTCTCCAAAGAGACCCCCTTGGGCCACTGCCCCTGCTTCAGAAGAGGCCAGATCCCCAAACTTAGGGTCAAGTTTAATCAGGAGGGACCTTCTGCGTTCTGTGGACAGCGCGCAGTTCGCGTTTCCGAGGAACACCACCACTCTCTGCGCCCAGTTAGAGAGGACTTCAGGGTAGATGTTCGCCCCGGACACTTTGGCCTCCTCCGCCATGTCCAGAATTTTTGTTATGGGGCCTATGGCATCTAACAGCTTATCCTGGCAAGCCCGCCAGGAGCGATCAATCCCTTTCCTAGGGTCCTTAACAAATTTCGCTAAAAAGGTAGCCATTTTTGGATCTAACTCTGGGGTCAGGGCAACCTTCCCCTCAAACGTAGGCCTGGGGTATTCCCCGCGCAAACAGCTCCTCGCCTCCTTTTCTAAGGGCTTGCGGAGGCGGCCAGCGACAAACTTCGCCACCTTCTCCCCAGGGGCCCAGGTCGCTGACCTCGGATGCATTATTTCGTCCGGGTCTAGCATACCTGAACTGTCCTGCGGAAGTTCGGCGGCGGAGCCCGAAGGCCGCCAAGAACGCTCTGACCCTTCGTCATCATCGGTGTCCGCCGGGGAGGTTGGCGCCGGTGACAAAGGAGCTGAACTTGCAGGGCCACCCGAGGGGCCCGGGGTTGGGGAGGACGTCGGGGCGGGATCTATCGCCTTCGCCAAGAATGCGTCGCGCAATCTCTCGAAAGCGTTTTTATCCACACCGCGCGCCGCACTCGACACACCTTCCTTACAGGGTTTCTTAGGGACTGGGGGAGAACTCCCTGTCGGGGCTGTAGGATTAGCTGGGACCCCTAGGTGTGCCTGAGTCACCCTCTCGCACTCTTGTATGATACGTGCCGAGAGGCGATCCTCCATAGGTCCCACAATCTCTGAAACGCACCTATAAATAGAGCTATCTACGGCCTGGTAAAACTCGTCATCATTGAGGTAGCCCTGCGACTCCTCTTCCTCATAATACTCGTCCCCCATTTCTTCCAGGTGCCTAGTACTACCAAAAAGCCCCACGTGTAAGAAGGGACTAAAGTCAGTCTGAAGGATAGGGCAGCAGGCTATAGCCTGTACAAGAATTTGGGGCAGAACAAGCCTGCTCGCAGATGGTGCCCAGTAGAACTGGGAATATAGGGGGGCACTCACCCCACTAGCGCGCTGGCCCTCTTTGCAAGACCGGGCCTCTGTCACCTCCCTGCGCGCTAGAAGCTGTCAAAAGGAAGCCTTACAACATCTAGTGCCTTTGAACGCCCGCAGGCGGCAGCGCGGTCAAAACCGCAATACAGACCCCAGACGGGGCGTCAGCAGTGAATGTGGGGCTTAATACAGGCTCTATGAGCGTCAAGGTGAGGTGACCGGGCGAGTAACGGCAGAAACGATCTCCTCAGCGCGGCTCTCTGACGAGACACCGCGCCGAGGAGAACGAGACGCTCTGGCTCCCCCTATTGGCCGGAGGCGGCCGAAAACGGGCAAAATCGCGTAGGAGCAAAAAAATTCTCCCGCGACTGACAAAGGGCTCTGAAAAGAAAACGGAGCACAATAATAAACCCCACAATAGAGAAACACACAATAGTAGATACAGAAAAAACCCCAATAATCCACAATCATAAACAAATTGAGGAGAAAGGGAGAAAAACAACTTAAATGGCTGCGAAGCAGCGAAGAAAGAGGAAGTGGTCATGAAGGGGACATCCTGTCTAGCTGCAGTGGAGACTAAGAAAGGACTATAATATTGACTGCCTGGAACTACTCATGGGAGTTGTAGTCGATGGACATTGTTTTTTCTGTTTTGCCCATATCCTTTGTTCTAAGGTAGGGCTGTTTTTGGCTGCTGTGACTTTTGTAATAAAACAGCGAAGAAGGTACAAAAGCATAATCTGAAGCCTCCGGTCCTGACATAGAATAATAATTCGCTCACCCTTCTTTGTTTTGACGCTTGCAGAATCTGCCATCTAGTCTAGTCAGAGACTGCATGTGACGGAGAAAGTAGAAATGCTTTAATGAAGTGCTAACACCTAGAAGTGCTTATGCTTTGGCTTCATATTTATTTTTTTCTTTAGGGGGCGTTGTGAATGAGGAACAGTTCATTTTTTACCTTTAGGTGGACCCCATAGGACTGTCAAAGTAGCTATGCTATGCCAGGTGGCCAACGCCAGTACAAGAAGACCCACTGCAAACATCTAGGCATTGGGACCATGCCAAATGTGAAATGTTTACTTCATATGCGGCAGGCTGTGGAGCCAGATTCTCTAATCCTTGTGCTTTCTCCTCCATCCCATTGTTATGCTTGACAGTGGAACCACACAGAAAAATGGCCCTTTCATAATCAGCGATGCAACTTAGGTGAGCCAGCGGTATAGTCAGTGCTTGAAATGGGCAGGTACTGTCTTGTACCAAGTACTTGCACTTCTTTAATGTGAAAGGGAGAGTACCTTCACTTCTCTGCACTGTTGCAATACATTTAATGGGAAAGTGCTAGCATGTGTGAGGGGCAAACACGTACTCTATATGGTGAGTACCAGATCTTCTGTATTTCCATTTAAGGCACTAGCTATAGTGTTTTCCAGACTGAAGTCTCGCTCCATAAAACAGTAGTAGCCGTGTAGTATTCCAACCTCCACCTCATCCTTTGGGACGGTGTTATGGACAGAATGCCTTTCATAATATATCTACTTTTAGTTTTTCGTGGGGGATTCACAGCTTTCCAATCCCACCTCCGCAATTCTGTTTTACGTTGTTGCTGGTAATGTGACATTGCTTTCCCCTAGAGGTCTTTTCTACCTCTGAGATACTGCGTTTTTCCCTAGACCTGCTACCTTTCCTGAAATGTAATATTTTTCAGTATTGTCTGCTTCTAAAGTGTCCATTGCAGAGTGAAGGATTTCAGACGGCGCTGAAGGGCGGCTAATCGACTTCCACCAATATTAACTTCATTTCATTGTTGAAAAAGGCAACTTTGCAGTAATGTACATTTCGAGCAACCTGGAGCATGCTTTTATTAGTACATTTCTGTCCGTTTTTTTAGCAAGGAGTTATGATCACGTTTTTGAAAACTTCCCAAAAATAATCCATGGAGTTTTTTTTGTGAAAGGTAAGATTTTAGAAGCAGGCTGCACAAAAAAAGGCCTCGGGGCTGAACACTAGACTAAATCCAGTTTCCCACTGACAGCATTCACCCGCCCTGGCATTTACCATGTAGAATCTGAAATACATGTTCGCACTTTATTACAACCCATTATTAAAGTTTGTGAGAAGCGAGGTGTGCACCAACAAGTCACCCTGTAATGCATCCCTTGTTTGTTAATTCACATATGTGAATGCCTGCGTCCACACGTGTCCCTGCTGTACATTTATTAAACGCACCTATGCTGTGTAGTGCTTGGTTCCCTTGCATTTCTCCTGCAGACGGGTGACTTTTACCCTGTATGACAGTTTTTTATTTTTAGGTCTCGCGACCTATCGATGCGCGCATGCGCATCGAGCGGAGCGAGAATTCATGTCGGCAAAATCCTCTTCAAACTAAGGGCTTTCAGCCCGGCGTTTTCTTGCAGTTCACGTGAACATGCACGAGCATTCACGGCCAGGGCTTCTCCTCCCCTAGCAGCACTCCTCCCACACCAGCAACTCCCCCCTCCCACACCAGCACCTCCCCTCTCTCTCCCCGCAAACACAGCCTTGCCGTAGCAGCACTCCTCCCACACCAGCACCTCCCCCCTCCCACACCAGCACCTCCCCTCTCTCTCCCCGCAAACACAGCCTTTCCTTTCATTTCTCCTCCCCCTCCCCAGCCCGTAGCAGTTGCCGTAGCAGCACTCCTCCCACACCAGCACCTCCCCCCTCCCACACCAGCACCTCCCCTCTCTCTCCCCGCAAACACAGCCTTTCCTTTCATTTCTCCTCCCCCTCCCCAGCCCGTAGCAGCACTCCTCCTTTTGTTTGCCTTTTCCCACCTATCTATGCCTGTCCCTGTCTTACTATCCGTGTGTCGCCACAAGCTAACTCCTCTCTGGTGTCTGAAATGTGACTCGCTCTCTTGTGGGCTTCTGCGTCAGCCCCTCTGTCATACACGGGGCTTGTGTGGTGGGGGCCTCGGGCTCACCGTGTTCTCTTGCCGCTCTGCAGTTGCGACGGGATAGGCGCGCAGCTGCCCAGCGCGGCTTCCAGGGGTCCTCAATTGTATCCGGCAGAGTCAGCATATACCGGCTGGAATTGCATCCTGCATCGGTGCAAGCTGAGGCTGGAGCTGCAGAGGGGAGGGGGAGTCGAGCTCTAGGCAGAGGAGCCAAACGGTGGCGAAGCCCTCCAGCTCAACGGGGAGAGCTGGGACTAAAAAACAAGCATTGGCATAGCCAATAAGTCTCGCTTGTGGGACCTTATAAGTATTTTGTTTTGCAGCACAATATCCTTGTAACTAAATACTTATAAGGTACCACAAGCGAGACCTATTGGCTATGCCAATGCTTGTTTATTTTGCTGTACATTCCTTTGCTTTTCTATGTCCCATCTTTCATGAGTGTGCAAACCTTTTATGCATTGTATTTACTTTAAATACTGCATCTCTGTGTTTTTTTCCCTTTCCTGTACGCAAATGTGACCGAAAAATAAATTGTGTACAATGGATATGCTGTGGTGTGGTGCACTTCGACTTTAGTTTTCCTACGTTTTCGTCGTTGAGGGTGGTGTCCAAGGGAGGGCCACTGCCCCAGATAAGCGGTACTCTCTTACTGATTATGTAAGACCACGAGGAGCGCAGATTTCAGATCTGGCTCACAAACTGTGAGGTACGAGGCGTTTGAGGGGTGCCCTCTGAGGCAGACCGGCGGCCGCCTGTGCTGGATGCAGGTTCTTTCTATATGACACATCTATGTGGTGGCCATCATGCTGGCTGCTTAGGTGTGGTACTGCCTGCTTGTTCCACAGAGATGACTTTCGGTGGTTGCCTAGAGCTTAAGTGTAGCTGTCTGGGTGATGAGCCAAATTGATTGTGGTTATTGAAAAGAAATGACCTCTTTGACTGAGAACTACCATGTTAATCAGAAAATGATTTCCTGTATTTTTTATTCTCGTGGTTCGTGGCTGAGATGTTGGTCAGCTATGATGAGCCTATGCTTGGTTGCAAGGTTAAATCAAATAAAGGATTACAATATAATGATTGTCATGGGCACGGATTGGGAGTAATTGAGGAAAAGTCCAAACACCAACTGTAGATCACAGGAATTTCACCCTGCCGTTGCCTGGGTAGGTAGGGTAAACTGCAAATTTAGCCTACTCATTTTTCAGGCCTTTGCATGCTGTTTTGTAATTTGGTGGTGTGTAAATCAACCGTTCTGGGTCTATGGGAAGGGGTGTCGGTTTTTGGCATTACGAACGCTTAGCCAGTATCCCCAAATGGCGTGGTTGTTACCAAAAAGACATTACATTGTAAGTCGTGGTATGCAGTCTTTAATGCCCTCGGATGTTATGTAGAATTAAACACAGGTTAAACTGATCCCCCTCTTATGGAAAGCAAGGGAGAAATTGCTTAATAATTTAAACACGTGTTTTACGCTAATTATTAGTGAGTAATTCAACTGCAGGGTTAGTGATTCCCCCTTCGTTTCACTCTGAGTAATTCTGGCCACGTCTTGTGTACTGTACACACTGTGGAATAACAAATAGTGACTGAATGCCTTCGTGCTGTAATGGAGCGTGAGAGCGGGGGAACTCAATATACCCGTGGAGGCTTGGGCAATTCAAACAATAACAAGTAAAGGTGCCCGCAAGGGATTTTATTTCTAGGAAAATTCTGTAATTATTTATCAAGGAGTTTCTCTGCGGGTGAGTCCAAATTATCAAATTGAACCAACCAATAAATTATTAAGAAAAGCACAAACACAGGAATATCTTTTGTAGAATATACAAATATATATATATTCTGTCAGAGAAGCCGTTATATTAAAATTTTGGAAACATACCCCCGTGAGTGCGTTATCGTTTCCTGGAGTAAGGGACAGTTGTGGCCTTCGCTCTTTCTAACGGAGGAGGTGTTTTGGATTTTGTCTGCGCTTGTCAGAGGCGCAGTTTGGAGGCCCCCGCTTCATCAAGTTGGTCCGGACACGCTCTGGCGATGCTTCGGCATGTTTGCTGCTCCAAGGTATTGGAATCGTCTGGGCCCGCCACGAGGCACAAAGAGAGAAGAAGCGGTTGTCAGGATATTATCCGGGCACTGGGTGACGTGCATGGACATTGCCGCCCCCGCAGATGATTGGACTTGTGCATCGTGGTTGAAGCGGTTTGGGGGCATAAGGAGACAATTTTATTTCTGCTACAAGCGATACCTGGCACCATCTGCGCATTTTGCTTCCCCGCCCGACCACAGGGTCGGAACTTTATTCCACCACTTACCTGGATGCAAGGCTTTGCATTCTGGGTCTTGCAGTTCTGGACTACGCCCGGATCAGCAACAGGTGGGGTCAGTGACATCGAGGGCGGAGCTCCAGCCAACAGGCTACAGAAGGCAGCATGGCAGTCTTTTGGCGTAGATGGAGGGTTTAAGACACATGTGGCGCTGAGGAAGGCAAATGATTGCCGAAATGCATTCGCCGTAAATCTGCAGAAATAAATGCCTCCAACCCTGTCCCCAGTTGTGGCCTTCGCTCTTTCTAACGGAGGAGGTGTTTTGGATATATATATATATATATATATATATATATATATATATATATATATATATATATATATATATATATATGATCAATTCAGCAATAAATCATGAAAGAGGTATACTTCAATTACTCATACAGTTCATGAATATAACATCTATTCCAGTGGAATCACAAATGACATATCTCCTAGTGAAAATAATGGTCATTTGAACACATTAGATGTTTTTGGAAGTAGATGGTGGAGTCGACGTTTCGGTCTGTAAGTGGCGTCAGTACATTGGACCATCTTCAGGACAGTAGATATTGCATTTGAGGAAAACCCTTTTCTGACTCGGTTGACTCAACATGATTGAATCCTTTTCATGGAAGTTAGCTTCACACCACTTATATCAATGGTGGTGCTATCTCTGATCTACAGATCTAGGTCAGTCCGGCACGATGGCGGCAATTGCAGAGGACAATGAAACAACCTCTGGTTATAATATCTTAACGATAACTTATCGGTCAAAGCCTTGATGGAGGGCTGGAGTCAGTCCGGCAACAATAAAAATGTTGCCGACTGACGCCATATAAGTGGTGTGAAGCTAACTTACATGAAAAGGATTCAATCGTGTTGAGTCAACCGAGTCAGAAAACAAACTCCTTGATAAATAATTACAGAATTTTCCTAGAAATAATATCCCTTGTGGGCGCCTTTACTTGTTATTCATGCTATAATGTTTGTTTGTAAACATGTTGTAGATTAATTCGTAGATACTCAACTGACTATAAATGTGCCCACAGGTCACTAGTTGAATACTTTGATGCTGATGTAATGAGTATTCTTAAATTGACTACTGATGTTATTTAGACATTAAGCACAATTTAGTATCCTACAGTGGATTATAGACCATCCTCATTAGATAACTGTCAGCGTTTTTAGGAGACTTACAGGGAACTGAAGTGACGCATCGAGTTAGCCAACATGCCCTTGTTCTTGTGAGGGCTCGTCTTCAAGATTGTCTTGTTCGACCGACAAAAAATGGTTATTGCATGAGACATGCCGCTTCAAGTCCCCATTAACGTCACATAGCAAGAGATTGTGAAGTAGGGAAGTAAGCACAGCTAATGTACTCCTCCCGTTCATAAACGCATCATACTAATCACCGAGGGATCACAGGTAATACCGTTACTTATGTTAATGCTAGCCTTGCATGGTTTGCTTTTAAGCCACCCTCTGCAAAACCCACGATAAGACACGCCAGATCCTGGGCGCGGATACCAGTTGATGAATGGACAAGTAAGCTTGCCAGTGACCAACCCTCCTACAATGAGGATCCATGTCTGTCCAATCTGGCTTACGAAGACTGGATCACACGAGCCCTGGAAGCCACCCTCCCTTTGAAGAAAATAACGCTAAAACGCCCCCATAAAACAGCTCCCTGGTTTTCAGCGGCTCTCAGGGAAAAGAAACGCCAATGCAGAAAAATAGAAAGACAATGGCGTCTAGACTACTCCTTGGAGGTAAAAACTCGTTACCGAGAGGCAATTAAAACCTACAAAGCTGAAGTCAAAGCTGCCCAATCTGCATACTTTTCTGATAGAATCATAACAGCCAAATCCAAACCTAAGGAAATTTTTCAAATACTGAAAAAACTTACTAAACCCCCTCCCTCCAGCCTGCACGAGGAAAAAACTACAGCCCAATGCAACGACTTGGCAGAATTCTTTCACCAAAAAGTCAACAAAATCTATGCATCCTTCCCTCTCACAGCCCCTGCCCCTTTAGCTCAGGCTCAAACAAATCCAGTAGACACTGTATCAGTGTCCCCACCTGCATTGGACCACTTCCCTCTTTTAGATCTTGAAACCTTGGAGTCTGTGGCTCGCAAAGTAAAATCAGGGTCCCCAAGCGACCCGGCACCTCTCGACGTCATGATGTTAGCATCCCAGGTCACTCTACCAACCATTATGGACCTCCTGAATGCATCCATCACCTCTGGCACTGTCCCTCCCGCTTGGAAACGGGCCATGGTCCGAGCCCTGCTAAAAAAAACTAATCTGGATCCATCGGACTTTAGCAACTATCGGCCCATTTCCCTGCTCCCCTGGGTGAGCAAAATCCTGGAGAGGTACATCAACCTCCAGCTGGTGAATTTTCTTGAAGATAACCAGCTGTTGGATGCCACCCAGACGGGTTTTAGACCCAGACATGGAACAGAGTCCGCCCTCTTAGTGGTCACTGAGGAATCCAGAAAAATCCTAGATCAGGGAGGATCAGTGGCAGTGATCCTCCTTGACCTCAGCGCGGCATTCGATACGGTCAGCCATGACACCTTGCTGAGCCGTCTTTCGAATGTCGGAATAGTGGATAAGGCTTGGCTCTGGCTCAAATCCTTCCTGAGTGACAGGTCATTCCAAGTATTTGATGGAGAGACAGCGTCCAACAGTAGGCCTTTGAGGTGTGGAGTCCCTAAAGGCTCCTCCTTAAGCCACGCGCTTTTCAACATCTATATGAGACCACTGGCTGAGGTTGTTCGTCCATTTAGGGTTAAGATTATTTCTAACGCGGACTACACCCAGCTGGTGGTCTCATTGGCGCAGGAGGCCGACCGGCCGCTATCAGGTGGGCTAATAAAATGCTTAGAGGAGGTAAAGGCCTGGATGACCTCGTCATCCCTCAAACTCAACGGGGATAAAACGGAGCTGATGCTCCTGGGCCCCTCGAACCCCACCTTCTTCAACTCACTGTGGCCCCCTTGTCTAGGCACCCCCCAGTACCGAAGGACAACATCAAGAGCCTTGGGGTGTGGCTCGACAAGAGCCTTTCTTTTAACACCCAGGCCACAAAGCTTTCGGCTACCTGCTTTGGCCTTCTTAGGATACTAAAGAAAGTCCTCCCTCTCCTACCCGTGGAGGCAAAGCAGGTGGCCATACAGGGTCTGATACAGTCCCGCTTAGACTCCAACAACGTCCTCTACCTTGGTGCCCCGGAGTACACCCTACGTAGGCTGCAGATAGTGCAGAACTGTGCTGCCCGCACACTGCTACAGCTTCCACGCAGACTATCAGTCAAAGCTGGACTGATTAGCCTGCACTGGTTGCCAGTGCGCCAGAGAGTCACCTTCAAGGCCATGTGTATTGCCCATCAGTCTTTTTGGGACACAGGGCCTTTGATTACCCGCAGCCTAGTAAACCAGTACCAACCAAGCAGAAACCTCCGATCTAGCCGGGCTTTTATGGCTATAACTCCGAGAATAAAAAAGGCAAGGTCCGGCGGAAGGACGTTCGCCTATAATGCCGCCAAGCTTTGGAACTCACTTCCTCTCCATCTTAGATCCAACCCCAACCTTTCTTCATTTCGAAAACAACTGAAGACGTTTCTGTTTAACTCCCCTCAGTAAAACTTAGCCTGCTACTCTAGCTCGCTACCTCTTCTTTCTGGTTCCTAGCGCTTGGACGCCCCCTGGGCAGCAACCGCGCTGTTATAAATTTACTTTTCATTTCTTTTCATTTCATTTGCTAAATTTAAATTCAGGAAGAACTTGTTTGCCAAGTTGAGTTTGTATGCAAACATGCTGCGTTTTTATTTATATTTGCAGTGATTGAATGTGGCCCGCAGAAAATATCATGGTCTGAAAATAAAGTATTTATTGTGGGTTGGGGGTGGAGGAGGAGAGAGCTGGAAGAGTAAGGGTGGGTTAGAGGAGAACCAGTGTTTAGCTATAGAACATGTGTTTTGAAGTCTACACTGGTGTGGTAGTGTACTGTCATTTTTAGACAGCACCTTTTCTGTTAAAATGGCCTCTAAATTTGAATAGACATGCAGTTTTACTGGTAAAACTATGTAGTGCACAAACTATAATGTATGAATATCGAGAAAATTGTTGAATCAACTATCATTTGCGCATAGTCGAGTGAAGTGTTTTGATTTGTTTTAATCATATTACAATCACACACTTCATCATTACAAATAATATGCTTCATTTGTACTTTCGTAATTGGTAATATATTTCAAAATATGTGTTTGAGGCATATGAGCTGCAGATTACACACTGTGCATTGGTGGCCACCTAGTGTTTGGTCCGGATGTTTGCAGTTAATTTTTGTTCTAGAAAGACTTTGTAAGTCACAGGATAGGTGACTCCTCCTTTGTATCATACTGCGTATGGACATCGGCTCTATCCCCAGATTATTATTTTTTTGCCAATACCGGGCTCAGATGGGTTTCCAGTGCCCCGTGTTGGAACCGATTTCCTTTGGCGCGCAATCCTCACCAGCTTCGATGGTATTATTTCTAATGCGTTTCCAGTCGACACTACTCTTGAACTCCGAAGTCTTCGATTCCGGTCGTCGACGAAGGCCTTCGGGACTACCTAGGCCTCAACTTCCAGCTCATGGAAAGGACGCCATTTAAAAAGTGTCCTCTATGTTGGTCGAAGTTTCCACACACATACCTACATGAGGTGTGTAACCTTTGCCTCTCACCCACCCAAGCACAAGGCCAAAGACTGTTCCGCTTGTGCCTCTTTCCGCTCCAAGAAGACGATCCGGGTCCGAAGTGCTAGGAGAACAATGGCTCGTTCATCAGCTCCAATTCCAGACAAAGGGTCGTAAGTAAGAACGTCGACCCCAACCCTTCCTCAACATATTAAAAGGCTTTGGTCACACCCTCGGGCTCGGGTACACACCGAGACACTGCTTCCAATGCCCCGCCTTTGAGCTTGCCTAAGAAGCCCACTAAGCCTTCAGGCGACTTGGGCCAGAGTCAGCCTACCCACGGTGCCGGTGCACATCTACCGGCACCGAAAAAGATAACATCGTCTGCCTCCACGACGGCATCGAAACAATCGGCGCCGGAGCCTAGTGTTAGCTCCTCGGCACTGAAACCACACCCAAGCAAACCCGCTTCGGATCCGATAAACCCATCGGATCCGATAAACCCATCGGATCCGATAAACCCATCGGATCCGATAAACCCATCGGATCCGATAAACCCATCGGATCCGATAAACCCATCGGATCCGAAAAAATCATCGGAGCCGAAAAAGGCAGATACTTCCCCGGCTGAAGACACTGCCAAACAACAAGCTTCAAAGCCAAAAGAAGCTCACAGCTCGGTAATAAAAAAGCCCTCCGCACCCAAGGATCTGCCTCCCGCAGAGGACTTATTTCATCCAGACCCTGCACAAAAGACCTTGGTTAAGGATCCAAACACTGGTCGACTAACTCTTAGTTTAAAAAAAAAAAAGACCACTTGACACACCTACACCTACTCCTCATCCAAAGAAGGACATCGCTATCTCTCTTCTAAGGATTCCTTCTCCTCCTCCTTTCTCTCCCCTCCTCCACATATACCATCACCGCCTCCTCCCCTACCATAGCGCTCCCCTACACCTTCTGCCATAGCAGATGATGACAACAGGGATGATAGCTCTGATGAAACAGGGGGTGGTGCAGATAGTGAGCCACCAGATCAGTCTATTCCTCCGGGTTCACCTGACCCTTGAAATGATTATAACACTCCAGATGTCCCTAACGTCCCTCAAGACTACATATATCCCTCTAGGCCTTCCCCACCAGAAGACACTATGGGATTTAATCAGCTAGCACACAGGGCTGCACAATACCATGGGGTTGACCTACATACTGACCCTATAGAAGAAGACTTCCTAATGGATACCTTTGACAACGCACAAAGGTCCGCGTCAATTTTACCCATGCTTAAGGGAGTTATTAAGCATGCTCCAGAAGTCTTCAAAGACCCAGTTAGAACTTGGGTCATCAACCCATGAATAAAGAAAAAATATTAAGCTACCCCTTCAGATCTAGCATATATTAAAGTCCCAGCACCATTAGACTCTCTTGTGGTCTCTAATGCACGCAAAAGAGCAAATTCACAAACATCAGGTGAAGTTCCCCCACCAGATAAAGAATCAAAGCTCCTTGACACATCCGGTAACAGAACTGTGTTTCAGGTAGCAAAAATGTGGCATATTGCCAAAACACAGGCATTATTAGCAAGATACGACAGGGCACATTACGATGAATTAGAATCATTAATGCAGCACCTCCCCGATAAGTATAAAAACAGGGCAAATGAGCTTATCCACGAGGGTAAAAATATCACAAACACATCTCTTCGTTGTGAACTAGATGCAGCAGACACTGCCTCCAGAGAAATTAATACCAGTGTTCTGTTGCGTAGACACGCATGGCTACGCATTTCAGGGTTCAAACCTGAAGTCCAAAGTGCCATACTTAACCAGCCCTTTGATGAGCGACACTTATTCAGACCTAATGTAGACGTATCCCTTGAAAAGATGAAAAAGGATACCGATACAGCCAATCTATGGGAGCCTTGCAGTCGCAGGCTCCCAGACGCTCATTTCGCCGCTCATCTTACAGGGACACCACCAGGGGATACTCTTCAGACACACTCTACTTCTTACAAAGCCCCCATACAATCCCCCTATAGTAGGGACTACCAAAGAGGTAGTTACAGAGGTAATAACAATAAGGGCAGAGGTAAAAACAACAACTCCCACTCTGCCTCCACCCCTGCCCAATGACTTTCCTCCCCTTCCCGCGCCGCCTTCCACTCCTGTCAGGGGAAGGCTACAACAATACCTGCCAGCCTGGAAAAACATCACATCAGACAGGTGGGTGCTACAAATGATTCAGTCGAGTTACTGTCTCGAACTAACATCTACCCCCCCAAACATACCACCCAAACAGCGTCCAATGTCTCAAGAACATGTGATACTGCTCAGACAGGAGGTTATATCCCTCCTGCAGAAAAATGCAATAGAAATAGTTCCACTGCATCAGCAAAACAAAGGAGTATACTCCCTGTATTTTTTAATTCCAAAGGAGGATGGATCTGAGGCCTATTTTAGACCTCAGACCCCTAAACCTGTACATACAATCAGACCACTTTCATATGGTCACACTCCAGCAGGTCCTTCCACTCCTTTTACGAAACAACTTCCTTGCCACTATAGATCTCAAGGTCGCCTATTTCCACATTCCTATCCACACAGCGCACAGAAAATATCTCAGATTTGTACTAGACGGTCAGCACTACCAATTCAAAGTACTCCCATTCGGAGTCACAACAGTACCAAGGGTGTTTACTAAATGCCTAGCGGTAGTAGCAGCACACTTAAGAAGACAGCATATTCACGTCTTCCCATATCTAGACGACTGGCTCATAAAGGCCAGCTCATACAGTACAACACACTCACACCACAATTCAACTACTCCACGACTTGGGATTCACAGTAAATCACACCAAGTCACATCTGCAACCGTCCCATGTACAACTATATCTCGGTGCTACAATAAACACCGAATTAGCACTAGCCTATCCCTCTCCAGCCAGGATAAAAAGTGTGCAAACTCTCCTAACAAAATTCAAACCGCAACACTCTCTTCCAGCTAGAATGTTCATGCAGCTCATAGGAATGATGGCATCTTGCATATTCATAGTACCTCACGCAAGACTACAAATGCGTCCACTTCAAGAGTGCTTAACACGCCAATGGAACCAGGCTCACGGACCTAGTGTTGGTAGACAGTCGGACTCATCGCTCTCTGCAATGGTGGAGCACCAAAAACCTTTCAAAAGGCCAACCGGTCCTAGAACCAGTTCCTCAAATAGTCATAACAGTGGACGCATCGCTCTCCGGCTGGGGAGCACACCTACTGCATCACACCATGCAAGGCAGGTGGACACCACAACAAAAGTCACTCCACATCAACCACCTGGAGTTACTAGCTGTGTTTCTAGCCCTAAAAGCATTCCAAAAGCAAGTATCAGGCAAAGCTGTCTAAGTCCGCACAGACAATATGACAGCCATGTACTGCATAAACAAACAAGAGAGAACACACTCTCTACAGCTCTCTCAGTTAGCGCAGCAGATTTGGAGATGGGTTATACCCCTAAAGATGTTTCTCTTAACCCAACATGTTCCAGGCGTACAAAACTAAGTCGACAAATACAGCAGATCCACGAATGGGAACTTCATCCACAAGTTCTTCAACCATTATTTCAACTATGTGGGCAACCTCAGATGGGACCTGTGCGCTACCCACGAAAATGCAAAATGCCCGAGCTTCACCGCCAGATATCCACACCCGCTGTCCAAAGGCAATGCGATATGGAGGAACTGGTCCGGAAAATTTGCGTACGCTTTTCCGCCTCTCCCACTACTTCCGTTAGTGGTAAGCAAACTACAGCAACATTCCCTAAGACTCATTCTAGTTGCTCCAACTTGGGCCAGACAACCGTGGTACACCACGCTGCTGGAACTTTCTGTGGTACCACACCAAAAACTGTGCCTATCTCCACACTTATTAACGCAGAACTATGGAGAGATCAGACACCCAGACCCAGCTCAGCTCAACCTAGCGATCTGGCTCCTGAAGTCATAGAGTTTGGTTACCTCAACCTCCCTCCAGACTGTAAGAACGTTATTAAATAAGCTAGAGTTCCCACTACTAGAGCATGTTATGCAGCTAAGTGAAACGGTTTGTAATATACTGTTAAAACAACCACATCAATCCTTTAGAAGCGTCTATTCAACACATCATAGGATACCTATTACACCTTCAAAAGTGTAATTTAGCGTACACGTCTATCAGACTGCACCTTGCTGCCATTGCAACATACCTACAAAATAGACAACATCTATCTCTTTTTAGAGTGTCTGCCATAAAGGCTTTTATGGAAGGACTCAAAAGAATAATCCCTCCCAGAACACCACCTTCACCAGTGTGGAACTTAAACATTGTTCTCACACGGTTAATTGGACCTCCCTTTGAACCGTTACATAAATGTGAATTCCTGGGAGATCTTTGGTGCAAATATTTCTTCTAGAAATTCACCATTGCTCCAGATGCCCTGTGGAACTAGTTTCCAGAATTGCAGGTGCAGCTACCGAAATGCGTAAAGTACCAGCTGTAAGAAACTTTTAGATGGCCACTGGCCAAGCAGGAGCTACTTAGGCCCACATGTGACAGCTTGGCCTTTTACTCCCAATGTCTCAGTGCCCGACCTACTATGGGTCTTGAGTAAATTGGCCAAGTACTAACACGTCCATCAATTGACTCTCAGTGGAAGTGCAAATCTGGCAGTCAAAAGCTGTTCTGAGGGAGGTGGGTGCTAGGCATAAACCTCAGCATGCATGCAGTAGCAGCAATAAAATGAGTCACTAGTAAAATACTAGCTTTTATGAAAAAATTGTATTTATTGTAAGCAAAGCTTGTACGACACACCACATAATGTACAGAATCCTAAGGTCAGTGTGCTAGTGCTATCTGGCATGAGATCCCAGAATTATTGTGTGGAAGAGGTGTGGCGCCGCGGCCAGGGCGACTGACGCTGGAATCTGGGGACCACGGTTCGATCCCCGACTCCGGCGGCAGGTCAGCCCAGCACCATGTGACTCTGGGCAATAGCTCGCTTAATCTTCCCGACGGCCCCCCAGCGCCTAGAGACCCTTACGGGTGATTGTGCGCTTTACAAATGTGGACTTTACTTTACTTTATTCTGTCCCTTCTAGTAGGATTGTTATTTTCTCTTCAAACAATGGAAGCATCTGTCCGAGACAACTCACAGTAGTCCCATACACACCAAAGCTTATGCTATGCGAGTTCACTAACGCCTCAGCACTAAGTTTGTGCAAGTCCTCTGTGGCCCCAGCGGCCCAGAACAGTTTTGTTTGAGCTGTTGGCAGCCAGTGATCCCAGGAGGCCCAGTTCATTCTTACCATTGCAGCAAACTTCCTTCTCTGAGGGTCCTTGACTTCCTGTGGTCTTTCCCCAATGATATGTTGGATCTCCTTAGACCCAGGATAGCCTGCGTCAGTGTCTGAAGTACTCTCATGGCTCCAGTGGCAATTGGTAAGTGTCCTGTTCAGCATCCTTGGCATGAAGAATTATGGCAACAGCCCTAGCTCCACAGTGACCCCCTCCGAACACATGGTGGTCACCAACTTTGGCTCCCATGCGGGCGACAACCCATTCTTCACCCTGGCCCCTCTTGACACACAAGGTCAAACTACAGCACGCACATGGGCGCCAGGCCGTGCTTCATGGTGGCCCCCTTCTGGCACAGCGGGTCACTGGCCCCCACTTGGCAGAATCCCTTCTGGGCATCCCTCATTCTCCTCCTCATAGACCTTTCTGTTCTTGGCAGGCAGACTCTAGGCGCTCTACTTCTTACAGGAGGCTCTGGTCTTGACAGGCAGAAAGCTAGTTCTCCAGACTCTGGGCAAGTGGTCTTGACTTCCTGGATGATTGTCCCCCACTCAGCAGGGAGACCATCAGCCCTTGGTCCCAGTTCTGGTTCCAGTGTCAAGGCACCATTGCTATCTTCCCTCTCCTGAAGAGACGATGCAGTTCAGCCAAGTATGCTGCTTGTGCTCCAACATTTATAGGCCAAACTCGGGCACCTATGTAATGTAGTGTCTAACCCTTGAAATTAGTTTTGGGGGTGTCCGCTCGTTTGAAGTGTTCTCTTCTACACTGCCCTTTGTCAAAGTGATAGTCTACCACTCTAGGGATAGCTCGATTTCTAAAAGACCCACAGCACAGACCAAGGGAGGAGTTACGCTTAACTTTCAGCTTCCACTGAATTTTGCCCCATAAAGGTTCAAAGAACTAAGCCTTCCTCTTTATCAATATTCCCTGGTTGTGAAGAGGGCTGAAAGCCCAAAACCGGTCCTAGGATGCTTGTTTCCAGTCCAGGGAGGACCTGGCTTGGCAGTTCGGGCTCAACTGTTCCCATGGGGCACCGGGTCAAAACTGATTTGCATATGGCTGGGTCCAAACTGGAATGGCATGGTGAGCAAAAAACGATGGATTTAAGCCCAGATCTGGGGTGAATGTATGAATTTGTTCTGCATTCTGTCCATCAACTGTTGTTTTTGCAATTCTATTTGGGGCATTTTATCAACCTAGAAAATATGAAAAGCTGAATCAGCCTTTCAGGATTCGAACCTGTGTCCTTAAGGTTACCCACAGATCTCTGTATGGCAGAGGACCACGATCCCACATTTTTTAACATAAAGAATATCATGTTGTGGAAATATCA
The DNA here is from genome assembly GCF_964261635.1 of Lissotriton helveticus. Lineage (NCBI taxonomy): Eukaryota > Metazoa > Chordata > Amphibia > Caudata > Salamandridae > Lissotriton > Lissotriton helveticus. Next base: position 249,900,411 of record NC_136061.1, read on the forward strand.
GCCTGACAACTCACTTTATTTTCAGGTCAAGCAGCCAACAGCTAGACGTGCTAAAAACGCAGCTGCCTGAGCTGAACTTTGTCTGGTCTGAGGATGTCACTGCTTCTGTGGGTGTGACCTTCTCAGCTTGGCAAAGGTCCTCGAGGACCTCCCCATTGCGATGTGGGGTGGCAGTGAGAGCCTTATACCTGGTCGCTTCAGTTTTAAGGCCTGAAGTGCCCTGGGCTGAGTGTCTGATCACACAACACCTTGTCACAGAGTGGGATGGGGGTCACAGTCTCACTGACCCCAACCCACTCTCTGGTGAGGTAGGGACTGCTGCCTCCCCTCATTGGCTTACTGAAGGCAGCAGTTCCAACTCTTCTGGCACCTCCGAGACTTCCCTCCCCTAGAGCTGTAGCTGGTGTGATTTAATTGACTGTTTGGTGCGCACATGTATGTATGAAGGTATGTGTATTTGTGAGTGTTGTGAATGGGTGTGTGTGCGTGCGCATGTCTGCATACGAATGCATGGGGGTGTGTATGTGCGCCCACCCCCCTTTGAGCTACACTTACCGGCCTCCCCTACCTTTGTAGCATACATCTAAATCTCCAAGAATGTTGGGTTCAGCTAAACCACATTTAGCAGATGTCCTTAATATATGCCTGTTGGTTCTTGTAATATCAAATTGGTTTAAGCATTGAAGGGTCACTTATTTTATTCTCCATTGCGCTTTGCTGTTAAATCACAGGTTACCTGAAAAAATAAATCCAGGAACCAAAGTTAGAAGAGTCGATAGTCGCACCACACTTAGCTTTCATGCTGTAAGGGCTCACACTAGTGATAAATGCTTATTTACATAACATAAACCAGACATGTCATTTTTCCCCAAGCTCTTCCCGTTTGAGGGTCTGTTTCAGGGGTTTTCACTCTCTGATAATAGCAAACTGAAGTCTACAGATGTTGTATAAAGGATAACACCCTCTAATGAAAGAACGCTGCAAGAGGAATTCTGTTTGAAATGACAGCTGCAAGCCTCTGAAAGCCTGTCTGTGCTGATCAAAGCCAGTCGTAGCATTGTTCGAAGAAGGGGACGTATATTCGTGCTCTGCCCCTGCTAGCAACATGAGTCCGCCTGTGGGATTTTTTGTTTTGGTCACTGAAGTTGAAATGCTCCCTCCTACAGGTCCGCAGACGTGCCCAACTTTAGGGATGCAGACAAAAAAAGTAGTTTAAGAAACTAGTGTGATCCTACTCTGGATGAAGGTAACTTTTACAGATTGTACAAGAACATTTCTCTTTCGAAAACCGTAATGCAACCAAAGTAGATATTCTATTTAGGTTCGACAAGTTCATACATCGTTGTTATATATACTCATTGCACTTTAGATTTTGCGAAGTACCAGTCTTCACCGATCATTGAGCATTAAGGGTAGGCGCATCAACATTTTTGTTATGGCCATGTAAGCTCACATAATTTCTTTTACACTAATTACGCAAATTCACCATGTCATGTAGTTTCAAGTCCGTTCGGATAAAAATCCTATTGTGAGCTCTGACTCTGCACTGATTGCATGCCATGAAGCAATGTTTCGTTTTGTGGCCTCTTTAGGACAGAATATAGTCGTCGATACAAGATTTAAGCACCCCTTGTGTTAGAAAGAAGGGGCATGGGCACCTAGTTTTCTTCTTCAGGCAATGTTTTCTATTAGAACATTGGAATGTTGGGAGCTCCATTGAAAACAATGGAGTGCTCTGGGCTTATAATGGCTGGTATAAGCCTGGAGCTCCAACATTCCAATGTTTCTTTGTTCACAGCTCTGGCTGTGAACAAAGGCTTCAGGGAGTTGGAGGGGATTCTAATCCCTTCACGCTTCCAAAAGGCTTTGTTTTTTTGTTAGAACATTCTGTCCTCTAGTGACAGAATGTTCTAATAGCCTTATAGCCCTTCGTAGATGGGCTATACCGCTATTAAAGTCCCTCTCCCTTGTTAAAGGCCCTCGCCTTTGGCTCGGGCCTTTAACGCTGGAGAGGGCCTTTAATAGCCGGTATAGCCCTCTACGGCGGGCTAGAAGGCTATATTATGGCCTAGGCAGAAACAGGAACTGGGGTTGAGGGTCCATCACAGCACTAGACTGAAAGGCTTGTAGATATCTGGAAAATTAGTGAAGTTTTACAGCTCTGTACATTTGGCATGAAATCATTGTACACTTGAGCGAGCAGAAACGTAGTCCAGCAAGACGGATATTTTACCAAGCACCCACATACCAGATCTACTTACTCCCCATAGTAGCATTCTGTCTGAGGGCACTAATGACCAAAGAATTTACATGGTTTCGTGGTAACAACTAGATGGATATCTATCTACATGGATCGTAAGAGCCTATATCTTCCTCTGTGGAAATAGCTCAACCTAGATCCCCTTCCCCCCGCCCCACACCCTGACTACCTTTTCTTCCCTCTTTGCTCCTTTAACCAGCCACATCCTCATCGAAACACCGCCTCCTTCTCAGTTCTTCTGTTGCCCTGTCATACTCCAACCTACCCTCCTCGTTTCCCTGTACAGATATTTCCCCAATTTTGCATGGCTCTGAAACAACTTCTCTGCTATCTCCGGCGCTTTGGTATGTACACATTTTAGTTCTGATTTTGTCGAGGTGTGGAGAAGGACCGTAGAAAATATCCAATCTTGTGTATTTTTTGTTTTCTAGTAATATCTGTTTTTGAAGACATATGAAGTACATGTAACAGTTCATGTAATTATAGTAACACGCACGTCAATAGTAAAATGATACTCTTAGGATTCCTCTTAGTAAGAGTGGTACTAACAGGGTATATGGTGTAATTAGGAAGTTTAAAACTGACCTTGGTTTCAATCCTGACAATAGCAATTCAAATTTAAGTCAGAGAATTTGTCAGGAAATGTCTTTAGCCTTCATGGATGTCTAATGCTAGTCATTTTGTTCAGAGAAAATTGACGAATTAAAAGTTAGGAGTGACAGAAAAAAAAGACTGAGGATCGAAGGAGTCCTCAGTGGGCAAACAAACTCTTAAAAATCATCATCTGGATTGAAATGAATTTGATCTGAAAACGCCAAAATGTGTAAGGACAATGGAGGAACTATGGTATAAAATAGATGATTGTGTGCATACCGGGGGATCCCACAGGATAATGGAGGCAACCTTCCAGAACATCCTGGACTAGGGAAGAGTTTGTCATTCTGGGGCAATCCAAGGACATTATGTTGACAAGACAAATTGGGACAGGGAAAAGATTTCTCTAGAGAAACATGATCTATGAACATCAATGAAACATAACCATATTGCTGTTATAACGGTTGCTTTCTCTATTTTGTTTGTAAATAAAGACAAACTGTTTTAAAAATGAATTTGCCTGTATGAATGTAGGAAGAATATATTGCCTCTAGGCGCAGTTGAAAACTGAATTGGAGGACTTTTCATGATGAAGAGAAATCAGGTAGTGTTTCTTGAGTGCCAGAGCTCTTTATCGTGACCTATCCTTGCAAAATGATTTTTATTTGTATTCTGCCCAAGAGGTATTGATCTATGAATATGGCTTTTTCCCTCATCAGTGTTGAAATCATGACTGTTTTAGGTCACCCTCCAAATTAAAACGTTTTCACTTTATTTCGTGCTCTGATCCATACATGTTTGTGTTTGTTATCTTATGTTGAAGTCTACATCACTGTAAGTAATGTTTAATTTGTTTGAGAAATTTTATCTTATGGAAACATCAAAGGTTACATCAGTGATAACATTTATCGTTTATTGTATTTTTTGATTCGCTGGTTAACAATAGATATTTCGAGAGAGACTGGTGGGGGGGCGGATAAAAACCAAATTAACTAGCTTCCATTAGCATGTCTTTTATGTAAACGTTCGAAATTCAATAAAATTCGAATTGCCCAGTTAGGGGTTTTATTTGCTCTCTAGCTTTGCTTGCAAATAATTCATTTTGGTTTGCAAGTTACATTTGGTTTTCATGATCATTTGATCGTGTATGTTTGTGCACATATAGAAAGTTGGTGATGGCACCAATAGTTTTGGTGGATTTTGAGGCTGGATACATACCAAAAAACTAGCCATGAACTGCATTGTTCGTCACTCAACCCACAACTCGTGTGAAAATCAACATCCCCTCTTCCCTGAATGGTGCACAGGCAAAGTGGATTCATTCATTTAGATGTTGAAGTGGTTAATTCTTGGTTGACATACCACCAAATGTTAAAATCCGAAGTTGAAGTGTCATGCAGGTGACAAGGGGACCCCCTCCCATCTCTTCAAATGAATATACTAATGGAGCAGGGGCGGTGCGTCCATTGGGGTGCTGGGGTGTTGCCCCACTAGCCATATCACGCACATCACGCCCTAAATTTGTGCAAGCAACAGTTCATGAAACTCGCAGTCTAACTCGTGACTCGGGCTGAAAAGATGTTCAGCTGTTGTACCCGGGAGTCAGGACAGGCCCGAGGCTATCGGCCGCGGTGCTGAAGGGGGTGGGTGCGAGACTGCGGCAGCACTGAACATGGTGGTTTGAGTGACTGTCAGCCTCAGACTCTCACACTAACAGCGGCGCATAGTGCGCATGTTCCAGTTTGGGCTGGTCATTTTTATGACCAGTCCAAACATGCGCACTACAGCACTACACTACGTTCCACCAATCCTTGGCCATTAGGAGAGCGAGGGGGACCTGAGAGGCCGAGGGTTGCTTGCTTCATGCAGCAACCCCCGGTCTCCTAATGGGCGGGCCGTATCGGTGCCCTACCCAATCCTGGTGCTGCTAATGCAGGGTCTGAATTGGCTGAGACACCACACGGCCTGAGCCTGAGAAGCATTGGGTGCTGCGCGTTGGTGGGTGGTGGCACTGCCGCACTTGACTAAATACGTATGGCCAATCACTCTGGCTTTAGTAAAGCCATGCAGACAGTGATTCGCCCTTTCGTTAGTAGTGACGTGACCACGCGCACCGCAGTCAGTCACCGCGCCACATACGACACAGACCTTGTGTCCTACTGCGTGTGGCTGATGTACTTCGGATCACAGAGAGCTGCTAGCTAGCAGGCATCCATCTAATTGATCATTGATTTTCTGACAACGAGATTCCATCTGATTCTGATGGATCTGTGTGTTGATGAAACCAACTAAACAAAGAAAGTAAGATTCTTTTCCTTCTTGTAGCCGTATGCCGCCCCGTAGTAGCCTCAATCAATCCCCTGCACAGTGCGCACCTATGCTGATCAGACACGCACCGGCTCGCCAGAACTTCTTCAACACCTCCTGCTGCCAGGCCTGTAAGTTACGGGCCTCTGTGCCTGGCAGCAGGACTGGTGGTGAGTGTGACTGTTGAAGTTCTGTTGGCGCATCATGATTGATTGGTGCTTGCTAACACCGGCATTCACGTCGACGTCGCTCAGTCGAACAGTACAGTCAATGAATGAGATTTTTTTAATCATGGACCATGATGCCTGCAGTGCTACATGCAGCCGTGAGAAGACTATTAGGATTTAAAAGTTATCAGTGGGCAATCTCTTGGTGTGTGTTTATTTTATGTATTCTGACTTCTTGTCTTGTGAGTTTTTGCTCGGCCAAAAACGCTTCGCTCGATACCTGTGGTGATGTGGCGTCACCGTCACGTCCTGGGCTGGTTGTCGTGTATGTAGTAGCGAAAGGGGGATGATCATGTGGTGACGACGTGATGTGCACAAAAGTAACTCCAAAGTGTCCATATTATCGGAATATTTTATTTAAATTATACATTGATTTTTGCAGCGATGGTGATGCTCACAGTTGGATTAACCAGGGCACTTTGCAAACAGTGCAGACAGTAGCTAATCTGCTAATCACACTTTCAGTCGATCCTGTATTTGTAGACCAAAACCACCTTGCCTGGTGAATTATTAAAACAAAACCCAAATTTATATGGCTAAGAAATAACAAGTAAAAAAGTGCAATGTGTGCTTTTTGTCTAAAAAGCTGGTGCGGGTGCTGCGTGTGATATGGGTACTCGGCAGCCACGTATGACTAGACTATCATCGTCCCACTATAATTAAGCCTGAGTCCGGGCCTGTAGCAACTGTGAGACCGCGGTGCTGTTTAGGCTCAGTACGGGTGAACCGATTCTTCGCCAAGAAAGTCCGAGTCTGTGAGGATTCTGGTTCAGTTCCGACCCCACATACATTATTCCTCGATCCGAAGCCGCAATGAAGGTGGTGAGTTTGACATTCCTCTCTGCACCTAGCCCGCTGCAGGACGTCAGCCTTCCATTCTTCTGAAGTCTATACATGCAGCTGTATTGAGAACTATAAATTATTTCTATTTCACTAGGATGACTGACGTCACCTCCTCGAGAAAGGTAGGCATGGATAATGACATTCAAAGAAGAATTAAGGAGCGTGAATTATACATGCATAACCAGAAGTCAAACCAGCAATAATACATATAAGCAGAGACCAGTGGCAACCAATAGTCAGTTATTCGGTGCTAGCAGTTCAACCCAGATGACGGAGGGCCTCAGATACCTGAAAAGTCAAAGACCTTCACCAGGCTAGTTAAGGGAGGAATTGAGAAGAATTTCTTAAAGAGAAAGCTTTTAAGTGGCTCTTTGGTTATACTGAATAAGTAGCTACCTATGCTATATGACATCTCCTTATTAATGTAATCACTCCACTTTCACAATTGCTTTATTAACCTTCCTGCTTTCTCAAATTTGCTTGAAAATACACCTTTTTGCCTCTTTTTTCCAAATTTCTCTCGGCGGTAGTACCCCCCGGAACCCCCTCAAGGTTATTCGGGCTCGCTCGCTATGCTAACTCGCAACGGTGCAGTATGCCAATCATTTTACACCTCACCACTTTCAAATGTGACCAGCCGCCCCTGTAATGGAGCACACTATCTCACTGCCCTCTCTTCATAAAATCAGATTGTTTTTGGAACCTTATTCCCTGTTTTCTATACCACAAGAAAATTGGTAATGTGCGTACAAGGAGAATAAACCAATTTTCAAAGGATTTTAGATGAACATATTTCATGACATGGTTAATAATACGAAGTACTTTTGTGTTGGCTCCTCGTCCATGTTATTCCTCATGAATGTCCTCAAATGTTCTTATTCACTTATTCAGTGCATTTCTGTAGGATCTGTAATACAGATTCTCTTATATTCTGCTCTCTTCCTATTCACACTTTCTGCAAACCCAGACTTCTTATGATAGTAGTGGAATTATTTTTATTTCGATTTAGATTTTTGAGTATGAGCTGCAAACTTGCACAATAAATTTGATCACTGTGGGTTCATGTCTAGTCAACCTGTCTGCTCAATACCGAGGATGGAACAATTGGTCTGCAAACCATGAACTGTTATTTCTTCTTAAAAAGGGAAACTTTTTTTCTTGTGTTGATTTGCAGAATTACTTTTAATGCTTTACTGTTTATGTTGGATGTACTTTTTGCAGCCTTTTCTTGATTGGTTAACCTTATGACATGTCTAGCAATATCAGTGATAAAAGAAAAACTGTCTGTCTGTGCCAACCCGTGGACACAAACTAGTGGTTTAATAAATAAGGTCCAAAATCCCTAAATAGTTGTGTTCATCAGCTGACAACGCTAAATAAGGGCCACAGAGGCCTATGTAGTGTTACAGAGACCAAAGTGAAGCAGATTCTCCAATTGTATTACAGATCTACTTGATGGTCCGAGTATGGTCTCTTTGAATCTTTTCTTTTCAACTGAGAGACTAGCTTAAAAATACAAAACAATGTAAAATCTTTCTAGTTTTTGGCATAATGTTTGTTCCTAAACTATCTTATATTTTGGCATTTCTGGGCCACTGAATATTCAAACAAGTACGATTCCTTGAGAAGCAGAAGAACTCTTCTTGACAGAAATTGGGGAACCAAACATTTGCACAACTTCTCACTGTAGTCATGATGTCACCCTGAAGGCATAGACCAGATAATTATCTTAGTAGGTCACGCATAGAACAGATCATGCTCTCAGTAGGTCATGAAAAAGACAATCATCTACTGTTGCAAAGACTGCTGATACATCCTTGTATATGAGGATGATTTTTTGACCATCATACATTTCTCTTCGGATGTATTCATAGTTCTAACAGTGCAGATTTGATGCCATGTTCATGTCTAGGATTAAAAGAGATGTATTACCATTGGCTGAAAACCTTAAGCAGAGCAGAACAACTTTAGAGACATTGCATTATGAGACATTTAGCTTCTTAGTTTAATCCGCAGTTGAGGAGCGTTGCTAGGAATTATTAAACTAGAATGAATACAGAGTAAATAGCGTTTACAGTCTTTGGTATAGTCATAAAGCTTATTTCCTTCCTTTTTAGACATAGTGGGAATAAAAGTCAAGGTAAACTTTTTTTTTTCAAGTTTGTAAGAGTTCCTCAAGGCACAATTCACAACGTGGTTATAAATGTGACGACCTGATTTTAATACTCCTTTTATTGTGATAAAGAAAGCCCATAAACATTGATTTATGCCTCTGGGGATTGGTATGATGGCACCCATAATTATAGATTATTTCTTGCTAGCTTCAAAACATTTTGTTGAACTGCAGTCCTTTACACTTTATAAATCCTCTATTGTCCTTTGACAGTTTTGTATGATGTGTGTGATAGTTCGTAATTTGTTCCATCAAATACTTTATAGACATCAGTGCATTCTGGTTGACTCCTTGGCTGGCGATCATCTACGGGTAACCCTGCTCTAGGCGCTCTAGCTCTCTGACCCACAATTCATGCTGGAGAGTGTTGTTTTTAAATGCAGTGGTTTTCAACAATTTCAAGAGGTGGTTATAAAGGTGTTCCCATAGAACTGAAGAGTTATCTTATGCTTTACTAAACACATTACCTAAGCAAGATATCCGTGGCATTGAACCCCATACTGCACTTTGTCAGCGGTTACCACTTCTTTCTTGATAGCATTAGAGATGCTAGTACCCAGTTGTTTCACAATATTTTCTTCTCTATTTTTATTTCTAACATCACCCCACAGAGCACGAAAGGAAAGGACCTGTGGTGTGTAAGTGAGGAAAATGTCATATAGGAATAGTATCTGCATTATTTTAAAAGCATGTGCTTTCTTTTCTAGCAAGCAAGCAAGACATTGAGTCTATAAAATGATTGTTATGCCACCAGAAGGTGATTGATGTTCCCAAAAATGTCCTAAATCAAAAAGAGGCAGCTTCTTAGGAGAACGTGTTTTTGCACCAGTAACACTCAGATCAAGTTTATATAGTGTAAAGAGGGACTGTCTAGAGTACATATCAAATAAATCTGTATTGAACTTGAAATGTTAAACCACCTTTATTAGGTTTTGACCCATGATTCTTTGATATTTAGATCTTTTCTGCAGGTCCGTCATTCCACTGAGATATGTTACAATCCACATATTAAATGATATATTTATATTAGTTTTTTGCACTTGTTTCTACCTTTAGATAGTTAAACAAAATATTATTTTGCACATTTAAAAAGCATCTTTAAACTTTAATAATATTAGATATATGTAAATGCCTAAATCTGAATAGAAAATGGCTTTTTTGATGGGAGATTGATGTATTAACTTTAAAAAAATCTATCAATATTTAGAATGGTCCTCTCATTTACACTTTGATCTCATACATTTGCTATTTACGACGGCAAATCTTGCTTGTCAAGACTATAGAAAAATCATTTCACACTTCATACATGACTTTTCCAGCTGTGCTTTGTAGATTATGCATTTAAAATGTTCATAATATTTCGTTCTATATTGATGTACGGCATTAGATATTATGCATAGTGATTTTGTAAATCAGAATAAGTTAACCCCTCAATGCATAATTATTTGCTGAATGAAATATATTTGACTTATGTTTATTTTGCTGCCTGCGTATGCTTTCATGTGTCAAATATTGGGGCGATTCATGTAACCATTTTCTCTGGTGTTTAAGCTTGGTAGACATTGGCAGTGTTTAATGTGAATTCTAATCAGATTGCTTTGATTATAATCTATTATTTATCATAAGTATAATCAAATGATTTACTAAATAGCGGCTAGTGTATGTGATCTGTAGGTAGATGCAGTGTTTTTTTTGTAATGTATTGTTCACTTAACACATTTCTTTCGAAAAAGGTCCAGTCTCCAAAACTTACAATAGGTGGCAATCGTTATGTTCATTTGCTTTTTCAAAGCAACTAAAGACTGCTGTAATGTCATAGGATAGCTTAATCCATCACACAGCTTTTGCGATAATGATAGAGTATATAGATATCACTTTACAAAAACACCCAGACATTTATAGGTCCATGCATTTTGTTATTCTGTCTAAGGTCAAACCTGAATTTTGGCTTCACTTCTAGGACTTTTTAGGAACTGGTAGTACGACTTTCCTGTTTTCATGTCATTTTGCTTGATCAATGTCTTTCCCTAATGTTTGTATTACGTTAGTGGGTAAAATGTAGTATGTTGTCTCTGGTGTGTTGTGAAGAGTATTAGAAAACTCTTGCCCAATATTTATATTTCCCAATAAAATAAAGAGATGGTGATACAGTGTTACAGTAGTTGAGGTAGTTAGGGTAGGGTATGTTTTTGAATATCTGAATCCGAACATCTCCAAATAACTTTTAAACATGTGTGCAAAATATAACATAAAGGCGTATTGTGAATATTTTATTTCTTAGTTGGTTCTACCATTTCAAGAGATTAAAAGCATTTATAGATGAGACTCCACTCGATGTGGAAACCCAATTATGGAATTAGTAGATGTCTATAAATCGATGGCTGCGTGTTTACATGTATTATTGCAGGTGTAGTCTTTTTAAGCTTCCATTCATTGTATCAATTGGAGTTGGAACCCGTATTATAGCGTTTGTAAAATCAAAGCCCACATTAGTTCTCAAGTTATACAGAACCATCCAGTGATTCTGACCTTCCAACTTTATTTTTGAGATGGATAAGAGGTCTCCTTCTGGGTATTAATTGGCTAGTGTGCATAGGTGGATTCGGATTTTCAAAAAGTCTTATCTTTTCTTTGTACAATAAAAAGGGACTTGTTGGTCATGCTTGCTTTGTCCTGGTTTCTGTCCCACAGCGCTTGGATGGAACAAGATATGGCGTCCTATGCCTCCTCTCCCACCGACGTGTGCCGCTGAGTCACTTGTACGTTCACTTAATCCTTCAATGCTCGACTAAGCACCTCTCTTTGCTCCACTGTTTGCGAAGAAATTGAAGCCTAATGATTTTGGTTTTGTTCGGTCTTTGCAGAGAGCATGTTGGAAAAGCAGGGATGCTCAATGGTATTCTACAGCTGCATACTACTCAAGCCCACTGCAGGTCTGGACGATTGCATGATTCCACATTTCTGCAGTCCAAACCAGGGCGAGTTAGTTCTGAGAGCAACAGGATGGCACTAGAAAACATGAATCTCAAATAGTGCCTAGTGGCCCAGGCAATAGATGCACAACACAAATATTGTGGTCCAGTAAGACACTCAGCGTCCAGCTTCGAATACTCACTGCACTCTATTATTAGGCACTTATTCAAGTTTTGAAGGGTTTTATGTGAATGTACAAGTGACTCCAGCACAGATCGGTGAGAGGAGAATAGGCATAGGATGCCATATCATCATGTTCGAGCCAAGCGTCGAGTGACAGAAAAGAGGACAACGCGACATGTCAGGCTGCCTTTTTGCACATGGAGTCCTGATGCTGCCTGCTGCCCGCACCCTCATTTTAGGAAATAGAGGTAGGCGTTTCAGGTACTTACACTAAGGAAGCCGCCATAATTTTGGATCTTTGGGGACATTCTCTAAGTAAACAGATGTGTCCTTCTCCCTTATGAGCTTGCCAGTATTTAAAGTGGAACGATTGATGCAGAGAGGAGAAAAATGCATCTGAACAATCGTGCTCGCATGCAGGCTGGAGCTCTCATGGTGTATTAAGGCAGCATGAAATTGATCTTGAAGCCTGGGGGCTTTCTTGGACAGCATTTGAGTCTATTTCAAAACATTTATTGTAAAGTATCTGCTAATTGGGAAGCCTAAATACACTTCAGTCATTTTAATCATCTTGCTTTTCTGTAGGCAATTATAAATGAAAGATTCACAAGGACAGACAAGGGATTGTTTTTTTTTTAGGCTGGAATGAAACAAATAATTCGTTCATATTTTTCTAAATCGATTCCTGCATTACGGCAGCGCACTCATCTGTACTTCGTATCATTTTAAAATGCAGTTGTGTGTTAACATATGTTTGTCAGCCTAACGTTATCTATTAAAATGAGTGACCCTGGAACATTGATTCAAACGTGTGCCAAACATAAATGTCTGTGCCTTCGCTGTGGGCGATGAGTTTTTTTAGGCAGTGAGGATTTAGGGGCTCAGTTTCTTTCCAGAGCAAAATTACCATTTCACAACTTGATCGCAAACGATTTGAACAGAAATAAGTTTTCCGTTTGGTAAACACGCACCTTTACATTCATCAGTATGAAATGGTGTATACTACTGACAGAATTGTAAATGTAGCATATTAATTTTACATTTGTTGAGGAGCTACGCGAGCGTCCAAGATGGTCGCGTGAGCAGAGAGCTCCCGAGACCCACGCCGCCCTCTTGCGAATATCCTCAAGATATCCTATTTATGATTATGGGCTTTTGAAGACCTACTCTCGCTGATTTTATCATCCTTTTAAAATTTGAGTTTGGACATCGGAAACCGATTCTACGCTGAATTCTACTTTCTGGGCCCACCCCTAACGAGACCGGGGACTCTGCTGCTTCTTGGGCCGGGGAGTAAGTCAACAACAACGGCCGGAGGGACATCTCCCCAGTCGGCCTCGGTCTCGCTTTCGGTTTCGATTTCTCCTCGGACTCTTGAGTAACTATTCAACGAGCGGATCGGCTCCCAAGACGGTGCAATTCCGACCCGCTGCAGTGTCCTGCCACATCGGTTTATCCTTGGCCTACCCCTCAACTGACTTTGTACTGTTTTGGCCCTAACTTTCGAATTCTGGATCCCACCAACGTCGGCCATTTTCACCAGGTCCCGAGGGCCCCTTCGGGGCGCAGCTCCCAACATGGCCTTTAAACCGGAGTTCGAGAAGCGCAAGACGAAGACACCGGTCCGCGGGGGACCTACTCAGTCTAATGTTATGGACCGTTATACGCAACCGAAGGGGTCCCCCGGCGGTACTAGCCGTACCCTTGCAGACCCCATGACGGACTCCACTGTGCCAACGGAGGTTTCTCTCCAGGACCTCATGAGTGCCATTACTGGAATGAAAGCCAATATGGGACAACAGTATGAGGCCCTCGCCGCCAAAATCGATATCGTGGCTGTTGATGTCACACTTATCAGAGCCGACTTGGCCAAAACTAATGAGGTACAATCAACAAACAATTATTCGAGGGTTCAAGGGAAGTATTTAAAGACCTGGGCACAGTTATAATCCCCCACACAAGTATTAAAGAACAACAGATAACTGTGGGTCTAATGATAAACTCAAGGCATGCTATGCGTTGCTGGCTATGTGTCTGCTGCTACTATTTAAATAGAAGACAGACTGGACAGTCAACCACTGTGAAAAATGTCCATCAGTTACTCGTTCTTGGGCTCCCAGTACATCATTTGGTCTACTCCACAGTAGTTGGACCACCACTCTATCCCCATAGATATATATTGGAGATACGTAGTGATGGATGGATGTCTGGTAAGTTTTGTTTATTTGTGAGTAACTGAGAGCAGTGCAAAAAATAAGTGAAAGGAAAAAATGTGTGTAAGATTGGATAGTGCATACAATAATCACTTTATTCTAGGGTCATGCACCTCCAATATTAAAAACAACAATAGTGCAAAAAAGTCAGGTGGTTCAAACAAATACCTTCTAACTGGGCTATCTGGTCGACATGTTTCTGCGGGTAATGGTCATTTATTATACCAACCGCTTCCTCAGGACCCATAAACTTAATTGCTACTGCTTACGTGATAATATGTGAAAAAACAGGACATTCGTGAACAGAAAAAAAGTGTCACCTGTACACTTCCATTTTCCTCCTGTGAAAGTCCAGTTGTGATAGAGCCAGCATGTCAACATGTAATGAAATATAAACAATAATAACACCTTCATTAGTAAGGGCTATACAAGCAATATCGCTAGAATCATACCAGTACTGCATCTGGGTCAAATGGCCCTAGTATGTACAACATTGTATGCATAATCAATGCCTCACCTTAATTTGTAAGGGGAATTGCCTCACCTCACCTGGCAAACAGCTCAGGAAAATGAAGCACCGCTCTAAAGTGCAGAAAATATATACAACAGTCAGTATTAAAAAACCTGTGTCAGGTCAAAGCAGAGTCACAGCCTGTGGGATGCTCAACAGCAAACCAGCAGGGGTCAAATGTCTTATGCTCCAGACTATAGGCAAATTAAATTAATTACAATGGCGTCAGGCATGCAGAATAAAGGGGATCTTTATAATAGCCAATCAGTATTTTCTGCTATCATAACATGATATCTGCACCATGCCTTTTATCCAGCCTAAGAGTTAAATGTAGCGCATCCATGCATTTCTTGTTTTGGCTATGATCGATAGTATGCGGCCAAATATATATGCACTGTCTGTCACAGAGCGCGCCCATGCGCTGAATCTTAAAGCGATCGATAGTATTCAGTCACAGATGAACAAACAAACACTGCTTATCTCAATATGTGCCCATGCGCTGCATCCTAAAGCGCATTCGCTCGATTTACACATAGAGCGTCTATTCTATACTTCGTGTCATTAAAGAGTTAATCACTGCCCCTCCTGCGCCCTTACCTCTCCGTCGGTACTTCAAACAGTCAGCCGGGCTGTTTGGGGAGGTGCCGCGGGGGAAGACGAGCATATCCTTATTGTTTCTGGGCGTGCGCGGTCGGTCACGTGGACGGCTCCTGAAACTACCAGTGTTGCTGGGAAATGTGGTCCATGAGCGTCTAGCATGCGTCCTCTGGCGCGCGGCAATGGGAACTACACTCGCCTCTGGGGAGTGTAGTTTATTAAGCGCCCACCAACCGCATGGCGTTTAAACAACTACAGAACATGGGAGTCGTAGTTCAGAACGCGGAGGATGCATGGATTAGTGTATTTACAATGCTTTGTCATTACTTATGAGCTCATACACGCTCTAAGGAGTGCTGGTGGTAAATGTAAATGCTATGAAAGAGTATCATTTGCGTTTCCCTAGTTAGTAGATTATATTACTTTCAAGTGTCACTATGAGCACAATTGGGAGACAGACATCTTCATGGCAATGTCCCCATACATGCAGTAGGTGGACAGGTGATTAAGTTGTCTATTAAATCACAACTAAGGACAACCTTCCTATTGTACCTCAGGATCCTAGCAGGAGGCCAGTCAGTCTAATAAGTCATGTGTCTCCAAAGTCATATCAATGTTCATGAAATCATAAGATAACACTACTACAGTGTCATCCATGGGATGTCTTCGTTAAGCCCGCCTTTGTCACAGTTGAGCTTGTACACCCATTTTTGCTCAATTTTGAACAAATGTCTGGATATATCTGTAATGTGCATGGGAATGTTAGGTTGTTCCAACACAGTCCATTCGAAGTCCGTAGGCTTGTGCCCCACTTGAATGTAATGATTCGTCAATCTTGTTGCTTGCTTTTTGCACCTTATTGTGCTCTTATGTTCAGAGATCCTCGTTCTAATCTTCCGAGTAGTCATTCCGACATATCTCAATGAGCACGGACAAGTGATGAGATAGATGAGATTGCTACTATTGCAATTTGTAAACCGCTTTTGTTCCCACGGACGGTTCGTTCCTATGTCGATCGTGGTGGTGTGTCTGGTCTGTGGACACGCGGCACAGTTGCCACACGGATGATGTCCTGTCACAGGTGGCAGATTCCATATTGTCCCAACTTGGTGGATTTCTTTAGGTGGGGGTCTGGTGTGTACCAGCTTATCGCTTAGACTGGTTGCTCTTTTGAAAGCAAATAGTGGTTGTGGCAACGAATCTTTACCGGTGTTCAAGATCCTCCAATGCTTTTGTACTATTCGTTGAATCGCGTTAGATCTTGTGCTGAACGTGTTCACGAATGTCAGCCTCTCGTTCTTTACCTTGGGGACCGGTGGTTCAAGTAGGGCTTCTCTGTTATTGTTAGCAGCTCTCTTCATCGAGCGTCTGATCAGTCTCTTAGGGTACCTCCGTGCAGCAAGTTTCAGCGCCAGGTCATCAGAATGTTTAATGGAATCTTCTTTGGTGGTACAATTCCGCTGCACACGCAGAAACTGTCCATACGGTAAATTATCGCGTAGCGATTTAGGATGACAACTGGTGTACTGTAGTAAGGAATTACGAGCCATAGGCTTTCTGTATAATTCAGATTTGAGACCCTGTGGTGTTAGTGATCAACAGGTCTAGAAATGCCAGCGAATGTTGGCTGCTTTCCAATGTGAAGCGTAGATATCTGTTCTGGTCATTCAACCAACTGTGGAACGCGTGGAGAGAAGATTCATCTCCACGCCAAATCACCAAGATATCATCAATATATCTCTTCCACGAACATATTGATGTTAGAAACGGGTTCTCATTATTCAGAACACAGTCTTGTTCGAACTTGTGCATATAGAGGTTCGCCAGGGACGGAGCAAAAACGCTGCCCATGCTTGTCCCGGACGTCTGTAGATAGCACTGACCCTCAAATTCAAAAAAGTTCTCCTTCATGGCTATTGTAGCCAAATTCATGATCAGTGAAATGGGTGTTATTGAATCCCAGGTTTGTTCGCCCAACAGAGTTTCAATCGCCTCTAGTGTTTCGTTCTGAGGGATAGAGGTATAAAGTGACTCAACGTCAAAGGATACCAGGTGATCTGTCAAATTGTTGAAATCAAGGTCTGGTAGCAATCTAAGTAGGTCCTTTGTGTCTTGAAGGTAGGTTGGCATCAACTTCACCATTGGCCTCAGGAAGACATCCACAAAGGTAGACAGGGGTTCTAGTATCGACCCGATCCCTGAAATGATGGGCCTTCCTGGTGGTGGTCTCCTTGCCTTGTGAATCTTTGGCAAGACATAAAAGTATGGTTTGACCGGATGTTGAGTAGTCAGGTAGGCTGCTTCTTTAGTAGTTATCCAGCCTTCTGCCAGTGCCTCTTCTACAATGTGCCCAATAGTTGTCTTTAATCCTGGCGTCGGGTCTTCTGTCAATGGCTGGTAAGAGCGTGTGTCTCCCAGTTGGCGTAGACACTCCTCTCTGTAGGTGGCTGTATCCAGTAAGACCGTGGCACCACCCTTGTCGGCTGGTTTGATAGTGATAGAACGGTCACTAGCCAGGTCTTTGAGGGCTTGCTGTTCAAGTTTAGAAATGCTCAAATTGAGATGTCGAATTTTTTCCGAAAAGTGAGATTACATTTCTTCTTTTCTTCGAAGGCTGAACAAACTGACACTGTTCCTGAGAACACAGGACTCAAAAAACCATCTACCTTTAGCCCTCTAACAGCAATGGTTCCAGCGAAGGTAGTCACTTTCGAGGAAGCCGTACAGCATGATGTACAAGAACTTTTCAAACAGTCACATAATCCTTTTGTGAACATTTCTAAACTTGAACAGCAAGCCCTCAAAGACCTGGCTAGTGACCGTTCTATCACTATCAAACCAGCCGACAAGGGTGGTGCCACGGTCTTACTGGATACAGCCACCTACAGAGAGGAGTGTCTACGCCAACTGGGAGACACACGCTCTTACCAGCCATTGACAGAAGACCCGACGCCAGGATTAAAGACAACTATTGGGCACATTGTAGAAGAGGCACTGGCAGAAGGCTGGATAACTACTAAAGAAGCAGCCTACCTGACTACTCAACATCCGGTCAAACCATACTTTTATGTCTTGCCAAAGATTCACAAGGCAAGGAGACCACCACCAGGAAGGCCCATCATTTCAGGGATCGGGTCGATACTAGAACCCCTGTCTACCTTTGTGGATGTCTTCCTGAGGCCAATGGTGAAGTTGATGCCAACCTACCTTCAAGACACAAAGGACCTACTTAGATTGCTACCAGACCTTGATTTCAACAATTTGACAGATCACCTGGTATCCTTTGACGTTGAGTCACTTTATACCTCTATCCCTCAGAACGAAACACTAGAGGCGATTGAAACTCTGTTGGGCGAACAAACCTGGGATTCAATAACACCCATTTCACTGATCATGAATTTGGCTACAATAGCCATGAAGGAGAACTTTTTTGAATTTGAGGGTCAGTGCTATCTACAGACGTCCGGGACAAGCATGGGCAGCGTTTTTGCTCCGTCCCTGGCGAACCTCTATATGCACAAGTTCGAACAAGACTGTGTTCTGAATAATGAGAACCCGTTTCTAACATCAATATGTTCGTGGAAGAGATATATTGATGATATCTTGGTGATTTGGCGTGGAGATGAATCTTCTCTCCACGCGTTCCACAGTTGGTTGAATGACCAGAACAGATATCTACGCTTCACATTGGAAAGCAGCCAACATTCGCTGGCATTTCTAGACCTGTTGATCACTGTAACACCACAGGGTCTCAAATCTGAATTATACAGAAAGCCTATGGCTCGTAATTCCTTACTACAGTACACCAGTTGTCATCCTAAATCGCTACGCGATAATTTACCGTATGGACAGTTTCTGCGTGTGCAGCGGAATTGTACCACCAAAGAAGATTCCATTAAACATTCTGATGACCTGGCGCTGAAACTTGCTGCACGGAGGTACCCTAAGAGACTGATCAGACGCTCGATGAAGAGAGCTGCTAACAATAACAGAGAAGCCCTACTTGAACCACCGGTCCCCAAGGTAAAGAACGAGAGGCTGACATTCGTGAACACGTTCAGCACAAGATCTAACGCGATTCAACGAATAGTACAAAAGCATTGGAGGATCTTGAACACCGGTAAAGATTCGTTGCCACAACCACTATTTGCTTTCAAAAGAGCAACCAGTCTAAGAGATAAGCTGGTACACACCAGACCCCCACCTAAAGAAATCCACCAAGTTGGGACAATATGGAATCTGCCACCTGTGACAGGACATCATCCGTGTGGCAACTGTGCCGCGTGTCCACAGACCAGACACACCACCACGATCGACATAGGAACGAACCGTCCGTGGGAACAAAAGCGGTTTACAAATTGCAATAGTAGCAATCTCATCTATCTCATCACTTGTCCGTGCTCATTGAGATATGTCGGAATGACTACTCGGAAGATTAGAACGAGGATCTCTGAACATAAGAGCACAATAAGGTGCAAAAAGCAAGCAACAAGATTGACGAATCATTACATTCAAGTGGGGCACAAGCCTACGGACTTCGAATGGACTGTGTTGGAACAACCTAACATTCCCATGCACATTACAGATATATCCAGACATTTGTTCAAAATTGAGCAAAAATGGGTGTACAAGCTCAACTGTGACAAAGGCGGGCTTAACGAAGACATCCCATGGATGACACTGTAGTAGTGTTATCTTATGATTTCATGAACATTGATATGACTTTGGAGACACATGACTTATTAGACTGACTGGCCTCCTGCTAGGATCCTGAGGTACAATAGGAAGGTTGTCCTTAGTTGTGATTTAATAGACAACTTAATCACCTGTCCACCTACTGCATGTATGGGGACATTGCCATGAAGATGTCTGTCTCCCAATTGTGCTCATAGTGACACTTGAAAGTAATATAATCTACTAACTAGGGAAACGCAAATGATACTCTTTCATAGCATTTACATTTACCACCAGCACTCCTTAGAGCGTGTATGAGCTCATAAGTGTTGACAAAGCATTGTAAATACACTAATCCATGCATTCTCCGCGTTCTGAACTACGACTCCCATGTTCTGTAGTTGTTTAAACGCCATGCGATTGGTGGGCGCTTAATAAACTACACTCCCCAGAGGCGAGTGTAGTTCCCATTGCCGCGCGCCAGAGGACGCATGCTAGACGCTCATGGACCACATTTCCCAGCAACACTGGTAGTTTCAGGAGCCGTCCACGTGACCGACCGCGCACGCCCAGAAACAATAAGGATATGCTCGTCTTCCCCCGCGGCACCTCCCCAAACAGCCCGGCTGACTGTTTGAAGTACCGACGGAGAGGTAAGGGCGCAGGAGGGGCAGTGATTAACTCTTTAATGACACGAAGTATAGAATAGACGCTCTATGTGTAAATCGAGCGAATGCGCTTTAGGATGCAGCGCATGGGCACATATTGAGATAAGCAGTGTTTGTTTGTTCATCTGTGACTGAATACTATCGATCGCTTTAAGATTCAGCGCATGGGCGCGCTCTGTGACAGACAGTGCATATATATTTGGCCGCATACTATCGATCATAGCCAAAACAAGAAATGCATGGATGCGCTACATTTAACTCTTAGGCTGGATAAAAGGCATGGTGCAGATATCATGTTATGATAGCAGAAAATACTGATTGGCTATTATAAAGATCACCTTTATTCTGCATGCCTGACGCCATTGTAATTAATTTAATTTGCCTAAAGTCTGGAGCATGATAAGACATTTGACCCCTGCTGGTTTGCTGTTGAGCATCCCACAGGCTGTGACTCTGCTTTGACCTGACACAGGTTTTTTAATACTGACTGTTGTATATATTTTCTGCACTTTAGAGCGGTGCTTCATTTTCCTGAGCTGTTTGCCAGGTGAGGTGAGGCAATTCCCCTTACAAATTAAGGTGAGGCATTGATTATGCATACAATGTTGTACATACTAGGGCCATTTGACCCAGATGCAGTACTGGTATGATTCTAGCGATATTGCTTGTATAGCCCTTACTAATGAAGGTGTTATTATTGTTTATATTTCATTACATGTTGACATGCTGGCTCTATCACAACTGGACTTTCACAGGAGGAAAATGGAAGTGTACAGGTGACACTTTTTTTCTGTTCACGAATGTCCTGTTTTTTCACATATTATCACATAAGCAGTAGTAATTAAGTTTATGGGTCCTGAGGAAGCGGTTGGTATAATAAATGACCATTACCCGCAGAAACATGTCGACCAGATAGCCCAGTTAGAAGGTATTTGTTTGAACCACCTGACTTTTTTGCACTATTGTTGTTTTTAATATTGGAGGTGCATGACCCTAGAATAAAGTGATTATTGTATGCACTATCCAATCTTACACACATTTTTTCCTTTCACTTATTTTTTGCACTGCTCTCAGTTACTCACAAATAAACAAAACTTACCAGACATCCATCCATCACTACGTATCTCCAATATATATCTATGGGGATAGAGTGGTGGTCCAACTACTGTGGAGTAGACCAAATGATGTACTGGGAGCCCAAGAACGAGTAACTGATGGACATTTTTCACAGTGGTTGACTGTCCAGTCTGTCTTCTATTTAAATAGTAGCAGCAGACACATAGCCAGCAACGCATAGCATGCCTTGAGTTTATCATTAGACCCACAGTTATCTGTTGTTCTTCAAAACTAATGAGGGTCAAGGCCTTGGATTTGAAGACCTCCAGCCTTGTTACTGATGTGGCGGATGCACAGTCGGAGATCGGTAACCTAAGATCGTCGCACGACTTGATGGCCCGACGGCTGGACGAGCATGAAAATAGGGCCCGGCGAAACAACATATGCCTGGTGGGGGTGCCGGAAAATCCCGAGGGCATTACTGTCGACCTTCTTGTGGAGGACTTGATCCTCAAGCATCTTGCCCCCGCTGGACTCAGCAAATTCTTTGCTGTTGAACGTGCTTATCGCTTCCCGGGTGGGAAGATTAAACAGGGGGCCGCCCCGAGGCCTATTATTGCAAGACTTTTCCACTTTCAGGATCGAGATGCTATCCTTCAGGCCTCCCGTGGTCGTGGCCCCTTGAAGATCGACAACAGTACTATCAACATCTACCCGGATTTCACTCCGCAGGTCCAGAGACAAAGAATGGGGTTCCAGGGAGTGAAGAGGCGACTGCGGGACTTGGGCCTCAAGTATGCGATGCGGTTTCCAGCTCGACTGCGCATCGAATATGAGGAACGAACCCTTTTCTTTGACCGACCAGACTGCGCCAGTGACTGGCTTGATACATTGCCAAAAAGAGACGATCTAAGCGGACGCCCCGGTGGAGCTGAGGGGGGCGCATCGGATCAGGAGTGACATTGTGGTTCTCGACGTCCGGTTTCTCATTACTTGCTTATCAGCTGAGTTATGCCTATTGTTTTCTTATTTATATGGTTGAGCCCGAGGGTGGTTCGGGTGTAAGGGGACTCTTCCTCCTCCTGGGTTCTTTGTGTAGTGTAGTTATGAGAGGGCGACAGGCACACTGCAAGTTGGGGTGGCTCTTGAGTCGTACGCAGGGGTGCAGGGTGGGGGGGTGTTGTAACGGGGGGTTGTTGGGGGGTGGGGGGATTGTTATTGTTTTTGTATTTGTTTCTTTCACATGGCACTGTACTCTTTGCGCTTATCCTGCTGTGGCGGGGTTTCCGGGGGGGGAGGGCAGCGGTCCTTTTTTGTGATGGGGGGGGTGTGAGTTGCGATTGTTGTCCTGGAACATTAATGGCTTGGGAGACAGGATAAAACGTGGAATAGTGTCTCAGTTCCTCCGACGCCATTCCCCTGGTATTGTTTTATTGCAGGAGACCCATTTGATAGGGAATGCTTGCCAGGCTATGAATAGACGTGGGTACCGACTGGTCGCTCACGCCGGGTTCACCTCCGGTTCTAGAGGGGTGGGCATTCTGATTCGGTCCTCTCTGCCCCTTGAAATTGACGAGATAACACGGGACGACAGGGGCCGAGATGGGAGGGTAAGATGCTTTCAGTAGTTAGTATATATGTCCCCCCGGGTCTACAAGCTACTACCTACGCTGACCTTGGGCGGCTTTTGCTAGGGCTCCCTGATGGTCTCCTTATCCTTGGGGGGGGATTTTAATTCCGTGGTCTCTGGCAACTTAGATCGATACCCGCCCAGAGATTTACCGAACTCCCAGATGTGGCTTGCTGAGCTCCTTGAAACCTTCGGGCTTGTTGATAGTTGGAGAATGCTACATCCCGCACAACTACAATACACGTTCCATTCTGGGGCCCATGGTAGTCTCTCTAGAATTGATTATTTCTTATTGCCGTTTGCCCAGTCTTCCTCTGTGCGAGAGGCCCGTCACCTCCCTTGGGGCATTTCGGATCATTCCCCATTGTGGCTAAGTGTTGAGGCTGGGGTCGGTTGTGTGGGGAGAGTTGCTCCTATAAATCCATGGCATTTGCGAAACCCCAAGACGCGCTCAGAACTGATCAAGGCCATTGATTGTTACTTTACTGAAAATGTGGGGTTGGTTTCTTCCTCTGTTTCATTGTGGGAGGCTTTCAAGACTGTTGTTCGTGGTTATTCACTGTCATTGATTGCTGCGGCTAAGAAGGCCAAATATGTAGAACTGGCGCGTCTCGAAGATGAGATATCAGTACTTGAGAGTGACCTAGGTGGAAATGATACCCCTGCAACTTACACTCCCTTGCTTTAAAGCAGGCCGATTACAGAGCCCTGGTGACTGATGCTGCTAAAGTTATGAATAGAGAGCAACAGGGTTGAATATATGATGTGGGTGATAAGGCGGGTAAGCTCATTGCGTGGTTGGATAGGAAGGAGAGAGCGAATCGGGTTGTGCCGGTGATCGAACGGTTGAGTGGTGAACGTGTGTCTGACCCGACTGGGATTGTTGATTGTTTTGTGGACCATTTCCAGACTGTCTATGCTTCGGTGAGCGATAGGGATGAGTGTGATTCCCATTTGTTGCTGTGCGATATCTCGTTGCCCTGCCTTTCTGAGGAGGATAGGACCCTTATGGATGCGCCCCTTACAGTGGATGAGGTCGCTGGAGCCATTCGCTCCCTTCGATCTGGTAAGGCTATGGGGCCCAATGGCTTGCCCATTGAGCTTTACAAACTGCGACCCGACAAAATGGCGCCCTATCTGAGAGATATGTTTCTCGAAGCACTCGAAACTGGTCTCCTTTCTGTTGATCAGCACCTGGCCACCATTGTTGTGATTCACAAGGAGGGTAAGCCACGCGACCGTTGTGCTTCATACAGACCCATTTCATTACTTAATACTGAACCCAAGATACTTGCTAAATTGCTAGCTAATCGGCTGATTAAGGTTGTAGGCGACTTGATCCATCCGGATCAGTCCGGCTTCATCCCACACCGGAATACCGCCCTTAATCTCAGGAGACTCCACGGAGTTCTCGCGAGAGCTGGAATGCTGACGGAGCCGGCCATTTTGGCTTCCCTCGATGCTACCATGGCTTTTGATACGATAGAATGGCCGTATCTTTGGGCAGCTCTCGCTAAGTTTGGGTTTGGCTCTAAATTCATCGCCTGGGTTCAGCTCCTTTATGAACAACCGCTGGCCCAGGTGGTTGTGAATGGCAGGGTCTCTGGCACTTTCACGCTCGGACGTGGCACCCGTCAGGGTTGTCCATTGTCTCCATTGCTGTTTGCCCTCGCTCTGGAGCCGCTGGCCGAGTGGCTTCGTTGGGAACCCTCGATCAGAGGTATTCGGTGTACTCCCGACTTTGAGGATCGCGTCTCGCTCTATGCGGATGACATCCTCCTCTACCTCACCTCCCCTCGGAACTCTCTGAATGTGCTTTTCGATGTTCTGACCTCCTTCGGGAAGAACTCTGGTCTCGTCATCAATTGGACCAAGTCATGTGTCTACGTTTTGGCTGGGGTTCTCCCCCCGCTGCCCCGTAGATTTCCGATTCAGGTGGCTGAGACTGGTTTTAAGTACCTGGGGGTTTATGTCTCGCTGGACTCTGCCATCCGTTACGAACGTAACCTCCGAGCCCCCCTCCAGCGGCTCAAACTTGACGTCCTGCGGTGGCGTCGTCTGCCCCTTTCCCCATTGGGACGTGTGGCTCTCTTTAAGATGACGTCGCTCCCCAGATTCTTATACGCACTTCAGAACTTCTTTGATCCTATACCTCCGGGGTATTTCCGTGAAGTTGAGGGCCTTCAGAGGCAACTAATTTGGGATGGGCGTGCTCGAATCTCTTTGACCAAGCTTAGCCTGCCATGGTATGATGGTGTCATTGCCCTCCCAGATATTAAACGCTACTATTGGGCCTCGCAGCTTAGTGCTGTCAGTCACGTGACATACGCCCCTGGTCATACTCCTGCTTTTGCAATGGATAAACATCTCCTTCCGGGTGGGAATTTTAATAGGGCACTGTATTCCAGGAAGCCGCTTGGTACCCTGACTGGTCCCACGAAAATTGCTGTGCGAGTCTGGCGTGACGCGAATGCTGCCATGGGTTGGAGTGATCGGTTAACACGGGCAACCCCGCTGTATGATTCTGACCGTTTGGGTAATTTGTGGAGAACGAAAGGATTTGATAAATGGGACACGATTGGTATAAGCAAGGTGGAGGATCTCTGGTCCAAGGGTAGTAATGTTAAGACTTTTGAGGCGCTCAAAATTGAATATGAGCTAGATGACTAGGAATATTTCAGGTACATTCAGGTGCGACACGCCTTGACCTCTGTCTTTCCTACGGGGACGGAGATCCCTGAATCCTCGCCTCTAGAAGACCGCATCCTCGATGGCCACGTGCCAGATAGCACCATATCTTTGCTTTATAAAAAGCTTATCAATAACAGAGTTGACTTGCTTGAGCGCCTCAGAGCCTCGTGGACCGCAGACGGCTTGGAGCTGGATGATGAGGATTGGCAGCTGGCAGTCTCCTCCCCAAAGGAGGTGGCCATCCCAGCCCGCCACCGTTTCGTCCAGCTGAAGATCCTCCATCGTATATATGTCACTGGTCCGCGCCTGGTGCGAATGGGTTACTCTCTTGATGGGTTATGTAAGCGTGGCTGTGGTATGAGTGGAACCTTTTTGCATATTATTTGGGAGTGTCCGGATGTGGCTGCTTTCTGGGCTAGAGTGCATGCTATAATGGAACGAGTCACCGGGGTCTCTCTCTTGCCTGAGGCCAGGCGATGTCTTCTCAATGTCTGGGATCCTACGGACTACAACACGGCCCAGACTTTTTGGGCGACTCTTGGTAACATGGTGGCCAAGAGGGACATTGCACAGCTTTGGGGCTCCCACAGATCACCTACTATAGCGGCTTGGAAGGAGAACATGGACTGGTGTATGTTCAGAGAAAAGACGGTGTATGTGGCACGGGGCAAACCCAAGAAATGAGGTAGAATTTGGTCCCAGTGGAACACTTACAGAGGGAATGTTTGCACTCCCCCACTAGAATGCACCTTTGACGTCCAGTTGTCTCCTTAGTTGGCGTACCCGGCTCCTATTTGCTATTAGTGTATACTGAGCTATCTCCTCATCGCCCTTCCTCCCGAGACATATGTTCTATCATACTATGCTGTTCGGATCCTTCCACCCTGTCCCTTTGACTCCCTGTACGTGTTTATTCGCCATGTGAATGTGTTTCATGTTGTTAGTTTAATTTCAACGAAATTTCAAAATCAAAACCTACAATATTTGATTCTTGATTTTACGCCATGTGCGCGGTTATAATACTACGCCGCCTACCCCTGAGTAGGCAGCCGGGGAGCCTCGCTTGCGTGCAATGTGTAATGTTCGATGTCATAGCGGCCGGCCCATTAGGTTGTAGGCTGACAGCTGTGTATTATGCATAAATATAAATAAAGGTTTTATAAAAAGAAAATAAAAAAAAATTACATTTGTCCCAATTTTTTTCACTTTTTAAAATGTCTAAGAGAATTGAAATATGTTATAGTGGATCTGTGGTTGTTGACTCACTGGTTTCCTAACATGGCTGGATACCTCTTGGTCCATCTTAAACTGTGGACTGCCTACGTTATTCTGAGCAGGGTAGTCCTACATGTCCAATTGGTCACTTAGATCAGCGTTCCCAAACCCTTCCTTACCCTTCAGCTGTCACTGGGAACAGCAGGCTGAGACTGATACATTTCAAGTTCCTCCATAGACTGTACCATACCCCAGCCGGACTCCACAGATTTCACCTCCGAGACAATGATAGATGCACTAGATGTGGTGAGGAAGGCGCAGGCTTTCTCCACCTCGCATGGACTTGCCCACAAGTTGCACTATTGTGGACACAAACATTTGAGGGTCTATCCACTATGTTGGGGTCAAGCTTACCCCTTGCCCACTAATGGGCCTACTGGGCCTCTCCCAAGACATTAATACTCCGCACAAGAAATTCCTGGCTGTGAGCCTGCTTTTGGCGAAGAGACAGATTGCATGCTGCTGGGAGAAGAGGGGGGCTCCTAAATTTAAATGCTGGATTCAAACCATGACTACATGGCAGGAAAACCTAAACTATTATGCTGAATTGCTACCTATGAAGTCCCGCCCGAAGGGCATCTAGAGCCCACTGACCAGTTATCTACTAGCACAAGATGACACTGCCGATAAGAGACAAGGAGACACAGTGGTGGGAGTAGAGAATGGTGATGAAGCTAACAAAGACCTCCTCTAAGCATTCAGGTTGAGTTGGTCGGACTGGGCACAGAAGTGAGAGATGGTTGGATAAGATGCAAATGCTACTGGGAATGTGATGCTAGGGCCCCACAGGTAACAAACTGGGAAGGCTTTACAGGAAGAGAGCAGAAAATAGATTATCACGTTATAGGACTGTATATCATCCAGTGACAGCTAATATGATGAACTATCATTGTTTGTATTGTCTGTTGTCGATCTAGCAGGTGTATCATATTGATTGTGTTATCAGAGAACAGGTGGCCATCGAAGGCAATTAAGAGGGGGGGGGGAGTTACTACCGAAACGTTGTTGCTACGGGAAGGTGTACAATATTGATATGTAATGCAACTTTTTGATCCGCCAGAATGTCTACTGCACTGATGTACCGTACAATGTTTCAATAAATGTTTTTGAAACTCAAAAAAAAAACCTATCTTAACCTTAATGTTGGTCTCATGTAGGTCTCTTCTTTGCAATCATTCCATGGGTGTTAGACTGCTATGGCCTCATGCTAAGTACACCATCACTTAACACCGTAAACCTTTTCTTGATAAGGCTGTATTCAAGAGGTGTGGTGACAAACTACGGTGGCTTACATTTTATGATACTACTGGGATTGTGCTCCCAGGTAACTGCTTGGCCAGATCTTATGGATCCCTCAGGGATGTAAAATGCTTAAAATTTCAGTATGAAGCCAATTCATGTTTGAGACCGAGGTTTAAGAAGCTGACTGACTTGCAGATACACAGCTTGTTATTAAAGAACATCATTGCATGTTAAACACACCTGCAGCATAAGAGATTAAATTATCACTCCAGGGTCTGCCATGTCGATAACCACTGGGAGATCCAGAGGCACAAGCAAGATGTCTCCACAGACATCTGTCAAAATTAGGTCATCCTCTACTGGAAGAGTAGCCATCTGTGTGCTGTATTTAGGGTGAAAGCCTGATAAGATGTTAACAAATTGTTGAAATCCATATGTGCTCGTGACAACTCTGTTTTGTTTCTTAAGTAGGTGGAAGTCAACCATACTTCAGTTGTCAAGGAAACTTATTGCTTGCTGATTACGAAGATCGATTACTAGTCTCTACTGACCAACTACAATATGACTTAAGTGGAACCAAATTGTCTGAGTGAGATATAGGTGTTCCAGAGTTAGGTTTGTTGATATAATCAGATGAGGTCAGTCTCTGAAGAAATTCTAATGCTTGTGATTCACAGTGATTAATGGTTGAAGCTCTCAACTGAATAAGTGACAGGAGCAGCAGATGTTTAAGACTGAAGAGAAACTCAGGAAGAGAAATTAAAGTATTTAGTGTTTGCTTATGATGTAGGATATAAAATCCAGTTGAGTAGTTCGGTGAAACTCTTATAGACCTATCAATAAAATTGATTCATTGTAGGTGGTCAAACAATGTTTTTCAATAATACACCCTGTGGACAGAGACCTTTGTTCGCTTCCAATCAAAACAGCATAAATTCTGATTTTTATGGCGTGAGGGGGCGTTGCTTTTCTTTTTTACTAGGTATGTTACTGCACCTGAAGATATTTACTGTTTTAGGTTGTAGCATGGTAATCTTATCCCTTTTAAAGAGTGTTTAGGATGCAACCTCTATTTTAATAATTAATTGGCTGCTCCTGATATGAATAGCACTCCACTTTTCTCTCTGTTGACTACCAATATCTGAAGGCATGCACAATGCAGTTTTACTCGCGGTCGTGAGTCCAGCTTTTTAAAAACAAGTAGTAGTTAGGTTGTTCTGAGATTACTGCTGTGTAAACAATTGGGCATGCTGGTTGAAAGTGGGTGACACATGCATCAGTGTTGCTGAAGAACATGCCAATATGCAAGAGAGTGAAACTTTTGCTCGGACCTGGTGTTTAGTAGGCGGTAATAGTACCTGTATGCGCTTTTACATACCCATCTACACGATTGCACACTCAAGCATGCTTTCTGGGAGTTGAAGTTGTGTGTTTTTCATTGATTGTGTTTGATAGTTTTACAATGGAAGAACCAAATGTGGTGCAGGAATAGCATAGGAAGTGGCTTTGTAAGCTTCCACTACACAACAACCCTTGATTTGATTCTATATAATGGTCGAATGTCCAAGGACGTCTTTGCTCTGCAACTGATGTAGATAGGAACCTTAAAACAAAGCTAATAAATGATTAAAGAGCCAGGTCTTGCAATATTTCTTAAAGCAAACACAAGGAGAGAATGGACGTAGTGCGGAGTGCTGAAACGTTTCAGACACTCACCCCCAGTCACAGATCTGTGTTAAATCCATCATCGTTCTTTAGCTCACTTTGCCACCCAGTTCAGACCGAGCCGTATGCAAATGAGACTTGTTCCTGTTCCTCATGGCAACAGTCTAGCCCAAACTGCCAAGCCAGGTCTTCCCTGGACCAGAAACAAGCATCCTGGGACCGGTTTCGGGGTCTCACCCCTCATCAGCAAGGCTAGCTCAAATCCTGTGGCAAAGTGAGCAAGGGACCCATGTCTAGGTATGCTCTGCCTCCCTAAGATGCTGGTTTGGTCCTTGGTTCTTCACTTTCCAAGTTGGCTAGGGTAGTGCCCCCATTTCCTGAGTCCACCAGCTTGGGGCCAAAATGAATGGTCTGAGCTAAGGAGAAGGGCTGCAGTTTTCCTGGAGTTAAGCTATAAACAATTTGACTTCACCCATTTCCCTATTTTAGACATACGAAAGTTGAATCTTGAGGCGGTGTCTTTGGGATTGTTAGGTATAGATACCAATATTTGGGTATCAGTGTAAGACACCACGAGAAACCAAATGATTTGATCAGCCTAGCCAGTGGGGTGACATAAAGACTGAAAAGAGTAGGGCTCAGCGAGGAGCCTTGAGGCACCCCGAATGGCAGTCAGAACTGATCAGAAATGAACTGTCCTCATGCAACATGCTACACTCTCTAGAAAAGATTTTATCAGGGTGATGGCAAGGCCGCTTATCCCTAATTTGGTGAGCCTGTCAATCAGAATGGTATGATTGACCATACCCAAGTCAGCGGAGAGATCCAATAGTATGAGTTTGGCTTTGCTCCCTCAATCTAGGATTGAGCTCAGCTCCCCTGAAACTGCTACCAATGCTGTCTCCATAACATGTGCATTTCTAAAACCATATTGAGTGTGTCCAGCAGTTCGTGAGGGGAAATGAATTACATGAGTCTCATATTCAAAGCTTTCTCCAGTAGCTTAGCTAGAAAAGGTAACTCGAGTTAGGCCTATAACTACTAGGCTCTTGTGGATCAAGACCGTTGTTTATTAGCGGTTGAATAGAAGCCTTATTCCAATTAAGAGGGAAGTAACCAGTGTTGATTATTTTGTTAAAAATGGTAGTCAGTTGAGTGCTTAGGATTTCTGGAATAAGAAAGATTTTTGGAGGACAAGCCTCCTTTGGCGAACCCGATGTAGTGGCTATGATTAGTTTAGAGACCTGCTTTGTATTAAGCATGGAGAATTTCTCAAACAGGGGTGGGTTGCGTTCCCTTTACTGTTCAAACTGTGCTAAATGATTATTGTTTACAAACGAGTCATGTACTACTTTTACTTTTGATTGAAAAAAGTTTGCTAAGATATTACAAAACTCTTGGCTGCAGTTATTACTGTTGGGCATAGGCATTATCGCTAAGCATTTTACAGTATTTAAAAGCTCTTTACAATATAATAATACAATACAGATGCATTTGTAAAGCGCGCTACATACCCGTGAGGGTCTCAAGGCGCTGGGGGCGGGGGTGGGGGCTGCTACTGATGGAAGAGCCAGGTCTTGAGGAGTCTTCTGAAGGCTGACAGGTCCTGGGTTTGTCGTAGGTTGGTGGGGATCCAGCTCTTGGCGGCGAGGAAGGAGAAGGATCTGCTGCCGGCGGTGGTTTTTCGTGTGCGAGGTACTGTGATGAGGGCGAGGTTGGCGGAGCGGAGGCTGCGGGTGGTGGTGTGGAAGTTGAGTCGGTGGTTGAGATAGACTGGTCCGGCGTTGTGGAGGGCCTCGTGTGCGTGGATGAGGAGTTTGAAGGTGATCCTCTTGTTGACGGGGAGCCAGTGCAGGTCTCTCAGATGTGTTGTGATGTGGTTGCGTCGCAGGATGTCGAGGATCAGTAATGCCGAGGCGTTCTGGATGCGTTGCAGCCGCTTCAGGAGCTTGGTTGTTGTTCCTGCATAGAGGGCGTTCCCGTAGTCCAGTCTGCTGGTGATGAGGGCATGAGTGACGGTCTTTCTGGTGACGGGGGGGATCCATTTGAAGATTCTGCGGAGCATACGGAGGGTGTTGCAGTAGGATGCGGAAACTGCGTTGACTTGCTTGGTCATGGAGAGGGTGGAATCTAGGATGATCCCCAGGTTGCGTGCGTTGTTGGTGGTTTTTGGGGCTGCTCCTAGTGAAGTAGGCCACCAGGAGTCGTCCCAGGTGGAGGGGGTGGAGCCGATGATGAGGACCTCCGTTTTGTCTGAGTTCAGCTTCAGTCTGCTGTGCTTCATCCATTCGGGGACAGCCTTCATTCCTCTGTGAAGGTTGGCTTTGGCGGTGTGGGGGTCTCCGGAGAGGGATATTATCAGCTGGGTGTCGTCGGCGTAGGAGATGATGTTGAGGCTGTGTTGTCGTGCGACGTGGGCGAGTGGTGCCATGTAGATGTTGAGCAGCGTCAGGCTGAGGGAGGATCCCTGTGGGACGTCGCAGATGATCTTGGTGGTCTTGGAGCGAAAGGGAGGGAGGCGGATGCTCTGGGTTCTGCCGGTGAGGAAGGATGCGGTCCAAACCAGGGCCTTCTCTTGGATTCCGGCGTCATGGAGGCGTGCTGCTAGATTGCGGTGGAGACCGTGTCGAAGGCTGCTGATAGGTCTAGAAGGATGAGGGCTGCTGTTTCTCCTTTGTCCATCAGGATCCTGATGTCGTCGGTGGCGGCGATGAGGGCGGTCTCAGTGCTGTGGTTGCTGCGGAAGCCTGACTGAGATGGGTCCAGGATGTTGTTGTCTTCGAGGTAGCGGGTGAGCTGTCTGTTGACGATCTTCTCCGTGACTTTCGCCGGGAAGGGGAGCAGGGAGATGGGCCGGAAGTTCTTGAGGTCCTTGGGGGTCCGCCTTGGGTTTCTTTAGTAGGGCGTTGATCTCGGCATGCTTCCAGCTCTCTGGGAAGGTTGCTGTCTCGAAGGAGGAGTTGATTATTTTCCGGAGCTGGGGTGCGATGGTTGTGCTGGCTTTGTTGAAGACGTGGTGGGGGCATGGGTCAGATGGGGATGCGGATTGTATGGAGTTCATGGTCTTGATGGTGTCTTCGTCGCTGACGTTGGCCCAGGCGGTCAGGCAGCTGGTGCGGGTTGCGGTCGCAGGGCTGTTTGTCTCGGCGGTGGGTGTGGGGGTGTCGGAGTTGAAGCTGTCGTGGATGCCGATGATCTTGTGGTGAAAGAAGGTGTCCAGTGAGTCGCACAGGTCCATGGGATGTCGTTGGTGTTGGATCTGGGGTTGGAGAGATCTGTCACGATGCTGAAGAGCTCTTTGGAGTTGTGTGCGTTGTTGTCTAGGCGGTCCTTGAAGGCGGTCCTCTTGGCGGCCCTGATGAGTTGGTGGTGTTTGCGGGTGGCGTTCTTGTGGGCTGTGTAGCTGTCTGGTGCACGGTTGCGGAGCAATTTCTTCTCCAGCTTCCGACAGGTGTGTTTGGAGGTCCTGAGGTCTTCGGTGAACCACACGGCTTTCTTGTTGGTGTGATTGGTTGCGGAGGTCTTGAGTGGGGCGAGGGAGTCGGCGCAGTTGTTGATCCACTGAGTGCATGTGCTCGGCGGTGGTGAGGGTGTCCTCGGTGTTGGTCGAGACTCTGAGGATGTCTTTGTGGATGATGGCGATTCCTCCTCCCACTCCGTTGGCGCGGTCTCTGCGGGAGATCTTGTAGCCTTCTGGGATGGCTCTGGCGACGTCTGGTGCCGAGGTGGTGTTCAGCCAGGTCTCTGTCAGGAAGGCGACGTCCGGGTTGGTCGAGTCTAGGAGGTCCCAGAGTTCGATGGCGTGCTTGCGGGCGAATCGGGTGTTGAGGAGGAAACAACTGAGGTGGTTGGGTTCTCTGGTTGATGGATTTGCGGGCCGGATGCTGGTGAAGCTGCAGTTCCGGCAGTTGAAGGGCCCTTGGGTGTGCTTCGGGGTGGCCCGGTAGCAGGAGTGGTCACGTCCGATGTTGAGTGCGTGGAGGCTGCTGGAGTCATAATGCAGTCTGGTCTTGTGGCGGTTACGGGGTCCAGGGGTTCTGGCGCTGGGTCCAGGCGCGGACGGGGGCAGACGGGCTTGCCTTTGGCACGCCAGTGGCGCGCCCGCTGCGTGCATCCGCTGCGCGCATCCGCTGCGTTTCCGCACGGCGACCTCCATGAGAGGTGAAGTGGGAGGGAGGAGCAGCTGGGAGGCGGGAGCGGGCGGCCAATGGGCGAAGGGACAGAGAAGGCAAAATGGGGCGGGGCTGCAGGGGAGAAGCGGTGGGAAGCGAGGAGCTGGGGGGGCAAGGGGTGCAGTGGATGGCACCAGGAAAGATGAAGAAAATAGCAAAAAAGAAGGAAGCAATACAGGGGTTACCAGGGGCACAGGCACAACAGCGGAGGGCTCCAGGCAGCGAGTCACGAGCGCACAGGGGGAGCAGTGCGGCGTGTGGGGTGACCAGCACGGTTTTGCCGAATTATTAGATCGTAGTATCTTGCTAGAAAAGTATTTAGTCTTTTCTTCTAATAGCATCTTTTATAGTCTGTGATTGATTTCTTATAAATCTGCCTAACAGATCATAGTGCGATCTCCAGATTCGCTCCTTCCTTCTGCACAGCTGTTTCTGGGCTCTCAAGCTCTCCAAAAACCAAGGTTCTGAGGGGTTTTTCCTATGATTAATGAAAACTTTTTCTGGTGCTATAGTGTCAACCGCCATGCCTAACCAGGCTGATTAGTTCTGTATAGTTGAGTCAAGATTTATTTATTTATTTATTTATTTATTTTTGAGATTTTTATTGCGCAAACAAATACCCTGGGGTGTCTCGGCGCATGTGTGAGCTAACAGGACCATGATAGTAGAATTCACTGGTCAAAGAACCATGTCTTTACGAGCCTCCGGAAGCTCATCAGGTTGGGGGCATTTTTGATATTTAATGGAAGAAGGTTCCAGAGTTTTGGTGTGGCCACTAAAAAGCGACGGTCTCCCCAAGTTGCCGTTCTGGTGCGAGGTACAGGAAGAAGGCAAGTGTTGGCAGATCTCAACAGTCTTTTGGGGGTGTACAGCTGGAGTGCCTCAGTCAGGAATTTGGGTCCTGTTCCATGCACTGCCTTATAGGCAATGCAGAGGGCCTTGAACTTAATACGGCTCTCTACTCTGAGCCAGTGAAGCTGGCGGATGGCAAGAGTGGTAGGCTGGCGGCGAGGGATGTTTAAAAGAGTTCTAGCAGCCGCATTCTGTACCGACTGTAACTTTGACAGCACAGATTTCTGGGTATTAAGGAAGAGGGCGTTTCCATAATCCATTTTGGAAAATACCAGAGTGGTAACTAAAGTCTTCCCGGCAGAGGAGGGGAGATAAGGCAGCAGTTTCTTTATTTTCTTTAGCATGAAGAAGGCAGAGGAGACAACCTTGTTAACATGAAGGTTGAAGGTTAGTTTGCTATCGAAGATGACTCCCAAGTTCCTCGCTTTTACCACTGGGACAGGTGGAGAGCCCAGTTGTTTGGGCCACCAGATGGAAGACCATTCTGGGGCGAGGTTGCCAAAGGTCATAACCTCGGTTTTATCCGAGTTGAGCCTTAGGCAGTTGGAGGACATCCACGTACTGACAGCAAGCATTGCTTCCTGAAAATTGGCTGCCACTGCTGTGCCGTTCTTGTGGATCGCCAACACCAGTTGGGTATCATCAGCGTAGGAAGTTAATCGCACCCCATAGGCCTTTATTACCCTCGCTAAGTCCGCTACGTAGATGTTGAATAACGTGGGACTTAGCGAGGAGCCCTGTGGTACGCCACATGGTAGTGCAGAGACGGGAGAGTAGAAATTACCCAACTTGACTGTCTGAGTGCGGTCGGCCAGAAAAGATGAAATAAGGTCTCTAGCCGAACCGTCAATCCCCAGAGCTGTGACACGGTCGACCAAAATAGCATGGTCGACCGTGTCAAATGCAGCGGACAGATCCAGAAGAATTAAAATGGCCGTTCCTCCCTGATCCATGATGGTTCTGATTTCATCAGAGGCTTTTATTAAAGCAGTCTCCGTCCCGTGTCCCTTCCTAAAGCCAAACTGCGTTTCGTCTAAGAGTTGGTACGTGTCGACGAACTCTGAGAGCTGTATATTCATCAGAGCTTCGCAAATTTTGGCCGGGAAGGGAAGACAGGCAATAGGTCTATAGCTGACCGGGGCGGAGGGATCCAGGGAGGGCTTCTTCAGAAGAGGCTTAATCACTGCCTTCTTCCACGGAGCTGGATAACATCCGGTTTGAAAGGCAGTGTTACAGATTTCCATGAGTGGGTGGGAAATCACCTCACTTAAATTAGCCATCACTGAGGGAGGGCATGGGTCCAGAGGAGATCCAGACTTGGTGATGGAAATAAGTCTGCTAATTTGATCTTCAGAGGTGTTAGCAAAAGAGGAGAGATGGTCATGGTTATTATGGGGAAGTTCCTTATTGCTAGCGGTGGATCTAGCCCCTGTATCTCCACCAAAGGATACATAGATATCTGCCACTTTAGTAGTAAAAAAGGTGGACAGTGCATTACAGAACAGTTGGGAGGGTTCTACTCCAAGACCCGATGGAGGTGTAGATAAGGAGTTGACCACTGAGAACAGTTCTCTGGCTGAATTCCTGGCATTGTTTATTTGGCTCGAGAAAAAAGTCATTTTCTGAGTAGTGATGGCCTTTTTATATATGGTTAAGGCATCTTTGTAAGATTGCTTAGCAGTAGGGCAATAGGATTTCCTCCAGTGTCTTTCTAAATTCCGACAATGTTGTCGGTGAAGTCTAAGCTCTTCTGTATACCATGCCGCCGAAGGCGACCTTCTATTAGGTTGGATGGACTTTTCTGGAGCAACCTGATCAGCAGCATTCCTGATCCAATCTTGGAAATCAGAAGCTGAGGGGACAGGATTGGACCCTATAATAGGGGAGGATTTTGTCAAGATGTTTGCCATTTGAGGGATGTCATGGGACTGGACTTAATTTCAAACAAAGTGTCTGATAGGGCAGTATGTAGGGCTGATAGACTAAAATTCTGCCTGGCCCTATTCTTGGTACCTTGGGGGTTCATGCTCCTGAGCGAAGACCGTGGTTGATTAATATTAAACATTACAACTTTATGATCAGACCACAGAAGTGTTAGTGGGTCCACTACCTGAAGACATGAATTATTGGAGAAAATGCCATCCAATGTATGTCCTGCTTGGTCAGAGAGAAATTTCACCAGCCGGTGTAAACCTAGGCTGACCACTGAGTCAATCAGGAAAGCAGTTTCATTATTATCTGCTTTCTCAAAATGAAACAGCACCGAGAAATCCGCTGATTTAACACTAGATCCTAGCAGTGGGCTTTTACTTGATACAAAGGATGCTCTTGGACCAAGTGGGAGGTATATCAGTTAATCTCTAAAGGTTTAATGTTCAGTAAGTTCTATGTGAAGGAAACGAGATTCGCAGGTCGAACTACATACAACCAGAGAGCAGCAAATGGAAAGATTGTCACATGCAACTATAGCCACCCCGCCTCCTCCCTTACTTACTTTGTCTACATTAACGATTGTGTAGACCGTTAGGATTGCCTGAACCAAGTCAGGACCAGGTTTCAGTGACAAAAGTTATGTCCAACTCATGTGTTAATAAAACCTCTGCAAATTCTATTTTGTGTCTGATTAACGACCTTGCATTAATCAAGAAACATTAAGGACTTTGTGTGAATAACCACAAGGGACTAAAACAGGCCTTGGATTGTGTAAATCCTGAATTTTGGCATTGGTAAGAGTCACAATTTGAGCATTGCACCAAATTCGAACCAAGATGCAGTTCAAGTGTGTCACGGTGCATATTCCTCCCGCCAGACTTTTTCCCTGGAATAATGCAAAGTCAGTCATTTTCCTGTCACTAAAGGACCAGGGATTTCAGCCCATGGCACGATCCAGTCGCAGTGGAGCTTGTCTTAGGCATGCTAATGGCACGTTTGCTGCGGTTGCATCAGCCCGGTCATGTATAACCCCTCCCAGGCCAAAGACTAGTGCATCGACCAAGGAAATGGCGGACCGTTCTAACGGGTGGGTACCGTCCAAATAATCAAAGTGCAATTGTGCAACAGGGCAAATTAGGAAAAATAGAAAATCGTCCTTAAAACATGAAGACTGTAAATATATCAGCTTTGAAAATTCCCTCCAGCTCCCATCTCGGTCAGCAGTGCTGCGCGGTCGCGTAAGCCTGGTTATGTAGAACCCCTCCCAGTTCACGCCTAGACAGGCGACAAGGGAAATGGCAGACCTGTTCTAACAGACGGGTACTGTGCAAGCGATCAATGTGCAAATGTGCGGTTTAGAAAAAAGGTAAAGTGTCCTTAAAACATTAAAACTGTAAATATATCCGCTTTGAAAATTCTCTCCAGCTCTTTGAGGACTTGAGAGGAAATCAGCACTCCACTACAACCAGAAGCTCATCAGTAATACGCATTGGTGATATGAAAATGAAATGTTCTCAATAGCAATTTACATCAGGAGAGATATCTAGCTGTGAGTGAGTTTGTATTCGTTCGAGTTGAAAACGTTGAACATGCAAAGACTAGCAACTTACCCATCATAGGCCTTATTCGAATGTGACCAGTACAGTGTTATTAAAACACCTTAACACCTACAGATCGTACTCCATGTTATCTTATCTTTGTAGTCTGTCCTTCGTATACTCTACATACCACAGTAAATTTCCCATTCATTTCATTCACCCGAGCTGCCAGTAAAGTTTTTGGGAAGATGGTAGCAATAAGTCAGCCCAGCGTGGCTTAAGGCACAATTATTTTGAAAATGCCATTTTAGCCTGTAGGAAAGGTGTTGGACATATAGAGAGACTGAATATCATCTCAATCCCTGTTCCATGCATCCGAAATTGTAAGAAGTACTTTCCACCATGGAATTACATTTGCAATATATTACAACCAGGTGATTGTTGCACGTGAATGGGCAATATACATTTATGCCATGTAGTCCTTTTTAGATGAGGGAAGATGTAAAAAGAAACCTCCTTTAAACCCACAATACCTCTGTAAACATCATTGACTGAACGTCCTCGATTTAATACCACTTTTTCGGCTGTGCCTAATTCCAGCGCAGTTCATAAAAAAAAAAAAGGCATTTTAACAAAGCCTGTAGGTCTCACCTTTGGGATTTATTGACTTTGCCAATGGGTTTTCATAATACTATGCACTATGCCTAATGAAAAAGTAAGAAAACAAAATCACTACAGCTTCATGACTTCTTTATTTATTTTTGATATTTGTTAAGCGCAAACAAATGCCCGTGGGCGTCTCGGCGCTAACTTCGTAGGCGAGAGCTTGTGAGTGCTTACAAAATGACCTATTTTTCTTTTTATTCACTGATCTGAGATGGATCAGTAAATTCTAAAAAAACACACACAAAAAGAAAAGCAGCATAAACGTGTTTAAAAAAAAATAGTCTTTAAATAGAACAGGGAACGAGTGTGGAAAACAGAGGGTGGCTGGGGAAAGCATAGGGAGCGGGCAAGCAACATGAATAAAAATAACATCGGCGGCTGGTGGTGAAGCTACACTAATAGTGGGATGAATCACTCAGAAGGCAGGAGGAAGCAACTGACTGAGAACAACCTGGCGAGAGAGCAATATGGAGTATGGTTGGGGGAGAAAAGCAAAAGGGCGAGAGACCACATGTTGTGTGGGGTAGTGGTAGAGAAGCACAGGGGTAGAGATGAGGACACAGGCGAGAGAGAGCAAATGTACTATGGGAGTGGAGAAAAGCACACAGGGAAGACAGCTAGAAAAGACATGCACTCACCTGGCGTGCTTAAACTCATAGAAATTAAACTTCACTAAAAGTCAGGTAAAACATTGTAGCCAATCAGAGAGATGATAAAGAGGCTGTGATGCAGGGGGCACAAGACTCACAAGCTGCAACACGGAAAGCCGTTCAGTAAGAAGCAAAGCAAATGAGTGACAAAGCAAAGCGATGAATATGCTCTCGGTAAACCTATAACAGGTCTCTTGCAACCAGACAGCAGTGCACTCTGGTAATCTCAGCCTAAACACAACTGTTGCAGGACATCGTGAGCAGTGGTGCAGGTAGCATAAGTGATTATCATACAAATATGTATTTTCTATTTAGTTTTGTAAATGTATTAATTTTGTGTTCCAACATCAGCTTTTCAGTTTATAAAAATGCACGAAATTTGCTTTTTAACTCAAGGGACTGTATCATGAAGGGCTTTTTCTGGTGCAGGGCAGAACAGAGTGCCTGTTTTATGCGCCAGTAGGTTGTAAATTCAATTCATGTAATTTAATATTTCCTTGAGTTAGTGCTCTGTATTCAGCTAATATTACTTGGAAACAGTGGGTAAGGTCTGCCTCTTTCTGTTTCTGACCGGCGCTGTCAGAAAATAAAGTACTAAGAGACATATCCTGTTAAATTAATCCACTTTGCACCCAGCAGGTGCTTAAAACGGACACACAGCTCTGCGCCATAAAAGTTCAACCTAATGTGGCGCTACGTTATAATTTTATATTCATAAACCTAATTCTCTAAAACAAAAGTGAGCACAAACTTACATTTTTGTTTGAGAGTTTAGCTTTCAATAATTTTTTTTAAATGTCTTTTTATTAAACAATTCGACTGAACGACATCATTAGTTACAGGCAGGCGACTTCAGCACTTTCCCAGCAATTTCTTATACATTTCAAAATACATTAGTTATCACATCACATTTATTTAACGGGTAACCAGAGTCTCATCATCAACTTGTTGAATGGGCGGGGAATGTCGCCCACTGCTTAGTGTATTTGTTGAGATCTGTAGGCTCCTAAACAGTTAACAAACATCTTCGCGCCTCTGGTTGCATATCCACTCCTAGTACTGCCCGCAATGTGTGGTGAATATTTTTCCAATACTCCTCAATAATACGGCAGTTCCACAGGACATGCATAAATGTTCCGACTTCCCAGCACCTCCATCTACACTCTCTGCTTTCGGCCCGCCTCATGCGAACCAATCCGGGTCCTGTGACATAGACCCTATGCATTATTTTAAGCTGCACTAATCTCAGCCTGGCTTGGATCGCTACTACTCTTGGGAAAGAGACCGCTTCTTGCCAATCCTCGTCGTCCAGCTCTAAGCTGTCACTGTTCCACTTTCCCTTCAGAGTTTGCAGTGGAACATCCATGTTATTGACTAGTTTTCTATAAGTGAGGGAAATAGACTTCTCTGGGATGTGTCCGTCTAGCACTCTTATCTTCCAGGAGAGAGGCCTCCGGGAGCACCACAGTGTTAGGGATATGTGCGAGTAACGTGTGGCGGATTCGAAGATAACGATAATATTCTGTATCCATCAAGCAGTATTGTGTTTTCAGTGATGCGAATGGAAGTACTGTGCCTCCCCCCCCAGATGTCCTGGATACGTGTGATCCCTATGAGGTCCCACTTATCAAATCCCTTGGATTTCCAGAGGCTCTCTAGTCTCTCTGAATTCCACAGTGGTATGGCCAATGTGAGTTTTCCCTCCCATTTCAGGTGTTTATTAACAGCATGCCAGATCTGGACGGCGTGAGCTGTAGGACCAGTCAGTGGGATCCTACCAGGTTTGGCATACAAAGCTCTGGTGTAGTTTCCCCCCGGTAGTAGCCACTTATCCATGGCATATCCGGGATCCTTCGGGTTGACGTATATTCCATGATTAATGGCCGCTAGCTGGGACGCCCAATAGTACTTTCTGAGGTCGGGGAGATTGATACCTCCGTCATACCAGTTGAGAGTCGGCTTTGAAAACGCAATGCGGGGTCTGCCGTCCCAGAGTAGCGTCCTTTGTAGACTCTCTATCTCCTTGAATTAGGACACTGGGACTAAGTCCATCGTATTTTGGAGCGCGTACAGGAAACGCCATCATCTTGAAGAGAACCGTCCTTCCCAGCATGGAAAGAGGGAGGGATTTCCAACCGGTGACATCACTTTTAAGTCTTTGGAGAGGCGGGTCAAGATTACGGGCATAACGCAGTCTTGAATCCAGGATCACATAAATTCCTGTGATACCGGAAACCATCAGGTGTAGTCTGTATAGGGCAGTTCGGCAGTATCACCGGTGGGTCGCCCGTAAGAACATAGACTACCGATTTGGACCAATTGACAGTGAAACCAGAGTATCTTCCAAATATAGCTAGACCATCTAAAAGACAAATCAAGGATGCCCTTGGGGTAGTGAGGTAGAGAAGGATATCGTCTGCATACAGAGATATCTTGTCTTCCCAGTCCAGGGTCCACCTCATTCCCTGGATAGAGCGGTCTTGTCTAATCCAGGCTGCCATAGGCTCCAGTGCCAGCGCAAAGAGGAGCAGAGACAGAGGGCAACCCTGACGAGTGCCCCTGCTCAGCCGGAAATCCGCGGATTTCTGATTATTCACCACCACTCGGGCCATAGGATCAGATTACAGGAGAGAGATCCAACCTGCGAACTCTGGGCCGATTCCAGATTTGTCAAGCACCGCAAACCGGTAAGGCCACTCAACCATGTCAAACGCCATGGTAGCGTCCAATCAGACCAGCGCCACCGGTTCCAGTATGGTAGGTGTTCTACCCAATACATCGTGCAATCGGCACAGATTGAGGGCGGTATTGCATGCGGCATAAAGCCCGACTGGTCTGGGTGGACCAGTGCGGTGATTACTTTGATTAGGCGCGTGGCTAACAATTTTGCGAGGACTTTGAGCTCCAAGTTAAGGAGCGATATTGGCCTGTAGGAGGTACGGCTCGTTATAGGTTTGCCGCCTTGATGTATGACAACTATATGGGCCACTCTTTGGTCGTATGGGAGAATTCCTCTATCTCTGCTTTCCCTCAGCATTGAACGGATGTGGGGGGCGAGCTTGTTGGAATTCAGCTTATAAAGCTCAACGGGAATCCCGTTGGGCCCCATGGCTTTCCCGGAGCTCACTCCTCTGATTGCCTGTGCCACTTCATCATTCGTTAGCGGGGAATCTAAGTAGGCCCTGTTTTCGCCTGAGAGCACCGGTAGCCTTATGTCATTGATCATCTCTCTATTGTCCTCTTCCGAGTATCTGCCTGTAGTGCTATACACCGAGTGGTAATAATCTGTAAATGTATCGGAAATAGCCTGCGGGTCAGTGATGGGGATTAGAGCCATCTCCCTGCAACTCGGGCACCAATCGTGATGCCCACTCTTTCCTATCCAGCCAAGCTATCAACTTTCCCACCTTATTCCCTAATTCATATACCCTGCTCTGGACCTCTCTACACTGTGCTCTAGCTCTCTCTTTGGCCATACTGTTGAACTCATCCTGTCTCAGTCTCAGTAGGTGAAGGTTTTCCGGGGACACTCCCCGGGCTATCTCCTCCTCCGATTTCAGCCCGCCCTCCTCCGCCCTTGTTAATTCTGTCTGCCTGTCTCTCTTCTTCCCGGCAATCAGGGAGAGTACCTCTCCCCTTATGACCGTTTTATATGCCTCCCATAGAGTCTGTGCTGAATCAACCGTGCCCCTGATCTCGTTAAAGTAGTTATCAGTAGCCTTGATGATGTCCTGTTGGGTAGCCGGGTCTTTCAAATACCATGGGTTGATTGGGGCCACCCTGCCAACGCTTGTGTGTTCCGATTCCAGTCTGAGCTACACTGGGGAGTGATCTGAAATGCCCCGTCCCAGATGGCTCACCTCCTAGATAGTATGAGCATGGGCCGCCGGGATTAGGATGTAGTCAATACGTGACAGACTGTGATGTGCGCTCGATACGTGTGTATATTGTGCCCTGTTAGGGTTATGCATCCACCACTCCCACTGTTTCTAAGAAGTCCATCAGCCACCTTTGGTGTGGTCTAAGTTCTCGCGGCGAACGCCTGTCAATCTCCCCTGCCACTACTGCGTTGAAGTCTCCCCCCAGTACCAGGATACCTAACTGGAACGTTAAGAAGATGGTACCCAGATCCTTAAATGTGTCTGTTTGCAGACCATGCGGGACGTAGATAGAAACAAATGTGGCTGTCTTCCCTTCCCATTGGCCCTATACCCCTACATATCTGCCCCGTACATCCAAGCACGTGGCCTGTATTGTAAAGGGGAATGTGTTCTAGATAAGTATACCAGCCCCGCGTGACCCGGAGGTAAATCCCGCATGTGCCACCATCTTGTACCCTCCTCTATGCAGGGCCATGCATTTGTTTCCAACTAGGTGCGTTTCCTGCAAGAGGACCACATCCGGGGTATGCCGCCTAACAAATTGATTAACCATCCCACTCTTTAGTTTATCTCCCAGCCCGTTCACATTCCAACTGAGGACTATGACCCCTGACCCCTGTTTACCGCTCATTGCTGCTTCCCAGTGCAAGTCGCCCTAACTCAACTCTGCTTTCGATTTTGATGGTGTCGAAGAACTCAATACAATAACCAATTCAAATGCAAAGGTTACAAACGAATCAAATTCAAGGTAAAAAAACAACATCAACCCTCCCAACTCCCCTCCTCCCTGCACCTCTGCTCGCGGCGTTCGCCCATCCCAAACTGGCAGAGTGCCTGTCGCACTAAAAACTAACAGTTAACTAAAGGTAGTTAAGAGGAGGAAGACCAGTACTCCGTCCCGCCCCCCTCCCAAAGCCTATATTACCATGTTCAAATTGTCCCTTGAATATTGCAATATGCATGTCTAAAATAAACTAGTGAGGAAGAGTCCAGTGTCCAACCTTGGGGTCTATCACCCCGGGACCCGCAATGTTCATACAGTCTAGGAACTCAGTCGGCAGCTCTCAATCCTGTTCCTGTACTGCCTGGTCTCCATCTCGGCCTTGCGTATCGAAGTCTCTGGGCGGACAACTGTCCAACCAGTCCGATGCCACTTCAGGGTTTTCGAAGAACCACGCTTTCCCGTCGACCTCTACTCGCAGACGCGCTGGGAACATCATGGCATACTTGAATCCCATGTCTGAGTTTTTTCTTGACGGCAAGGAAGTTCCTGCGCTGTTGCTGCACCAGCTGAGTGAAATCGGGAAGGAGAGAGTGGCATTTTCGTAACGTAGGGGGTTCCCGTTCGGGCAGCCTGCAGGATAGCATCTCTGTCCCTAAAGTTGAGTACCCGTGCAATCATCGGCCGCGGGGGCGCCCCGGTCGCCCCCCCTGGACTCTATGC
Source organism: Lissotriton helveticus (assembly GCF_964261635.1). Taxonomy (NCBI): domain Eukaryota; kingdom Metazoa; phylum Chordata; class Amphibia; order Caudata; family Salamandridae; genus Lissotriton; species Lissotriton helveticus. The sequence goes on from NC_136061.1 coordinate 249,945,268, forward strand.
GCAGGTTCGATAGTGAAGAATTTATTCAGTCCCTTGGGCTTGAGTTGCGTTAGTATAAGTTCCTCTATGAACAGATCCGAGGCTGGACCTTCTGACTTCTCGGGAACTCCCAAAATGCGAATGTTGTTGCGCCTGGCTCTCCCTTCATAGTTGTCCAGCTTCCGCTCAGCCGTTTCGTAGAAAGACTTGAGGTCACGCACATCCTGCTGAAGCTGTGACACATCGTCCGCCAGACTGGCCGTCTTTATGTCCAGGGACTTGACTTTCTCTTTGACTTTGGTGAGATCTGCCCGTATGAGATTCACTTCTACGGAAACTGTCTATTTTATTTTCCAGTGATTCCATTTTTTGCCCTAGTGAGGACTTGACCCTGTCAATGGCTGCCATGACTTCATGCAAGCTTAGGTCCGAAGTGAGGCTCATGGAATCCACTCCCATCGTAAGGGCATGTCGTGGATCTGACGGGGAACCCTTGGGGAGGGTGTATCGTTCCACTTTGTTGGTCTCACGTGCCTCATTCCCTTGGTCGTCCTGGGCTGGTGCTTTTCGGCCTCCGGTTTGGTGGCCATCACGGTGTCAGTTACCAGGTGTCTCAGCAGTGCCCTCCCCGGGACTCTGCCACAGAGGTCAGATGTATGTGGAGACGCTAGGGTCTTTCTGCCTGGTCTCCGCCCTGCCGATGCAGTCGGTTCCGTACTCCTCGGGGTGGTGTTAGACAAGCGGTTATTATGGCACAGGGCTGGATCGCCCCTCACCACCCCGATTCACCCGGTCACGTCAGGAGCCACAGTCGCCGTGAAACCAACACAATTTTCCCTTGTATAGATCCCACTCTGGCTGAGTGGTAATTGGCAGGGGGGCGGGAATGGGGGCGCACCCCACGTCTCAGTACAGGCACCTTCCTGCAGCAATGACCCCGGTGCGCTGCTCCACTGCCCGTCCGATCTCACCACCACCCGGCCTAATGTCGCTATTGTTGCCCTCTGCGACAGTATCCACCACAAGGTCTCCACTGCACCACAAATCTCCACCATCTATTCACAGTTCCAGGCGGGCTGGCTTAAATGCTGCCAAGTGATTTGTTTTGCACTGCGGGTTAGAACAGCATGCAGTGCCAGTCCCAGTAGCACTGTCTCGCTCTGCAGACCGGGAAGGGGGAGGGAAGCAGCTCAAAATGCACTCACCCCCTCTCCCTACAGGGATTCACCAGGCTCGGGTCCTCACTCTGCGCCCCCTCAAATTCCGGCACTGCTGCGCCACCGAGGCCTCTCTCCTCTCCCGGTCGCGGAGAAGGGGCGATGCATAGGGGCGGGGGCGCAGGCACAGGGAACGTCACGCACGAAATATGCGCCGCTATGGGAGCCCGGTGCATGTGGGCGAGGTGACTCCAGCCCGGGCGGCGACTTCTGGTGCGGGCGCAGAGTTTCTCTCTCCTGGCGGCGGTCACCCTATAAATCTTGTCCCCGGCTTCAGAGCTGTGATCAGGCCCCAATACACGATGCGCAGAACTCCGGCCCCCGAAGTCGTCGGGAAGCCGGGTTTGCGACCGAGGGCACCGCTCTCCTCACGCTTTCATATGCCCAGCTTCAAGGGCAGGATGGTGGGTTTAGGGCTGGTGGTATCGGAGCCGAGGTGTCACGCGGCCATCCTGGGCCAGCGCTTGGCTCCTCCTCTAGCTTTAAATTTTTAATGAAGCATGTTTGGAAGCCAAATATCAGTTTACCATGTTCCTCAAGAGTCCACATGTACCAATGCCACACACCCACCGAAATACTCTGTGTGCATTCCCATGTATCATCATCGCAAGCCATGGATGCCCAGAATATGTCTGAAATTAACAACATTATAGGCATTATTACGATGGTGCTCGGACCGCACTCCGACAGCTCTTCACTCCGATTGCCAGATTACAATGCCGGCGGTTTGACCCACAGCAGTTAGGGGTGTGGGGAGGGGAGACCGCCACCTACTCTAGGATCAGTGATCACGAAGGGGTGGCAGTCGGAATTGTATTACCGAATAGGGGCAGTGCCGAGGAAGGCACTGCCATCTGGATTACGATATGCCTTTCCGAAAGCCTGTTCATATCAGAAAGATTGCTATGAAAAAGCTGTTGGCCACAAAATTTGGGTCTGCTGACCACTGCGATAGTGGTAGGCGGTCCGACCTACCGCCATCAAAATAAGGCCCTCAATTATGGCCAACATTACACCAATGATTATCTTCTGACAATAAAATGTTTGTTCTACAGTGCTGGATAGTGAAATTGTGGCATTTAGAGTTTATACTTGACTGCTTTGGTTAGCCAATTTATAAATAAACAATTTACCAACCTTACAAGAATGATAGGCTGAAATGGTAGGCCAAGACTGCAAGATATAGCTTGGCGAGGTCAGAGCTAGCAATTAACTAACTAATCTACCTTACAGCTTTTCTACACTAAAAACTAGAGAAATATTTGATGCATGTCAACACTGGATTTTCATAACTATACCAATATGAAGTTAAATGACAGAAATTGTGTAGCTCTTTTTTTAAACAAACTTCAGCTACAAAGTTTCTGTAATAAGACACAAAAACGTCTACCTTCTGCAAAATTCCTCAGCATTTAACCTGGTTGTTCAACTGAATTGACCCACAGGCGAATTGAATATAAGATGCTGTCCTTGTTTGGGGACCTCTCACCCCAGCCCAACCAAAGCCCTGCTGCTCCACCCCACCTGGCCCAAACGCATTCTAACTCACTGTGTTGATTGTCCACAACTACTTGCCAAGACACTGCTGTTCAGGACTCAGAGATCAGTAATTCATACCCTCTGGCAGTCGGGACGGTTAGGGCTTGGAATTTGAAGCACAATGACTCCCAGCACGCCTATCTCGGTTTACTCTACAGCTCCTCTCAGCGTGTAGGTGAATCAGCTCTCCTTTACTCCCAATTCCCGAGGCCCTGTGGCTCTCCCACGTAGTTTGCAGGGCGCTTCTTGAGCGCGTGGACCGAGGACCGCTATAGAAACCAGAATTTGAAATTCTGCAGCTGCCGGTTGTAATGAATACACGGCTCAGCTGCAACATTTCAATTTCTTGTTTTAAATTAGTGGAAGAGGTCGACTGGGATCATGGAAACTGGTATCATTGCTCCTACTCCATTTTGCAGTGGCAGGCCACTTCTGTTGTTTAAATGTCTGGAAGCCTGCCCTATTTAGGGGGGCGATAAGCAAAAAAGAGGGGGCCGGCCTCCCTTGGTTAAGACCCTGCCCTTAACAGTGACAGGAAAGCCTTGCCTGAGCAGAGAGAGCTACAGTTCTAAAGGTCGACAAGCGGCCAGGGAGGGCACAAGTCTTAAAACAGGAAATATTGGCTTCCTGGGGGCTGTGAGTGTCTCTCCTGACACTTGCTCTTTCTCGGAGTTAAAGCTCGAAGGCCGTAGATTCTGTAGCTCAAAGGAGAGATCAGCGATGGAGGAGCTCGGCAGGGGCGTGGCTAACTAGTTAGACGGAGACAAAGGACAAACAAGCAACACATGCACGGTGCACGCAGCGAAGGGAGACGAGGTTTGGGGGAATGTAAGGAAAACAAGCTTTTGCAATGCAACAGGTCTCGCATTTTCAAGAGTTTGAGCTATTAGCATTGCAACTGACAAAGCATTTTATTGAAGTGATGCTTTTAAAACCGATAAATATAAGGCATTAAACAGGACTCGACCCTTAAACCAGTGAGAACCATCATGAAGCACTACATTTAACAAACCATACTGTGTGGAGAGGCACTCCGGGATTTCTGAGCGGAGCATAGGACCAGACAGAAGGCACCAACGTGCTAAACAAACTGCTACAAACATAAGCAGAGCCATCATGTAGGTTGAGACCAGCACAGAACTGGAGGCCACATCTGCACCCCCTTACTGACAAGGCAGGCCTTTCATGGTCGACAGATTGTAGGTTTAATAGATTTCCCTGAAATCTTCACTAGACACGGCACGTGGTCACTGTTTTTTAAGCTGTGAAGAGATCTTGATAAAGTAGAGTACAACGCCTGCCCTTTTAAGTGAGTTTCTGACAAAGCAGATGAAATGCTGCAAACTTTGTTCAAAAGGTGCCTTCTAGAGATCTACCTTGCACCAATTCACTATAAAAAAAAGTTCCTTCAGTTCTTCACATAAAATGGAATGGTCTCAGGTTTCTACTGACTTTTTCAGGATATCCACATTTACCTACTGTGGCTCAAAATGGAAGTTATTTACATACCGTGGTTATCATAAAAATCTGCTGTGGGTCCTGTCCTCGTGGCCGCACCTCTGATATAAAAGAATCACCATGAGAATTAAATGGCAACAGGAGCGGGTGCTTTACAGTGACATGAAATGTGTCCTTTGCTCTGTGGAAAGAAGCGCGTGGATGCGTGTTCTTGCAAATAACATGTTATCTTAGGCTGCATCTGTTTCTACTGGCATGGATTAAATACCTTCATGTGTACAGATATGGAAAGACATATGCTGCATACACGGTAAACGTATTACGATGCAGTAATGTCACTGAGGGAGTTCTGGTAAAACAAAAAAAATACAAAATCTAAAATCATGTTTACATTAAAATAGAAGTAAACACACTACATATTGAGGTATACAACTACGTATTTGCACATTTTAGGATTTGTTTTTAGAAATATTTGCTCAGTCAATAAAAACTACGATGTACTTTCCCACATCAGATTGAAAAACAAACAAACAAAAAATCACATATTCCGCCCATCCCCTTCTTCCCCCTCCCCCACACAAACAGACCCCTCCGTACTGGCCTGCACACCAGAGGATACCGTTTCTGGGCGCCAAGAGATGGTTTTGGTCCTTAGTGAGCTCTATATAAATGGTCTCACTCATTCACTCACTCATGCTGTCTGATGGTTTCCCAGGGCTTACCTGTGCTTGTCGCTACTGATCCCTAGACTGGCGTGAAGGGCTGTAGAGAGAAGCCTGGGGTTAATTAAGCTCTGCAGTGGTGTGCGTCCCCCTAGCCCATGCAGTGGGATTCCCTAGAGTCAATGTGTCCTAACCTCCAGCTCTGTCGCCTTCACCAACAGGGGTCCTTCCCAGCTGTGCCAGTCGTGCACCCACACTCACTTCTCGTCACTGGCAGTCTCAGAGACCAGTGTGCCATTCTTGCCCCAGCTCCCAGGGTAGCCCGCTCTCGGCCCCGCCCCCTAAGCAGCCTCCCTGCAGCTGCCATTCCGACCACCAGCCCTGGCTCTGTTTATTGCACCCAGCCCCACAGCTCCGAGTCACTCGACTTCTTCACAACTAGGCGAGGCCCCCCCAACTCCGTCCTGCAAACTCAATGTATCTGTTTGTTTGCAATACCCCTGTGCTGTTTCTCTCAGCACCACACTGTTTAATTTTTCACTTCAGATTACCACCCAGTTTACTCCTGTAGCCCAGCTACACCAGCCCGATTACTCCTGTGCCACAGCAATACCACCCTGTTTACTCCTGTGCCCAGCAGTACCAGCTAGTTTACTGCTGTGCCCCAGCAACATCACGTTTATTCATGTACCACAGCAATAACACTCGTCTACTCTTGTATCACAGCAACACCACCCGTTAACTCCTGTGCTACAGCAGCACCTCCCCGTTTACTCCTGTGCCACAGCAGCTCCACCCCGTTTACTCCTGGCCCTAGCAACACCAGCCTGTCTACTCCTTTGCCACAGCAATACCATCCCGTTTACTCATGTGCCACAGCAATACCACCCATTTACTACAGTACCACAGCAATATCACCCCGTTTACTCCTAGGCCCCAGCAACACCAGCTAGTTTACTCCTGTGCCACAGCAACATCACGTTTATTCATGTACCACAGCCACCCCGTTTACTCCTGTACCACAGCAATACCAAGCGTTTACTACTGCATCACAGCAACACCACCTGTTTATTCCTGTGCCACAGCAGCACCACCCTGTTTACTCCTGTGAACAACAGATGTCAACTACCCTTTTTTCAGAATAAATTTACAAATGGACATAATATATGTTTAATTGGATGTGTGTGCACAGGTTATGTTCTTAAATGTAGATGTTGTGTGAAACAATATCCTTAGAGGGGTTGTGAGGGTCACCCCTTTCCTGGTAGCACCACAAACAGAAACTATCAGAGAAGAGAAACATCAGATATATTGCGAAGCGCAATCAATAGCTAAAACGAATGATATAACAAAATTGGTTATAGGGAATGCAGCCGCACTGAATTAAATTGAGTAATATTGTGGGAATTGACGTTGTATGCAACATAGGATTAGTGTGAATAAAAACATATCTGAAACAATTATGGATAGAGACAAGGAGGCTGACGAACTGTTTGGCAACCTGACCAGTGGTGCTGGCAGTAGTAAGGCTTCAGTAAATGGATCAAATAGTCGCAAGGAAGGCTTGAGGGACAAATTTTTTAAAACTAGAACGGCGACCGAGAATCCTTGGCTACATAAACGGGACAATCTACAGAAACCCTAACCGGGTCGGAATTATTACCGGTTTAGTGGAAGTGAACCTTTCGCTTCTGATTGATGGACGCCATGAAGAGTCGGAGTGTAATATACTTTGATGAAACACGTGTCGGCTGGCGCTGTGTAGTACGAGTATTAAAAAAGAAATAAGAACAGACGTCAACTACCCTTTTTTTATAAGAATTTTACAAATGGACATAATATATGTTTAATTGGATGTGTGTGCACAGGTTATGTTCTTAAATGTAGATGTTGTGTGAAGCAATATCCTTTGAGGGGTTGTGAGGGGCACCCCTTTCCTGGTAGCACCACAAACAAACTGTCAGAGAAGAGAAACATCAGATATATTGCGGAGCGCAAACAATCCCTAAAACGAATAACCCTGCCCTTTGATATAACACAAACCAAGGTCTCTTTGCATTTGTGATTGCTGAATCGGGCTTTGGAGCTCTGAGTCTGTATTCAAAGCTGTGCCGGGGTGTGTGTGTTTTTTTTACCTCTGCGTCTGTCTGTAGTTTTAATGAAGTGGTATTTGGAGAATGTTGAAGAGGGGGTGGCGGCGGCTGCAACTTTCATGCTGAGTTGTGGCTATTGTTGCCGTGCAGAAGTTTACTTTGCGATTGAAATTTATTTCATTTCCAGCGCGCATGCCGGCAAATAGCCTCTTCAACAAGCAGCACTGAACGCGATCGTTCTCGCGATTGCTATTGTTAAAAAAAAAAAACACGCCCACGAGTGGTGCGCTTGCACACCACTGCGAGGCATATGTTTTCAATTATTGCGCCCGTGTCTGGGCACGATAATTGAAAACATATGGGCTTTGGTGCGCGTAACAGACACCAATAGGCCATGGGCGGAGCTACGCGACCGCCTATGGCCTATTGCGTGTTCTTACAAAACAACACGCACTACGAGCCCAATCAAAATGGACAATAGGAAATGAACACGCACGAGGGTGTGCATTTCCTAGGTCCATTTGAAAACCCTGTCAAAAGGACTCTCGCTGCGCGAACACTGCTGCGCAGTGTATCGCTAGGGGCGAGACCTAAAAACCAGGAAATCCTCCAATCCTTTGAAGTCAGAGAATTTAAAAAAGTTGTGCTTGATTCGTGTCTGACATTTGACCTTGGTCTTGTAATGCACAGCAAATCTGACTAAATAACCAGATTTACAGGCCAGTCTACAAAAACGGAGTTAGAGGGTGAAAACAGCTCCAATCCTGTGAATTGCTTTTTAAGAAAGAAAAAGAGTTCCTGAACAAATGTTAAAATGGCGACCAGTGTATTTATATAGTACTTAGCCCCTGCTCTCGGGGATGGCTAAACGCAGGCAGAGGCATGACATGCATCCTGTGGACAAATGGGTAGAAAGAATCTGAGAGCGACAATGGAGCCAAATAATGGGAAGCATACGGATGGGCTACAAGTCCCCAAAGAAGTATATACTAAAGTATATCAGAAGAATATACTTAAGTATATACAACAAGCCTCGAAAGCTTGACCTAAAATTTGAAACAGCCGAAGCACTGTTTTCATTAAGAATTGTAAGGTTGCGGTTGTCTCTTTGATTTTTCTTATACAAGCATACAGTGACGCTGCCTCATCAAAACATGGAGTTCCTTCTGCCTGGGTTATTTGAAGGAGTGCCATTGAATTTGGTGACAGTAACACCGTTACCCGTGCTTCAACACGTGCACTGGTTTGCACTGTACAAAATATTAATTGTGGTCAAGTTACCTCTATTTCTTTTCCCATCCCATTGTAAGACGTTTAATAGTTGAAAAGATGTTCTAGCAGTAGAAAAACGGATGAGTCCATGGTTGTTTTTTTTGTTAGGTCAGTTGTGGATCCCACAGTTTTAAAATGAAAGAGCAACTTGGCAAAAATGGTGGAGGACTTTGCACTCTATAAATGATTGCCCCCATGATCTTGTTGTTGAAGCCTTTGTTGTATCCCCTGATCTAATGGAGACAGATGTCGCTGTCAGCTGTGTTTGCAGTGGTGAAAGAAGCGCGTTTCTGATCGCTTCTTTGATGGGCTGTCGTTATGTGTATGCAGCAGACTGGTAGAGAAGACAGGGTTACCAAGATGCCCATTATCAGTAAGCTAGTTTTGTCTCTATGGTCTGTGTGCTAGCTGCAGAGCATGATTCACGTTCTAGCAGGTCACTCGGTTTCTCATCCCTGTGTGGGTTGAAATTGTTTGAGCTAGTGGGGCAGCGGACACAGCAAACAGTGAAATACTTCCAAGCTCATGTGTGTTTAGCACTATGTACACAGTATGTTTTTAGGACAGTTCAGCCTTAGCCAGGGTAATCAAGTTTGCATGGAATGTTAGCCGAAATCTGCTCTTTCTCAAACGGGTGCTTGAACTGTTACTACGATGAATGAAAATATGAATTTTAATGGACATTCACCCCGGCTATGTTTAAAGTGCTTGATCTTACTTTTTTCGTATGTATTCATATTTGTAGTTCTATTTTTAATTTGTGTCTATTTCTCTATCAGTTTCTCTTCATCTGGAAATTGCGTTAGGAGATGCACAACTATTTACTAAGATCTACCTTTTTTTCCCCAACAGCCTTGTTACCCTATTTAAATGCAAGTATGTCTTTTTTAATTGGTGTTTCAGTAGCCTAGCCCAACTCTAGAGTAGTTGTCTTGTGTCTTTTCCTAGTAGTTCTATGTCTAGTAGCTAGGAATTTAGAATTAGTTGCAGTTGCCATGTAGTTTTGTTTGTCTGAAACTTTTATTTATGCAGCCTTTTTCGTTGTCTAACGACTAGCAAAAGTCTGAGTATTTGTGGGGTGGTCCTTGTTGCGCTGCTTGATACCTTGGCATGCAAGTTGTGCCCAGTGAAGTTGACTGCAATTGAGAGAACTGCAAGATCCAGGCAAGCTGTGTCAGTAGCAGAATTTAGCTTAAATCGTCACCTTCACCTTTTAGAAATCTGTGGATTTAGCAGTGATGTCAGCCCTGGCACTTTTTTTTATCCTTTGCGCTCACCTAGATTAGCTTTCAAGGGTTGACATTATCTGCAGCTGCCACTGTTTACTTGTGAAGCTGAAAGTCTCCTGTACAAGCAAATATTTAGCTCAATATTTGCTAATGATCAAGGGAAGTCATGATGCGGAAACCGGGACTGGAAAATATTTCAGCATAAATTATAAACTGAAGTTGGCTCTCGGCAATTAAAAGCTGTCCAAGTATTTAAGTCCATTTCTGCTTCAGTTGTAGGCAGTAACTTCCACGGTATCCTTGTAAATGTGCAGGATGCATAAGCTGTTACACTGATTGCTTGTATAATGTAAGTCTAGCTTCTAAGCTCGTGGTCGCCAAGGTTGCTACCATTGTCCAACCGAAATCACAACAGGAATACTGGATACATACAGCTACGCCCTATGTTTTACAAGGGTCACCTTATATGCTTTCTGTATCTGTCTCTAAGGCAAGAATGCATTGCTCACTACCTAGGTGCTACCTTTCATGGTAGGATTTGCATGTTAGCATAATGAATTATTAGCCGTCCTTCGGCCTTGGCATAATATACAACTGCTCACTGTATATTGCTGTTGGCATGATTGATACATGGGTCGAAGCGTATTGGCAGTGCAGTGGGCAAGGATGCATTTAGTTACGGTAGGTAACCATTTATTCCAAACCTTGTTGTATTTTGGAAATGGCTTTCTTCTTATTGCTTTTGTAGGTCCGAGGTAATCTCCGGATAGATTTTTGTTAGAAGTTAGACATAGGCTCACTTCTCACTCTTGGCTTCTGTTAGTCCACCCTTATAATTTAATAGCCCATCATACAAATGAGATTTCCAAAATAAGTGAATAGATACTGTTGAATTTCTGCAGACTTTGAAGAGCGACCCTTTGAAGAAAATTCCATGAGACTTTCACCTTTGGGCTAATGGGTTATCACAGAAGATCATAGATATACCCGTGTATTTACACCTAGCCTATATTTCCTGTTTATTCGTCATATATACAGTATTATCGCATATTTATACATACAAGATGGGTCTTGTATTGCTCTTCAAGGCTTGAATTTGGGCTGCTGTTAGTTAAAGGTGACGTGGTTTTGGAGAATCATGGCATTTTCAAATTAGCAATGTATATTAATGTTTCAGCCATAAAGGTAATTTTTATTTTGTGAGTGTATGGTTTCTTTACGAAGTCTGTGGCAATAGCGCTGCAGTAGGAACAGTCTGTCATGCATTAATTTGAATGAGTTATTCTTGGATCAGAGTGGTGGCATGCATAGGAGGAGTTAAACTGACTTTTGGATGTCTGTTAATGAGCAGGAAAGTGGGCACTATTTCACTAATTAGTTTAATCGTTTTTACATTGTGTATAATGTGTTATGTTATTAGTACGGGTTCAGTGCATGTCTTCAAGTTCTATGGGCATTTGATCCAGTGGCTGTCCAAGTTATGAATTGCAATAAGAGTCATCGCTCGCCTCAGCTGTGTGTTGTTTCTGGACTTTGGGAATTACAGAATGGTGCCTGAGGTGGAGGTTGTTGTTTCCCTGTATGTTCTGCTGGTTTTAAAAGGGTTGCACCTGTGATTTGTGTATGTCTTTGTTTAGGTTTTAACACGCGTATCATGTGCTTGTGTGTTTGTTTAAGCTTTTGTGGTGATAACACATTCGTTTGTGGTGTGTGCTTTTTTTGTCTTGGATTGAATGTTGTGAAGGTTTGGTGAGGTGATGCTACACCAATAATAATCCTGTTAAAGGATTGCGATGGGGGTCAGGGACATATAGGGCAGGTAAAGCTGTAGGTAGTATAAATTCCTGCAGCAACCAGCAATGTGTGTCACATATTGCCAGTGGATAGGCCTCGGGCACTCTGGTGGTTATGGTTCACGCAGAATAGAATTCAGAGAGTGCAAGTCTGGTTGAACTGTTTGAGATTTAAAGATGTGGTTGATATCAAGGTGGGCTGTTGTGTTGAAAGTGATATAGTACCAGTGTTTTGGTCTTTAGTGTGGTAGGCACGGTGGAAAAAGCGATATTGACTGGAGGTTATGTTGTATGCATTATGTTGGATAGGTAGGTGAGAATACCTGCATGCTGATTATGCACACCGCTTTGAATGTCAACCAATTAGTCATAGTGTGTATGATGGTGTACACTTGGCTTGTCAATTAGGCTCATGCATGAGATTTGTTTGACACCACCTGTTTTGTATAGGAGTACCAATCCATTGAGCCAAAAAATCACGTTCTTGAAAGTAAATATAGCGAGCCCTAAATGCTTTAGCTCAGTTAGCATCACTGTGGCTTGTCCTAGACAGGAATGAGACAACCTTTGTTGTATTTAGAAGCTCAATTGCTAGGATTGCAGAATGATCCCCAACACTGAAGATGCCACTAACTCATGTCTTATTGAAGGAAACCGGATATGCCACAAGCGTCTAAAAGTACATGACAACAGGCAGATGTCTGTTTGCTGTATGAAGCCTCTTGAATACGGGACAGCTTGTTGAAAATACTGGGAATATGCGCTATCCCTACCCAGTGGCAAAAAAACAAGCATTGAAAATGCAATAGGTCTCGCCTTTGATTAAGTTAAAGCCATTTGCTTTGCAAATGGTATCGTACAGCAAAGCAAATGGCTTTAACTTAATGAAAGGCGAGACCTATTGCATTTTTAATGCTTGTTTCTCAGTGGTACCTGTCTCTGTCCTGTGTTTCCTCTCAGTATTATGGCAGGGATATTAAAAAATAAATAAATAACAGCCCACCAGACCAGAAAATAGTCCCACAACAACACACAATATCCTGTAAAGCCAGCCCCTTTGCAACTGACAGTTTGCCCAAAGGGTAGCCCGACCGGTGCCCCCTCAGTGGTGGCTGACCCTGCCTGTCTTCCTCCCCTCACTGGTAGCCGAAGCTCACTTCCGGTGCGGTGTCCCCCCAGTCATCTCTCTTTAGGTTACCGTCTTCTGTCTTTTCTTGTCATTAATCTTGTCCTGTCGTTTGTCAGAGGCAGGTCCAGTGGGCAGCAGACCTTCGCGGGGACAGTGAATGTGAGTGAGAACAGCTGCTGTCTGGGCCTCTGGCTCGGCTGCTACCAGGAAGCGCAGCTGGAGCTCATAGCTGTCTGCTGGGCCCGTGTTCGCCCAGTGCACCCTGTGTGCTCTGAGTACTGTGCATCCGGCCCAGCCCCGGGCTAGCGCACTGCGACGAGACCTGTCTGTGTATGAATGGCAGTGGGTGCTCCGTCGGCGAGGAGCTCGCTCACAGTAGGGAGCGCACCCTCTCTGTCCTTGCCCCGTCCTTTTGGAACTCTTTGCCCCTCCCTATTCGAACTTCTGCATCTTACATGGAGTTCCGTAGGAGACTGAAAACTCTTCTGTTCTCACAGGCCTTCTCACTCTAACTAAATTGGTCCTCCCTGTTAAAGTTGTATCGTCTCCGCAGCGCCATGAAACCGCTAGGTAAACGTGCGCTATATAAATATTTTAAAATTCAAATTCAAATTAGACTGGAACGTACTAACAGCAGGGCCCTTCCCAAAGAGAGGGGGCCTGACTGAGGGTGCTGTCCGGCGACAGGAACACTGACTCAGAGTGCTGTCTTAGGAAGAGGAACGCTAACACTATCAAATGATGATGAACCCAAACAGTAGCACTGACGCAGACAGGGAGGCACAAACAGAGTGTTGTCACAGAGAGGGAGACGCTAACAGAGTGCTGTCCCAGAGAAGGAGACGCTAAGAGTGCTGTCCTGGAGAGGGATACACTAACAGAGGGTGCTGTCCTGGAGAGGAATATACTAACAGAAAGTGCGGTTGCAGAGAGGGAGACACTAACAGAGAGTGCTGTCCATGTCGCTTTGCTATGCGCGCCCCAAAATACTAGATACAGCTGACGGGGGGAGGGAAAGTGAAAGCGTGCCATGCGCGCGTTGTGCTGAAATGCCGCGAAGACCCGTACACGTGCACATCTCTTGTCCATACGCGTGCATTTACATTAATATATGCACACGGTTTAAAATTAAACGCATCAATTGACTCATTTACCCACATTAAGTGTACTCCAATCATAAAAGCTAATTATTTTAATACCTCCAAAAGTAGAGCGGGAAATGCTACAATTTCTCTCTTAAATGTCGCTTTTGTTCTTGCCCAGGGTCCCCCCAGATCTTAGAAGATACCATTTACACATATATACAAAACATTATTCACATATATATACACAATAAACAGTTTTCACTTCGTAAACACAGATCCTTATCTATACTTGACAAAGTAATGCTCAATGTCGAGTTCAATAAACCACATATAAATGTAGACAATCAAAAATTATTTTTGAAAATAAACCACACATAAATTCATTGGTCTATAAATCATTTGATGTCTATTTTATATCCAGACGCGTTTCGAACCAGCTGACATCAGTTCATAGGTTCTCTTCAGGCTCTGTCTTTGGTAATTATCTAAAAAATGTGTACAAAGCAAAAAGTTCATTTTAATTCTCTGTTTTTAAACGCTTGTATTCTCTATCTGTTCTAACTGTCGCTATTTGTACCTGTTTGTCCAGCAGCCGCTGGTCTACAGGTTTAACTTCAATCCACCCAATCCTTGTTGTTTTGATCCTGCGCCCAAAGTGAAAATAAATTTGTCACTATTTGTCACTACCGTGCCAATGCGTAAATGGTAAAAATGTGTTGTGTTCCTTTTCATACATAAAAATCTTTTTGAAAAATGAAAAACAGAAATTAAAAGGGTACGAACAAGATATACCCAACAAACCCAGGAGTAATACTGGTTTGTTTTCTTCCTTAAGCACAAGGACTGAAAAAAAGTGTGTGGTTGGTATTTAAAATTTTGTCCTAATCTATCCTGGAGCGGCACCAAAAACGGCCTGCGGAGCAAAAATGTGAGGTAAAAACATGAGGTAAAAATGCGAGCCAAAAAGCGATCAACCTCGCGCCCTGCAAAAAGTAAACCGCTGCTCAACACAAAACCCCAAAATGGGGGAAAAAACGCAGAGACCGGCACGGCAGCCAGTGTCCCTGTTCACGGTTCTTCTCTCTGCTCGCTTACTGCCCCTCCCCATCCCAAAATGCCCTGTCTCTCTGAAGGCCCCCACTCTTCGTCTCTATTACTCCACCCTCAGTGTCAAGAATCCCAGCACTCACTGCACATGCCGACAAATGTTACCATTGTGTGCCACCCACAGCTGGTGTGACCTTGCACCGGGGGACGGGGCGGTCATCGCAAGGCCCAATGGCATCAGGGTCGAAAACAAGGGACAAAGGGGCCCTGATGCCCCCTTCGCCTGCCTCCCGAGTAGGCCACTCTTGTGCGCCATGAGGCCCGGAATCGATCTCATTATCTGTCATAGTATTCCAGCCCGAGGCAGCATTCTTTGCCGACTTCTGGACCTTTCTTCGCACCATGGCGGGGACAGGAATATGCTGCAAAAATCTGACCAGAAATATTTCCACCATAGGCGCTTGTAAGGAGCCCACGAGGTCCCGTTGGTTGAAAGCAGTGGAAACGGCAGATAGCTCAGTGTGTACGGTGCATGCTACAGGGATCTGTGTGTAACATATAGGTCTCAAATTCAAACACGGAAAATGCACTAATTTTGCTCATTTTTAATTTGGATGTTTGTAAAGCGATTAATTCCACCGTTGTTGCCTCCTCAGAGCACTTTAGAAGAAGGGATATAACAGGGGTTCATGAAAGAACAGGGAGGCAAAAAAGTCCAAGTGCGCCTTACAGGGCTGTCATTGGTATGCACTGATTTAAGTCGCCCTGCGGGAATCCATGGAGCGACGGGCAAGCCCTGGCTGGGATAGTTTGTCCAGTACTGTAGCGCTTATGAGTATGCTGGGTGGTACCACTACACAAAATGCAAAATAAGCAACATATAACTGTAAAAAAAACAACAGAGCAGAGAAAATGATGTACAAAAACACCATCATTATTTCCACAAGCGAAACATAGAAACTAGCTGGTTATTCATCTTTTCACTTTGTGAGGTTTCCCCTGCCAACTTGTGGTTCTTGCTGGACCTCGTTGTGGCTGTGTTCGGATCCCCTTTCTCATCCGTGGTAGATAGAAGCGAATGTCCGTGGAATTATTTTCTGCATACCACGAAATAACAAGCGGCAAGATTAAGCGTTTTTGAAGAGGATTTGTGCTGAACACCCGAGGGCACGGAGGAGCCTGCGTAGAGCCAGACAGATAAGCTCTAGCAATGCTCTGGAAACCAGAAAGAGCTGAGCGTAGATCTTATGTCAACATGCAAGCTAACGCTTGCTAAACAAAGATAGACAGGCAAACTGAGACAGTTCATGCTAACATGCTCGTGCATGTGCACATTTTGTCCTCACATACGCTGCAAGCCGCCAAGCGAAAGCACGCACACAATGGAAGAAGAGGGGGAGGGAGGGAAATCGAAAGCACACCGCCGTGCGCGTGCACATTTTGTACACCCATACGCGGCAAGCTGCATACGCGTAGCGGCATTTTCGTTGCTATGACAACGAAAGCTTCGCAAGATGGCGTTGGACTGTCCACAGTCTGTACGGACACGCGCATGCTGTTTGTTTTGGTCAAATGGCAAGAGCAGCCATCTTTGTTTATGCAGACGCGTACATGTAAGGCCTCAGGAGAATTGATTGCTAAAGGCACTCGCATGGCGAGAGCAGCGCATGCGCTGCATTCGCCAGGCAAGACCTAAGAACTTGGGCATCTGCTTGATAACAAATAGGCTTTTGACCAGCAAACTGGGACACTTTCTTCGTTGGAAGTTTTGCATCTACGGATAAAGCTAAACAGCATAACTTCGTAGCAGATGTCTTTTTTGCTAAAATTTGGCAACTGCTCTACAAAGTTTTCAGTTTTGTACATTTGATATTATCGGCACTTCCAGAACTTCATAATCAACCCAGAGTGTAAAACCAATGTACATCTTGAAATATTGGACCAGTGCTCATATGTTCTCATAGTTGTAGCAATCACAGACACTGGCATATTAGACGGCTTACTGTAACTGAGGAAATTAAATATAATAAAATAAACTTTTGCTTTAGTTCATGGCAATGTTTGAAGCTGCCTAAATTCTGAGTATTACTGTGCAACTGGCATCTCATTATGTAGACATAGCTTGATTAGAACGAACGGTTGCAATAGTGTCAAAAAGGGGACTTCCAAGGTGGTTTGCAGTCTCCTCCAGTGATTACAGAGTGCATCTTCAAAATCCTCAACCAGTACTGGTCTCCAGGAACACTTCTCTGGTCCCGTTTTTGCCTAGCTCCACTGGCTACTAGTGCATCAGGGATTAGGTTAAGAGGGCACAGTATATTGTACAAAGCACATTATAGGATGGTCCCTGAGTACTTGATGACCAAGCCTCACCCATATGCCCCAATTTGGAACCTTCAATCACCTCATTCATTCTTGTCCACTTTCCATGATGTAGGAAGTGCTGCTGTGCAACATTCTGAAAAATGCTCAAAGATATGGCTATTTGCGGCCTAATGTGTTAATTTTTCTTATGAAGTCTTTTGGTGCGCATGTGAATAAATATATAGTTAGTATAGTTAGTAATGGTGATCCACAGATTTATCATGTTGCTGTTTCCTTTAAGAATTGTTACTTAATCACTGGACTGATAACACTAATATATAGTCTAGAAACTTCATTAAGTTGACCATCAAAACATAACTGTTGCATATCTGCTGGCGATGTTGAGGCATGTTTATTTTGTACATTTGGGATCTTAAAAAAGACACAAGATTTTCTAGCGAGGTTTATATGTATTCCTGGTATAAAATGATTTATTAGTTGTCCATTAGTTGTCCATTAAATAATTTGCATTCGTAGGGAGTAAGAGGTTACTTTGACTTTGACTAATTCAAGAACGCTTCAGTTTAGCTTCCTAAATTAAAATGATTTTAATTCAGCATCCTCTTACTAGTATTCTAGATTTACTTTTCTTTAAAGACGTAATTGTAAGTTTTAAAACCCTGGCATTAAATGTCCCAAATGGACAAATAGTGAACGGTGGTTTAAGGCATATATCATACATAACATTATTGGATTACTTGCTTATTCAATTGGTCACGTTTACGGTTATCGTGCAGATAACATGACTGTCAACGTTTTAGGGAGGTTTAACTCAAAACAGCTTCCTAACTACACTAGTCCGAGCCCTGCTACCTAGCACCTGGATACCCACACTGGTGATTAGCAGTGCTATACCAATTCTGATTGAATGAACCTCCTATCATTGAAGCCAGGCATCGGTGTTTTATTCTTTTGATATTGCTAATGTTTCTGCAATTTTCTTTTACCTTTTTTTATGTTTTCTTCATGGTTAGGTTTTCCAGCAGCTGCAGCATATGGACCAGTAGCAGCAGCAGCTGTGGCAGCCGCAAGAGGATCAGGTAAGGGTTCTCCAAAGTGGTGACTGCATAGTGTACACTCAGAATGCACCGGCAAACTGGTACTCTTGACATTCTTTGTCAAAACCACTTTGCGATTTCTGTCTTTTTTCATGTTTTTTCCCCACGCAGAGCCAGAGAAAAATATAGTTTTACAGTAAATATGTAGAAGCTGTCAAATACAGTGTTAAAGTAGAATATAGAGTTTTGATTTCTCATGAAATTTTACATGGAGGTAACAATGCTACATTTCATGAACAATCCAGCTTCGCCTGTATTGCAATCTTCAGTTATGACCAATTGACCGAGTATTGACAAACCACGGTTCTGACCTACTTTTATGTGCAGCCAAACTCGAACCACAGCATAGCACCGCTAATGTTTTTCTAAGTATTCATTAAAATCCATCCCATTTCTCCACTTGTTATTTAGGCTGCATTGCCACTCTGCACACAGCAGTGCTTGGTTTTGGAGGAGATGTGGTTTACTGGTTGATTTCTCATCTATAAATCCTAAACTCCTCCATGTCAATCATTGCTTCCCCAGTTAAATAGCATATGGCTATGTCTCGAGCTGCAGGAACTCTACGAATTGATATTCAGAGCAGTATCCAACATTATTGGGTAGGTAATCAACACAGAAGGGAAAACTGTTGTTAGGGATTGATTTCAATTACCTGAATCTGTTGATAGGTGACTTATCTTCCCCCTCACCCCCTGCTGACCTGGAAAATGAATTGTGTGTCAGTGGAAAGGCCAAGCATATTGATTATGCTTGTAGCATTTTATAGCTTCGACTGATATAAAAGAAATGGTGTCAGATAGACTTGAGGAATAACTTTTAATGGTGAATTAGTAAGAGATACGTGACCAAATTAAGAGATAAAACTGACTTTGTCATTCACATTATCTCTGTCCAACTGTTTTATCTGCTGCAATCAGGAGTGCCCAAAAGACAACTTTTGTTAAGAACTCTTTTTAAAAACTTGACATCTGCAGTTATTTGCTTCTCTCCCTCCCCTACGTAAGATACATGTGGCGACAATATGAACCAGGATTGTCATTTTGGATCCACCATTTTCAGAAACGTGAGTTTTGTAACATGTCGAGTGAACAAATAAATAGCAACTCTCCTTTTTGCTGTCAATTTAAGTTACGTTGTTTACAGTTACAGGTGATGTAGATGTCTGCCTGCTTAGTACAGAAAAGGGCATGCAAGTACAAGGAAGCATGATGATGGACAATAAAGTTTAAGAGTGAGGTTTTCAAGCATATTCCCAAGTGTCCAACTTCTACTGCCCAAAACTGTTTATAAACAGCATAACCATACTTCTTTGCTCAAAACGCGATGAAATGAAGATAATATATGTGACGTTTATATATTTTTAGATGCATTTTTTTAAAGGACTGTGCAGGTCACACTATTCTCAGCTATCCAGTCAACTCCGATATTCAGGCTATGAGAAATGTCATATTTGAGGTTTTCGGTGGGGATCATAGATGGTAGATGACTTCTGAAAAGCTCCCTGGTCCCTCTGACAGCAAGCGCTCCTGTTTCGCTTTCATTTTTCTTCTACACGTATTTGTCATGCACCTACCTACAGTAGTTGTATGTCCCTCAAGACAGAGCACGTCAGTTTTAACTCTCAATAACAGACATCCTAATTTAACTCTATTTCAAGGCCATTGTGTACACTGTGATTTAGCGTTGTGCCTTTTTTTAGCTGAAAACAGCTACTACAGCCTATTGGGATGATCGGTACTAATCCACATAAAAGCTCAAGATTCGACCTAAGAGTTGTGTGTCTCCCAATGTGCTTTAGCCATCAAATATGATTTTTATGGAGTCGGGGGAACCAAGTTGACTGTCTTTATGTTCCTACAGGCATCATATTGTGTGTGCCCTCTCCTCTGCCAGGTGTCCTATGTCCATCAGTCAATATTTGAACACAATTCATGTTTTGTGTGCTTTATACATATTTAGTGGGATTTTTCCACTTAAGGGCTTAGTCGGCACCCTATCACTCCTATTGGAAGAGATAAAGGGATCATGAGAAGCTTGGCTAGAAAAGATTAGGCTGCTTCGACTGTAAACCTGTCCAGAGCATTTCCAGGATTTGAATGGGGACAAAGTTGATCTTTCTACCTCTCGAAAGTATAAAAATTCCTAGTTTGTATATGCTGATTCATAAGAGACGTTCATTTTGTTGTAAGTACTTTTATTTGATGCTACAAGTGTTTGAGCTATACTAAGCTCTCTGTAACTGGTTCGTGGTCAGCCCTCCCAGGCCATATCCCTCCCTTTTTTCACGGATTGGGCCTCACCAGTTGGAGAACAATGTGCCACTCGACCGGAAGGCTACAATTCATCCTCTGACTACTGACCTAATGCTCTGGAGTGGAAACAAGCTTGCATTTAAGCGATGTACAAAATTCCCGTAATAAGTCCTCTAGCTTCATGAAAAGTCCTTATTCACTTTTTAGATCTCATTTATCTTCCACTTGTTTGCCACAATTTGCTTAACCCCTAAATCTACCAAAAATGGCTCTTCTGTACATGAGTAATAATATTGTCCCTTCATCTTCCCACATGCCTCTTTAAAACAAGTAAATAAACGGTCTACTGGATTGAGCATTGACGTTGGTTTGCCACATATGTTCTTAAGTGCAGTGTTCGGTATGCGGTTTAAGGTGGAAACTGTTTTCTGCAAAAATAAAATGCCACTTATGGAGGCATCAACCTGTCCTCAAATATGAAATTCTAAGTGCTTGTCTTTCTGTGATGGCAAATAAATTGTATGAGTTCAAGCTCCAGTTGCACATATAATTATATTTTCGGGTACGCCTACAAGGCCCTGCACAGCGAAGGACCAGCATACAAACGCCTAACCTTGTACCAACTGTCCAGGCACCTCCGATCTACCTCCCTCTCCATTTCAGACACCTGCGATCCATTGAGCCAACTGCGGAGGACGCTTCTCGCACCTTGCAGCGAAGGCATGGAACAACCTTCCCCTGCACCTCAAGACTGCACCACCATTCCAACAATTCAAAAGAGATCTAAAGACCTGGTTATTTGAATAAACAACCTCCATGCAGCAGTCAGAATCTCAAGCACATCAAGACCCTCACGGTGATTTGCCGTGCTCTATAAATTACTTATTAATTGAATGATAGGCCGCTGCTGTAAGAGTGAGAAAGACTCCTTACTGGTTTAGTAATACCTGTGGAGCTCTTGATCATGTGTGGTTGTCTCCAATTAGAACTTTGGTTTTTGAAATGGCACTGGAAGAAAGAAAAAGTTTAATAGTATAGGATTAACTCTATAAATGTCATTTAATAATAATAATAAAATAATAATTAACAGCCTTTTCACTTTATCAGTATTTACTAGAGGATACCTGCAAGTACTAAGGCCCATGCTTTAAGATCTTTCTACTTGTGTCATAATTTTGACCAAACCACCTTTTCTAATTGATTAATAATTATTTTTATAGCAAGAAATCACCTTTAAAGGGGAAAGGGCAAAAGGAGAGAGAAGTACCCACTTACTTCGTGAAGTCCGATCCAATCTTTTTTGTTGAATCAAGGAAATGTCATTTGTATCTATCATGCTGTGGCTGCATATTTTCACGCTTTTTGACCATGATCTTAGTATTATTTGTGAGATTAAAGCACCTTTTGGCTGGAAAGAGAAGTCAAATAAGTAGTTTTGCTTAGACCTTTGCTTTTCAGTTGGCTACTACTTACTATTCTAAGCAGGATAGTCATTAAGATAGTCCTACAGTAGAGACTTACTGATATTCCAGTGAAAACAGTTCAACCGAGAAGTAAACCTCCCATAGATCCACCTGATATACAACAACACACTTTATCTCTGAACTGTTTGATTTGAAATTCGTTTATCAGGCTGAAAAGCCTTGCATCCAAGAAATTGTATTAATTTGTTGCTTGATGTTACTCTTGTGATGTGCCAATATAGGGATGTCCGATACCACTTCTAGACATTTTTTAACAGCTCTTGGTCATACCTTTGATGGTAAATACATTTAAAGAGTACATACAGAAGGCTACAGTTTAATAGTCTTCTATCTGCAGATTCCTCACCTTTAAATATTCCCACGGCATCAGACTCTATCCAGAAAATTTTGAGCAGTACCTCTATGCACCAGTATGTGGCGCCACATCGGCAGTGACGCTGCGGTGCCCATATAGGTTCCACCCTGGTGCTCTGATATCAGTTTCTTTCTTTCCAATCCAGAGAGCAGCTACTTTGGTAATTTTTTACCAAATTTGCTTGTTTTTTTGTGGTAGACATTTTTTTTTTTTTATTGATTCAGTTCAAAGCCATTTATACCAGAAAATAAACATACCAAGAGATTATATAATATCCCAAAAATAATCATCTCTCGATATTTTTACATCGCATTTTGTAATATGTGCCAGTAAAATTTCTATGGATACAAAAAATGGTTTTAATATAGGGCAGTTTGAGAAAATATGCACAATATCTGCTAGATCACATTGACATCTATAGCATTTCCCATTATTATGACTACTCCATTTTGACATTTTAAGTGGTGTATGATAAAGATTAAATAAAGTTTTATAATGTTGTGAATATAGATTGGCAGATAAAATAATTTTATCAGCCATGCATATTGATTCATGAAAGGGTACTTCAGATGTACCTAGTCTAGTACACCATTTTAATTCCTGCTGTTCCAGATCGCCCTGCTGTATATTTAGCAGATAATTATATATAATCCCTATGCGTGTTGGTTTTTTAAGTATTTCCATAAATTCATTATGGCAAAGTGGTACAATATTTGGATGTGTAAAAATAAAATTCCGTATTTGCAGATACTTAAAAAAATCATGTTGAAAAAGACTATATTCATCTTTTAACTCTTGAAATAAAGCAAATGTGCCATTTTTAACCATATCACCAATGGTTGTTATACCTTTTTCCCGCCATATGCCCATAATACGATCCCTAAATATCGGTGGAAGCAATTCTATAGAATTACATGGAGTATAAAAATTGATGCGTTTTAATGAAATAAGCTTCCGTATAGATCGCCATCCTTTAAATGCGGACATAATAAGTTTAAATCTGGTTCTTTTATAGTAGCTTGGTTCTAAAAACCGAAGCAACATTTGTTGAGATTGTGGTCCAAGTAAAAGAGAAAAAATATCTGGGCTTTCAAATGTAGGTGGGTTCCACCTATTGAAAAATATTTAATATTTTGCATTAAACATGCCAAATAATATAAAGCAAAATTCGGAACTCCCCAACCCCCCCTTAAGATTGGTAATGTCATATATTTGGTTGCTCTCCGCGAGGACTTCCAGCCCCATAGAAAACGATCAGTTATAGACTGCAATTTGCTCAATTGTAATTTGGATATCTCCAATGGTATTGCTCGAAAATAATATAAAACTTTCGGTAAAATAGTCATTTTTAAGACATTACGTCTCCCAACCAATGATAAATGTAAACATTCAATTTTCTCTAATTGACTTTTAACTGATGTTATTATGTCTGACCAATTTACCATAACTAGCTGTTGAGGTAGCAGTCTAATTTTAATGCCTAAATATTTAGCCTCTAGAGTAACTCTACTATCATTGGTACATAATCCTGCTGAGCATATAACTTGTGTTTTCTGGATAGATGATTGTCTTCTCACCCCAATACCACCTCATCAAAGTCTGGTAAGACGAAGAAGCACAAGGAAAAGAAGTTGGTGTTCTTTGGCTTCACCCTCTAGACTTTGTACTTCTAGGCCCATTCCACCTGCAAACCTGGTGTCTAACCAGAGGTTCCCAGTACAGGCGCGATGCACTCCCAACTTAAGGATTTCTATGACACCATGCATGCCATTTTTAGGCCACTGGCTCTTCTGGTGTTTGGTAACCATTGGAAGGTGTACCCTCTACGTCAGCTAGGCCCTCGGGATCTGCTCCAAGATTCAGACTGATGACACAAAGGGTGCCTTCATCCAGCCCAGCTCCATCCCGCCTGGTGCCAATGCCGGCGCTGTCCAGGCCCTATCATCCCCTGGACTTTCCACTCATTGGCAAGCACTACCTCTCTGAAGGGGGAACGTGGAGGAGGTGTATGGCCCCCAGAGGAGGACTTTTAAAAGTCAAACTGGTATGCGGATCTGGGTGTAGCCAGTGGCTTGGATACCACCCCAGACTCTGGGCATAGTTTCCCCTCCCAGCAAGGCTTCGGAGGATCACAAGCATCTTTTGTCACTGTCATGTGCAGGGCAGCAGAGGACTCGTATTTGTTTTTTTAAAGATTTGCACTATTGTTCCTAAATACACCCTTTGTGAAGGCACAATGGGATTTTAATTTGGTTCTTACCTACTGTTTGTGTTCTCCCTTTGAGCCTCTGCATAGCTGCTATTTGCAGCTCTTGGCCATTAAAATGGTTTTCCTTGTGGCCATTACATCAGCCAGGAGAGTCAGTGAGTATCAGGCTCTGTCGGTTCACCCTCCATACTCAAACTTCTTCCTGGTCAAGCTCGTACTTCGGATGAGTACTTCTTTCCTCCTGAAGGTTGTCACCCCCTTTCAAATTGGCCAGAGCATCAATGGGCATGCTTTCTACGCTCTGCCTCTTCCTTCCAAGGAGGAGAGATCAATTGTATTGATCCTAAGAGAGCGCTCTCCTCCAATGTTAATTGCACCCCAGACCATCCAGTGGATGAATAACTCTTCATTGGGTTTGCTGAAAGGAAGAAGGAAAAGGCTGTGCAGGACCCACCTCCCTATGGATAGTACTCTGCATAAAAATCAGCTTTGCTTTGGCGAAAAAGCAACCCCCGAGAGTTTGCAGGCTCCCTCCACCAAGACCAAGTACACTACTACTGTGTTAGTGTGCAGGGTACCTGTCCTGGACAACTGCCAGGCTGTTACATGGACATCCCTCCCCACGTTCAGGAAGCACTACTGCTTGAAAAATCAAGTCTGTCTTGGTGGGTATTTCGCCTGTTCGTTCCTCGAGGACTTTTTGATCAAAGCCAGTTTGCAGACTCACTTCCAGGTATTGCTCTAATCTAAGGTGAATAATTATGCAGTTAGAAGTCTCTATCATAAGAACAGGTTTCTTACCTTTGGTAGCTCTTTTTCTGTTAGAGACTCTATGTAACTGCAGATTCCTCACCGACACTCCCATCCTCACTGCTCTGCGAACTGGCCTCTTCAGCCAAAAGATCCAGTTCGACTCTGCACAATCAATCAATCATGCCATTTGTATAGCGCACTACTCACCCGGGAGGGTCTCAAGGTGCTTGTGGGGAGGGGTATGCTACTGCTCGAACAGCCAGGTCTTGAGTTGTTTCCTGAAGGCGAGATGGTCCTGGGTCAGCCGAAGGTGGATGGGGAGGGAGTTCCAAGTCTTTGCAGCCAGGTAAGAGAAGGATCTTCCGGCGGTGGTTCTTCGGATGCGTGGTACGGCTGCGAGGGCGAGGCTGGTGGACCGTAGCTGGCGGGTGGGTGTGTAGAAGGTCAGGCGGTCGTTGAGGTACTTGGGGCCCAAGTCGTGGAGAGACTTGTGTGCGTGGGTGAGGAGCCGGAACGTGATCCTCTTGTCGACGGGGAGCCAGTGCAGGTTCCTCAGGTGGCTGGAGATGTGGCTGCGTCGGGGGACATCCAGGATGAGTCGGGCGGAGGCGTTCTGGATGCGCTGGAGTCTTTTCTGTAGCTTGGCTGTGGTTCCGGCGTAGAGGGCGTTTCCGTAGTCCAGTCGGCTGGTGACGAGTGCCTGGGTGACAGTCTTCCTGGTTTCGGTCGGGATCCAGCGGAAGATCTTGCAAAGCATACGCAGGGTGTTGAAGCACACGCAGGGTGTTGAAGCACGATGAGGAGACGGCGTTGACTTGTCTGGTCATCGAGAGGGAGGGGTCCAGGATGAAGCCCAGGTTGTGTGCGTGGTCGGTTGGCTTGGGTGCGGTGCCCAGGGCTGGGGGCCACCAGGAGTCGTCCCAGGCGGAGGGCGAAGATCCCAGGATGAGAACTTCCGTCTTGTCCGAGTTCAGTTTCAGGCGGCTGTCCTTCATCCACTCGGCGACGTCTTTCAACACGTTCGTGTAGGCAGGTTCTGGCGGTGTCGGGGTCTCTGGTGACACTGGTCAAAACAGAAACATTGTTTATGCAGCTCTACATTTTTGGCACAGAAATAGTCACTAAATAAACTGATATCAGGCCGCTGCGGTGGTGCCTATATGGGCGGAACCTACTGGTGCTCACAGTTACTGCTCAGGATTTTCCAAATCCACTGTGATGCCTGTCAAATATTCTAAGGTGAGGAATCTGCAGTTAGTCTCTACCAGAAAATTATTGTACACGATGTGATCTCACACTGAACCTAAGTTTGCCCATACCGTTCCTGATGGTTTATGCTTTCTCCCTCTAATTAAAAAGTGTAGAAATACATTGCCTTTAAAGCTTATAAATGCATACCATGATTCGTGTAGTGTAAAAGCACATTTTTCAGTTCTGTGAATTGGTCTGTATTAAGCTCATTTTACACTCCTTTGTAAACCTGTAAATTTTCATGAGAAATGTTTAGCTGTTTGGCTGGTAGTATTCAAGTTAACTTTATATATGTGTTTATTACGTACAGTGGTCATAGATGAAGCACTTGGCTGTAATACTTCTCTTGGTGCAACAAAATATAGCAAGCAAAATATTCCTCAAAATCATGAGTGGGTTGTGAAAAAGTTTTACACATTACTGTTAACATTCATGATGACAAATGAAAGCTTAGTTCATTGAACATTTATGGGAATAAACCACCAATGGGCATACTCTTACACAACATGTAATTGCGTCATGGACTGCCTAAAATGTCATGGTGGAGATTTATTATTTTACGGGGTACTGTTGTGTAAGCGTTTACACAAATATTTATAATTTCCCATGATACTGATGACCTTCACCAGGATGAAAAAAATCTGAAACCAGAACTCTTCACAAAGACTTTGCGTTCATTGGTCTGTGTGTTCGCTTAACTACTGCATCATCTCATGGTCTCATTGCCTAATCAATCACTCCAGCAGAAGCCATTCATTTAGTATTCAGTTATCCAAACTACCATAGCCAAGTAAACGTCCTTCTGCAATCATTACACTTGGTTCCAGCAAAGTCTTTGGTTATTGCCATTAGATAAAGATTGAAAGGAATCAGCCTTTTGTCTTAGAGCCACTGTGCATGGTAAACTGCAGTCCAAGTATCTGAGGTTCATCATTCAGTGCCGTACCACCATTAAACGTTGTTTAGGTTAAGTCCAGATGGAAATAAATGGACATCCTTTGTATTTTAACTTGATGCTCTGTTATTGCTCAATGCTCTGTTAATCCAGTGAACAAGCCTTCATTTCACCACGTTTGTGAGAACAATTAACGGCTCACTCATGAGAACAAAGAATCTTTTCTATTAAAAACGATATTTAGAAATGGTTTTGTGGAATCTGATAATGAAAAAACATATCTCTAGAATCACTCAGCTGCAAGTTTAAGATTGTACTCCATTGCTGATACTCAGAGCCTGTTGACAATTTTTGGTGTGATACATAATAATGATTCCTACCATTGAATGATAATTTGACAACCAGGGGTGGATTACAGTTTAGGTTGTAGAACTGAGTTATTCATGAGATTGAGAAAAGACAGAATCGTGCATTTTGTGAAAGAAAATCTTGTGTGCACCAAAGGTAAGATGACGACGTTCCATGCAAACTGGCACTTTTTTAGGGCTACAAAGGACTTAATACCACACCTTGTTTATTTCCTGCCACGTCACAATTACCCCTTAAGAATTTGTTAACATCTATGATGTTTTCTTTATCTATGGAACAACTTGATGTGTATATAAAGGATAATTAGCAACCCTTATTACTGCCTCTCCCTCAAGCATATCCTTTCTTTTCAAAAGGGGTCGGTACTACAAGGGCCGGTGAGTGGCACCCGTTAGCATATGAGAGGGTATGGAGTGATAAACTCAGCTCCTCTTGTGATTGTTCTGGGTTTGCTTTGTACTTTCTTATGCCATTATAACTCGTGCATCAATCAAGACTGTGCCTGAAATAATTTTTTCATTCCTTGATGTTTTTATTTTCTTTACTTTATTGAAACTATAATTTTATTTTATAATGTATGATTCTTTCGTTTGCAATACAAAAACAAATTCTAACCTTTGATTAACACTGCCCTTTCCAGCAAGTTTAAAGAGCAGCAAGGCGTTCTCACTTCTCCAATAACCATTGTATGCAAAACAGCAGATTTCCAAGCAAAAATCTCAGGGAGGAAATGGAAGGCTGATCTCGGCCTATGTTGCTACGCAATTGTAATCATTAGGTGATGAGGCATATAGGCAATCAAATCACATATCTACAAGTGCTAAGGCATCGCTGTTTTAAAAACAAATGTTTTCATATGTTTTGTTAAATTCGACAATACATGGATATTACTCCCACACCAGAAAACAGTATATTTTGTTTCGAAAACTGATGTCACCATAAAAGTGAGAGAGGTAGGAATACAGAGCACTCCAAACATCCTAAACTGTTCTGACAAACATTCTTGCAGGTCTGTTCATTGCGGTTAATTGTTGTGCTAGGATAGATGTAGAGCACACCTGCATACATCCATCAAACCTTTTGTTGATGAAATTGCCCCAGTGAAATCCTCCAAGTAATATTGATCTAATAAATTGCAGACCTGACCTGGTCTATGGGTTATGTTTAAATTATTGCAAAGCAAAGTGAGGAAATTGGAGTGAATGTAGCTGAAGAACTCTAGTAATGCTCATAAGTTGGACCTTGAAAAATGCTAAGAAGGCTTATAAGGCGTAATTGTCTGCAAAAGTATACAATGGTGAACAAAGGAAGGGATCTTCCAACTTTACTAAGACACTTTTTTAGGCTTTGAAGCAGCCCAGGAGAGCTAAATTGTTAATTAAGCAGACAATATGATGCATTCACTTACATCTAACAGATGTGCCATGATCTTTAGCTTTGAGGATATTTGTATGGATGAAATAGTTTCTTTCATGGATTCTTCTTGGAGATCCAGGCCCATCTCTGACTTTAAAGGAATGTCCTAAACAGCTGTTACCCTTTATTAAGAAGATTGCGACTCAAACACAATTCTTTGTCTGTGTTCTCGAGGAGCAGTAAGTGATATAATAGCTAGAAAAATGTTTAAAGTGTTTTACATAACTCATATTATGTAATTCACCTACTAGTGTAATCTAAGCGTGATTCTTTCAATAGGTTATTTATTGCACAAAGGTTGATAGGTTGTGTCTTTCCAATGCATAAGTGACATATGAATGACATTGATCTGTTTTTCAGTCAGCATATTTTTAAGTCCCACTTTGCATAGAATTTGGTAAATAGTTTGACAAAACCCAGACCTCCATGTGTGATAGCATTTTTGCCCACAGTTAATGTTCTACCAGGACTTAATCAAAGTAGGTTAAACAGTTTAACCACTATTTTGAAGGATTGAGGAATTTATTCTAGTAGTATAGTTGAAATAGTCTTTTGTAAGTAGAAGGGGAATCAGTTTACTAACAATTGTAGGAAACAATTCCACAGTGTGATATTGTCTGGGATTTTAACTTGTGGGGTGATAGTCAACCATGTGAAACTGATCCTGCATTTTCTTAGACTGCACCCAAGGAGTTTTTTTTCCACAGGCCTTTACAAATTAAAATCACATAAATATCGCTGGGCGTACCTTGTTCTCAAAAACGTAGGGATTCTCTAGCACACTTACGAAATATAGATTTTGTTAGAGCAATGAATGATTGAAACTTAAACTCTTCATATATGTGGTTCCAAAGCCCCTTCCTATCATGAGCGGAAAAAGGCCCCATAGAACAATACAGTTGACTAAAATGTGTCGATGACAACACATTCTACATGCATGCTTGCCTGCTGATGTAGGTCTCACAAAGTGTACTTTAAGTACTGCATTTGTTAGGTCTTGATCATATGTAATGTTATACCTGAAAACTGCCACACATAATTTTATCAATCCCTATACCGGCTTTGCTAATACTTCATACTTGCTTATGTGATTGAAAATGACATGAACACCACCCTTTGTGCATTACACAACCTTTTAGAGAAATTATATTTGTTATTCGAACAACATTAATAACACAAATTTGATCAAACTCTTTATGGGACTTGATCTAGTGCATTGTTTTATATTGAACCACTTTTTCAACCGTTATTGATCACTTATAAGTATATAGTCCTACAGTGGACACTTGAACCATTGCCATTGTTCTTTTAGTGGGCTTTCAGTAGTTGTTCCCACCTCACTTCTCTCCTTTTATCTAGATTTTTTTTTTGCATGGGAGATTTAGCAGTTTGCATCTAGCTGCACAGGTTTGAGCACTGACTTCATCTCATTTCACTTTAAAACTTAACAAATGTGTTATTTAATAACGCTTCCAAGTACCAACATCAGTTTAAAAAAAAGTAGATACTCCAAAAGACTAAGTTATTATTTCAGGAGACTTAAGTCAAACACTCAACAGAATAAACTGGTGGTTCAGTCCAGCTGACATTTCCTCCCTGCTGATTAGGCTATAATAGAATAAAAACGGTTTTAGATATTTTTAATGAATCTTTGGTAGAGGAGGAAAAGCTCCACTCTTGGGTTAGGAATGAAAACAGAAACCGAAGACAAAATGTATATATAATACTTGTCTCTTCACGGGGTATGAATGTCATATTCAAACATTGCCTCTGAACAAAATCCGGTTGAAAAAATATACAATACCTTTATGTCACAGCTAATCACACAGAGTAAACACTACAGTACAGGTTCATTCTAAAACCCCTTGAGTTGCCCCAATCCTTGGCTGCATTGTGCGAGGCATTTTTCTCTATGCTTTCTTCACTGTCATTTTGTACATGTTGTACTGTTCCCTATCTGCATAATATGTACAGCAGTCAGCTGATTTCCAACTAGATTTGCTCACTTTAGGTTCCAGTAAATTCTTCCTTCAAATGTATGAGGAAAGACTATAGCACTTTGGGCAGATTTTCATCTGGCAAATTTGACTAAATTGTAGATTTTAGTGTATGTTAAGACTTTTGGTTATATTTATATAGTGTCATTATTTTTTTTATTTTTCATTTGCGTCCTGAAGCTCTAACTGCAGGACATTTTGCCCTGCTCTATAACTGGCACACCAAACAAACGTATGTAATATTTACGTTGAAGAAGGCAGTGCAAAACAGTTTAGTGAGCTGAAGCTTTCTGTAGAAATGTTTCTCTGGCAGATGGTTGAAGTAAAAAAAAAATCAATTGCAAGAATGTTTATCCTTAAGTATACAATACCATGGTATGTTAATAGGACCCTAAAAAATGAATGTGTGCACAAAGCTCATAGTTCAAATTTGTATTCTCTGCTCATTGGAAGTCAGTGCAGGAAACTAGCAGTAGTGGAGTAATATTTCCTGCCTAGAATTGAGGTGGTTTAGCAGCTCTTATTTGGGCTTCTTCTAATCTGGGACATTAGCTTTTGCAGTTCTACATTTAGGCATATGTTAGCTCTTCAACAGTGAAGTTCTCTAACACAACCGCTTCTGTCAAACTCTGTATTATCAACAGCCGTTCCAGTCTCCTTTCTCCTTATCTAGTAAATGGAATAGCTGTATCCTTTTTGGTTTTATAATGAAAGAAAATCATTTTGTTTTTTAATAGAAAGGATAGGGAATTTTAATGGGTTTTGAACCATGCAGTAGTTGAAAAAGCATAAGTTACGCTGAACAAACACTTGATGACCCTAACTGACCCTAGAATTGTGAAAGAGGCTGGTCAAATTAAACGAATTATTTATTACGTAAAGTTACAGATTGCTAACATTAAGGCAAGCGCTAATACGATGCACATATAAGGAAGAAATCAAGTTGAGCATACTGTTCAAAACAACTTAAGCCTCCGAATTCCACTGAGTGCAAAAAGAGGTTCAGATGTTGACAGTACTTTCTCAAATGTTTGGCCTCCTAAGTTGGATGCAACATCTTTAGCAACACGTGGTGGAACCTTTTAAGAAATCTTTAATGGATGAGCAATGTTAGAAAGTATTTCTCCCTACCGAATGAAGTGGGACTTATCTGTGACATAAGGCAGCTTCTTTCCTTAACACAAGGTAATTATCATCACTGTGTTAGGGATATGACAGGTTCATAGTAACCCTGATATTTTAAAGAGCAATGAGCTGACCGCATTATGTTCAGAGTAGTGTTTAGATTGGCTTTTTCAATTAAGATGTACTGTACCGGCTTAGGTTAGGATTTGGTGCCCTACTATGGCACTAGGTGTAATAAGTTCCCAGCCAGGACATCTTGCTGCCCTTGTTTCTTGCCAGCTATAGTAGATTAATTATTGTGGATTTGATCCTCATGGTGAGTGTGAGCAGTTATGTTTCTGTTGTCTTTTTCTTGTTTGGTTGGGGCTGCTGTGAGAGAGTGTGTCTCTGAGGTGCTTCCAGCCTCTCTTACACTCGGGCCTGCACGCCTCCTCCTCTCAAACACTCTTCTGAGCTCACCCTGCGGGAAGGTTTGTCCACACCTATTAATTCCTCCTCTGTGTCCAGCTTCCTGTTAGTAACAGCTGGTTGCATGTTTTTGCTTGTTCGGATGAAAATCCGAAAAAACAACTCTTATTAACTCTGCCAAATGTGTTATTATTTTTATTTTGTGAACACTCTTGTGTTGGTGTCCATATAGCTTTCCTTTGCATAAATGAAATGAAACAACCACCCAAACAAGCACCTGTCGTCCTGCATAAGCATTCCACACCCCTTGTCTGTTCTTAGATTGTATGTATCTGTTGGACTGAACTAGATGCATGCTCTGTAGTAGCTGTAGATGTAGTGGTAGAACATGCATTGTTGGGTTGATAACCATAATTTTCGAATTTTATAGCCGATAAAACGCCTCTTAGTCTGCAAAAACCATAGGTTGACCAAGAAATCCACCTACAAAACGAATCACGAATCGCTGCTTAGTGTCGGGGTCCAAGATTTGATGAATAGGCCGCTGCGGTTGTCCGGTGCACCTCTAGCGCTGCCCCTGTCATTATGACCTTTCAGCAACACAGTTTCTATGTCATCCCATTTACTATCTAGGGCACTCCATTGAGCCCTAGTTAGATGTGCAGCACTATAGCAATTTAAGTAGTACATTGCAGTTTGCTCAGCAGTTTTCCACATTTATGCAGAGATGTACCTATGCTGAGTCACGACTGGTGTGATTAGCTTGCCCACTCCTTTTTTTCCTTTAGGGCTCTGGTATTTGTAGTCCACCACGTATGATAGAAAGCAAGCTGCAGGTAGCAGAATTCATTTAAGAAGCACAAATGGATATGTTAATTTCCTGTCACTTGTCAACCTGAGGGGTCTTTTTTGTTTTAGCTGAGGTTCTAAATCTAAAAATGATTTTGCCAGACCACCAGGTAGTGGCACCTCTGCAATGTTGTTGTTGTAACTTAGTCCTTTCATACTAAATGTTCAAAAGTATGTCCACCCCAGTCATAGTGGGAACGAAGTATTGCAAGCCCCTCAGTTAATTCCTGGTTTCTTGGGTTCTGGTTCTGAGCCCAGGCAAACACCTACTCAAATTTAGCACTTCAGTCAACTAAGGTATTAGCCCTAATACACTATACCTTCTATGACACTTGCTAACCCATTCTCGTTTGGTCAAGTAGGTTTTTTAAAGTTACGTCCTATCCACTTTAACCTAATCATAGTTTATTTTTGTGCAACATATACAGTGCTTGATAGTGGTTCCTTGTTCTGACCGATACTCTTCTGCACATTATTCTCATTGAGCCATTTGTTTCGCTAGAGAGAAACATATAGGTTTAGAACCACGTAAAGGATAAATATTTACAAAATATTGTGTTTCCAGTTAGTCATTGAAAAGAAAAAGGGCCTCGTTTATTCTGTTGGATGAGTATAATCTATTTTTCCCTTTGGGCAAGCACATCATTTGTTAGAGTGTAAAATGTTGCATAGAGGCAGAAGTATATGGTTTGGTTTATGAAGGCCTTTAACAGGTGGCATATTTTGAGAAGAATCCATTTCAGCGCTATCCTACTCTGAGATTGTAGGCTTTTTTGATGGATGTAATACTCATGGAGATGCAAGCATTGGTGCACGCGAGAGGAGCTCACGTCTTGCTCTTTAACCAAACACACTTAGTAGCAGTGTTAACCTATTGGTACGCTAATGTGTACTTAGCCTGTTTAGTTTTTATCAAAAATGAGTCCAGTGCAGCCGACCTGAGTATGTAATTGAAATACTGAATTTAATTTGTTTTCCCTGAATCATTTTGTCAGAATGTAACCGAAGGACGATTCATTTCTATTCTGTCGGTTCTAGCCTGTGTGGGCTTAGGTAATGTGAACTTGCCCGGCCGTGTGAGCGCTTGTTTATACAGAAGTGTCTCGTCGCTTGTGATTGATGGCAGGGAAGCGCCGGCCGCTAATGGTGTTTAAAAACCTAGTGAAGGTACAAATTACTTTCAGGATTTTGATTGGCAAGCATAACTAATTAATATTTAATTAGCAATTAGGTCAATTTGGATTGCAATTTTCATTTGCATATTTTCAGAGTAGTTAGGACATTGCTTTCCCCATGTTTGAGTAGAGGTTAACGGGCCATAGCAGACCGAGCCATGATATCTCCCAGCACCTTTAACAAGCGAATAGGAGAAGGCAGCAACTGTTACCCCTTCCCTCAAATATTTTATTTAGGTTTTATTTTCATATATTAAACTTTATGGTAGCTCTTTCTTTAAACCCCTGTCTGTCAAACTCGGAGTCTTTACAAAACAGAGTGTCCTGATGACTAGGTCTTTGTAGATGTTCCTGACAAAGACAGGTTAACTGAGCTAAACTTTTTTTTTTAAAGTATAATTTAGTAAATGTGTCCCTGGAATGGTCAGACTGCTCTGAAACTGTGGACTAGAGATAGTTGTCTGATTCAGTGCTACTAGAATAAATAGGAAAAATAAACATTCAGCTAACTTTGATTGCAAATTTATTGGCTTGCCAAGCGTGCACTTTATCGACTTGTGTGATACAGTTTCATATTTATTTGCAAGCTCAAAGTATCTTTTCTATAGAGTATGAGATAGGACAGAGTGCACATTTCAACAATTATAAATGTATAAGTGTCTGTTTGTAAATGTGTATCCCTCTGTTGATCGAGTAGCCTTTATAAGCTACAACTTCCAGAAATATTGACCGAATTTTGAAGTAAAGACACACCTATGTTTGTACGGGAACAATAAAACTTTGTTTCCCGAGGTTGAAGGGGATTCCTTGGAAACACATCATTGGCTGTTCATACTATTTGGTATATGTTGAAATTAGGGTTAATTTAGTTCTGATATTGCTGTTCAAGTGCAGAAATTATGTTTTCCTTAATTATGCTTTAGAACCACTTTGGTTAGGGTGGTGCCCTTCTGTGAATGACCACCACGAGACTGCCAGATTTTGGCAGTCAGGTGAGTTGTATCTGTATCTAAAAGACCCAATGTTTTGGCACTGTCTTGGTTTTTATCCTTCCTAATGCTTTTATCTTCAATATTGTAAAAAAAAGGTTGTATGACAGAGGCACGCATGGCTAAACAACGCTTGCCTCTACTACGCAGCCCGAACCCCGAAAGCGTCATAACGCATGCCTTTACCACGCAATTTTGTTGTAAAGGGAGGACAGGTAAGAGGTTAATGCGTGTTTAAGATCGCCCCAAACCCGCCCTAAGCCCTATAATTATATTCCCCGCCCTGAGGCCTAAAGCCTGCTCTGCCCTTCAAAGTACACCTTCCCCACTCCCTTCCCTGAGGCTTTAAAACCTTGCCCCTTCCATAAACTAACCAGCCCCACCGCCCTGAGCCCTAAAACCTACCCCCACGCTGTCCATAAAACTACCCCAACCTCTCACTGTCCTGAAGCCTAAAACCCTGCCTCAATTGTTTTTTAGAGTACCACAACCCCCCGCCCTGAGCCCTAAAACCTCCTCTCAATCCCAGCCCTTAACACTACCCCAACCCCCTCCCCGCCCGGAGTCCTAAAACCCTGCCCCTTCCCAAAAGTACCCAGACTCCCCCCTCAGCCCTAAACGTGACCACCCCCTCCCCTAAAACTAACCACCCAAACCCAGCCCCACTTACCTGTCTGCATCTGAAGCTTCCTGTTATGACGCTTCCTCCCCTTTTCCCCACCCATACTGAACACTAGACCTTTATCTGCCTTAACCACACATTTTCCTGATTAAGGCAGATGCGTGGTTCAGGCAAGCATGGTTGTGCTTGTGTTAGAATGGCAAGCGTGGCTCTTACTGCGTTGTTCCAGCAGTTTTCCTTATAAAAATACCAGAATGGAAGGTGCACTTTTTTTTTTTTTTTAAACAGGTGATACGCTATGTTCAGTAATCGAGTTCAACCCCTAAAAGCACTGCGATTTGAGAACACATTGATTAGTGGTCAAAGAGTTTATAAGTTCAATTTATCCTGATAGAGTATAGTGCAATGTTGCACATTTTGAATGAATAATACCTAAAAGAACGTGCAAGATAGGGGGTAGGGAAGGGTGTTTAGACTATTGCACAGGGGCAGAATCCTGTCCAGTGACCAATTTTTTCACCATTTTAATGATGAAATGTTAAGCGCTGTGAAGAAAATGAACCAGCAGATATTGCCAATATTTATTTATTTATTTGCTTGTATAGCGCAGGAATTCGACCCCCGTAGGGGTATCTCCGCGCTTATGTTCTTACCATAAACCAAAAGCCAGAGACCAATAAACAAACAAGAAAGATGCAGGGTTTAGATTGTCAGGAACAAGTGTGTCTTTAGGGATTTTCTGAAGGCTCCTAGGTTGGAGTTTTGTCCCAGGGTGAGGGGTAAGGTGTTACAGAGAGTGGGACCCCTATAAGAGAGTGCTCGACCACCCTGCCTTCCCTCTTAATCCGCGGAACTTCAAGCAACAATTGGTTCCTAGAGCGCAAAGAGCGACCTGGCTCGTAGGGTTTAAATTTTTCAGTCAAGTATTTTGGACCAGTACCAAACAGGCATTTATGGATTACGCAGCAAATTTTGAACTTGACCAGCTGGCGAATGGGCAGCCAGTGGAGTTCGTTCAAAAGAGAGCGAGAGGGGGATCTGGCTGGGACGTTAAGGACCAGTCTTGCTCCCGTGTTCTGGGCTACCTCTAGTCTGCCAAGTTGTTCCTCGTTGGCAGAGAAAAGAAGCCCGTTGCAGTAATCTAACCTGCTGATCACAAGCGTTTGAACCAGTGTTTTCCTGTGGATATCTGCTAGGTACGGAAATGCACACCTCAGGAGCCCAATGACCCTAAAACAAGATCCCGTTACCTGAGTTACATGATCTTTTAAAAGCAGTGACTGGTCAAGCCGTACTCCAAGATTTTTCACTACCTGTATGGGGCAAGGAGCAGGTCCTAAGTCCAGAGGCCACCAGTCGGGTGACCAGAGGAGAGGGGCTTCTCCGAAAAGCATGACCTCCGTCTTGCCCACATTACATTGTAGGCAATTGGAGGTCATCCAATCGGCTACAGCTCTCATACCCGCAGCAAAGGTGTGTTTAACTGCTGGCGTCAGGGTCTGGAAAGGAAACAGAAGCTGGGTGTCGTCAGCATACGATATGGGCGTGAACCCATATTCTCTCACAATGTCGGCCAAGGGGGCCACATACACATTGAAAAGTGTGGGGCTTAGGCATGAGCCCTGAGGAACCCCCTTGGTGAGCTCCCTAGAGATGAAAAAATGGGAGCCCAATCGGACATTTTGTGAGCGGCCCGAGAGAAAAATCTTCAGCCAGGACAAAGCAGATCCACCTATCCCTACCCTCTTCAGACGACCGATAAGAATTTCGTGTGACACCGTGTCGAAGGCAGCGGACAGATCCAACAGCACCAGAATAATAGAACCTCCTCTATCCTGTGCCATCCTGATGGTATCGGTCACGGAGAGGAGGGCTGATTCGGTGCTGTGATTAGGTCGGAACCCAGATTGCGAGTGGTCCAGACCGCCCGCTCCCTCGATGAAATTAGACACATGTGTGTTCACGTGCTTCTGGGTCACCTTACTAAGGTGGGGTAGGAGAGAGATCGGGCGGAGATTGGAAAGATCCGACCATGGCAGCGCCGCGTTCTTCCGAATAGTGTTCACTATCGCCTTTTTCCAATCACTGGGCACTTGCCCTTCTTTAAGGGAGAGGTCAATCACCATTTGAATACCTGTAGAGAGCAGATTACCTAATGGAGCAACCATTTTAGCAGGAATGACATCTGTTGGAGACCTTGTCTTGATTTGGCTATACAGGGAGACAACATCAGATAAACTGACTTCCGGAAATACAGAAAACAAGGTGCTTTCACATTTGGGTGTCCGGAGGACGGGGTAATCAACATCACTCCTGAGATTTGCGGCCTTTGTGATTTTCTCACTATGTAGATCTTTAGTAAGGGTCATACAGGTGATCATGTCGTATTCCATAGGTCACAGCACTGAAAAGTCCAAAGATTAGTTGCTTATAGGATAGAAAGTCTGCATCATAAATCGTCTGACAAGAGACAGACTTTTTGTGTGTAATTTGGAAGAGTGGAGGGACACAATATAGGGCAGATTTATATAGGTATCTAGGGTTGAAACAGAGTAAAAGAATTAGGCAGTTCCCAGCTAAGGTCAGGATCCTGAATATGGTCCTGCCATCACACTTGTAAGGGAAGTGTAAATATAACAAAAGGATGTTCTTTCAAGCATAGTGGGGTGGGGCAACATGACTTACCAAATTTGGGAAAAAAGGCATGGGACTGACAGTTGTGCAATCGTCATGGAAAACAGACCTGTGGTAGAGTAGTGCATGGTGTTCAAACGATCAGCATACTGATCATCAGATTTATCCTTAATTTGTTTGATGGTTAGTCAGGTGACTCCTGACTCGCCTGCTAGCCAGGTCGCCCCCACTCGGCTCCACCGGTCCCGAAGCCTCGCCGCTGTTGCCAGCGCGAGTTTGAGACCGCTGTCTCTGCCACCGCTGCCCCTGATCAGAGCCTCCTGCGCCTGTAATTCATAACTTGCATCCTTTTGCCGTGTACTTATTGTGCTTTACTCTTCGTGCCTGTATTCTTCTCACGCCCACTCCTTCCACTGCCCAGCCTTAGTTCCCGCCGCGCCCCCCCCCCCCTTTTGCCTCTGTATCCCTGGTTGTATTTACTGTGCCCCCATTCTGGTGCCTATTTTCTCTCGTGTCTGTGTTTTAATTCTCCCATTGTACTGACCTTATCTGCTCGCCTTGCTTGCCCCACCCCCTTTTTGCCTTCTGTGTCCTCGGTTGTTCCCGCTGCTGCCCCCTGCGGCTACGCCCCATCGCCGCCCCGCTCCCGCCTCCCAGCTGCTCGGACGAGCCTGTCTGCGCCTGGACCGCGCCCAGCGCCAGAACCCCTAGACCCTGAAGCCGCCACAACACCAGACTGCACTACGACTCCAGCACCCTCCACGCACTCAACCCCGGACGAGATCACTCCTGCTACCGGGCCATCCCGAAGCACACCCAGGGCCCTTCACCTGCCGGAACTGCAGCTTCACCAGCATCCGGCCCGCCAAACCATCAACCAGAGAAGCCAGCATCCTACTCAACACCCGCTCCGCTCGCAAGCACGCCATCGAACTCTGGGACCTCCTAGATTCAACTACCCCGACTTCGCCTTCCTGACGGAGACGTGGCTGAATGCCACCTCGGCACCAGACATCGCCATAGCCATCCCTGAGGGCTACAAGATCTCCCGCAGAGACCGCACCAACGGAGTGGGAGAGGGAATCGCCATCATCCACAAGGACACCCTCAGAGTCTCAACCAACACTGACGACACCTTCACTGCCGCCGAGCACATGGAACTTCCAGATTCACACCGGCCCCAACACCACCCTCAGAGGAACACTCGTCTACAGACCACCCGGACCCCGACCACAGTTCAGCGACACCATCGCCGACCTCATCAGCACCCACACCCTCACCTCCACGGACTACTTCCTCCTCGGGGACCTGAACTTCCACCTCAAGAACAACAACGACGCAAACTCCACCACCTTGATCGACAACCTCGCCAACCTCGGACTCAAACAGCTGGTGACGACGCCCACCCACGCCGCTGGACACACATTGAACCCTATCTTCTCCGCAAGTCCCCACGTCTCCTTCAACCACACCACCGAACCCCACTGGACTGACCACAGATGCGTCCACTTCACCTTCAGGAAACTCACCACACACCACCGCACCCAACAATTGCCACGCCGCTAGGTCACCAAGGACCAACTGACCACCACCCTCGCCCTGGGCCCACCCGCCGACCCCACACCACTCGCCCACGTCGCACGACAACATAACCTCAACATCATCACTTACGCCTACGACACCCAACTGATCATCTCCCTCACCGCCAAAGCCAACCTCTACAGAGGAATGAAGGCCGTC
Source organism: Lissotriton helveticus (assembly GCF_964261635.1). Taxonomy (NCBI): domain Eukaryota; kingdom Metazoa; phylum Chordata; class Amphibia; order Caudata; family Salamandridae; genus Lissotriton; species Lissotriton helveticus. The sequence goes on from NC_136061.1 coordinate 249,985,719, forward strand.
GCAGAATGGATGAAGGACAGCAGGCTGAAGCTGAACTCAGACAAGATGGAGATCTTCATCCTCGGCCCCACCCCATCAGCCTGGGACGACTCCTGGTGGCCAACATCGCTAGGAACAGCCCCAGAACCCACCGACCACGCACGCAACCTGGGTGTCATACTCGAATCCGCCCTCTCCATGACCAAGCAAGTCAACGCCGTCTCCGCGTCCTGCTTCAACACCCTCCGTATGCTCCGCAGGATCTTCAAATGAATCCCTTCCGACACGAGAAAAACCGTCACCCAGGCCCTCGTCACCAGCAGACTGGACTACGGGAACGCCCTCTACGTAGGAACAACAACCAAGCTACTGAGACGGCTGCAACGCATCCAGAACGCCTCGGCACGACTGATCCTCGACATCCCCCGACGCAGCCACATCACACCCCACCTGAGAGGCCTGCATTAGCTCCCCGTCAACAAGAGGATCACCTTCAAACTCCTCATCCACGCACACAAAGCCCTACACAACACCAGACCAGCATACCTCAACGACCGTCTCAGTTCCTACACCCCCACCCGCAGCCTCCACTCTGCTAATCTCGCCACAGTTCCACACATCCGGAAAACCACTGCCGGCGGCAGATCCTTCTCCTACCTTGCCGCAAAGACCTGGAACACTCTCCCCACCGACCTACGACAGACCCAGGACCTGCTGGCCTTCAGAAAACTCCTCAAGACCTGGCTCTTCGATCAGTAGCAGCCCCCCCTTCCCCCCCACCAGCGCCTTGAGACCCTCACGGGTATATAGCGCGCTTTAAAAATATAATGATTGATTGAAGAGACACCTTCTCAAGCATGGTCTAGTTGAAAGTCCTGAGTGCATTAGGAACTTGAAGTGACCTGCTCTGATTGTCTTTTCTCTGTTATAACCCTTGTGCGATGTAAAGACCATTTGTAGCCATAAGTGTCTTCTTAGAGTGTTTGGTAAGCACTTCCTTTCTAGTTTAGAGTGATAATGGTTTTTCCATTCAGCCATACAGCTACTCTCACAAGGGGCTGCTATAGGCCGTCTAGTGGGAGCCAGACAGGAAATACACAGTAGGCTATGCGAGGTAGAGAAGCGCATGCGTGAACTTGAAAACGCGGTGGGGCTAGACCCTGGCCGACGGACTGATCTACAGCAGTGTAATATTGAACATGCTGAACTACTGGAGACCCTGAGAGTGATAGACTACGGGGCCTATTTGAAACGACAACAGTCAGAGGCGGACAGGTCCGGGGCTCTGCTTGCCCGGTTGGTCCGGGATGCCCCTGAGAGCCCTACACTAACATCTATCCGAAACGCGGCGGGTGACTTGATACACACTCAATTGGGAATCAACACTGTATTTAAGACTCACCTGGAGAACCTCTATGCTCCCCCCTCTGTGGTGGACAGGGACGAAATGACGGACTTCCTGGATGACCTGACGCTCCCAGTGCTGGCCCCTGGAATCCAGGAGGCTCTAGCCGGACCTATAACACAGCAGGAAATAAAGGTAGCAATCCACTCGCTTAATCGGGGCAAAACCCCGGGCATGGATGGCCTACCAGGGGAGTTTTATCAAACATATGCTGATGTACTGGCCCCTGTCCTGGAGAAAATATACACCACGGCGTACGAGGCTGGCCATCTACCGGCTACCACCATGCAGGCCCTGGTGATATCTATCCCGAAACCCGGTAGGGACACTCAGGATGTAGGTAATTACAGGCCCCTCTCCATGCTCTCCACGGAGTATAAGATCCTTAGTAAAGCTATTGCCATGAGGATCCAACACCACCTCCCTGGCCTGATCCACACTGACCAATGTGGCTTTCTCCCAGAGAGGAGTACCTCCCAGAACTCGAGGCGACTCCACGCTCTCATGACAACTACACCCCACAACCTACCACACGCTGGTTGTATAGCACTAGACCTCCGTCAGGCATTTGATTCCCTGACGTGGAACTTCATGTTCGAAGTTCTACATCGCTTTGGTTTCCCGGATGGCCTTCTAAAGTGGATCTGCTTATTATATACAGGCCCGACGGCCAGGGCACGCACGGGGAGACACACGTCGGACGGTTATGAAGTCCACAGGGGCACCCGACAGGACTGCCCACTGTCGCCACTACTGTTTGTGCTGACGCTGGAACCCCTGGCTATTGCACTTCGCGATAGAGCTGCGGAGGACGGCATACCGGTGGAAGGCACCGACCACATGATCTCAATATATGCCGACGACATCTTGGTGTTCCTCCGGAACCTGCGAGGAGACCACTCTGTCCTGGCGAATATGTTTAGACGATTTGAGGTCATATCTGGGCTGGCTATAAACCCAGGGAAGTCCCTGGGTTTCTTCTTTCGAGAGGGCCGACAGCCCCCCCTTGTACAGTTCGGGGCTCACGAAATCCAAGTGGCGCCGACCACGTTCAAATATCTCGGAATACAGGTCTACCGGGACCCGGAGGCCCAGATTGACGGTAATATCCGTAAGGCCTTTAATGGCCTGCGAGGCAGCATAGGCTTCTGGATGTCCCTACCCCTATCAGTGATGGGACGAGTGACGGTCTCGAGATGGTCCTGCTTCCCCGCATACTGTATTATTTCGTGAACCTGCCGGTTATGCTCCCGCGTCAGATTTTTACCATGCTAAATGCACTACTAGTCAGACTTATATGGGGCTCGGGGAGAAGACGGATCAGCCTTAAAAAACTGCAATTGAACACCAGACAGGGCGGCCTGGGAGTGCCAGACCTGCGGAGTTACTACTATGCCAGCCAACTCCAATGGCTGACCTGATGGGTGGCGGGCAAGGATCTGCATGAGATCGCTTACACGGCGGACAAAGTAGCACGTGGAGACCTGCACTCCCTCCTCTTGCCCAATGCTAGGATCCCTAGGGACTGTCACCCCCTTTTGCACGTGGCCCTGACCTGCTGGAAGAAAGCTCTGTCATACTCGACTGGGACCTCCCCATATGCGGACAATATACCGCTACTGGGACTCCCGACACCACAGGGGACCCTGACACTGCGCAGATTACGACCCTGGACGGAGACTGGGGTGGACAGGGTGGGAGACCTGTTCGGCGACGACACCATGCTGGACCACACCTCGTTTATACAAGCCACGGGAGCACCCTCACGCTTATACCTACTACACGCCTCAGTGACACACTACGTGCGACGGGCTTGGGCCCCACAACGTACAAAACCGGAACAACATGAACTAGTACACCTCTTATACTACATGGGCACGGGGGGACACTTAGTGAAGTGGCTATATGTTGGCGTCAGGGAGCATGTACCTTCGCCGATTGCTACACTCAGGGAGACCTGGACTGCGGACTCGGGTGAAAACATAACGGACGGGGAATGGAAACTTATTTTAGGCCATCATAGACGGGTGTCCAGGAATGTTAAGTTTCAGTTCATACAAGCCATGGTTCTCCACAGAGCTTACCTTACACCCCAGAGGCTACATAAGATGTTCCCTGACACTGCACACTGCTGCCCGAGATGTTACCAAGACGAAGCACATATTCTCCACATGCTATGGTCATGCCCGAAGTTACACACTTATTGGGAGACGGTCAAGCATACGCTACACTCCATAACAACACTCCAGATCCCTGAGGGAGCGTCACCGTGCCTACTGGGGAACAGGAAACGCCCCAAGACATGCAAAGCACAGCTGAGACTTATGGACCTGGCACTGGTGCTGGCGATCAGGGTACTCACCATGCGATGGAAGTCACCCAGGGCCCCCCAAATAGACATATGGCGCAGCGACTTACTGAAATGGGGCAAAGCAGAATCCGCGGCACTGCGAGAAGAGGAGAGCAAGGGCCAGTGCAAATATCCTATAGCTCTGGAATGGGACTCGATGCTGCTGGACCTGGAAGAGACAGACCTAGCCAGCTCCGGAGACCCGGTGGGGTGACCTCACATAGGTGGCGGGAGGGGGCCGAGGAACACGAGCACCACTGCGACTCACAAGGGCTAGACCAGACCTAAGGCTTTTACCACATTACAAATAGACAGAGCCACCTTGCCCTGAGGTGGAGGGTGCACGAGTGAGAACGACCAGGAGACAGAGGGTGGGTGGGCGGGTGGGGAGGGAGAGACAGTTGGGGTGTGATGCTTATGTAAGACATGATTCTGGAGTTTACAGAATATATATGGAACGTATCCGGGGATTGATCTGACAAGCAACTTATAACTGAAATGTAATGCTCCCACGAGTTAATGGTTATGAAAATGGAAAAGACTGATGTAAGCTATGATAAGAAAATGCACAGAACTGCTTGATATCCTGTAACAGTCACGAATAAAGAGTTAAAAAAAAAAAAAAAGCCATACAGCTACTCTCAAGCAATGTTTGTTGGAAAGTGGATTATTAGTAGGGGTAGGTATGTTACTACCACTAGCAATAAGGCCACCAACACAATATAAGGCCCAGACGAGTTCTCCATAACGGATTCCCTTGCTCAGCCCTTGGTAGCTAGCAACTTGCAGGCTGGCTTAATTTAGGAGACAGGTGTGTAAAGCATTAAAAACACTAGCATATTAAATAAGTAAGACACATCACACAATACAAATCCAAAACCAATTTATCAGAATAGAAAATATTTTTATGACTAACAGGACACCAAAACAAATAAAATCCAAGTAGGGACCTGGAGATATGATTTTTTTAAAAAGAATAAATACTTTTTAGTGTTTAAAACCCAATGGTGCCAAATTGGGCCATCTGGTCGTGGTTGACCTGGACAAAGTCGAAGTTTGAGACTGACAGTGGTGGAGTGGTCAAAATGTTACCTTTACACTTAGAACCATTTCTGGAGGATTTTTCGCTCTACGTCAGGCGGCTCTGGCATGTCGGATTCATGCCGGCTTCATCGCCCCGTTTAACTCCTGGAAGTCTAGATTTCTGCAGCTTACAGCAGGTTAAACCTGCCAGGCCGGGACACGGTTTGATGATTCTAGACGCCCGGTCGCTCACCTTATGGAGCTTTTTGCAGAAGTTGCTCAGAACTTTTCCAAACATCTGGAACTTCTTCCTAAAGTTCCTCTTGAGGGTTCAAAGTGTCCACAAACACAATCCAAGGTTTCAGAGTCTGAGTTGCTCCTCGGAAGTTGGGATTACAGTTCCCACAATGCATCTGGCAAAATCGAATGGGGGACAGGGTGCCATCAAAAAGCATTACCACTTCCTCTAACATGTGGCATATTCTTGTCCCACAAAGCACTGTACTTTAAAATCAAGATGGAAAACATTTTTTCTTGGGGTTTAGATCTGGCTAAACTAAACAACTGGTGTGGCTTAGTTCCCTTAACACTCCCCTTTCAGGCCTTCTACAAATTCCAATCTAGGGACTCCCATCTGGCTCGGGGATACAGGAAGAGGGGCGTAGACCTGGCCTGAATCCTTACTGTCCTGCTTTCTTTGAAGACCAGTTTGTTTACCCAGCCCCCTTCCTGCCTTTTCTTGTCGCTGCAGATCTCCCCCTACAAGATATGCTTTGTCTTTGTGCAGGCCACTTATCACTTCATCAGAGCAATTTGGCTAAGTCTGTCCAGGTTGGCCGATCGGGAGAGGCTGCTAGAAGGATGGATGTTGGGTCACAGAAAGCAAGGTTCTATAACTTCTTTTCTGTATTAGTTATGATAAATTCCTAAGTGGCAAGTTGTTGAATTTATCATTACTAATCTTTTAAGTACTTGAAATATTTTAGCTCGCTCCTGTCAATAGTGTTACTATATTACAGTATTCCCATGTTAGCCTATGGAGCTAAAATGCTACTAAGGGGGAAAACAAAATGGATAATTTTTCCCGCACCAGAGCATATAAAACATTTAAAATGTCCCTGCCTATTTTTACATGACATCCTACCCTGGAGGCACTTATCATCCATGTTTGTACTTTGAAATGCTGGACACATTCTTCTGGTAAAACTTGACTGCTCTTTGCCACTCTGGACTGAATGTGAATACTTACCGCTGCCAAGTCTTGTTTGTCAGCGACCTGGCAACTGCCCCCCTGCACTTGACGCTGCACCTTGAGGAAACTCCATATGTCCTTCGACTGCCATTAGAAACAACCCCATTGTCTTTTTTTGCATGTTGTTCCCTGCAGCACTGTGTAAGCAGGAAACCAGCTCTCCTGTGGCTCCCGTTGAGCACCAGGGACAGCCAGGGCAACTCTGCACCTGGGGTCCACAGGCCAGGTAAAATTGAACTGACTGTTGTGACCTGGTCCAGGGACCCGCACCACCTTTACCCTGCAAGGGTACAAAGTAACTGAACGTGCAAATGACTGAATGTCACTAGGGGTTTTCTCCATTGACCTCCGTGGTAAAGTTTGACTGTCTTTTTCTTCACTGATTCTATCTTGTTTCTTAAATCTATAACTCCTGTTAAATGTATACTATTTCGTTCGTTTTGGTGTCTAAATTAAGAGGAAACTACATCCTATTTTTATAAATTGGTGTTGGAGTTCTTTAAGGTTGTCAGTTACTTATTGTCCATGTTGGTACTTGGAAATGCTTAACACGCTCCTCTAGGAAAGCCTGACTGCTCCTTGCCACTCTGCCAGGACTGAGCTAAGGATTTATCAGTGTGAATCCAGGGACCATCTTTGGGGTCTGTGATCGTATTGCAAAGTGAAACCTAACCAGCATCACCACATTATAATTTATATATTCTTTGATCCAAGTGTTGCATAAAGCAAAATGAAAGCTCGCACTCTTGGGATTTGCATGTGTTTCTTTATTTGTGCGAAAGGGCCAGTACCATGCCCAACGCGTTACGGTCCTTACCTCGGACCTTGATCAAAGGATAACCAGTTTACAAGTTTAGGCATTATTTATTTCTACTACACTGATTATTTCCTGTTTCTCTTGCTTGCTGGTGCATGTAGTTTGCACACTAATAAAGTGCTTAAAGACTTTCATAGAAAAGCATACATTTGAGGCGAGCAAATTTAAAGTGTTGCTGGTGTTGAGGGTGCTCTATACAGGAACTGCTTTCCACCTAAACTTGAGAACTACCCAGAGTTCTCCGCTGCTTTTTTGCATAATTTATGAACTACACTATGCCTGAAAGCCTTTTGTTTTTACTTATAATGGGTGTTCCCCAGTGTCTGGACAAAGCTATACTACTCTGGAGAGCTCTGAGAGCAAAACATATGTCAGGGTTGGCTTTTATTCATTTCAGGTTGGCTTGGATGGTATTTTACCAATCCAAAACTGTAATACAGTGCCTGGAGGGGTAAAAGGCTTTGGCCATTTTACAGCTCGGCATGGATAGCACTCTGCTAATCCTATGCTTAAAGACTTTGCTGTATAATTGACAAAAGACTTTGTCCCTTTCTATCTCGGCGTGGATGGCACTGTGCTAATCCTATGCTTAAAGACTTTGATAGAAAATCATACATTTGAGGCGATCAAATTTAGAGTGTCACTGGTGTTGAGGGTGCTCTATACAGGAGCTGCTTTCCACCTAAACTTGAGAACTACCCAGAGTTCTCTGCTTCTTTTCTGTGTATGTGTGTGTATATATATATATATGTATATGTGTGTGTGTGTGTGTGTGTGTATGTATATGTGTGTGTGTGTGTGTATGTATATGTGTGTGTGTGTGTGTATGTATGTATATGTGTGTGTGTGTGTATGTATGTATATGTGTGTGTGTGTGTGTGTATATATATGTGTGTGTGTGTGTGTGTGTATATATATGTGTGTGTGTGTGTATATATATATATGTGTGTGTATATATATATATGTGTGTGTGTGTGTGTATATATATATATGTGTGTGTGTGTGTGTATATATATGTGTGTGTGTGTGTGTGTATATATATATATTCACTGAAAAAACCATAGGTTTGACACCAGTTATAGTTAGCTGGAAATTTTACTCGCATAAAACCAATGAAATTCCCACGTTATAGTTAGTTGGACTCACTATAACTTGCGCGTGCAATGCACTGCTGATGACGTCACATATTACATCACTCATGACATGGTCAGTGACATCAGTCATGACATCCCTGATGACACTATCCAGTGAATGTGTGTCTTTTTAAAAAATAAATGTGTTATATGTGTATATGTTAAAGTTGATGCAAGAATAAATGTTTAAATAAGTGATTACTTGGATGTTTTAAAAAAACAAAATTGATTGGTTAACTGGTTTATTAAGTGCATCTTAGTGAATACATATATTAGAGAGTAATGTTTAAATATTTAAATATATGTATTAGTGTTTCACTTTGTGTACAAGTGGTTGCATGGGTTGGTGAGTAGCTACATGGGTATGTATATGGGTTATTAGATGTTTTTGTTAGTATCAGTATGAGTGTTTGTATGGTTTGGTGGGGGTATTACTTAACACATAGATGTATGAATGACTGACTCTATCTTTGTATGTGTTTTGAAGACAGCATATGTGCAGGACTGTATGGGTAGAAGAGTGTGTATATGTGTGTGTTAGTGAGTGAATGACTGTCTCACTAGTGTCTTTATCAGTAACTACATATGTTTTAATCTAATATATGTGAATATAGATGTATATAAGTGAGAATATGTGAGAGAAAGAGATTGTAAGAGTTCCTGTTTAGATAAGCATGTGTTTCTATAAGTGATTGTTTAAGAGAGTAAGTATGTGTAAGTTTCCATAGAAGTAAGGTGGCTGTGCGTGTATAGCTGCATATGCAAATAAATGGATATTCAATAGTTTATTTGCATGTGTGAATATGTGTGAGAGTATCTTTTGGATGACTGTCGGTGTGTAACAGGATGTATAGGTATATCACTACATATCATGAGTGAGTATATGTACGAGTGACTATATAGAAATGTTGATCAATGAGTGGATGTGTATATAGATGGTGGAATTATTGAATTGGTTGTTGTAACTGGTATGGGTATCTCCATTTTTTTGAAAATGTTAGCTTCTATTTTTGAATATGTGTTTCAAGGGTTACATTACAGTGAAAAGAGGTCTGTCACAAGGATGGTGTCATCAGTGATGTCATGACTCATGTCACTGACCATGTCATGAGTGATGTAATATGTGACGTCATCAGCAGTGCATTGCACGCGCAAGTTATAGTGAGTCCAACTAACTATAACGTGGGAATTTCATTGGTTTTATGCGAGTAAAATTTCCAGCTAACTAGAACTGGTGTCAAACCTATGGTTTTTTCAGTGAATTTCATAGGTTTTTTAAATGCTACTTCCTAACTATAACGTGTTTAAAACCTATGGTTTTTTCAGTGAATATATATATATATATATATATATATATATATATATATATATATATATATATATATAAAATTTCTATGGCAAAATGAAACCCGTCATTTTGTTCCTTTTCAAATTAAATGTATTAAGTGTTACCACTTTATTCCAATCAAGATGACTTCAGGTGTGCCATACTTTTGTCATAAGTAAGACTGTTAGCGTTCTAGCTGTTCTTTAGAACACTCTGGGACATTCTGTCATTGGGCTATAGTTGGGCTACATCTGGCTGATATTTGGGCTACATTTGGGCTCTTTTGTCTCTGGTGGCCATCTTGGGAGACTGCATATCAGAATTTTTTTAATGAAATATAAGAGGATTTGAGAAGTCACTCAAAATGTGCCCTAATTTTTCTTTTTTCAGCACTAATCATAATTTCTATGGCAAAATGAACCCCCTCATTTTGTTCCTTTGCAAATTAAATGTTTTAAGTGTTAACACTTTATTCCAATCAAGATGACTTCAGGTGTGCCATACTTTTGTCATAAGTAAGACTGTTAGTGCTCTAGTTGTTATTTAGAACACTCTGGGACATTCTGTCATTGGGCTATAGTTGGGCTACATCTGGCTGATATTTGGGCTACATTTGTTTTTTTTGTCTCTGGTGGCCATCTTTGGGCTACATTGGGCTACATTTGGGCTCTAACATATATATATAGCCCAATGTAGCCCAATATATATTTTTTCAAAGTTAATTTTCTCAGCAACTACTGAACAGATTTACACCATTCAAAGAAAAGCGTAATCTGCGAGCCGGACTCTACCTTTCTACCAAATTTCTTATAAATCCATTCAGCCGTTCGAGCTGTGGCCGTGTCTAAATGTCCTATGGAAAATAACATGGGGAAAACACGTTTTGGGACCCCCCTTTTATCTCAGCCCCCACTTGACGAATCCCCCCCAAACTTTCAGGGAAGGAGCGGAGCGGAGCAGGCCATCTTCTTTGAGAAATTCGCAAAGATTCGTCACCGGCGCCAAAGTTATTCTCAATAGAATGTTGCGGATTTCCTATGGAAACTAGGTCCTAACTAGAACTACCTACTGGCGACCGCCAGTAGGTAATGTGTGTGTGTGTGTATATATATGTGTGTGTGTGTGTGTGTATATATGTGTGTGTGTGTGTGTGTGTGTGTGTCTGTGTGTATGTGTGTGATGTGTGTGTGTGTGTATATATATATATATATGTGTGTGTGTGTATATATATATATATATATATATATATATATATATATATATATATATATATATATATATAGATACATTGGAATGTTAAAACTACATCTACGTGGTACATTTAAATGTACTTGTACCATCCTCCCTTTGCACCTAATATATTAAATAGTATTCAATTATATTTCCATTAAATTATATTTAATTATATTTAAATAGCAGGAATGTCATTTGTAAGATTAGCCTTAAACCAACGTATTTGTAGACATAAAGTAAATTAAGTTTAATTACTGACCTAAACCTTACCATAATGTCACCACTAAGTATAATCTTGAGTAATATACATTAAATAGGTAAGCTTCACCTACATGTACATATTTGATTTTTAAAATGCAAACTTTTAAAAAAATATATATTTTTTATAGGCTTTTTACACCAAAAACCTACAGATAAAACCTAAGGAAATGCAGCATTACAGTATACGCATTAAAGCCAATCATATGCTCTAACGTAAGCAGAAATAGATTTGGTAGGGTCAACGAAGCAGCCAATGGGCACTTGGTTCCAACACATCGGTCGGTCACACAATCATTGCAGTACCCCCAGTATGCCCATATTATAAAATGCAAACTTAGTTGCAATGGAAGGGAGCGTTGTACACGAGTGCAGCATGGGTAAGAAGGTGTTAAAGGCCAGTAGCAAGAGGGAAAAATATGGGGCAGGGTCAATAGGAAAGTGTGCACTTCAGAGAGGAAGGCAGTTGGGAAGGTTATAGGGGTAATAAAGTCATATGGTGGTCAGTTTCTGGAAGAAGTAGCATCCATTTGAGTAGGACTAGTTCATGTTTGTTTTCTGTGCTGTGTGGAGTTTGAAGCTCAGGTTGGCGTCAATATGGAACATGCAGTTCATTAGTTGTAGAGTGAAGCTGTCCATATTCATTGTTGCAAACCATTATTGAACTGTTAGCAGTCACTGCCGGTAAGTGCAAATCTACGATGGGATTCACCTTGAGGTAGAATTTGGAGATCCATGCTTGTATGTTGACAAGGCAATACTTTAGCTTGATGTCATGGTCAGTTGAGATTTAGATACAGCTGGATTGTATCTACCGATCTTATTGATCATTGTAGATGTTTCTACCGACATGTTTTGCTTCTAGGGACGCCATATAGAGATTGAAGATTACTAGTGAGAGGATGGAGCTTTTGGGCATGCCATGCAAGGCTTGAAGTGGTTTGGATCCATAGCGGTCATTGCTTACAGGTACGTCTGAATCCCTGTATAACGATTTACTTCAGTCCTATTTGAGATAAGAGGGCTTCGAGTAGGGCATGTGGATTGATGGGGCTGAATATTGCAGAGAGGTTGAGAAGACAAGGGTTGCTATTGTGGAAGATCAGAAGAGTGTTATGAAGCACTGGTTTTAATCCAGATTGATAGCTGTTCATGAGTCCATTGGTTTTTAATCTTCTGTAACGAGTTAGCATTGACTTTAATAAATATATTCTCCAGGAACAGTTGTTTGAAGTGAATACAGACATGTACAGTCTGTTTGATTGAAGTTCTTCAGTAGAAGTGCAGGAGTCAGATGCAACTCTCTGGGAGGCTAGGTTGCAGGAAAGTTCATGTGCTATGTTTTTGGTTGGCTTGTATAAATTATAGAACAAGTCATAATTGTATGATTTTTTCCAATCCATGATTTGGGTAGAGTATAAAAGATGTCTGGCTGCGTGGTGAAAATGAGGTCCAGGTTGTTCCCCTTGAGGTGGGTGATATCTGCACTGGCTAGCATGTCAAGAAAAGCATCTTTCATGGTAGGTTGAAGTCTCAAAGGAAGATGCTGTTTTTAGGTTGAGCCTATAGCAGCCCGCATGCGCTGCAATAGCAAAACAACCTCTTGGAGCTCACCATAACTTTTCACATGCTTGTGTGTGTGTTTTCTGGGGGCGGACAGCCTATTGGCCTTTGCGTGCGTCTTTTTAAGAAAAACAGCAAGCAATTGGGCAAAGGCGGGTGCATGTCCCGCATTTGCTCTGCCCACGGCCTATTGCTTGCGGTTACCCGCACAGGCACCATCTGTTTTGAATTATCGTGCCCAGACGCGTGCACGATAATTCAAAACCGATGTCTCGCTGTGGCGCGCGCACCACTCATGTGCTTGTTGTTACATAAACTGTGGGAACTAAACAAAGAGAAATATAGGTCAGTTCAAATGATTGCTGTTGCTTTTAAGTACCTTTTGTTTACTCATACACCGTTCGCTTATTTGAGATGAGAATATATTGTGTGAATTGGATTCGGAGGTGATATGTGAGTAGAAAACTTAATGCAAATAAATATGAACGTACTGTTTATGTATAAGTAGGAATCAATTTATGTTTTACCTAAATTGTGCAGTATCTATTCCTCCACCTCATCCTGTTTTCTCCATTGTGAAAGGGCAGCATGCCATAATTCATAGTGAAGCCAATGACTGACGTGGGCTGAAGCATTGCCCATTGATGCATGTGTGAATGGGTTGAAGAAATATATTAATGATGTAACCCCTGACAAGTGGGTGAAGTGCCCAAAAACCCCAATAAGTGATTGTTACATACATCATTTTAATAAAATTAAAACTTCTGGGCTAACACAGACCTAAAAAAGCCAATTGCTTGGGAGAAAGAAAGGAAGAAGAAAAAAGCAAACAAAGAAAAAAAAATGAAAGAAAAAAAGACAGAAAAGAATGAACGAAAGAATAAAAAACAAAAGAACAAATTAAAGAAAAAATGCCTGAAAGAAAAAGAATGTATGAAAGAAGGCAAGAAAATAGAAAGAGAAAAGAATGAAAGGAAAAGAATAAAAAAATTAAAGAAGGAAGGCAAGAAGGAAAAAAGGCAAAGAAAGATGAAAAGGAAGGAAAGAAAAGTTGAGAAAAAGAAGGTAAAGGAAGAAAGTAAAAAAGAATAAACAAAAGAAGGTAGAAAGAAACAAAAGGCAAAAATGAAGGAAGGAATGAAAGTGTTACAAGTGCCGCAAATCAACCGCGGTAAAGGCTGTTTTCTCCCTGGCCAAAGTTTAATAAACAGCCATTGGTGAATCTTGAGTACCAAAATTAACATGTTCTGAAAAACTGTGCGCTTATAAATTCATATTGTATAATATGGTAGCTTTCTGTTTATGTGCTGCATACATCGTAAAAAGTGGATAACTTAATACTGAACAGCTTCAAATGAATGCTGTTAGTTAGATAAACAAATGAGGCTCCAAACGGAATGTAAAGCAGCATTAGCAGGAGACAGGAACTGATAAAGCTGGAATGTGCCCTGTGCTAGAATGCATTCTGCTATTACATCAGGCTCTAAACACAATGGTTGCACAAAAGTCATTATAAGGTGTAAACAAAAATACTGGAACTGAGGGAACTACATTGTTTGTGGATGTGTTCATTGTGAAGCAGAAAAATGCAGTCACTCAAAATGAAGTTAACCAGTGGCTTAAGTAGATTGACTCACTGCTCCATTCTGTTTGTTGTAGTGGGTGGAAGCAAAATGTGAATGACATAAGAACAGACTGAAAGCCCCTTTATGTTAGTATATTACACATATACGTTTGGTAAAATCAAAAGGTCTAATGCCAGACCTAAAATGAGAAAGTGCTAGGATAGTTAACGTTGGTCTCATCATAGTGCTTTTTTGTCTTTACTCTCAGCCATGTTGCACAAGATGGCTTTAAAAAATTGACAAAGCCAAAGAGCCCTCGCGCTCATGTAAGAGATATTTGGTTTTTGCATTCTTTTTTGTTTTTTTGCATAGCAGGATGAGATATACTCCTTGGTGATGTACAAGGCATGAAGAAGTCAGTAGATCACTTTTGTACGCACGGTGATGGCTAGCTTACTGATGTTTGACTATGGCGACAAACGTAACAAAGTGCCTTGAGTAGTTTAAATGGTACCCGGCATGAAGAGGCAGGTAACTACTGCTACAAGCCGTGGCTGGGGTAGTGATGTCTGACTAGGGTGATCTAAAAAGTACTTGGTATGAAGAGACTAGTAGACCACTATTGGACAGTAAGGGCCAGACAATGATGTCTGACTAGGTGATATAAATGTCACCGGGCCTGAAGAGTCCGGCAGATCACTGTTATACAGCCAGAGTAGTGAGGTCTGCCTTCGGTGCTATAAGAGGTACCAGGTATAAAGAGGGCAGTAGATCACTGTTAAACGCCCATGACGAACACAGTGATTTCTGATCAGGATGCTTTAAAGGGTAACAGACAAAAAGACGCCAGCAGATCACCCTTACATAGCCAGGTCTGGGGTGGTGATATTTCACTGAAAATGCACCAATAAGCCACATTCTGCTGCACTGTAATGTGCTATAGTTCGCAGGGAGCAGCAGTGGCTCTTTGGAAGTTTGCAACACATCAAACGCTGCCAGAAGCCCTTGTGCCTAGCAAGTATGCCTCTTATTGGTAAGTGACTTAAGCAGATATGCTGGGATGAATAGGGCGATTACAAATATAGCAGAGTCAACACAGCACTTCCTGTTTCCAAAGATGATCTAGTTTATGGTGTGCTATGTAAACCGCAAGCACCATATTGTGATTCGACAGCATCTGTGACAGGATGGTGTTGATTCGACAGCGAGACACTCGGGATAATGTCTAATGCTCCTAGTTCATACTCTTGGATTATGTATATTTTATGCATTTTTGTTCTAACTAAGGTTTAACTTGCAACAGATCATAATTGTCAATCTGTATTTATGCAGCATGTGGCTCTTTTTCAACAAGCAAAACCCCCTTTCTTGAATTGACAAATCATTGCACCACAGCAAAAATCTTTCGTTACAGAGATGCACACACGCAGACACAATAGTGATGCGTTTGAAGGTAATGCTAGGATACACTGCTGTTTCTGCAGTATGAATGCATGATGTACGTATTTCAAAGTTTGCCTTCATGTTTACAATACAAAACACCTTTGCCCTACAGCAGCATAGGGCGTATTTAACTTAAAAGTGTGCACACATTTTTCGTCCACAGACTTAAATCACACACGTTGCTGAATGAAACGAAAGCCCCCCCCCCCTTGTCCCTGAATAATCCAGCTACTTGGCCCTCTATACTACTAAAAAACTCGTATCTGTGATAAACAACTTCACATCCCACGGGATGCCCAGGTATTTGGGGAAGTGCGGCCGCATAGAGCGTCTGAAGCAGCACACACAAATTTCAGTGCAGAGAGGCACTGGTCATTACTAGAATTTAGTTGGCAGATCTAGTGGCACAGATAGACCTTTGGCTGTCCGTGGCGGTCCCTGTGTTTTCCGCCCCGCAGCTGCTGCGTGTGAGGGTGGGGTGAGGGGCTGCTGGCGATTCATGATTTTGCCGCCCTGCGAAGGCCACAGGCAAGAGCAGAGGGGTGGGGGAGGCAGCCACCCCCAAATCTCGTGACACCCTGGTCGGACTGCCCCCTCTTTGCTACGCCACTGGGCAGATCCTCTAGCATAACCTCTGCCTTTTTTATCCTTCCAAGGCTGATAATGGGTCAGCGTCTCAACCTTATACACAGTGTACTGTTGCAGGGATTCTGCACATACACAGAACTATGCGCAGGAAAACAGCACCGTGAATAAGGGTGTACCAACCTGCCGCATCAGTACCCAAAATCCAAAACCGACTAGCTATAGTGTCTTATTTGTTCTCCTCCAAAAATCACGGAGCTACAAATGATTAGACAACCCAGAACACAACACTCCCGACTCTCTCAGGAATGGCGAGAGCAAGTCTTACTCTTTCACTCGCTCACTCATTCGCTCGTACTTGTCCACAATGAGAATAGGCAGAGTCACTGAAATAGTTCAAATAGTTTATATTAACTATTGTGCCGTACAATACAGTATACGTGCCACTACTAGCACCAAAATGCATAAACTCAGCACAATTAGTATGGTTACAATTCCATAGAATACAAAGGGAGAAGTCATTTTATAAAGACTGTGGAAATGCGGGCTTTTAGGCCTAACAATTCTCCCCTTGACCAGAAGAAGTTTATTTTATAAAAAAAGGACGGTCTCTGGGCTTTGACAGAAGACCCCATACCTTTAAGCCTGGATGTAAGGTTTACATCATAGGAACAGAGGAGCACTTCTTCATGGAACGGCTTTCTCCAAGTGTGTTAAAACAACATGCAACAACGTAATATCAAAGCACGAGTCTTCAGTAATGCAGCTGTGTGTAACATGTTATGTCTAGGTGCTAAGGACTGACCAGAACAGAATAACCAGGGGCATTGTTGGTCGAACTTGCACATCATGTTCAGACTAAACTCCAGGAAGGGCAGAGAACGCGAAAGCAGACCGTTCTCATGTGAAAGGCACAGTCTTGCAAAAACAAAGTCATGTAGTAACGTGCGCAAAAGCAACATCATGGCAGCGAAGCTCATGCTATCTTAGCAATGTCGACAATGTCCCTAAGGGCCAATATAACAGTACCAGGAGAACAAAGCAGGATACAATCTGGAGTTATGGCACTGGAGCATTCAGCAGAAGTTAACTGCACTAAGCGCAATGTCTGGTGGAGTGCCCTACCACAGAGGTATAGGAGTGTGGCTCCTAGCACATCCTACAAACCCCACAGGTCGACTGGAGGCAGGAGATCATCCATTGAGAAGCCCGCAGCTACCTTGATGTAATGCCCACTCGAGGGAGAGGTCTGTACTTCTCCGCTCCAGTTCATCTGAAGCCCTCACTCACCAGCAGCCTCATCCTTGAAGCTTGAGGGGTTAAGTGGAATAGGACTGGCAAGGCCCAAGTGTTAATCCGAGGTGTGGTCAAGCCACTTGCTTTAACTTGCCCTGTGAAGACCGTTTGTTTGTACCAGAATTGTCAGTACAGGATCACACTTTGGTTAGCAATAAAATCCAAGACCACGGACGGCAGGAGAAGGGAGGGATTTTTTAATACAGAGGGTTAGGCTGGAGAGGCTTTGCATCAGAAGACACTGCGGGTGTCTGTTTTACCTCTAAGTAAGTTGTGCGCTAGGAAACTTTCCCAATGTTAATGACTTGGATGAAATTAAAACAAGGAAAAAGCTGTGATCGAGGGAGCAGCAGGCAGGGAAAGTGGGAACGGGAAAGAAATAATACCTCAATCACGTCTGGAGCAGCGGAGGGGCACTGATTATGTTTAATTAATATGTGCTTGGTCTGTGCTCCAACTAACCGATCGGAAGTGATGTTTGGCCTGCACTGTCCAATTAACAAAGCTGCAAAGAATAGTGACGTGAAGGCAACAAATTGTAAGCAATGAGTGGGCTCCAAGCCCTTATTGGATACAATAGCTCTCGCAAGTGCATGCTCTTGCAGCCTTGACGCTAAAAATGACCATTTTATTAAGCCTTGTGGCTATATGTCCATATGTTCGTAAACACCATCATTTCTCTGAACAGCTCCTGCGTTCTCAGGGTTGCATAATAATATATCATTGAGAATAATGCAACTTTGGTAGAGTTTCAGGATATAAACTGAACTCTAGCAAAACTCAGATAGTGCTCAATAATAAAATCAGGATGAGGGATCCGAGGGTAACTGATAAGGCGACATATTTAGGGGTTAGTATTAGCGCTAAAATTGAAAATATCGTTGATGATAATATTGAGCCCCTCATACACCATACCAAGAAGGAACTGCTTCGGCTACATAATTTACATCTGACTATTGGGGGTAGAACTAATGTTGTAAAGATGCTATTTTTTCCTAAGTTCTTATATTTCTTCCGTTCAATATGTCTAGAATTTTCCCCACTAGTTTTTAAAAATATAGACACTATGTTTTCACGGTTTGTGTGGGGATATAATAGACCACGTAGAGCATTTAGATGGATCACCTTACCTAGAGAACGAGGTGGATGGTCACTCCCCAATTTTAAATTATATTATTGGGCTACAGTCCTAAAATATAGTGTAAGTCTATTAATCGACAACCCAGATGGCCGCAACATACCCACTCCTCACGAATTGATCCTGGGGGATGGGAGCGCTGGCTGTCTGTGGCGACATCTAAATGATGACTATTTCAAAAAAGTAAAATTTAAGACCATTTCCAGTGTTGTTAAAGTATGGGGTAACGTTAAAAAACTAGTAGGTTTAGGTCGATATTCCTTCTACACCCCAGTGTCACAGAATATGGACCTTCCAGAAATATTCCGGGATGTATGTATGCAGAGATGGACTGAATCAGGGGTTAGACAGCTTGGGTGTTTTTTCTCAGTAAACAGATTTAAATCATTTGATGAATTAAAATCAGATTATAGTATGACGAATAGGGATTTTTTAAAATTTCTTCAGGTAAGGGATTTTATATCAAAGAAAGCGGGTGGACGTATCGGATTTCAACCTTGCCTAATTATAGATAAACTGAGATTAGCAAAAACACCAAGAATTGGTGAAATATATGCAGGGCTGAATTTACTGTTACCAGATGATATGGACAAACATGGGGCGGCATGGCAGACTAGACTCGATGTGATTCCTCAAACAGCGCTCGACACCTACGAAATGTCACGCACCTGCTTAATGTCGATGAAACTCCAGGCACAGTTCTATAAGACATTTTTTTCACTTTACTACACTCCTTACAAAATAGCAAAATGGGGGCCTGGGAAAGGTACAGTCTGTCCACGATGCGCACACCCCGCGGCGGACTTAGTTCATATGTTCGCTTCATGCCCTATACTGGCAAAAGTATTAGCAGAAACTTCTGACTTTCTCTCTATTATAGCACACTATAGGGTTTCCATTACAACTGAAGAAGTCATGTTGGGTACATCTAACATCACTCGACCAATACAAATACAAGGGCTGATTTTTGTAGCTATGGCCGTCTTCAGGCTATGCGTGGCATCAGCATGGATAGATCCGATACCACCGTAATTTTTAGAATGGAGAACAAGGCTGCTTGCGACCTGCAGCTTGGAGGTTGCAATCTATAGAAATAAAGGGAGGGATAAGAGGAATAGGGGTATGAAGATTTGGGCGCCACTGCTAGCTTGGATTCAAAAGGAATGATTGTAGGAAGAATATGTTATCGGCTGTTTGATGCAAGTATGATATTGCTCTCCCTGTTTATTTGTTTTTTCTTTCTTAAAACTGATTATGCTCACGAATATTTTTTCCGTAATAAAAATGATGTGTACCTGTTCTTCGGGGAGGGGAGGGGAGGGAGATGTGTGTAATAATTGTGAAACTCAAATAAAAATTGTTAAAAAAAAAAAGAGAATAATGCAACTTGTCCACAGTGCACGGATAGGCTCTGGGCCAACCCCCCTTATGTTGTAGCAGATGAACATATTGAAATTACTTCTTGCTCTTAAATCTGCCTCCGCAAAACTGTTGCCTCATAATTAATCGCCAATCATGTCCCTAAATTACAGCAGTAAAAAGTGGGACAGCAGCTGTTCGGTGTGGAGTCAAGAGGGACATTGATCAAATCGTGGTGGTGCTGTGGTGCAAAGCAGAAGAGAGAGACCTAGATGAATTGCCTTGGAGAATATAGTTTGCATGCTATGTATTCCGCCTCCGTCTACAGCTGAAAATACACCCCCTGTCATTGTTTCTTCACTAACTTATATAAATGTACGCTCAATGGAATCGAGGCCATGTAATCTCAACGAGCCAGACTCCAGCTTGGGGACCGCATGGGAAAAGTGAGCTGGCTGGATTTTCTCACTCTACCGTAGCAATCAGTAATTACTCAGCATAGGTTGGCATCTGGCGCTCTGCAAGGTCTGCACAGCGAGAGAAGTGTAAAATTGTACACGGCTGTAAGTTTACTCCTCTTCAGAAACGCTGCAGCGCCGTGTGTGCTGCATCACGTATGCCCTTGTAGCACTTGAAGGCTATTAAGGGCGGCATTGTCCCTGTGGCCAAGGACTGTTCGGCAGGTAGGGTCTGTGCCCTGGTGCTGAACATAAGGCACCTGCGCCTCCACTGGTTCAGCAAGCAAAGAACATTCATGAAAATGGCTGCTCGCTTAAGCAAGTTTCAGATGCAACGAGAAAGAGGGCACGCTTGCTGAAGGGGACCCAGCATTGACGCTGCTGTTAGAAGAACTGATAGGGTCCAGTTTTGACTTTCAGCGACATTCAACAAAGTACTCCAACATTTGCTGCACAATGCCAACCTAGAAAAATTAGTCTGTGGCAAAGGATGCCCCTCATCAAAATATATATAGTTAAAAGCTCTGGGGAAATATGTGCTTCCAAGAGGAAGTTATTTCTTAATTATTTCTTTTAGAAGCATGAACGCCCAAAAAAAACTGGACATTGTATTTGAACGATTCCCTCTTTTGAAAATGGCAAAATCTGTGGTTTTCAGCTAGGACCCCATAACTGTTACACTAGGCCTAGGCAGTCTGAAAATCTGCTGCATCTACAAGACCTTTCAGCAGCTAGAGTCCGTGTAATGGTTATACTTGCAATTTACACGTACCCAGAACAGAACCGCAACATTTAATTTCTCTTCCATTTTACTCGTTCGATGTATTATTTTTGGAACTGTATTCTTGAATTTCTCGCTCTACAATGATAGCACATCATTTAAATCCCTTTAATACAGAAAAGTGTTATACCAGCGTTGACCTGTCCCCCAAGGCACACTATACTGCAGTTCTCATCAGCCGCAAGGGCTTTGTAACTCTTCCTCTTGCCCTACACTCTTCTTTTGATTCTGATTTTTGTACACTGCACTTTTTTATGGTCTGGTAACCGATAGGCCATAGGGTACCATTCTGGCATTTCTAAGTTCTCAAATTGATGTGTTTTTGACTAATTGTTCTGGATTTCTTGTTTTAGACGTGATTCCAATCTGTATTGTGTGCCATGTCTAAGTTCTTAGCAGTTGGGGGGCCTATTGCCTCAATTTAGCTGAAGCAAATGGAAGTCGTTGATTCTGCTGTTCCTGTTATTTGTCACTAGGAAGTACGCGGCAATGGGTTTCTTTGTCATTCTGTCAGCCCTATAGGGGAATCAGACTATCATTGATCATACGCCTTGAGCACAATGAAGTGAAAGTGCTGATGGTTGCGCTTCCATTAATCAAAAGTACTATAAAGCTACCAGGAACATTCTGATAGGGGCACCAAAGTATCAGTGATGGTCTGCGAGGATACTTGGTCAAACATCACGTTGGACATTGCTATCAAAGGCCCCAGAGAATAGATGTGAAATTTCATTTGTAGAATCCTTTCATACCATTGCTCTACCTGCCAGTTTGGCTCCAGCAGAAATGGAATCCAATCATCCTAAATTAACTATATGCAGACTGAAACAGATTTTCTGATTGGTTCGAGCACAAACGTATTTTCGTATGTGGGTGTTGCAGTATTAGTGTGGCTTCAGTCTCATCCATACATTGGAATTAAGAACATGTGTTTTCATGTTTTTGATGGTAAAAATTACACAAGATCTTGCCAGCCTTCAGTTGACATCTTAAGGTTTTAGGGAGCAGTCCCACTATAACTTTTACACTTTCCCTTCCTCTTCTCTTAACCCCTTCGACGCTCATGACGAGCTGGGCTCGTCATGAGGTAGCCTCCTCGCACGCTCATGACGAGCCCAGCTCGTCATGAATAATGGGTTTTTTAAAAAACAAGCACAGGGGCAGAATTTCGCTAGCGCTCATGTGGTTAAACTCTACATTGGTTTTGACCAATTTTTACCGAACGACCTCCTTTGTAGTCCAAAATCTTTTACATTTTTTCTTTTGCTGCATGAAACAAACACCCACACCACCACCACCACCACTTCTTGAGATATGTGGGCTGCAATAAAATCTTTTTTTTTTGTGGACCAATACACACTTGAAACATTTTTCTGTGTTATCTTAACACATATCTGTGGTCTTGGCTCCCATGTTCCCATGTGACTCAATCTGTCTTCTCAAAACTGCTCTTTTCCCAGCTCACTATCATTGTGCTTCTCCATGCTTCTATACCGATATGCTGATTCTACCATTCTTCGAGACCATTCAGAATTCTGTTGCTCCGAATTAAGTCACCTCCACCACCCCCCTATCCCCTACTATTTCCCATTCTCTTCATGTTGAGGATACCCTTTTAAATTCTCAATTCTACAAAAATTCATCCTTTCTTTTCTTAGGGGGTGTAATGCCGTTTCTGGGCCAATACAAGTCCTTAACAAGTGAAATGCAGGAAGAATGTTTGAAGTCAAGAGGATTCTTATTCAGAGGAAGGTCCCTATTGTTCTTGGTAACATATATTTATTCCTAGCACCTGTATATTATTACGTTTGGCCAGTTGAAGGTGGATCACTGTTCACCCCACTTTCGAGATGGGTTGTAACTGCTCCTCAAAGCTTATATTCTTTATGCTGTCATTATAATACCTGATTTGTGCCATTGGAATATGGAGCCACTTCTGAAGTAAGATGCTACGTTATAAATTCATATGTTTCAGGGCTTTGGGCAATGCTATCCCAAAGGGATTGGGGGATGGGATTGACCGTTCGTGGCTACTTCTGGGAATCTTTGAGATGCAGGTATTTGACAGTTTTTACCAGTCCAATCCAGGGTTAAACAGCACCCTACAGTGCTGTAGGTCTGCTGTAAGTTGGTCATTTGCTCTACTTTATTAGCTCACTTAAGCAAGGAGACACAACTTGAGAGAACTTGAGTGAAGGTCTTAAATTGGCCAAAAAGGTTCTAGAAATGAACAATGTCACCCAAACGTCCAATCCCAGGTGATGCCATCAAATAAAAGGGAGAAAATTAGGGTGACAAAGAACTCCTCGGTATCCTCTTCAAGAGAGCCATGTGGCTTCGGAGGTTGATATTTGGAGCTCTGAATGAAGTTTGAAGACCAGTTAATATAGCACCTGGTCTTGCGAGTTAGCATTCATGAGTATTAACTGGTGTTGGACCTCCGAGAACATCTGCTTAGGACTGCCGATCGTTATGGTTCCATCTCTCAAACTGGCTGTCTTGGTTGGCAGAAGCATTTATGCAACTGGACCTATCTGTTCGCTATACCGAACTGGGTAACTCTGATTTAAACATAAAGTCCTCACAAGACTTTAAACCACAAGATCTCAAAATCCTTTAGGACATAGAGGGCTCAAAAAAGAGGGAATATAGGCTTTGCATATTTAGTCCTGGGATGCTGCCTGCACTCCTCAAATATTTTTATGGGATATTAACCGCCAGTTGGAGTATCAAGTCATATCTTTGAGGCATGCATCATTTATTCCTTTGGGCCTTGATGTTTCTTTTCGTGTTCCCTGGGGCATGTGCCTCTCCACATCAGCAGTCCACTTTGTCATTTATCAGTGCAGATAACAATATCAGGGTTTCCATTACGGGTCGCAACAGCGGGACTTCTTGTGATCTGTCACATGTCCCTATTCCACTGTATAAAGCAACGTGCAGAGTCTTATTCTTGACAAGAGCCCCTTTGTTTTAAAGCTAAGGAACTTTTTTTTTTTAAGTACAAATGAAGTACCCATTCCTAGCTCGAGTGGACTTATCTGTGGCATTCTGAGAGTAATGCATTAAGAGCCAGACCAACCAAAGTGCAAGCTAACTTTAAGATTTGAAATGACAGCCTTCTGCCGCTGGGTTTACTCTTCTCTAGCCTTGATTCTGTGCTTTGCAGAAGTGGGTAGGGATAGACACCACGTTTTTGAACTCCATGAAGTTGTTAGCCATCTGTTGATAGAGGATGCCCAGCATAACTCGGGTAAGTAACATTGTTCTGCTACTATCACTAGTCAGAGGTTGTGGCCTGACAGGAAATTGGGGTGTATGCATCAGCCCGCCGCGATATTCCTGAGGTATATGACTGAAGGCTTCAGAGCAGAAGCTTGTAGTATGTTTTCACATGCATGACCAGGATAACCAGCATGAGTACCATTGTTACATACAATAGTGATGGTGCCCTGCACTTGCTAGTTACATTGCACATGGTCTCGCAGCCACACAACATGTATTTTGCTATGCATCGTACACCATTGGGGAGGGGTGAAGAATAAAAGTTTCAATTATGGGGACTAGACAGATTTGACAAGTGATGGTAGGCCGCCTCTTCACTAGTGATGCAGGTAAACTTCTCTGTCCTTGAACTTCAAGTCAGCTGCTACACACAGTATCCCCATTGCCCATGTCGAGGAGGCATTAGAAAACCATGGTTACATTTGTACAGTTTGCGAATGGGGTGGCGCTGCAAGGACCTTCACCCATGCCCCCTGTTGCTGCTAAATCAGACATGCCGGGATCACTCCTGTCCAAGTGGACCTCTGTCATCTAACTGGGCAGTCCTTCAAGATAATCTGTATACGTTCCTTAGCTTGTGCTCCACTATATAGTCCTATGTTTGCAAGGAATTGGAACACTTCAAAAGGTTGAGTCTCGTTGCCTTTGGTACTTCAGGCTTTTTAAAAAAAAAACTATTTGGGCCATTATAAGGGTCCCAAAATTAGTCTGACACACCTCATGGGCAATGAAAGTTTGATCGTAGTCGGGCGACATCTGTAGAGACAATCTCTGCTCTGGCTGCTTTGGGCCACAAATGCTTCCTGACACTATATAGTACAGATAAATGCTTAGATAGCTTCCAGCAGCAGTCGGTGTATGTATGGACTCGTACATGGTCTGCAATTCCTTTGCTAATCTGTCTATCGTAAAAAGGCTATTGCCTGATCTTTGTAGTGAGAACTGCACTATCCAGCACAGTCTCTTTGACTGTTTGAGGTTGTATATTACTTCTTCATACCTGCTGCCTAGGGTACCCCACAGACGTTTATTCTAAATAGCCCTTGATTTCCTTGATATTCAGTTGTATCTACTGTAGTTGATCCAATACCCTTCATATGCACTGCAGGTCCTTCTCGCTGCCACTGTAGGCAAATATGTGTTCTAAATGAGTGAAAGAGAATTGCTCCAACCCAGCTAGCACCAGGTTTACCAACACAGCTAGCACCTGGTTTACCAAAAGGGAATTTCCTTGCACTGATAGACGTTTTGGCACTCAATAATATCATCTTTAATTTGCCCTAGGCAAAGCAAGCTGCTAATAGACATTGTTCACATCATAGACTGTTCTGAATGTGGCTGTTCCCACTGTATCTATTTACTAGTCCCCACTGGGATTTCGATGAAAATGTGCCTTGGTTACAGGTTTGAGACCCCAGTACTCCACATAAATTGCTTATATGTGGACTCTTTGCTTAGAAACCTACACTAGTGGGGCTGGACCACAGACTGTAGAAGCACTCTATCACTTACAAACCCAACATCCTAGAATCCCTCCCTGCCTTGATGCATCATATACCTTCCCTGACAATCTACACAATCTTTTTTTAACCCATGTCCCTCGTCATGGGCGCGAAGTGGATTCAACTCAATATCATTGGCAGAGACTGGAAGCAGCTAGCTTGTTTGTAATAGCTGATGGGAAAAGTGATCGAGCACAATACAACATGACACTAAATCTTCCATGAAGGAGCCAGTTTAGTGTTGTGATTAACTCCCTCTTAATTATCCATTCTTTTCAGATCCACTTAGTAAGAGATTGGATGTCGGCTTGTTAAGTATTGGTGCCAGAACTACTTAGGCTAGAACTGAAACGATTTATTGTGAAACCGAAAGGGGGTTCCCCCATATGACCAATGTAAGTGGCCATCTTGATCTCCAGTATGGGTTGTGGAATGTGTCCTCCAGAACACACGGAAGAATTGACTTGTGGCTCGAATCATTTTGCCTTTGTAATGACAGGTAAGAGCTGCCATTTGATCATTTAACTTCTTCAGAAGATCATATCCATCACATTGAAGTTGTCTTTTGACTTGTGTTTCAGCTGGGCAATCTTACTTTAAAGGCTCAGAACAGAGTCCACTGCAGGAGTTCAAGTTTTCTTCCCAACCTTACTTCGTCAAAGGGAAGGGTTCAGGGATTGGGTTAGCCAAGCGGAAGCTCAAATGGGCTGAGGCAGACTACTTTCTTCCACACTTCTCAATAAACATACAATGAAGATGGGAGGAAGATGTCCCAGTTTTCCGCAGATTGTTCACAATGCGTTCGTCATGGTGTTCCGCATCCTATTGAAATACTGAACCTGCCTTTGGATGAGTGGCAACCCTTAATAAAGTCAAACATGAGGTTTGATCTTGAGCTAGAGATCACTATCCTTGTAAACCTGACTGAAGCAAATATCCCAAAGAGTGCCCTTGTCACAATGAGGGAGTAATGTTTGGGTAAAGCATGACCTTAGGGTTCCTTGTGGTGCGGTTCCTGAAACAATTTGTTTACATTTTGTCTTTGTAAATAGGACGGTACAGAAGACCAACAAAATTGATTATCTCCTTTTTGAATGAAATTCCAGCTAATGACAATGTTACAAGAATAGCACTCATCTGCCTTCGTAAAAGGCAGTTGGGTTTTGAAAAATACTGGACGCTATATTCAGTCTTCGATCTGAAGATAATTGGCTGCTTTAATTGTAAAAGGGTCATGCCTTGCACTATTTGCACTAGCAATAAGCACTGGCTTTTGGTGGGGATAAACTGTTGAAAAATATAAAATAATTTTTCTGCTTTTAAAATTTTATGTGAATCCAATATATGCACATGCGTGCAAGAGTTCTTGATCGCTTGGCATGTTGAAAAGGACCATTTCATCCTCTTCCTTCAACCTGGCCACAGAAGTGAATACAAATTTCAGGAGCAGTAGTGAGTCTCTGATCTCCTGCTGGATTGACCGCAGCTTTAGTCATTTTGCCTGGCTTCCAACTGAACAGTACATGGATAAAGTAGATCACCGTCAATCAATAATTTAGTGGTGAGAGGTAGTGATGAATCACCTGTAAGGTAATTGATGTCAAACTGTGAAGTATGCTTTAAATTCAAGGTAATCCAAAAGCAATGTGTATGATCACTGCTGATGGTCCTTTCGGTCTGTCAGGTCATTAAAAGACTCTAAAAATATTGGAAGAACAGAACAAGTTAACCAAGGCTCGGGAAGCTGCGCACATTCTTGAAGTTAATTATGAGGTGCAGGTTCAATAAACACTAAAATTGTACACGTTTGTCAAACTCTGTTTTTATATTTAATTTCTTTAAAAGTCAATTAGTTCATACATGTGAGAAATTCCCTTGAACAGTTAAACAGTACTTATTGTAAAACATTTCTAACTAGGCAAAACATAGGGCCAGTAGTGCTTAGGGGATGACATAACCTGCAAACTACCTCCCATTTTAACCCAGGTAAGTCCTAGACTTCTGATTTGAGTTTGCTGTGGACTGAATCTTCTGTTTTCCAACTAACAGACAGTGCAGAGCAGGCGAACAATGATTGGGGGTGAATTAAGGGACTGATGCAGGTGGCAGGGCTGCTGAAATTTTTCACTGGGTCTCGCTTATAGCTATAGATTTGTATATGATTGACTACAATACCATACATAGGGCAGGCTTTTGGCCAGCACGTTTCTCATGATTGGTAGACTTTCTTGTCTTATATGAGTTCGATGCTCCTGATTTGATGGCTTTCCTTGCTGTTCGTTTTGTTGTACCAGACCTAGAGCATAGCTCCCTTTTCATTGTTTTGCTTGATTAACTTGCCACTGCTGATATCGGGAAGCTTTGTTTGTGTTTTCTAGCAGTCTATGGGAGCATGTGACTTCCCCTCTCTCTTCCTGGCCGTTCTCTTCAAGTTCAACACCACTCTTCTCCTTATTTGCTTGCCACACCAGCTCGCTCCCACGCTTGTTTTTTTTTATTATTATTTTCTGTTTAATTGACCTTGGAGGGCCAAGCAGCTGCATATTACTACCAGGCTGTTTACTTCCCTGCTAGTCTTTTGCTTCCCACCTATCGTTTTCTGTCATATGCTTTATTGTGTGTTTTTAATAAAAACAATATCTAATTGTATTTTTGAGAGGGCCAGGCAGTTACACATTACGACTGGGCCACTCGTATGCGATGTAGGTTCCAGCTAACCCTAACCCACCCCCAGTGTGGACAATGCCCTGTTCCAGCTGGGGGGGGGGGGTGTAACGCTGCAATGATGCAAGGTAGACATTGAAAGGGCCCCATATGTCCCTGGGCCTCGAGGAAGATGGTACTGTGGAGGCATATACCTCACTTCTCGTGGTGCAAGAGGCCAGGCTGCCCATCCAACCCTTAATTGTAGGTGCGGTCCTGCTACCCCAGTGAATGGCAACCTCTCTTTTGGCCAATAGGAGAGAAATGGCTGCAAATTTCCGAACTTTTTGGTGAACTTTTTGGTGAACTACGTATCCCAAGAGGGCAATCTCGGGTAGGGGGTCTATTGATAGGTTAATCATGTCGCCTAGTGTTTGGTGTACTTCCATTCAGTAGTAGTGTATACGTTGGCAGGTCCATGCTATGTGAGTGAAGTCCGTGTATGGGGCATCGCATTTACGGCAGTTGTGTGGTTTGGAGGGGTCTATTCTGTGGACCTAAGTCTGAGTAACGTATGTTCTACTTAGAAATTTGAAATGAATCAACTTATGGCAACTATTGAGAGAGACATTTTTCGTGACTACACAGCATGCAGCCCACAGTTCATCTGTTATCGGGCTACCCAAATCTCCCTCCCAGTCTCTGCGGATCTTGTCATCATTGAATGGGAAGAGGGCTGTGCAAGATTTATATGGCTTGGAGATAAGGTGGACGCCGCGGTCGTTCTCAATGACTAACAAGAGCGGGGTGAATGTTTGAGGTTCGAAGGGGGAAGTCTGGGAGAGTGGCGCACAGAGCAGAGCAAACCCGCATTAGCACAAATTTGTCCATATAGGTGGCATCAGGGAATAGAGACTCGTCATCTGTGTCGAAAGCAAGGCCGTCAGGGAACAGGTCACCAATTTTAGTTACGTCAAATTTATTGAAGGTGCGTTGTATGAGTCGCTCACCCGTGATCGGCAGCCATCGAACATTAGAGAGTGGCAAAACTGTAGAATAGAGGGTAGGCATGTTTGTGATCCGCCTGAGTTTCTCCCAGGCCCAACTGGTTGTGGAGACCTTTTGAATGTTGTTTGGGTCTCGGGGAAGGCCCTTGGGAAGGATAGCTGCCAATGTCTCAGGAAGCACAAGATCACGTTCCGGACGATGATAAGAGTTTCTGGCATCTGGGTGATACCACGCATGTGCGTAGCTGCACTGAGCAACTAAGTAATATAGATGTAAGTCGGGGACACCATAGCCCCCTCTGTCGTAGGCAAGAGTCATGACCTGCCAGCGAACCGGGGCCGGCTTATCACCCCAGACCTGTCGTATCAAATGAGAACGGAGTGTAAAAAAAACTATTTGGTAGGGAAATGGGAATGTTGTGAAACAGATATCAGAATTTAGGGAGCACAATCATATTGACAAGTACTACCTGGCAGACTATGGAGAGCGGCAGTCTGAGCCACTTGTCAATCTGCGCCTCTAGAGTGTGGACAGCCTGGCCATAGTTGAGGCGGATGATTTGCTCAGAGTCTAGGTGTATATGGATGCCCAGATACTTGACCGATTCTGTGCACCACTCCAGAGGGAACTCGAGTTCCCACGCTTTTGTGCTGGCAGTGAGGGGGAAGATCACAGACTTGTCCCAATTGATGCCGAGGCCCGAGTACAAGCCGAATCTGAGTATTTCACGGATGAGGGGATCTAAATTAGTTTGTGGGTTTCTAACGTAAAGAATTGTATCATCCGCATATAATGATACTAATAGTGGGCCTGTGTTAAATTGTAGGTGTTTTTCTTGAAAATGGCGAATCGGGGTCCATAGCCAAAATAAATGAATGTGAGAGCTGGCAACCCTGTTGCGTGCCTCGTAATAGCGCAAAGGGCTCAGAGTATTCTGTTCAGTCTGAGCCGAGCTGTGGGGCGGCTATATAGCAGTGCTGTGGTAGCAACAAAGCTGATGGGCATCCCCATGTGATGCATGATGGACAGAAAAAAGGGCCATTTCAATTAATCGAAGGCCTTTTCAGTGTCAAGTAATATAGCGATAGCTATCACCTTTGGGCTTATCCTATTTAGGGTGGAGAATAATGTTCATAAATTAAACGCTGATGAACTTTTATAGTTTGAAAAACAATTGTGAGATGTTTGTCCATGCATGTTTTGTGTGCAAAGGCATGCAAGTGGATGTTCGTATGGCTGTGTTGGATATTTTTTTTTTAACTATCTAAAAAGCATTCAAAGATGGCTACTGTGCTCATTAGCAAAGTCAATAACTTTGTGGCCACGTTTGAAACACAAGACCTGCGGACATTGAGTAGCTGTGGCATTCCACCTTTGCATTGCATACCGCTGCAGGTATCACCAGGCTGTTGGTGTGGTCTCATCTACTTATGAGTGAGTAAATGAAACATGGCACTTGCAACATGCCCTCTACTAGATGTTCTCTTGGCATGGATCAATTCACAAGACCATAAGAAGAGCAGCATTCGTGGTTCATGGAGCCCGCAGAGATGGCATTCGCTTTGGCCATTGTCCAAGACTTTGCAGTAATCCAGTCTGCCATTAACCAGGAATTCTAACTGTGTGCCTCTGCCCCCGGCAGAGCTGTTGATGAAATAACTGGTTTTACAGTTGCCTTTTTATGAAGTATTCATCATGCACTCCTTAAGTGATCTTTCACTGATCCCCAAGTAATTGCTTTCCCGCTAGGCTTTGGAATGAATTTTCTTAAAGCCCTTGGATGGCCTCTCTCTTGCAGACACCTCGCTCGACATTCTTAACTACATAGTCCAGGAAACGAGCTTCAAGATCGCTTCCCTTTTCCGCTTCCACGCTCTGTCTAAAAAAAGGCTTCAGTTCAGAAATGATAGCCCGTTAATGAATTACAGTGTGAGGCCAGAGCTTGCGTTGCCTTGACTACTCGGATCGCCTCATTTGTTTTGTAGATGAGTAATTACAACGCAATTAGAGCAGGCTAAAAATAAGCGAGCCCTTTGTCTCTGGTTATTCATTAATATTAATAAAAAAGGTCTGTCCAGGGCCTAGTAAACAATTAATGCAAATGTGGCCTTGCCCATGGCCGAAGCAGCACTCGACGCATCTCCTCGGACGCCTCTCATCCCCCACCTCCGGTAAGATGTTCTCTCTCTGGGTGGATTGGCATCTGTGGACTAAAAAGCCCGCCCTTCCCGCTTTGTTTTAAGATAGGCGCTTACCTCATAAATAAGGTTGCTTGATGACTACGTCATCAAGGACGGAATTCTCCAAGCCTGAGCTTTTCCTTTAGCAGACATTCTCTTTAGGTCTGATAGTCCATTTGATCCATTGAAGTGAATCAGGAGTACAACCCCAGCTCACGAACTGGAGACTTTACAGGACTTGAGCATCCTTCGGGAGCTGGATTTCGTGGTTGTTGTGGTGCTTGGCCTGTGGTAGTCTTTTGTAGTGGATAGAGGACCGAGGTAACAACGATTTGTGAATTTTCTCGGAAAAGCCTGGTCTTTCTTGGGCCTGTTGTCATTTCCTGGCAGTTATTTCAGGCACTTGGCCTTTTGCTCTCCAATTCCCTGCATGATTGGCTTTATTGGTCAGGACTGACATTTAGTAATTGTACTCTAGACAGTGCTTACTTTGTAAATATATTAATAAAGAAGTGCCGGGCGCTCATCAGGAGGCTGCTGTTGCTTGCAGCACAAATTGCCCCTGCCAGCGCCGCCAAGGATAGTAACAGCACAACTGCTAACTCACACTCCTTCAAGTGTGATAGTTCGGACTATTTCAGCCTACCCAAAACTAGAAGACTGGCTTGGACAGCAGGTATTAGTCATTTTTTATTTATACAATTAACTGTCGTGGTCCTCTCTGAATTAGCCAAACGGCGCCACCTTGTTGCCGACTGTCACAACCACCTGTGTTGGCAAGTAAGTGTCGGTGCCCAGCACCGGAAACCACTGGTTTAAATTAAGCACTGGCTCTAGACACTAATTGGCTGAAAAAGAATACGCTACTTATCTTAAAGCCACTGATCTTCAAAAGTCGTCCTTAGCTACCAGTTGCACACCTAAGGCAAGAAGTTTTACATGGTTCTTAAGCATCCTGGTTTCTTATTACTTCAGTTCTGCAAAACGGACACTTTATTCATACCGGAAAATTATTTGACCCAGTTTGATGACCGTAATACATACTTGATATACCCTCTGACTTGGTTTTACACTACTCACTGAGTAGAAGGGAACATTTCATCTCTGCAGTCTAGCTCCACAATTAGATATGACGTGCTTGGCCTTTTATGCTGAGAGCCATGCTTGCAAAACAACGTGCAAAGTTTGCATCAGCATGATGGAGGCAGACTTCAACCTGGGCCTTTAGCTTTGATTTTGCTTCATAGTCGTTTGGTATATGTATTGCTAATGAAAAGCATTAGTAAAGCCCATAGGCCTGAACTGTATGTTGAGTTATAAGCCAGTGCTTGTTAGGGGCTCGGTGGCCGAATCAAAACGAGCTTGCAGGCACCCTTAGCAGCAGTGGCTAGGGAGTAGCATGAAAAGGAGACAAATCCACATAGAAATTTAGAAATGGGCTAGCGGCAAGATGAGAAGAAACCACCAAGTGAGCTGCTACAGGATGATTCACATTGCAAGAGCTGCTGAATGTCAGATGGCCTGAGCCCAAGATAAATTATTGACGTCTTGAAAGTTTGCGCCTTTTGCTATTCATTTGTCAAGACTTGGGCATGGCTTCCTTGAAGTCCTGTTGTCCCAATCCAGAAAGAAAGTGGCTCAAAGTGAAAAAAATGATTTCTTAAAATGTATAACAATTGCAGGTTGTGTTCAAATCGGAGTGATGCACCAAACAGCCATTTAGTGTGAGATGTGAAAAGATACTCAATTGAATGGCGCATAAGCCCACTTTATGTATATTTTTGGCCCTACCGAAATATGTGTTGCGAAGCCACATGTAAAACATGGAATCCATTGGACTCTACTCACCGATAACATCAGCGAAATTGACCTGTCTGCCGATGACATCAACTCTACTTGGAAGTCTTATCCACTCCAGACTTCTGATGCCTTAAATAATGCTAGCCCCTCATCCAGACTTGGATGACCAGCACCTACTCGAAGATCAACCCCAGTAAAACAGAATTCCTACTATTTTCGAAGAACAAGCCCAGACCTCACTCCACAACATGAACCTGGATGGATTTGAACCTATCTTTCACCCAACCCTAAGAACCTGATGTGAAATAGCTATTATGTGAGTTGCAAACCCTATGATTTGCAAAAGCATACGATTTGCAACTGAAAAATGGCTTTATTTTGAAAGTATTAACCCGTTGACCGCGGCGCGAATTCCGCCGCGGTGCGGGTGATTTATGGAGTGGGTGTGTTTCGGATGGCCCCCGGATGTCCTCCGCACACACCCGCTCTGCCGGCCGTCCGACGCACCAAACAGGTTGAACCCATGTTCCACCATTACCGGATCACAGAATTTGTTCGAAATCCATAACAAATCAACATTTGTAAAAGTCTGTCTCCAATAGTGATTCATTAAGGTATGTATCAATATTTTGCTACTGAATTCGGATCGCAAAATATTGAATTTTGACACCTCAAAGGAGGTGTTAACCCATTCTCAGATGGAAAGGGGACCTCTTGGGACCCATTCCAGTTTGTGAATGTAAAAAAAAATGTGGTGGGTAGGCGGCGGTCCACAGACCACTGCCGATTATCAAATAAACAAAAACCAAGTATCTTTTTAAATGTAGCCCCATTTTCTTAAAAGGGGGTCTGCATTTAAAAAATAAAGTTCACTTTGTTTAAAATGCTATCAGGCATGGAGGTCGGCCATCCCTGTGATTGAATCCAGTTTAAGTGAGTCATAATTTATGGGCAACCTCATGAAGATTGAGGTAGGTTGGATTGCGACCCACTTGAATTTGGAATTTTCTGAACCTATCTATTACTACTTAAGTCGGTTTGCAAAATTCCTTTCTATTCGCAAAATGTCAGTGCACAATTTGCAACCACCTTCAGGCCCTAAAGTACTGAGATTCCAGCTTCACCCTCAAGGACCACATCTATATAAAAAAAAAAGCAAGACAGCTTGGTGCCAGCTCTCTGTTTAAAAAAAATAAAAAAGTGAAACTGTTCATCACAGAAAACTACCTTAAATCTGTTGTCAAAGCCCATATTTTTGGATGATGGCATGCTCCATGGTTTCCCAGATCTTACTCTGGCCATGCAAAAGGGCACCCTGCAAACTTCAGCATGCTTCATCCAGGGCCTAAAGAAAGTTGAACACATCTCCAGAACCCTGATGGAACTCCACTGTCTTTCCTTGCCAGCCCTCCCTATCTTCAAAACCAGCTGCATCATCCACAAAGTCATCAGGACCGGCAACTACTTGGCCTGCAAGCTGCCTTCTTTCATGGCTCTCAGCATATCCGTAGCCAGGGTACCTTCAGACAGGAGGAAAAGAAATACAGACAAGAAAAATAAGGCAACAGGCATTCTCCATCTGTACACCTTGTATAGGAAATTATAGATGATACAGCTCTGTAAAGAACACTATGTAAATAAGCAGTAATAGTCCACTTTCACTTTCAGAACCTAGCTGGCCATCAAATTGTTCGTTGATTGTCTCTGATCCTATACAGTGGTTCGCTGCTTTTAGCTTGGTTCATGCTATACAAATATCACGTATAAACATATCTACATGCAGATTTGCAATGTAATTCTAGTCAAAACTTTCATTTCTCCAATTTTCCTACCTTCGGTAGTGCAACATAGCGCAGTGCAATGGTGATCTACATTTAAGACTTTACAGTTATTAGAATGACTCAGTGAACCTATGCTCCTGGCTACAAAAATGCAGGTGCAGCTGTGAAGTGTTAAAATCCTTGCAAAGCGCCTTGAGCCTTCCATCTGTCAGAAAGTGAATACATCTATTATCCTAGATAAGGTAACTTTTTTTATTTACAAATTGATATAATACACATCCAATTACATGTTAGCAAGACAATAGTAGATTAACCAGCACGCGGTTGGTGGCAGTTACTGAAATAGTCACATATAATAAACCGTCTCATTATGTCCACTTTACTGTCGAAAAACGAGCTTATAGCCATGTCATTTTGAAGAACTGAATTACTTAACTCTCAAATCCCTAATCCATCCATTCATGTATTACAATTCGATTTGAACACTAAATCTTCAGGTAATACCGTGGAGTAGTCTTAATGTTACTAATTAGCACTTGCTCCCGCTTTAACTGTCATTGTAAATAAAGAAGAGCAGCACTGGGCTCCTTCTTACAGGTTGCCCAACTTAGTGGTACACGTTTTATAGGTTTTCAAAAGATTAAAAGGCTGAATTGAAGCGCCGTGGTTCCACCCTGTAATCATGAGGTGAAGCACCGATTCCTGAAGTGACTGTATTAGCCCGCAAAGCGCTCTTGTCTTCCAGAAATGTGTTTGGTCTCTAGTCTGCCACCTCCCCATCTCATTGACCAGCACCACTGAGCTGACGGCTCATCAGATTCTAAGGCCAAGCACCTTCTGATGTGATTGACTATGAAGTAGATCATCGAACACTTGGTTGTAATTCCCTGTTTCCTTAACCAAGGTGCGGTGGGGGAAGAGGTCTCCTTACAGGCATCCGCTTCTGAAAATCCATCGATAATTGCATGATGATCATCTGCAGTTCTAGAAGGCTGCCACAAGCCGTGTATTTCCCAAGTGTGTCAGCAGTGGATGGTCGTTGCCTGTTGGGTTAATCTCATGTTATCCTCAGACTGCTTCCATTGCATGTTTCGCGCTTAATACATTTTCACAAATAAGTCCTAAATCATTTGGCAGCTGCAACCCCCATTGCTTATTGCCTTTGATCTTTTGAAGACATTGCAGGAATGTGCTGTAATATACCATCTTTGTGAGTAGCCGAATATTTGCAAGGTATATTGCGGATTCAACTTTCTGCCATTGTTTCAGTATTTAGTGTTTGAGGTACTGGGAAGACAGAATGGTCACCAAAGGTTCTCCAAACCGCTGAAGCGTAAATTGTGATTGTTTTGACAGTTGTCCTTCTAATCTGCGCCTTTTATGGAGATCATCTTCTTTCTTTCTTATGTGCAGGAACCTTTCGAGGCCGGTTTGAGGTGAAAGAAAATGACACAAACCAGCAGCACAATAGTCACTAATTATTTCTGTTCGCTTTTAATAGCAGAAACTGTGATTTTCTCCCAAGCACCAGCATGTTAAGGAGCAAGGGGGTTTCTGATCTCTGCATATTTCATAACATGCCAAGGAATGTGTTGACTTCTGCTGGCAGGTGCTGACCCACATTCGCCTTATGAAGTGGTTGCTTTGTGGGAAAAGCTTAAGCTCATTACTGGAGGCCTAAGTTGGTATTATTGACAAACCAGTCCTAACAACTATAGACCTGATTAGTTCAATATGAAACTGTATTTCAGATACCATAAGTCTGATCTTGTTATTGTGAAAAGTCATGATGAAGGCGGTCGGTCTACTTATTTATTTTATTTTTGTTTACTATGTAACACATAAGTTGAAACCAAAAGACCTTTATGGGTGGATTGGTTATACACCTTGTTATTCAGGTACACACAATCTGATAACTATCTTTAAAGGGCAGGCTTTTAGTGTTGGTTAGCCTCTTTGATCTCAACCCAAGAGGGTAGAAGATCGGCACAGAAATAATTCTTACTATAATCTTATTTTAGCTGTCTACCAGGACCTTGTCATAACGAAAAAAAATTAAATAATGCTTACATCTATTAGTATATAAATCTATATCCAAATGGATACATTGAGTGCCTTTTGTTCAGTCCTCTTCTGCCATTGATCTAGCTGAGTCTCATTTACACTTTCCTTCCATCCATGACTCTGTACTCCACGGATCCTAGTTCCACATCAGCCGTTGACTTTCTTGCCCTGTGAATGATGGCATTTTTAACCACAGATGCACATCCAACTGCAAATGTGTGCACTTCAATATCTGGATTGGTTGACCATTTCTTTAGTTCTCAGTCTTCCTTTTAGGGTTCCCCTTTCAGTTTGTTTAGGCTCTTTTAATATAATTTTTTCTTAATAGGATACTTCCCAGGCAATGTTAACACATCGCTCGCTTGCCGCTCATTTCATCTGCAGCGTGCCTCATGTGGCCACTTCGTCTAAATCTGGTAACCATTATGGAAGCTGCTGTCCTGAGTGTATCATTGTTTTCTTATTCCATGATGGCCAAAAGATTAGTTCTAAACATGGTGGCCATGCTGCATCTTTAAAACAAAGAAACTATGTACAATAACCACTGCAGGATGGATACCTGCTGCTGTGTTTAGTTTTAATATAGTAGCATACGCGTAATGTGGTTAGACAGCAACATGTTTTTTCTCTATTTGTATTCATTTTATTTATCTTGCATATGTTGTGTTTTTATGGTTTTTACTACGGGTGTGTTAGAGTGTGAACACAAGAACGAGCCAGTGGATGAATGAATGAATGGATGCATGAGTATGAAGATGAGTGACAGCGTATATGTATGTTGGCTTAATGAGTGCCTAAACCTATCAATGACACAAAAGGCATTTTCATTCATAATCCAAAACTATTGGCATTGTCAGTGATGTGAATGTGGTATAATTATACTGTCCAATACGTGTTCCTAGTTGCAATATGGTTGCAGCTGTTTTGGTTGCCAACGTTTTCAGTCATTAAACACCGTATAGAAAGCCCCAGTAATTTTACTGGGTGTATATATAGTACGTATATATCTTTTGAGGAGAGAACTCTGATTCTAGAAATCGAGGACTAGTATAAAATGTTTGTGCATGTAGTGCATGTTCTGTGTATCTATGTACTTACATATAATTAATGGACACACAATCAGTTCATAATTCCAGTACATCATTCACTTATTGTACATTTAATTTGGCTATCAAGTAATAACACCAAGCGTTGTTATAGAGTTGTGTACAGGCTTGAAATAATATAACTTTGGAGGAGAACACTATAAACCTAGAGTGTTTAGTTAAAGTTGTTAAACTGCTCTTTGGTGCAAAATAGTTATTAAAGGGATGTAGGGCACAAGAGGCGCGGTCAGCTCAGGGTTCTGTCCTAGTTCTACAGACCTCTTTTTGTTCTCTGTGCTCTGAAGAATCTAATATATTCGCCAACTATTAGTTGAACAACTTTAATTACATATACTCATTTTAGTATTATCTACTGCTCTAAACAATTAGGTTGCTATTTCTTATTTTGTAAATGTTGAAATAGAGCTTTGTAAATAGCATCCTAGCACATGGGTGTAACATAACAAGATGTGAAGTCTTTACACAATCACCTTTAGTACATGCTTTTTGTACAGTTAAGATATTATTTTTTGACTGCAACCCGGGTGCAACTAGTAGATGCCCCATGTGTGGTAAGGAGGAGGCAAACTTTATACATATGGTGTGGTTGTGTGTGGTCCTATCGCCCTTCTAGCAGCGGGTCGCACTGACAGTGACTGAATTCCTGGGCAGTTTGTTTCCGCTTGATACATTGCAGTGTATTCTTGGCGTAGGGAGTAATAAATACCAGCCACACAAGAGGCCTAATGCGGTTTCAGAACCTAGCATTGATCTTAGCGAGCTGCTGCATAACGATGGTGTGGAAGTCACCTGGAGCACCGTTCATACTTAGATGGCACGCCGAACTGAGGAAATGGGTCGCGGCTGGGTTGGCAGTCCATAGTAGACTGTACACTAGAGGACGAGGGAAGATTTGCTACTTGACCATCCTGACCAAAGGATAAGGCTTATTACCGAAGAACAAATTAAGGATTTACTGCTGAACAGTGTCTCACACTCACCTACAGAGATATCGGCCTAAATCCATTGTGTTTTTGCTAACCACTCCATACCATATCACCACAGTTTGGACCCAGCTATATGCAAATCAGTCTTGACCCTGTTCCCCCTGGAACCAGTCCAGCCCGAACTGCCAGGTCAGGTCTTCCCCAGACCAAAACAATCATCCTGGGACCATGGGGAGCAGGGTCAAGACTGATTTGCATATGACTGGGTCCAAACTGGGGTGGCATGGTGAGCAAAAGAACAATGGATTTAACCCAGATCTCTTGAATGGGGGTGTATGTTTGAAAAATGTCAGCCCTTTGTCCATCATCGTGTCGTGTTTATTACCTGAGAAGTCCAGCAATGTTGTGGACCCATTGGAAGACTTGGGACAGTACATCCCCAGCATGGAAAAGATGCAATGTCCAGTCTTTGCCCCATTCATAGGAGTATCTTCACAGGATGTCTCTAATGCTAGTTCTCAAACTGCTCCTAATGTTAGTTAGCCTCAGTAGGATCCAGACTGAAACAAGGGATTGCACTCCATAAAAATGCCCTTTGTTCTCTGCGGCACAACCTGAGCCCGATTCATGTGCGTGCACTGGCAAGAGTTGTTCCCCAGGTCACACTAAAGAGATGCACAGCAACACTTGAACATGTTCTAGCATTGAAGCAAGTAGTCCTCAGCTTCAATGAAATACAAAAATGTAAGCTATTTTTTGTATCTATTCTTACACTTTTTGCAGTAGGTAGCAAAACATATTTTTTTATGAATTTTCTTTGCTGATTACATTTTTCTTTTATTGAACTGTATTGCTCAATTAATAATCTTTCCGGAAGAATGTCATACATATCTTTTCACGATGCAGTCAGGAGGGCATTGAGGAAGAGGCATCGGCGACAGATGGGTCCACATGGGGCCGCAGACTGCTAACACTCAATCATTTGGATTATCGGATGGACGGTGACTGTCAGGTCGAGATACTTTCTTCAACCCTAGAAAGCCCTAACCAGAGTGACCGCGTCCCCTCCTGAACCGCTTCCGTAATGGAGGGGAATGTACGGAGCCCGCGTAAGGTCGACATTTGTTTGTTGTTAAATATCTAATTAGGAACATGAGAGGGAGCTGGATGGCTGCTTGCTTGGCTAATTAGCGACATGCACGAAGACCACTTTGAACTTCAAGGACACAAAGCTATTAGCGTATACATCAAAAATGGATTAAACCGCTGTGCTTTTTATAATGATTAAAGATGAGCCGCTCAAGTGGAAATCCTTTGTAAAAGGCTGCGACTAGCGGACTAGAGCGGGCTCTGATTGCGGCTCCTCCAAGGGAAGCTGGGCGTGGCCCGCTGTCCTCGGGCGCGCGCCACCATTAACTTGCAGCACGGCCACCTCTGATGAGGCAATAAATATTGAACATTGCAACAGAGTGGAAAAATCCAGCTCCGGTCAGGAGAAGCTCCTGTCATTATTTTCACAAGTGGAAGAGAGCGCGCCACCGTGTTATCGTTTTGCTTTGAGAGCGAGCTTGTTGGAGTGAAAGCAGTCCGAGATGCTCCCTGTAGCAGCAATCAAACGCCTCCTCAGAGAAATCTCGTCGCGCTGCTGTCTGACGCGGGAACCTGCACACTGTGTGTCACAGAACTTCTGCTTGTGATGGTGCCCTTCGGATACAGGGCTAGTGCATGCCCATTCTATCGCAGGAATACAAGAAAGGCCGGGTTGCGCCCTCTGATTTAGAGAAAGGGGGCTCTTGTTCGGTCCCAGAAATACAACAAGCATTTACAATGCAATAGGTCTCGCAGCATTAAAGTTTGAGTTATTGGCATTGTGTATGACAATGCGTTGCATAACATTTTTAGCAAACTTTGAATTGGTGAGCAGTGAGGGTGTGTGCAAGAGTATGCTGTTGCTCACAGCAGTTAATATTCACACAGCTCTGATGATGCACCTTACGCACGGGGTTGACGCAGTTATTATTCACACAGCTCTGATGATGCACCTCAGGCACGGGCTCACAGCTGTTATTATTCACACAGCTCTGATGATGCACCTCACGTACGGGGCTGACGCAGTTATTATTCACACAGCTCTGATGATGCACCTCAGGCACGGGCTCACAGCTCTTATTATTCACACAGCTCTGATGATGTACCTCAGCACGGGGCTGACACAGTTATTATTCACACAGCTCTGATGATGCACCTCAGCACGGGGATGATGCAGTTATTATTCACACAGCTCTGATGATGCACCTCAGCACGGGGCTGCCGCAATTATTTTTCACACAGCCCTGATGATGGACCTCAGGCACGGGGCTCACTGCTGTTATTATTCACACAGCTTTTATGATGCACCTCAGGCACGGGGCTGACGCAGTTATTCACACAGCTCTGATGATGTACCTCAGGCATGGGCTCACAGCTGTTATTATTCACACAGCTCTGATGATGCACCTCAGCACGGAGCTGCTGGCAGTTATTATTCACACAGCCCTGCTGATGCACCTTAGGCACGGGGCTCACCGCTGTTATTATTCACACAGCTCTTATGATGCACCTCAGGCACAAGGCTGACGCAGTTATTATTCACACAGCTCTGATGATGCACCTCAGGCACGGGCTGGCAGTTATTATTCACACAGCTCTGATGATGCACCTCGGGCACGGGGCTCACAGCTGTTATTATTCACACAGCTCTGATGATGCACTTCACGCATGGGCTCACAGCTGTTATTATTCACACAGCTCTGATGATGCAGTCCTGGGCAACATTTCAACTATGGTAACCGAAGGCTGGACCTAGAACTATATTTTGACAACAGAGGAAAAGTAGTCTTGCTACTTTCAATGCAAGCATTAACTTTGTGAACATTCTGTTCACAAACAGGCCGGTCTGCGCAGTGCCTCGTGCTAGCACTCCATTACCGGATGCCCAGTGAGGTCAGAATATGCCCCCCCCTGCACCGCCCTCCCATTTTCCATTTCACCCGCAGCAGCATGCTACCCTTCCTGATCTATATGCCACAGATTTAATGATTCTGTCTTGCTGTGACCAGGAAGACCCGCTGGCCATCCAAGACTCCCCTAATAGGGAATGGTGGACTGCTATACCCCCATTGTTACCTTCGGTCCATTCCCCACAGAAAAAGTGGAGCGGTGACAACACACCTATATGGCAAGCACAGGAGGATGAAAATATGGAAGGTGCCTTTAACTGGGTGTTCAAGTATGGAGAGGACCCGCCCCCACCTGACATCAGTGCAGCTTCATTGGATAAAG
Organism: Lissotriton helveticus; assembly: GCF_964261635.1. Taxonomy (NCBI): domain Eukaryota; kingdom Metazoa; phylum Chordata; class Amphibia; order Caudata; family Salamandridae; genus Lissotriton; species Lissotriton helveticus. The sequence continues at coordinate 250,028,300 of NC_136061.1, forward strand.
CAGAGGAAGTACAACCAACAGTGTGCATCGTCACCAGAGAGGAATGGAAGGCGAGAGAAGGAGTTCGACCGGCGTTTGCAGAGAAGTGGCGAAGGCGGGAAGCAAAGGACTGCGGTGAAGAAAGAACACGTCATGCCTGCAGTAGGGCTAAACCCACTAAATTAAATAGTGCTTATAGACAAAATAAAACATCACCGTGCACCAACAAAAGTAAAAGGGCTAGTCCTTATGGGAGATTTCAAATGAAGACAAGGCGGTACTAAGGAGGGACTAACAAGGCGAATAATGATTCAGAAGCCAGCATTTACAAAGGAGGACAAGCCATTTAAAAATATGGGTGGAGAGTGGGAGGAGCTACAAACCCCCAACTCAATCTAGCATGCCTCGCAGAGCAATGCATGCGCTGCTCAGGCTCGACCTATAAAGCCTTAAGGAAAATTTTAGGTTGAAAAGCATGCAATCCATAGTGACAACCTATGTACATTTAAAGGATCTAAAAGACTATGCTTCAATGTATTACAAAGACATGACCAATACTAAACTTGGAGCTCCGCCGCTCAGATACACAGGAGTCCAAATCTACCCTGTCAGCAGATCTACATGATGCTTTATTGCCTTGTATTGCAACAGGGATCAGCAGGGATCCCATAATCTCCGGGAAGAACGTTTGGAGAGCCAATGGAGACTACCAAGCACAGTTTACATACCAATCAATGAAACAAGATATGCTTTAACTGCTAGGTCAGAAAAGATACAAATAAAGTACAAATACTAAATACAAACATGTTTTTGTCTCCAATCCCCAGGCACTTTGATTTACGATTTACGATATCGGAATGTAGATACACAGGAGAAAGTGGCTCAAGGAGGCGGCTATGGGCGCAACTGCGTAAGGATGCTACAGGGTGCTGCCCTTTTAAATGTCATGCCAAAAAGGGCCATAGTAGAACACACAAAATTAACAAGCCCCTTTACACACACATTGCGAGACTGGTGCTGAACCTAATATGTCAGACTAAACAAGAGGGTCCCACAATGAATAAAGGAAAGAGTGTACGGTGCTTTCACTTTTTTCAAATCGTGCAAGCAAAATCCAGCTGAGCCGCCCACGAACAGAAAATAAATGAAAATGCAGACAAGGAGCTGAGCTGCCCTAAATGCAAGAGGCCACGATCTCGCCTTTACAACTAGACCGCTAGCAGAAGCGGATACAATGTCTGAGTTCGATCGACTGCTCTTTATTATAAAATACTGCGCCATTAAATGTGGTCACAGAGTAGCACAAACCCAGACAGAAAATACCATTACCAGCCAGAATGAAGGTACACAGCGCCATACCACAGAAACTGCATCTTAAGCCCTCTAGGGGCATACAGGGCAGGGCATCAAGTGCTGGATAATGGCCAAAACCCTCATAATTTAGTTCTTTGCTGTAAGATGAAAGGGGGAATCAATTAGGCATGCCGTTAAAACGAGAAATACGCGAAACACAAATGAATTACGAGCATGCCTGTGTTTCAGGCACTTACTTGCAAGGCTGAAAGGAGACCCCGTGATGAGATACGAAAGCAGAGCGACAGAGCTGCTGAACAGGAGAGCGAGCCCTTCTTAAAATGGCCAATGACTGCAATATGTGCGCACGCACTCGCAAAACGAAACCTAGCGTGGGGGCGGGACTTCCGTCTTGTGCGCGAAACCCGCGCCCACAGAGTTCTTGGTCCGAGGAGCAGTGGTGATGCGGGGCTCCCATGCCCGAGGGAGAGCCCCGCGGAGGCGACAGAACACCGGATTGGCGGTAAGTGGGCCTTAGTTGGGGGGTGGCGCTCGTGTGTGTGTGTGTGCGCGCGCGCGCGCGTGTGTGTGTGTGTATATGTGTGCGACGGCGGGGGTGGGGGAGAGTGTCTCTGTGTGCGTGCGTGTATGTGCGCGCGTGTGTGTGTGCGCATGAGTGCAGGGGGAGGTGTGCCTGTGTATGTTTGCGCTTCCCAGGAGACGGCCACGGCGAGCGTGTTCGCACGCGTGGCCTGCGCCGATCTCCTTTTTGGAGATGCGCGCGGCCAGGATTGTCTCCTGGAGAGCAGACACGGCCACAAAAGGTTCTCTGCGAGAACGCGCTTCCGCGCGCTTAGCCGAGACCTAAAAAAAACTAGACTAGTGTCCTCGAGGAGAGGAGGCGGCTGGCTATTCTATCACAGAATCACAGCACTCACCGGTGTATACCCATATGAAACGGAGGAAGTGATGTCCACTATCCTAAATCTCAAATAAAGACTAGCGTATACTCTTTCGATACAAAGGTGGTGGATGTAAATTCTACCATAGAATTACAGGACAGTGCAGTTTATACCCCTGTGAAACCGAGGAAGTGATATCCACTGTCATACATTTACAAGAAAGACCAGTGTATACTCTTTCGATACTGAGGTGATGGATGCCCGTTCTACGGTGGAATTACAGGACAGTACAGTTTATACCCCTATGAAACCAGGGAAGTGATGTCCCCTATCCTAAATCTACAAGAAAGACTAGTGTTTACTCTTTCTATACAGAGGTGGTAGGTGCCTATTGTACGATAGAATTACAGGACAGTACAGTTTATACCCCTGTGAAACCGGTGAAGTGATGTCCACTATCATAAATTTACTAGAAAGACTAGTGTATACTCTTTCGATACAAAAGTGATGGATGCCTATTGTACGATAAAATTACAGGACAGTACAGTTTGTACCCCTGTGAAACCGGGGAAGTGATATCCTCTATCATAAATCTACAAGAAAGACTAGTGAATATTCTTTCGATACGAAGGTGGTGGATGCCCGTTCTACAGTAGAATTACAGGACAGTACAGTTTATACCCCTGTGAAACCGAGGAAGTGATGTCCACTATCATAAATTTACGAGAAAGACCAGTGTATACTTTGATACAAAGGTGGTGGATAGCCATGAATTACAGGACAGAACAGTTTATACCCCTGTGAAACTGAGGAAGTGATGTCCACTATCATAAATTTACAAGAAAGACTAGTGAATATTCTTTTGATACAGAGGTGGTAGATGCCTGTTCTACGATAGAATTACAGTACAGTACAGTTTATACCCCTGTGAAACCGAGGAAGTGAAGTCCACTGAGAGGTGTGGCGCCGCGGCCAGGGCGACTGACGCTGGAATCTGGGGATCACGGTTCGATCCCCAGCGCCGGCGGCAGGTTAGCCCAGCACCATGGGACTCTGGGCAATAGCTTGCTTAATCTTCCCGACGGCACCCAGCGCCTAGAGACCCTAACGGGTGATTGTGCGCTTTACAAATGTGGATTATTATTATTATTATTATTACTATCATAAATTTACAAGAAAGACTAGTGAATATTCCTTCGATACAGAAGTGGTGGATGCCCATTCTACTTTAGAATTACAGGACATTACAGTTTATACCCCTGTGAAACCGAGGAAGTGATATCCACTATCATAAATCTACAAGAAAGACTAGTGTATACTCTTTCGATACAAAGGTAGTGGATGCCTATGAATTACATTACAGGACAGTTCATATCCCTGTGAAACCGGGGAGGTGATGTCCACGATCATAAATTTACAACAAAGACTAGTGTATACTCTTTCGATACAAAGGTGGTGGATGCCCGTTCTATGGTAGAATTACAGCACAGTACATTTTATACCCCTGTGAAACCGAGGAAGTGATATCCACTATCATACATTTACAAGAAAGACTAGTGTATACTCTTTCTATACAGAGGTGGTAGATTCCCGTTCTAAGATAGAATTACAGGACAGTACAGTTTATACCCCTATGAAACCGGGGAAGTGATGTCCCATATCCTAAATCTACAAGAAAGACTAGTGTATACTCTCTAGATACAAAGGTAGTGGATGCCTATGAATTACATTACATTACAGGACAGTTTATATCCCTGTGAAACCGGGGAGGTGATGTCCACGATCATAAATTTACAAGAAAGACTAGTGTATACTCTTTGATACAGAAGAGTTTATATCACTTTGATACTGAGGAATCAAATGCTTAGTATGTCCTAAAATTACAAGAAACTACAGTTCATACCCCGTTAATACAAAGGAGGCGAATTCCTATTCTTCTGCGAAGTTACAAGAAATACCAGTTTAAAACGAATCGAGAGCAAGTGAATGCCCGCTCTATCACAGAATTACAGGACAGACCTGTTTATACTCCTCCGGTAGGAAGTTAGAGCCTATCCTTTCATAGTTACAAGACTAGTTTATACTTTAACTCAAAGGAAGCAGGTGCCCATTCCGTCATAGTATTACCAGTGGCGAAACAGCCCCCGCAGGACTTGCCGTGCGTGGGCCCCCAAACTCTGGGGGCCCACACCCGATCTTGCAGTTCCCTGGCCTGAAAGCTCAGGAGCGTGGGGGGCCCCCCCTCTGTGTACTTTGCAGGGGCCCCCTCGAGTTTCGGGACACCACCGAGTATTACAAGAAAAACTAGTTTATACTCCTCCTGTACAGAGGTAATGGGTGACGATGCTATCATAGAAATAGAAGAAAACCTAGTATTTGTTCAGTGATTCAGAGGAAAAGGATGGCCATTCGAAAATATTACAATACCAAACCAATTTATACCATTCTGATGCCGAAGAAGCAGTGGCCAATCTGTTGTGCAATTGTAAGAAATAACGTTTTTGTTTTAAAATTTTGATGTGAGGGTTTGTATGAATGCCCTTGCCAATTGCTGATTAGACGTCGAGGGTTTGCAGTCGTATTACACTTAAGTATCGATCCTATAATTTGACTCCAATAAGTGAGCTGTCTATTGCCATGTATCAATTGTACGCTTCAATAGTGATCTGATTCCTTCTCTTGCCAGTCTTGTGTTCAAGGAACAGTTGAGCTCTTTCACACCGTTTGGGCCATTTGAAAGCTTACCCAATAGAAGATGGTAAAAATAGACCAATGAACGAACACCAGAGGACATGAAAATGCCTCATAGGAATATTAATTTTTTTAAGAGCCTTTAATACATTTTCTCGGAAGTCTGGTTTAGTATCAACACTCGCACACATCTGCGTCAAGACAGTGTGGCTTAATAAATAGATGGATGTGGTGAGAGGAGGAAATTATTCGGAACTCTACACTGAAGAAGTTGAAAGCTTATCTAAAGACATTGACGTTTTTGGTACCAGTACAAGTGATAACAAACTATTTTAGAGTATATTTGCTGTTAGTTATTTCTAATGAAAAAAAAAAATATATATATATATATATATATATATATATATATATATATATATATATATATATATATATATATATATATATAATATATATTTTTTTTTTCTTTTTAATCCAAGTGCTGTTAGATAGTGTTTGGAATGTGTCTATTGTGTGATTTTACTGTGTCCTTACTCTATGCATACAAGGGGTGAAAAAGCTTTGTTTTCTTGCCTGGCTAACATCATTTTATATATCAGCTAGCTAGTCAGTGTGTGGTTTGCTTTCCGTAGTCCTTCACTTTGTTCTTCATTTTCACATAATATCCTACATTGCTACAATTCTGATTATTTTTTATTTATTTTACAGATTTATAGAGCGCATGGCTGCCCATAGGCGTCCCAGCGCTGAGAGACAAACCTAGAGAGGGATGTTTTATGGGAACAGCCATGTTTTGAGAGCTTTACGGAATGTAAGAAGATTAGGTTGGGCTCTGAGGCTAAAGGGGAGCGAGTTCCAAAGTTTGCCGGCGTTGAGGGAGAACAGTCGGCCGCCTGAGCGGGCCTTTCTGATCCTGGGGATTGAGGCTAGGAAGCAGTTGGAGGAGCGAAGAGGTCTGGAGGTGATGTAAGGTGAGATGAGATTTTGGAGTATGGGAGGGGCTTTGCCATGCATGATCTTGTGTGTCGTGCAGAGAGCTTTGAATTGAATTCTCTCTTGGATGGGAAGCCAATGGAGGGCCTTCAGTGATGGTTTGGCAGAGCAGCGACGATGGGTGCCTGTGAGCACGCGGGCTGCCGCTGATGGTGCCCATTTGTGGCTAGTACTGTAGTCTTGCTTATAGGCTGGGATGAGAACAAGTGGTCGCATGGCATATGCATAAGGGGAGCTTGTCCACTACTTAGTACAATTGGGAAGATGTGGAGTCAGGGGAAAGATCTTGGAGGTTGCCACGAGGTAGGGGAGAGTCCTGATGACATTGGTTCCTTCCTCAAAGGACCGAAAGTAGGAGCTACTCGATAGGTGCCGTACTGGTTAGCCAAGTGTTGTCCAGCAAAACTTTGGGCACATGCCAGATTTGTACGTGTCTATGGAAGTTAAATTGACACAGAGGGATTCTAAATGGATTTGATCTGCAGAGCGACTGTCCCAAAAATGTGGTATAGATCCACCCCTGTGGACCTCTTTTGGACAAGATAGGGCTATACTTTGGGAAAGCTGGATAAGATAGACCATGAGCTGTGCTTCACAACTCACCTGCCCCCTCAGTGGATGTACCTTCGTGTTTCTCATGTTTTCTCAACAGTGCTTAATAGCATGGATTCTTGGATGCAAAAAAGGAAGATTTGTATTGACATTGGAGGTAAGCCTAGTTCCTGCCTTGATGCCGTTGTATTATCGACTCACTTGGGTGCATTTTGCTGTTGCAAGCCTTATGGAAATGGCTTAGAAATAGCATGCACTGTAAAGAATCACTAATGCAGCCGACCTTAAACTGTTATCTTCAAGATTAGTGATATTGACGGTGACAGTGGCCTCTTTGAACTTGAACAACAATTTTTCTGCCCTCCACTTTGTCACCAGTTAATCCTAGCCTGTTGAATGACAAACATGTAGGTCTCTAAAGACAGCTAAACAATATTGTGGTTTGAAATGTCAGTGTCCTGTGTAGCTGTGCAGTTAGTTGTAAAATAATAGCTGTGCAAGTGCAAGCAACCTCTGCTAGGAACGCTCAACAAAGTTTAACATGATCCTGACCTGTGCTTGTGGCTTCAGCGGCATGGGGCCACCTGGCCAAGAGCTAGAGGCTAGTACAGGCCCCTGTGCAGCAGTAGGGCCCCCGTTTAACCTTTGGCCTGTAAATAACTGAGATATCAGGAGACCCTCACCACAATGTACGGGGGGAGGGGCGTGATTTTGTTATGGCGCAAGGGACGGGGGAGAGAGTTGACTTCATGGTAAGGCAGGGACGATGGTGGGTCGCCAAAGGGCAGGGAGGCACAAGACTGGACCTGTGGAGAATGTTGGTCGCCGAATGAGAAGGTCGCATCCAAAACGCAGACTGATCTACTGATCAATAAAAAGCAAAACGTAGGAGAGTTTCGCAGGCTGCCTCATCCTGCTTCGGTCCCATCTCTGCCCACGTCTTGTGATTCGCGGTGTGAACAATCCCTGCTCCACTGCCGGCATGCACTCTTGTTTCCACGTAGAGCTGACATCTGACCTATAATTAGAAACCAGGTCGGCGTAATGCCGGCACCGGTACAACGTGATTTATTCCTGTTGGGCATTTGCCAGTGAATGAAATAAAACTGATGCGGAGTCTATGTAATGCGTTACACCCCGCCATCCTGCGCGCGCGCGCTTACGCAACTTACAACTTGCTGTGCCCAACTCCTTCTATTGGATTTTTTGCAGGTCACGCCGTCCCCTTCTCCAGAGAAGCTTTTTTTTTCTTATGTATTTTTTTTTTTAATGTAGTTAAGCAGCTTCTGAGTTTTTCCACTGATGGAAGCAGCAAGCAAGTCTTGCATTCCTGTATATGATCTATAGTCACGTTTCCACATATTGTTTGGTTCTTGCTAGTTAGGTCATGTGGTCATGTGGTGATGTTTTTGTTTTCATTTTTTTTTAACTCTTTCGCAGCAGTGTTTCTTCGAATGAGTGGTATATTGAAGAGGCTGCTTTGTAGCTTGTAGATCTTTGCAGTGGTGCCTTTGTGTAATATCCCTTCAAGGTACAGAAAAGGAATTCGAAATCTATTTGGCACAAACAGCTGGGGTCCTCCTTTTTCCCTGTTGGCCTTAATTAGTGTAAGGCTGGGTCCCCAAGGATTTGTGTGTATCAGCTGCCAAGTATCAGCCGACGCTGGACTCTTTTTATATTCTAGGTTTTCTTCTTAGAGTGAAATTCTGCGGAAACCAGTGTTTTAATAAGAAGTTATTTGTTGACCTCCTAAACTGATCGCAAAAACCCATGTGTATTTATTTCTACATTTCATACAGCGCACCAACCATTACTAGGAAGGGTAGCAAATTGCTTTGCATCCCAACAAGAAAAGGTAATATGCATAGTATAAATAAGAATAATATTGACTAAGGGTGAAAAATGCAATACAAAAAACGAAGAGTTAAAAAATTGCTAAAACAACAAAAGCAATGTGACAAGTAGGATTCGATAACAGACGAATGGAGCAGACAAGATAGGTTTCTGACAAATCCGTGCTGAATGAGAAGACCCTTTTATTAACCAGAAACAAGACATTTTGGTTTCCTTTGATCCTCCTGATCACGGGAAGGGGTTCTTCCATAGTCTCTTCACGTAACTGTCGCGCTCCGGTTCTCATACTTTACATGGTTTTAATTTACCCACCGGTTGTACCACAGTGTCTCGGACAATTGTATATCTCTGCACTGCAAGTGTGGTGAATAATCTAATAAAGTTAAAGATGCCGTTCGTACATGGGAAGGGGTCTAAACATTCGGGAGGGCTTAATAAATATATCCGTGTCAGTTGAGCCCTCGAATCCCACCACACCCTTATTATTCCAGGCATTGATTTTCAAGAGTGTTTGAAATGTTAGATGATTGCTCAAACACTCCTAGAGATGAACACACATGTGCACCCCACTTAATGCTGGTGTCTCAGTGTTGCCAGTTTTCTGAGCTAGAGCTGTGGCCCAAACAGATTGTGATTTACTGAGCTTTATGCAGACTGGTAAAGCCAGGATTGCAGCCCAAATTTCCACTTCCGCAGACTGCAACACAACTAACAATTTAGATCAGTTTTTGTCACAATTTTGCGCTCATACTGGAAATATAGTGCTTATATCAGGATGGCCCTTTATATGTACCATTATGTGGCTGTGTGAATGCATTGGTATTGGGTACTATGTCACTTGTTACCTTCACAGCATGCTAAAGGTGCAGAGCTCCTTACATAGATCAGAATACGAAATCAGCGAACAATCCGCATTTAGTGCCATTACACCAATGAGCATGTTTACAGGCAGTTGAGTCTTATTCTATTTATTTATATAAAGTTTTATATAGCACGGACATGACCCAGGCGGGTATCGGAGCGCTTTACAGATGATCATGGACAAAAAGAGTGTCTTGTCTTCCTTCCTGAAAAAATATTATTTTAACCATTGCGTAAAATGAAAGGGCTGTTTGAAGAAAATCGGTTTATAATAGTGCACAGAGAAAGAGGTCAGTGGACCATTTTCGTACCTTAAAATCCTGCAAGGTAAAAAGGGACTCTCTCAGCTACCCTTATTTTTGAAGATTCTTAAATGGTTTATGTTCAGTAGGCACACTACATACCGATTTACTAATATCCCACCATATCCCCTTCACCTTGTCTTTCTGTTCTTCAGTTGACTGAGACAGGCCTCCTTGATGTCACTAACTTCCTTGCCTCTTCCCGGCATAAAACCCTCTGCATTAATTTTGCTGGACTTGTCGACTGCTTTTGAAAATGTTATTATTTCAACTCTTTTAAGCACGCTATTGATGCCTGACTCATTGTTACTTCTTTGACATGGACTGTGACTCTTACATCCATTTTTCCATTGAACGCTACATGGCCTGACATTCTCACACCTGCAAAATAGACATTTCTGAATCCCTGCCTCATCTATCCCCTGTAACTTTACTCTACTCTTTAAAGTTTATGTATTTTACCTCCTGGAGCTCTGGAAAGTTCTTCATACTATTTGTATTATGCATATATATGGACTCCTTCTTTATGAACACCACCTCAAGCACCATTGGAAGGATTTGTCCTTGTCTTATGTTTAACATTGCAAAATTCATCATTAACTGGCCTGTCATGATTAGATTGGATTTTAACCTACTGCTTGCGTGGTATCCCCAAATATTCCTGCTTGCCTATTAAGAAAGTGATTCACTTTGCCTCCTGTGTACTGTTCTTTTTTCCCCCCCTTACATCCTACCTACCTTCATCATTTAGAGCAGGGTTCTCCAAAGTCTGTCCCAGACGCCGGATCCATGCCAGATTTTTAAGATTACTACATGTATCTAAACTGGGATATACTAAAATTCTGACCTGGATCCTTCCTTCCAGGGCCAACTTTGGAAAACCCCGAGTTTCAGCAATCATGTACCAGCATCTGATGAGGTTGAGAGATCTGTGGTCAAAACTGGTTTTAGTGTTCTTTTAAAAAAAAAACAATTATTTAAAAAAAATTCCCTCAAGACCACGTTTGTGCGACATCTTTAAGGATCAGGTGGAGAGCGCCAGTGGGTCCTAAATAGTTTAAAACATTTAAGAGTATTTTTTAGTGTACACGAAGCAACATAACTATGTTAGGTATTCATAACACTCAGAGCTCCTTGTACCAATAAAGGGATCGGATATAAAACCTGGGTTGTGAAGGCTTTCATGCAGCAACAAGGTTGTCAAAAGGGTGTTTTCTCACCTTCCTACATAATTGAAGGATTGAACTTTGAAAAGAGGTTCACGGTTAAAGAGGATTCATTTAATTCCATGAACTCTGCATATGTGTTGTTGATTAATATTTGTTAATACTTGTGTAGGGGTCGGAACCAGCCAATACCGGGACATACTTTGCCCTGCTCTAATCCTATCCGACATCTTATAGAAGCAATTGATATGTCTTATTCCACCATGCACGCTTCTCACTATTAAAGATAAGAGCCAGAATGGGTAATTTCCTGCATGTACTGTTATTTATAGAGTGAGAAAACTAGCTGTGTAGCAACATAGCAATGTACATTAATTGGGGGATTGGCACGGAGATGATAAAAGATCATGTACGCCAAGGGCTTATAAATACACCATAAATGCACAAACATTTTGCATTGCACAATTGCAGTACATTACATGCATGGATATCTATAATTGTAGGCACAAGTAGTTTCATTGATTTGCCCAGAGCTGCACGATTGTTAGTCAAGCTCCAGAGGTGGGATTAGAACCCAGATCTGCAAGTTCCAAAGTCAACATTTCTGCTCTAGACACATCTCCCTGCCATTCGTTATGCAAAATCCATCATTCTGCGAAGAGGACCCATCAAATAAAGGGCAAAGGTTAGAGTAGCAAGGTTGATCTGGTGATATCTTGGGACATCTTAAGCTCAGTGACTTTGTATAAGCAATTGAATAGAAGATTCATGTGTTGACGGCTGGGCAGTGCACCCCTGCAGGGATGCGTCCATCCGTGTCTTTTAGACATCCAGTTAGTTAATCCAATCTGTTATAATGGAATGCTGCAAACACGTGCGCGGGTGGGTGTAAAAACAAGCAAGGTGACCGGAGGAAAGGTTTGTGAGGGTGCAGAATGCAGATTCTACGAAATGTGTGCTCAGATATGTTTGGAAGGCAACAAACCTAGCATCAGTATTTTCAAAAGACAGCTGAAGAGAGATTGTGCAAGAGAAGTTCTGCTTATTTCAGGTAGCTTGCATTCTTCTGCAGACGTTTGAAAATGTCTTGCACATCACATTGCTTCCAGTGGGACTTGTGACCAAGGCGCCCCATCCTTGAATAGCCAAGCAGCCAGCAACACCTGGCTTGCACTATTTCTAATGTCTTGGTAAATGGTATTACTGGTTAGGGGGTGCACATGCAAGGGGTGAATGCCTTCTGCTAAACCTTTCAGACAGCAACATTGCACACTGAAACCCCATTGAGCATAAGGCGGTACTCCAACAGTAATATAGCAGAATACTGTATCCAGAACATAGAAGTACAGGATTACTCAATCTGGTCTGCGATGTAAACCCTGGAACTGCGTGCTGAACTAACACCTGATTTTGATAGCCAACCATTTTCGGTGACCATGCTAATGGCAGACTGATCCCATTACAAATGGCATTGTAACATAATATTTTTCTTTTGATTTGGAGAACCTGCAGAGCAGCATTTTATAACCTACAGAATATATAATTTAAGGTAGCATCACTAATTGAAATCCCCATATACTGCTCATGACATATATTATATCAGTGATGCCATTGTTGAATAAGTCACTTTTGATATCATTAAGGACCTTGTTATTGCATTTAGCAGTGGGCAGCATTAGACCGGCTCAGTTGAAGGATTAAGCCTTGCCTTTGTGGCCAAGACAAATATTCTTGCCTATCTTTCTGTTGGTTTCCATTACCTTCTTGGGGAATCATGACTACCCTGCTTGCTATAGACACCAGGTGATATGTAGCTATTAAGACATATCTGCAAATAATGCTTAATTAGATCAGCTGTCATAGCTCATAGTCTCAGAACTGCAATGCATATGCCCTTTCTGTGACCCATAAGGAGAATCAAAATAAATAGTTGTCAGTCACATTAGTGGAGTGTCCGCCAGATATCATTAGCAAATAATCCTTCATACTAATAAAATTGAGGATCACATTGTTGAAATGTATCTTGAACCTTTTTAACAGCATTTCTTACATTCCACAGAATTTTCAAAAGGGACATTCTTTGCATTTTTTTTTTATTGAAAGCACATTTTTGACTAGGACTGTAGTGTGCTTTTTGATTACTAACTCGTATCCCAATACGACAATGACATGTCTTTCGTTTTGCTATTAACCTGTTTTGATATTTTTTAGATGGACCTTACTAAACTCAAGGTCTTCCTTGCAAACTCCATATTTATTAACGAGAAAGCAGACACTTTATGGATCAAAAAAAGTCTGACTGCAAGAAAATTCTTAAGAACGTAATGTGGAATATATTACTTATCATTTTAGACCATCATTGAATGTAGTACGTTTCTTATTGATTTCTCTGGTCTATCCATCATAAATCACCTCAACCCACCAACCCTTGTTGGTGATGGGTTCGTTTATTTTGGATCTGACTTCATCAAATTATGTCTTTCTTTCTCTGATCTCCCAGTGGCTCGTAGAAGAGGTAAGCTTAAACCGGTTTAAAAACTCCTCCAGCTTGAAGCGCTGAGGCTAGAGCTGATGTAGAGGTGTAATTAAAGGTGTTAATATTCCAGTTCCTTACCTTTTCATTGTCCACGAAAGGCAAGCACAAAAGTGCTGCTCTAAAATTAACATATCTTTGCAAGTTCTTAACTACGTTTCTGGCTTATTATCTCGAAGCAATTTGGGGAATGTCAGTTGCTGATCCAGTACTGGACAAGATCTGTCTTTAGGTGTATATTCTTTACGAATGCATTAAACGATCACCCTCAGGGAGTGAAGAATCAATCAATTTACCAGGTGGTGCCACTGTGGGAGCAAAAGTAAGATGTGCAATTTTACTGAGCTTGGAAGATATCTTCAAAGTACATGCTGGACTATACCACTTCAAATAACATCTATGTGACTTAGTATGAGTATTGATCACTTGCCTAATGGAGTATCCCACTGACAAGACATTGTTGATAACGTGGATTGAAAACACCACAGAAGAACTAATAGCTTGGTTAGTATTCTATTAGGCCACTACAAATAATCTTTGGGTGCAATTTTTTCTTCAAGTGACTTCAAATTATCTGTGACATTTTTCATCTTCCTGTTCAGCTGATTATACTGGATTCCTGTAAATAGGGTTATTGGCTACACCAAGGAGATTTGCAAGCTCTTAAATGAGCTGTCTTTAATACTATCTACGCTGTTACTTACTGTGACAAAATCAGTTTCCCAACCGTTTGTTTTTTAGGTCTCGCCTGTCGATGCGCATGCGCATCGAGCTTGCGAGACTATTGGGGCTTAAACAGTCTTTAACTAACTTGCAAGGAATCGTGGCGATTCCTTGCAGTGCCCGTGACTTTTAAGCTCAATGCGCATGTGCATTGAGCTTAAAAGCGCGTGCACATCAGTTCCCTCAGCCGGCTGCTTTAACACCCTCTCCCCGCTCCGCCCCCTCCCCTGCCCGCCGTGTCGCATTTCTCCTCCCCCCTCCCCTTCTCTCGGCTGCTTTAACACCCTCTCCCCGCCCCGCCCCCTCCCCTGCCCGCCGTGTCGCATTTCTCCTCCCCACTCCCCTTCTCTCGGCTGCTTTAACACCCTCTCCCCGCTCCGCCCCCTCCCCTGCCCGCCGTGTCGCATTTCTCCTCCCCCTCCCCTTCTCTCCCTCCGTCTTGTTTAATCCCTCCGTCTTGTTGCTCCATTGCAGTAGTGTGATCTGGGGTGAAACCTGTTACTCCTGGAAGATCAGTACGCCTTGTGTGCGCTCTGTCTCCCAATATGAGTGGCTCATCTTTGTTCCACCTACACTGCACTGCGCACCTCCCCTTCTGTTCCTTGTAGTCTGCCCAGGCATACAGCCGCCAAACTTTCAGCAGCTGTGCCAGGTCACCCATATCCCCGCTAGTGATCCAGGCGGGAGATAGGAAGCTGCACCCCCCATCTCTCCTCGGCCATCCCCTTTCTTCTCGGCCATCCCCTTTCCCCTTTGGCGTTTTCGTGCTTTGATCCGCACTGCGCACCTCCCCTTCTGTTCCTTGTAGTCTGCCCAGGCATACAGCCGCCAAACTTTCAGCAGCTGTGCCAGGTCACCCATATCCCGCTAGTGATCCAGGCGGGAGATAGGAAGCTGCACCCCCCATCTCTCCTCGGCCATCCCCTTTCTTCTCGGCCATCCCCTTTCCCCTTTGGCGTTTTCGTGCTTTGATCCGACCGACACGCACACCGTACCGGGGACGCATCCCGAATACATGTGTCATTGAGAGGAAATATTGTGTGCAGTGCAGCCTTTCAGACCACACGCTGCTACTACGATGCGCGTTTTGTATCCTACTCCATTCCTTGTTTTCATTCATAGGAGCAGCATGAACCATGGGGCTGAAACACATGCAATGTTGTAAAAAAAATTGTAATACTGCTTTGAAGTTTACATTTTCATGTGCTCATAAAAGTAGTGCCTATCAGCAGAATGCATCGCCTCCCATGCACCCTTGCTTTTATACTGTCGGCAAGGAGTGAATGTTTTTGTCGGTCCCGAAATTTGTTTCTTAATGTTGCCTGTTGAGCCCTGGAGCCTCTCTTCATACATGTTCGCCTCAAAGGCAGTTTCATGGTTTTAATGGCATCTTTAGTGAAGATACTGTGATGTATTCACAATACTAAAGGCGCTTCTTTGAAAATAATCATCTCAGCACTTGAATTCCGAATGTGTAAAATGAAGTGACAACAGATATGCTCTGCTGTCTGTATTTAGCGGGTTCACCATCCTGTCCTTGTTCAACTTCAAATCTTTCGGACGTCTCATAGAGAACATGGCAGTCGGTGAGTGCTTCCCCACAAAGGTGGCATGCCTTTATGGATGTCTCATAGAGGACATGGCAGCCGGTGAGTGCTTCCCCACAAAGGTGGCATGCATTCACGGATCTCTCATAGAGGACATGGCATTTATCACGAAGACCATTCTTGTAGGTACTGATTGGATGTCGGTTTAGGACTAGTACTGAGTGGCACAGCAGAGGGAGCCATCATATGAGTGACTCTGCAGCCCCACCAGCCCTGCGAGTGACCAGCCTTTAGTGCATTCTCCGTAGCCCACTCTGGCTTAGGAGTGTGTACAATTCAGGCATTTGGGGATATTCAAAGGCATTATACATAGCTCTCATCATCGTCTGAAGCAGATCGCAGAACAGTGCCAGCCAATCGCTACATGAGGTAACATTTAACATGTGACACTTAGAAATTAAAACGTACACTGGTCACAAGGAGGGGTATGTTCTACCCCACATAAGTTTTTTCGAGGTGAAAAGGGGACACATTTAAACAAGCATTGGCGTAGCCAATAGGTCTCACCGTGGGGACCTTATAAGTGTTTAGCCATGCAACAGTTGATGTTGTTGCACCAAGGATATTGTGCTGCATAACTAAGTACTTATAAGGTCCCAAAAGCGAGACCTATTGGCAATGCCATGCACACATGCAACGCCACTCAACCACGCAACGCCACTCAACCATGCAACGCCACTCAACCATGCAACGCCACTCACACACGCAACGCCACTCACACACGCAACGCCACTGAAACAGCACCACTCACACACGCAACGCCACTCACACACGCAACGCCACTCACACACGCAACGCCACTCACACACGCAACGCCACTCACACACGCAACGCCACTCACACACGCAACGCCACTCACACACGCAACGCCACTCACACACGCAACGCCACTCACACAAACAACGCCACTCATCCACGCAATGCCACTCATCCACGCAATGCCACTCATCCACGCAACGCCACTCATCCACGCAACGCCACTCATCCATTTGCAAAACGAAAAATGTTAAACTCTTCTATTGCGAGACCTATTGCATTTTCAATGCTTGTTTAACAAGTTTTTTTAACAAGTCCGTCTCCTCAAAAGAGCCGACTCTGCATATGGGTAGTTTCTGTTTCAAAAATATTTTTTTCCAAGAAGTAGAATTTGTAAAATGTACTAAAAAGTGATCAGACCATTCTACAAGAATTAGTAGGTCTCAAATAATTAAAGAAAAGAACAATTTCAAATATGCACTGTCATTTTTGGAAGAGAGGGATAGATGTTACATCAATCTGTTTCCACAAACGTTCTGCAAGCAAATGAGCAACAGTAGCAACATTAATCCGAAGTGACCTTTCTTGGATTGGTGCTGACCAGTTTGGCCTTATAATATGATTGGGCATTAATAGTGCCAGTATGTACATCTGTAGTGCTTCACTGTCTAATACACTACAGGCAAAATATGCACCAAAATACAGTTTTGCCATAGGAAGACCTTGAAGCTAGAGTAATGCACAATTCATAGGGCAAATCAGGATACCCAATACAGGTCTGGTGTTTTTACTTACCTGCAAAGCGGTGACGAAAAGGCTTTAACTGGCTCCAAATACAGCAGCCCGCATGCTCTTCGCACATCCTAAATACTGTCATGCCTCTGACCTCCTTCGACGGCTTCACTGGTTACCTATAGAACAGAGTTAACTTCAAGACTTTATGTACCCCATATAAGATCCTGCAAATCCTGAGCGATCTATGCCCGGTGTATACCCCGGCTCGGACCCCCTGCGCTCTGAGGACCTACACCTGGCCTGTGTCCGCGGGTGTGCAGGACCAGAGCCGGAGGGCTCACTTTCAGGGCATTGTCCCCCGCCCTCTGGAATACCATCCCTCTTGCCACCTGTGGCATGCAAGACCACTGGGAGTTCAGTAAACTGAGCAAGACATGGCTGTTTTCCAATCTGTAGCCTACTCCTTCTCTGTCTGCATCTACTCTTGCTCAGTGCTGGGACACCCCAATGCCCAGGCAGCCATGCGCTCTACAAATGCTGATAAAATATCATAACACTCCTTGTGGTAGGTCAAGGTTTATCACTCTTCTCTGACTCCCTTCCAAATGAGATTGGGGCATTTGACTCACCCTTCTGGGTCAAGTTAATTACTTTTCTGGCAGCCAGAGGATCAAAGGCCTCTCTACACATCACGGCCACTGCCAGTAATTAGGCCTGTTCTTGGGAGAGGGACGTGGTCTGCATTAATTAATAAATTTTCAGACTGAACCTGGCCTGTGAATGTTGTGCCTCTCAAACAAATCGGGTGACCAGAACCCTGTAGCCAGTCATAGGAGAGGCTGCTATTTGATATTTTGAAGGGAATGGAACTGTGGCAGTTGGGGGCAGAGTTTAGGCTGTTAGGGAATTTCTTTCACAAACCACTTGGCGACACCATCTTTGGAATTCTCAAAATGCTGTGTAGGCGGGTTGAGGCCTGGATGTAGTGATGGGTGTTGCTAGGATTGGGCAGTGGTGCCTACCTTCTGGAACTTTCCACTCCACTTAAAAACTCATGCACAAGGGAGACCCCTTTGAAAACAGTCTGGACCTGGGGAAGGGATAATGAAGTAATGTCCTGCTGGAGGAGATATGACACCAAAACCCCACTGCAAGGATGGATTCAAGGACCTCTGACTTCAGTTGCCAACCAGGGACTAAGATTTCTTTCTCCAGTGCGTGTGGTGCCCCTTATACCATATGGGGACAGTAGAGCGATTGCCTGCTTTGGGTGGGTGATGTACCTCTTCTTACATGGACTTTTCTGGTAGGTGGGTGAACTCAAAGTAAGAAGTTCCACACTCCTACTGACAAACAAGGTCTGTGCAAGCAGCTAGGAAGCCATAAGATCCTGGGAATGCAGGCAGGGAGGGATCACTGCCTTGATAGCCTGCTGAGAAAGACGCCTGACTCTGGAGAGGAGCACAGAAAGAGCAAGCTCCTACAGAAATATAAAATGTTTGGAGACGAGTTAGCCTGAAAAACCATACCTGGTAGCTAGACCGCTCCACCAAGAGCAACACTCAACTTTCCCTGTGCAGTGAATAATTACAGGTATTTATAAATGTCATTGTGTGATGGTACCAACCTTAGTGATTTTAATGGTGTTGAATTGGTTCATTGTTAAATACCTCTGCTTTTATTAATGAGTTGACACACTGACAAAGCCAGTTGGCCTGCCTTTTGATAACTACACCCCAATGTATTGTGTTGTAGAGGTGGGGGTTTAATGGTTTTAGGCTTCAGGGCTCGCTAGGTGCTGTGAACTGTTAGGAGGATCCACCAGAAGTATTTTCACCTGCCATCTTGTAGGTTTTTGGACATTCATGTGTAATATTTATTATGTTCGTAATACATTAATTTGCCTTTTTATAAGTAAAAAGCCCTGACTGAACCTGATTTTTTTGGGGGGGATTTGATGGTCGCTGGCCTGCAGAGTGGGGTACTAGTCCACATCAATTTCCCTGAGCGGGCTTTGGACTGCTGTGCCTTACTTCTATGAGAGAATCCAGATGCTGGACCTGGGCAATTGGTTCCCAGTCAATGGGAGGTTGCAGACTTATTACTTGAGAAGAACCCACATCCTTCCAAACTAATAACCAACTTTCTTACAGCAATGCGGAGTCCTTATAAGAATTATAAAAACAAGTCCTCTCTTTTACGTTTTTCCCCATTAGTCTTATACATTCCTTTATTCCAAAGTTTTCCTTCTGGGTACTACTAAATTACATTTCCCTTTTGCTAACAGGCTGTAGAATGCACGGCCTATATTCACAAATAACCAGTCATGTACCTGTAACACTGGATCCCCTGCTTCTTCACTCTTTCCACAGATTACAAACAGCCTGACAGCCGTCCTCTCCTAGTTATTGGATGCTGGGCTAAATTAGCAAAAGTGGAGGGGATCCCCAATTCCTAATGCCAGAGCTAGAAAACTAAGAAGCTGGAGAAAAAGTTTTTGGGTGGGTAAAAAAGTACATTTGTGTGTCCACAGTGTGGCATGCAGGGTTTCCCATGTTTTAGTAATCTGTGGAGAGAATAAAGCAAGAGAGAAAATTAGTGTTACAGGTGAGTCTTCTTATTGACTTTCAATATGTTTTAGAACTGCTTTAATCAGCATGACTGTCCTGTCTTATGTTACATAGCAGAATAAGCGCTGATAGCTATACATACAGATGTCAGATGTACAAAGGCCTTGTGCGAACAGAACCATTCAACAGACATGTTTTGGGGATAAATATGTGTACAGCAGTAACATGTACATAATGATTTCCCCCACACATTGGGTATATGTGTGCGTATTTATATTTTAAACAAACGAGTGTGATCTTTTCTGCATATGTTTTAGAATTTAAAATTGTTTTGTCTTATTATAAATGTACATGTGCTTGTTTTTTGTCTTCAGAAAACTGATACCCACTTTCTCTTTTGTCGGCCTTTGTGATATGCAATTCAGTCTGAAACATCTCTTCACTGAGTGTGTATGTTTAATGCGGTTCATTTTGAGCGACTGAATCAGTTGTGTGATATTACTGTATAGTGTAATAGAATGAGTAGTTTATAAGTAGTGCTCTACCCTGTGAGCCGTACATAAAATCTGTAAACAAATACGCATGATTTTACTCAATGTGTTCAATTCTTTCTGCCTCCTACGAAGGCATGGTCAGAACGGCTGGGACAACATTTCTTACATCCAGAATCCCCAAAGATTTCTGCTGGTGTTCTAGCAAAGAGATCTGTCCTAGTGGTCCTGTTGGAATAGCTTACAAACTAAATATTGCCTTCTCCTTGAAATCCTATATTCCATGAAGGGCAAATTCAGTGAGTGTGTGCACGTTTATGGTCACAGATGTGCATGCACATGTGTGAACCCCAAGACATTTGTGTAACGATGGTTTGATTTAACATGTAATCAGATTTGGGCTCATGCATGGTACCACTCTGTTCAGCCTATTACTTTTTACATATGACATTTGTAATGTAAAGTACAAGAATATTTCACTTTCATAAGAGACGTGTCAGTATGGCCTCCACAATGATAGAGTCCCTGTATCTTTAGGGATCCCTGATTACGGTTTCTATACTTCGCCCGGTGAGCAGCGGGCTCAGATCTCGTACGCGGATTACGGATCCATGGGTCCTCGGGCGGCTCAGATGCTTCGTAGTGAGCATGCTGCTTCAGCAAGTAACTCCCCCCTCCACCACCTGCCCAGCCCGGATCAGTTTAAGAGCCCAGGTTTGTATCACCTTTCATTCCTTTGGGGGAGATGCGCATAGACTTTAATGGCACACAGCATCTGCTTGCCAGTCGGGCATTGAAGCAAGTTCACTGCATCCTTAGTCAGCCCACATACTTCGTGGGGAATTTTGTCAAGGTGCAGTTTTTAATTCAAAATGTGTCCAAGACTAAATCAAATTTATAAAAACGGTTTAGTTCTTTTAGTCCATAAATATAATTATTATTTTTGAATTTGTTTTTTTATGTATACTGTGGTGGAGTATGTACAACTGTATTTAGTGTTAAAAATGTCTATTGTAAATGTAACTAGCTCACCATGCTCCTGGAATACAGGGCATTTTAGTAACGTTCAAAAACACAGTTGTCCATTTCAATAGAGTGTAACTTTTAGCGTGTTTAATTAGTCAAATCATGTTTGAACCTGAATATAATGGACCTTGTAATTTCATCCATGTTGATCACTTTGTTGTATATGCCATTTATTTAGAAGCTGCTTTCATGTTTTTCGTACTTTGTTTTGATGTCTTTTGTGGCTTTGTTGCCCACCTGAGAATTAGTACATTTAGCGGGATAAATGTCCATATGTTAATGCCAGAATGTATAAATGGAAATGTAACTGTAGATATGTATCTTTATTGATAGCCTTGCATGTGCAGCAGTGCTTTTATGAAATAATCTTGTTGTTATTCATCATGGCTGTACGGTGAGCAGTGACTGGTATGGCAAGCTAAATTCTTTCTCTGGTTCGGATATATACCGATTGCATACATTGGCTTCAACCTCTTTGCAAACCCATCGGCATATACAGTAATATGCTTGGTACTTATAAACGTATAAATACACATAGACTATTAATGATCAGAAAATAGAATGTTCCAAACTGCTTCTAAAATGCCAACGCTAGATGGTAAATTTAGAAATTCGAGCTGAGACCTTTGTTTTCATAGTCGAAATGAGGCTTTGAAAGATGACAATATAGGTCCTTTCCTGTTTAAGGAACAACAGTTTGTGCATGGGAAGTCTTCATATGGATGTTTCGAACTTCCTTTTTAACTTAATACAGTTTAAAAGTGTACCCATACATTACTATATGAACTGGGAATTATGGAGTGGATGGGCATCAGAAGGGAAAGTGCGGTTTCATGATAGCCCTCTATATGCGTTACTGACATTTAAGCATTTGAACGACCCAGACCTCTACTTCAGAACTATGAAGTTAGTCCATTTTGAACAGCCCCCCCCTCTGATTCATAATGTACCAGAATCTCCGAAACGTGGTTTGGTACAAACTCCCACGCCTCATCACGGGGTACCAAAAGCTCCTATTCCAGCCTATTGCATGCCACACCCACCGATAGTGTGCCACTAATTCACAGTCCTAATCCTGTTGTCACACAAACTCAATTCATACCATCGCTTTTCACAACTTTTGTTGTGTGCTAAAACCTGCTTCAAACCATGGCTTGCCACAACCTCTCATTTATGGGGTCACATCTTCCTGCTCCAACCCATAGTGTGCCACATCCTGCCAGTCCACCCAGCAGCGTGCCACACCCTCCTAATCCAGCCCATGGTGTGCTACGTCCTCTAAGTCCATTCTATGGTGTGCTGTAACCTCGCAATTTAAACCATGCCCTCCCCATTCTATCCTTGTTTTGCTACAACCTATTATACCATTGCATAGTGTGCCATACCCCCAAACTCCAAACTGTGATGCCCCACAACCTTCCACTACAATGTATTGTGTGCTGCAGACGGCTCTAAACGATGACTTACCAAAACCTCCCACTCCAACATTTGGTATTCAGTAGTCTGCCACTTCAAACCATGTTTCCAGAGTGCGCCACTACAAGCCTTGGTGTGCTGCAACACCCTCTAGCCATTGCAACAATCTCCTCCAGCCATTGCGACAACCTCCTCCAGCCATTGCGACAACCTCCTCCCGCCGTGGCAGCAACCTCCTCCCGCCGTGGCAGCAACCTCCTCCCGCCGTGGCAGCAACCTCCTCCCGCCGTGGCAGCAACCTCCTCCCGCCGTGGCAGTAACCTCCTCCCGCCATGGCAGCAACTTCCTACAGGACATGCAACAACCTCCGGCTCCAACCCAGGGTGTTCAACAACACCCTGCTCCAACCCAGGGTGTTCAACAACACCCCGCTCCAACCCAGGGTGTTCAACAACACCCCGCTCCAACCCAGGGTGTTCAACAACACCCCGCTCCAACCCAGGGTGTTCAACAACACCCCGCTCCAACCCAGGGTGTTCCACAACACCCCGCTCCAACTCAGGGTGTTCAACAACACCCCGCTCCAACTCAGGGTGTTCAACAACACCCTGCTCCAACCCAGGGTGTTCAACAACACCCCGCTCCAACCCAGGGTGTTCAACAACACCCCGCTCCAACCCAGGGTGTTCAACAACACCCCGCTCCAACCCAGGGTGTTCAACAACACCCCGCTCCAACCCAGGGTGTTCAACAACACCCCGCTCCAACCCAGGGTGTTCAACAACACCCCGCTCCAACCCAGGGTGTTCAACAACACCCCGCTCCAACCCATGGTATGCAACAACCTTCCACTCCAACCCAAGGACCCAAGGTATGCAACATCCTTCCACTCCAATCCAAGGTATGCAACAACGTCCCACTCCAACCCGTGATATGCAACAACTTCCCACTTTAATCTGTAAAGTGGCACAATTTTCCAGTCCCGTCTATGGTGTACCATAGCCTCCAACTCCAAATCATGGTATGCCACAGCATGCATCTGCAACCTACGGTGTACCACAGTCCCCCTCAGTGTGCAACTGTCACCAGCCACCCCAACCCATGGTTTGCCACAAGCTGCCAGTTCAACTAATGAATGTGGCACATATTTGCGCTCCATCCCACATGTTAGCCTCTGAAATCTCCCTGTCCAGCTGATGATTTACTATAATCTCTCACTCAAAATCACACTGTCCCACTCCAAACCATGGTGTATCAGAAGCTCCCACTCCAATATTTTGAGTGGTTCAACTAGCTCCAGAACATGACTTGCAACTCCAATTAACCAGCATCTCCCATGTTGTGCCATGACCAGTCAAAGGCCTGCTATAAACATCTGCTTCTGTTAATCATGCTGTTCCAGAACCTGCATTTTATACCACGATATGTCACAATCTTCCACTCTAAATCATGACGTCTCAACATTTTTGCCGATTGCTTATCTACTCGTTATTAGTTTTCAGTGCCTTTGAGCTTATGTGCGAGTTCCTTTATTTGATGTGGGTTTCTTTTGTCTTGGTGGCCTTACCTTACACTTTAAACAAACACTGCACTGGAAAGCTTTTGGGCCCAGTGTAAGACGTTTGGGCCCAGTCACAAACGTTTGGGCCCAGTCACAAACTTTTGGGTCCAGTGACAAACGTTTGGACCCGGTCCAGTGAAAAACGTACGTTTGGGTCTTACTGTAGAACACTGAGATGGAGCCCTTGTTACAACCAAGGTGGCTTTTCTACACATTCCTGCTCCAGCTTTACCCTATGCAGAGGTTCTTGGACTTGTGCTCCAATTACGGAGATTCCTTCGGCTGGTGTGCATGCCCGTTTGGTGATTCTTGGCTAGGATACAGTGAGTAACTGGAGAGCGGTGGGTGATAGCCTTTGATTAATTAGTAAATTTTTATTGCACAGTTAATTCAAACTCACAATTTAAAATACACAGCTTTAAAGGAGATATATATCAAAGATAAAAGTTAATTATCAGAGGTTAAAATTATGTAAGTTCGTGTTAACAGTTTACTTTTTGTTATTGTTCATTTGAGCTACGGACCCAAAATTATGCTCAAAGGCACTGTCTTTCTGTTGCTCAGTTTACTCGTTTTGTGTTTCCTTGATTCTCTCCGTCACTGCCTCAAGGAATTTTGTAAATCGGCAGTTTAGTTGGGTCTCCTGCGGATTGAAACATAATTTAACTGCCTGTCTGCAGGATCTAGTGCCTTTCTGGTTCCATATTGCACATAGTAAGGATCTCCTTATGTCCGTTAAGCTCGGGCAGATACATATTATGTGGGTTAGATCTTCAGGTCCTGCTCCGCAGAGACGGCAAGTTTGAACTTCCTGATTCCTTTTCCATGGGGCCAGATGAGGGAGAATTGGTAGTATGCCGAGTCGCAGCTTTGGAAATTTTTCCTTGATCTTCTGTTTGAGTCCGTGGTCCAGGTACGCTTGAGGCTTTAATGTTTTGTAGTCGTTTAGGACTGTCCATCCGTGAGCCCTTTTTGATAGTTTCCTTATCTTCTAGTAGCGATATTATTTTTGTTACTTTCGTTACTAACTTTTTGAAGCTTTTATGATCTACTGGGGTGTCCCAGAGGTCAGTCAGTTCAAGTCTTTCTAGTGATTCCGTCAGATACTTTCTTGCATGTGATCGTTCTCGACGCTGCAACTCAATCCAAAGGTGGGCATTTAAGGTTCCTTGCTCTGCATTTCTAATCTTATGCCAGCATTTTATGAAGCCGCCCCCTTCTTTCCACTGTCTGTTTTTGAACCTCGAACTCCAGGCGGATTTGGGCAGGAGATACATAGCTGGGTAGCTGAAAGATGGATCTGTACGTTTTACTGATCACTTTGTCGAGGGTCGGTGCGTCTTTTCCAAGAGTTGATTCGCTCCCATATGTCAGCGTCGGTTGAAGGCGAGCTCTCAGTACTTGTAGAAACGGGTCAAGCGTACAGTCTGGCAGTATTTTCTTCAGACGATTCATCGCTAGAGAACTCATGGTGCCTTTTCGATGTAGCGTCTCTAATTGGGGTTTAAACGAACCTCTGCTGTCTACTAAGACCCCCAGGTACTTGTAGCAAGTTACATGGTCCAGTTTGTGTCCGTCCAAGTACCAGCTATTTTTTCTGGCCTTCTTGTAGTTCACAGACATAGTACATGTTTTCTTTAAGTTAATAGTTAGTCCGTTGTGCTGTGAAAATGAGCTGGTAGTGTTTAGAAGGTGCTGGAGGCCGGTTGGAGTACGACTTATTAGGACAAGGTCATCGGCATAGAGGAGATTGGACAGTGTGATGTCTCCCAGCCGTGGGGCGTGCGATTTGATGCTGTCCAATTCCCCTGGTAGGTCTGCGAGGAAAAGATTAAACAAAGTAGGGGCTAGGACGCACCCTTGTTTCAGGCCTTTAAAGGTGTTGATTCGCCTAGAGAGGTGCGTCCCGTCACCCAGCTTCATCTTGACTCAGGTGTTAGTGTGAAGTAGGATCAGCTGCTTCAAGAGGGGTTGTGGTATCCCCCATTTTTCAAGCTTACGCCATAGTTTGCCCCGGTCCACATGGTCGAAGGCTGAGCTGTAATCTATAAAACATAAAAACAGCGAGTTCTTTCCTACTTTGGCCGCATCTGTCAGCAGAGTTAGTGCCATGACGTTGGTGGTGGTTCCTTGTCCTCTGCAGAATCCTGTTTGGTTTGCCGGGATTATATGCTTTGACGCTGCCCAAGATGTCAATTCCTCCAATAAAATACCAGCGTAATACTTTGCCTCTATATCTAGTAGGGCAATCAGCCGGTAGTTGTAAGGATTGCTCCTGTCTCCCTGCTTATAAATTGGGCTTATAATCGATCCTTTCCAGGATTCCGGGCAGGTTTCTAATTCCTGTGTGCCCACAAAGAGTGGTACTAATGTGTTGCTCCAGAATTCGGTGTCATATTTAAATATTATCGGTGGTATCCCGTTTGGGCCTGGAGCTCCTTCCGTTTTCCCCTTCTTTATTTGAGTTTTTATCCGATCCGCTGTTATGTTGATTTTATTTTCCTTGCTGGTTGTTATTTTGCTATTGGTCGTTGCCCCATAAGTCTTCTTTTGGTCGTGTTTTTCCATTATGCTTTTCATGGGGTTTCTGGACCCTTTTCCTACTTTTCCTGTTTCGTTGTCCCTCTTGTTGTTCTCTGTATCCTGAGTTGTCTGGTCTATGGGGTTGCCTTCATCAGTTTGGTTAAAATGATTATGCAAGTAGTCAGCCCAATCTGCCTCTGATATGTATGAGCTTATTCCGTGGTGCCCTGGCCGCTGTAAGCTGTGAATTGTTTGCCAAAATTTGGCACTGTTTTTTAGTTTCGAGTTGTGCTTTATTTTTGCCCAGAGTTCGTCGTTTGCCTGTCTTTTGTTTTCCCAGATTGCCTTTTTTAGTCTTGCTTTTAAACCGCGTAGGGCGTCTTGCAGAGGCTCTTTTTTAGGCTGTGTGCGGAGTTGGGTCAAAATTTGCTTTATATTCCGTTTAAGTCTTTTTATCTCCAGTGTGCTTGTCTTACTTGGTATAGACTTCGGAAGTTTGCCTTTAAGCGTCCTTGGTTTTGTTGCATATTTGATCCCGAGGGTCTTCGTGTACCACTCCCAAGCCTCTATTGGGTTTGCAGCCAAGTTGCCCTGATGAAATAGCTCCTTCGCGTTTGTAGACAGTTCTTCGATCTTATCTTGTTTGTATCTTATACATTTGAAGTCTGATGTATATTCGGACCCGGCGCTGGCCCTGACTTCCATGGGACTCTCTCTGGTTGTCCTTAAAACGATTTCTTGTGGCAGATGGTCGCTTTGATCGCTAACACCCATTTTAAATGATTTGATGATGTCAAATAGTGGGAGGGTTGCAAATGTATAGTCCAGGTGGGAGGAGCTTGTTGCAGAGTGGTAGGTAGATGCTGGGGTGGCGTCTTCTATAAACTGGCTATTCAGCACCGTTAAGTTTAATTGCTCTAATTCTTTTAACAATTGATTTGAGCTCTTGGTTTGCTTAGTTGGGAGTGCTTGTGCTTGAGTTGGAATTCCCCAGGCTCTATTGAGTTCATGTGCTAATTCGTCGTCCGTTGCGGTTCCAAAAAGAAAGAGATTAAAGTCACCTGCCAGGATTAAGTTCTCAGCTTCCCCCTCATCCAAGATTCTTGCTGTCTCCTTGACCAGCTCTCTTGCACCTCTCCGTCTGTGCTTCGGGTGTATATAGGAGTTGATTATAATGAGGGTGTGGCCCGGCTTTCTGGTGTTAATTGTTATGGCAGTCGCCTGTATGACGTTGGGGGCTATGGTTTTAGTCTTTATTTCCTTCATTGATCCTATTGTAAGGATTGAGGCAAGGATCATCAATCCGCCTGATTTATGGCCAAAGGATGAGGTCCTGGTAGCTGGGACGATTTGCGTCATGTATCCTTCTAGGACTATGTCGGTTTCTTCCCAGGTTTCTTGTAACAATATCAGGTCAAATGACCTTAAGTATTTTAGTGTTTCATGATCATCCAATTTGTCAGTCAAGCCATTTATGTTCCAGATGCATACTCTGAGGTTATTCAATGTTATGTGTGTTGAGGGCTGCGCAGGGGACCCTTGTCATTGCCCACCTCTGTTTATTGTTCGCTGTATTATGTCCGGATTAGGAGTTGATGATTTAGTTGTTACTGTTTTGGTATATAAGGGCCTCCCTTGGTGACCTGAAGAGTGGCTGAGAGCTTCTTTTAAAATTGATGTAGCTTTATGCAGGTGTATTTTTTCACTCTCCTTTAAAAACGGTGTTGGGTTGGCTGGCCTTCTACCTGGTTCCAGCTTTATTCCCCACTGAGCAAATTTGTTGAGTTCTCCTAAAATCCGATCGACCAGATCGTTAGATGACCATGTTGTCTTTGTCGTTTCTGGTTTGTTCTGTTAGAGTGCGGGTTGGAATTCAATTTCAAGTAAGTCAGTTGAAGTGATGCCTTCCAAACCCTTGATCGATTTAATAAGTTTTATTATATTTCCTCTATTCAAGGTGACCATTCTGCCTCTAGATTTATACTCTGGAACAAATGTTAATATGTCTGTCTTGTTTGATGGAATAGCTCTGGTTACTTGGGCTACGGTTTGATCGAGAATGTTGGCCCAGTCGGAGAGTTGGTCATTATTATTATCCGTTATGGCTGAAGTTGCCCTTGTTTTAGGTTGCTCCAATTCCTGCTCCAGGGCCGGCTGTTTCACGTTTTGTGGCGTGGCCCTTGGCCGACTGTCGGTGTGGTTCCTTACTGAGCTGCGTAGGTCAGTCTCTTGCTCAAATCTTTCCCGCTGTTGTAAGCATTGTGCCTTTGTAACCTCCTTATTCCCAGAGTATTCAATTGCTGTCTCTAGTGCTTCCTTTGATCTTGGGATTTTAAAGTTGTTGGGTGTCCTTGTAGTTGCCGATTTTTTGCCCAGGGGCGGGGACTGCTCGACCTGGTTTGAATGTGCTGCCGTCTCTTCTTGTTCAGCTTGGTGTTGTGGTTCCGCCGGCTGCCCCTCCTGTTCATGGGCAGCGGCTGTCATTTTCCTGTTCCTGCCCTTCCTTTTTTGTTACCGGCGGGTTTGTGAGTTTATAGGCATCTCTGTATTGGCTCTTTCTTGAGGGGAGAGGTTTGGAAGTGAGTTTTTTGGCGATTGTCTGGCATTGGGGGAACCGGTCTTCTCGTTTTGGGACTGTTTGTTCTCTGCTTTTTTTGTGATTCTGTGTGTTTTGGGGTCCCTAATGACGTTTCCCTCATTGGCTGTATCTTTCAAGTCCGAAGATGCGATTGGTTTCAAATTATCCAGGAGATTCTCTAGCATTGTTGGTAACGTTGATAGTTTGTTTATTATTGGAGAGCAGTCACATTCTGTTCTTGCTAGCGCAGAAAGTTCTGCTGCTTCCTGACCTCTTTTTATGAGACCGTTTAAGTCTCCTAGTTTCCTCTCGATCCCTGAAGTGAACTCAGCTAGTGTTTGCAGTACTGTTAACTGCATATCTAGTTTCTCTGATTGATATTGCAAGGCTGTTGCTGATAGTTGAATTGTTTTTAGTAGGTTTGCCCAGAAGGTAATGAATGAGCTTTTGCTCTCGCTCTCTGGTCTGCTAGTGCTAGGGGTTGTGGTAGGTTTTAGATTGTAAGCGCCACTAGGTCTTGCCACTCCTGTGTTGGGAGGAAGGTCATGTCACTGTCTATAGCGTATCTGTTCTCCCTTTGCTGATTTTTTTGGTGTGTTGGGACAGCCCATATCGCTCTGCTCTTTTGGGGCAGTTTGGGGGCCGTCTTGTACACTCTTCAGCGTCGGTGAGAGACTGCTATTTGATCGAGATGTTACTGTCCTTTCGTCCCGTGCGCTTTGGGATTTTTGCCGCGGCGGTCGGGTTAATTGGGCGCCCCAGTCCAGTGGGTCATGATGTTCTAGAATGATGGAGGCATCTAATGCTCTGTCTGTGCTTGACCCGCTAAGAGATGCATCCTTGTCTGGGGAGCTTTCTGTTTTTATCCTTCCGAGCGGAGACTGTGTACTTTGAGGGAATTTTGGTTCGGCATCGGGTGGGCTGCTGAGCTTCACTGGCCAGTCTGTTGCTGTGCATTCTGCTCCGTCTTCTTCATTTTTAGTTTTTAGCCTGCTATCAATTGATGCCGTGTTATTGTTGACGGCATGAATATCCGCTACTATAACTTTTAGGGGTTTTTCTGTTTCCAGTATTTTTTGTGCTTGTAGTGGAGGATATTCTATCTTCCCAGGCTCCAGTGGAGTTGGTAGGCCTTCTAGGTTTCCGTTTTTTGTGAAAATTGCTGCTCCTGGATGTTTTAAGAACGCAAATTTCGTGTAGATTTTTGGTTGGTAGGAGTATGAAGTTTTTCTAGCTGGTTCTCCGTCAATGGTTATGAGGTCTTCAGTTCTGTCTCTTTTTGCTCCTTTAAGTGAATTGCTTGGTTTTGTTACATTGTCTGGGCCCATTATAATTTCTGGGTTGTTATCTTTAGTGGCATCCGAGCCAGTGAACCAAAGGCAGCCCGTGTCGTCACAGATTTCTTTGGCGATATTGGTATTATTGGGGTTTTCCTTTTCCTTGATGGTTATTTTGCAGGGGTCTTTGTCTGTAGTTGGTAGGGAGGCTCCAGTGTCTTTTATGGCCCCCTTTTTCCGTTTTGATACTGGTTTTGTGATGGACCTTCTCACATTTCCTGACCTCATAGCTGGCCGGGTAGCAGTTGAGCTTGGTAGCTGGTAGCTAATAGTTGATTTCGACTCACGGAGCCTCACGGCTGAGGTCAGTGAGGGACGATGAGGACCGGCAGAGCCAACACCCAGCCGGGCGAGGAAGGACAGCAACTGCCGCCTAGCGACTGTCTCACCTCTGCCTTTCAGTCCTTCAATCCCTCTGCTTACTCCTCTCCGCGGTGTCTCCGGAACTGCACCGGTCGGCCGCAGACGCAGATACCGCACTGCTCCGCTCCGGACTCCCAGCTCCCCTGACTCGCCCCCCCGTACAAGCCTCTGGGGCTGCTGGAACTGCTAGGGCCGCGGCTCCTTGTTCCTTGCGGTTGTAGCTTGGCCGAGCTCGTGTCTTGAGATACAGCGATGTGGGGGAAAGCGGGGCTGCAGGCCTCATGATCCCCCTTAGTCACGCCGCTCGCTCCCCCAGCCGCTCACCCCTCTGGCGGCTCCCCACGCAGGAGACAGGGCCGCCGACCTCTGGGTACACCAGGTGCCGTAGGTGCTATAGGCTGTGTGCAGTATGTGGTGTTCCGCGTGCTGTGTGACGTGAGCTGGGAACCGGGGTCATGTACTACCCGCCGGTGCGACACACTTTCTCTGGGCTCTCTCTCTGGGCTCTCTCTCTGGGCTCTCTCTCAGGGCTCGGGGCTTGGGGCTCAGACTCTCTGCCTCTGCCTTGACTCCAGCCAGGATTCACCCGCCAGCCCACCTGCCAGCTCTGCTTTCCGTACACCGCCGGTCTCACCGACTCGAAGCTCTGTGCCTCAGGAGGGAGCCAGGCGGGAGACTGAGCCGACCGGCCCGGCTTGCAGCTCTGCAGCTCACCGGCGGTTACCCCCTGCTGCTGCTGCTGCGGCGGTGTTATCCCAGCGCTCGGCTCAGCGCTCACAGCCGCACGCAGCTCACAGCCGATCCAGGTTTACCGCTAAGCGGCTCTCAGGCGGTGGTTTCCCCCTGCTGCTGCTGCGGCGGTGTTGTTTTCCCAGCGCTCAGCTCTGCGCTCACAACCGCGCGCAACCCGCAGCCTGCTCTCGGTGATATCCTTTGAGTGGTTCGGCAGGTCTGCCTGAACTTGACTAGGCGAGCGCTGCTCATACAAGGGTTCGAGCCAATGTGATTCAGCGCTTCCAACAAGTGCAGGACAGAGCTCTGCCAGAAAGGCGCTGAAACGAAAGGAAAAGCAGTACAGGCAAACTCCTCTGACGTCATTCCTCTGGTAGTTTGCTTCAAGTTTCGTTTTTGATACACAGAGCCTTCTGGAATAAAGGCTCACGTTGTATGAAGGCCATCACTGTGAAGCAGAGGCCTCCTAGAAACATTTGATCATTTATTATCAACCAACTCACTTTTGAACAAGAAAAAAAGTAGTTTCGGAGTGTGAAGATTGCTAGCCACAAACTTGGCATATGTGAAAGTAAGATTACTCCACTTTTATAAATTCAAGATCAAACCATTTAAATTCGCCTAAAATGTGCCACAGTGCTGTGGTTGGTTGAGAGCTGTTGGTAAGTTGGAGCACATTGATTAGTGAACGAAGAGGAATGCCCTATGAGCTCTAAGCTTTGCTGTTGCTTTTTAATGTTAAGAATATTGCTCTTGACACTGAGCTCCTTACGTTCAAGCACTCATTTTTGCAAGCAGCTTAAAATACAAAGACAGTCTCTCATCAACCATTTGCAAAGCAATCCGCATTATTTTTTTACCAGAAAGGTGCTTCCCTAGCGTGTATTGTGAAATAATGTGAAGCCCATACAAGGTGGACCTGATGGCTTCCCCTGGTGCATCAGGGTTTACAGTAGGCTGATTGCGGTTGGGCGCATAAGTCTTTTTTTTATTTTAGACTGCAGTGTTTGTCTCTTGGAGGGACTGGATCTGTCAATTTTTGTATGGACATGAAGCGATCTATTTCCTCCAGTTCCTTGCTCTTCCTCTTCTCATGCGACCTATGGTGAAGCAGCTGGGGTCTGCTATTCATTGACCGTTGAAATGTGGTTAGGAGTTTGAAAGGATTAGAGTTCTCGTTTTGTGGCAAAGAACTGCTTCATTCGATCTGTATCCGTTTATTATATAAATTGCTATAGACTTTGAGGTTTAATCCCAGTTCATATTCTATCCTCCTGCTCCCGCGCGCGCCTCTCGGAGCTGGTTGTGGTCCAGCTGAGCTCTTGGCATATGGTCGTGTTGACTTTGTTGCACTCTGGTGTTTTCAGTTGCTGGCACAATGCGGTTTTCCGAGTGTGAAGTTTGTTTTACGTTCATTTCCAGACTTTGGAACAGAATTTAATGCGTTAGTGCACACTGGAGACTCTTACTGGAACAGTTAAGAGATCCATGGAGTGCGTTCTATCAGTGCTGCGGGTTTGCCGAACTCCTTCCCTTTGTGTCGCCACGAAGCCATTTTTATGTCGTTTCAGAGATTACTGTTTAAGTTCAACCATACTCTACAGTTGTAAGTGCATGAACTTTTGTCACGCGCAAGGTTGACTGACTCTACACCTGGCCTTTAGGTTTCTTTGCACTGCCCAAATTATGAGGCTGCAGTAGGTCTCACTGTAGCATAGTATGAACTGTGAGGAAACTTCAAACGGCACAGGTATGTGATCTTTGAGCATCAGCACGAAATCCACTGGTGCCCTTTCCCTCTCTGTAATATTCCAATTCCATTAAAGCCCAGTAACTTGGCCTCTTTCCCAAACCTGCGCTGAACTACAGTCAGTTCATGCATTTGAGAGTGTGAAGGGTAGGTAGGGCGTGTAGGGCAGTATTTGTATATTTGAAGTGTTGTATTAATCTTTCAGTTCGTTGTACAGGCAAAAGGACGTTGGCTTGTATGCAGGTTTACCTAATGTAACTGTAATTGCCATGATGTTATTGAAATATATCATACCCGGATAGATTAATAGAGAGGAAGGCAAGAAGTTCTTGAATTTGTGTTTGCTGTATGAAGTGTTTGTGGAAATACCGAGTAACAAACTGGCCCACTTGACCAAAAAAACAGGCTACAAACTGACCAAAAAGCGGCTTACACACTGATGTTATACCAACCCTTTGGACACTGCCAGACTGCACTATACGCTAGTTTGACCCTGATGGCCTCTGCACGTGTCCTGCACAGCACCACACACCTGTTGACCAATCTCATCATGCGCTGCTGTTGGTGTGATGTTAATGCCAGCTCATTAAATTCAAGCTCTGACATTGACTTGGGTGCTCTTCATTCTGGTAAGGACTGCCTGACGGTTTTTCTACCGACCATTGGAGTGCATAATAATTTGCAAATACTGCCCTTGACTTGTCATACTTTCAACCAGCAGTTCATGTACATATTGGCCTCTCGTTTTATGCTGTACCACAAGTGGCCAACCTACTAGTCTCAAGGCCTGGCATGACATGCACTTGGTGAAACTTTTTCAATATCTCCCTCCACCCAAAAGACCAGTTTTACGTGAAAAAGTGAGATGCCCTTTAAAGTGCTTGAATTGAGCTTTGGAGTTTTCGTCTCTATTTGACATTTTGATGATTGATTGATTGATAAAGATTTATATTGCGCAAAACAATAACCCGCAGGTATCAAGGCGCCTAACAATAATATCAGAAATCTGGGTCAATCATCATTACACATAGGCTTTCAGAAAGAGGCGGGTCTTTAAGGCACCGCGGAATGTCTGCAGGGAGGGTAGGGACCTAAGGTCCAAAGGGAGATCGTTCCACCATTTGGGTGCTAAAGTGGAAAAAGCCCTGCCACCCCATTTTGCTCTTCGCACACGAGGGACTGATAGGAGCAATTTCCCGGAGGAACGCAAATTCCTTCCAGGGATGTAGTGGGAGATGATAGATGCAAGATAACGCGACTGTGCACCTTTTAAAACAACTTTCCACTTAACACCATGTTAATGTTCTCCCTGACCCCGGTGCGTGGTTTGTGCTGCTTTTAAGATCTGCCCCTCCTTTCTCTCACTCTGATTGCTATGTGGATATCCTTTGTAGAAACGAGACTAGCCTGGGTACTCGCTCCTGGAAGACGGGTACTAGGAAATTTCAGAGAATCCATCTATTTGGTTAAATTTGTCTTCGCTGCTTCTCGATGTCAGACAGAGCAACACAAGGTCTCTGTGCATGACACGCTTTACGGGGCTTCTTTTATTCACCTGTTCGTGTAAAGAGTTCTCGTTTGCTTTTTCTCCTGGACAACAGTTGTGGGCGGTAAAGCCATTGTTCCCCATTAAGCCCACAGTCGGGCCTGCTATTGAAATCAGTTGCTTGCTTTTCACAGGAGGACTCTTGGCAGCCAAGAGGCGCTTTAAATACACCATCTGAAAAATTACAGTGGAAATATTTAGATTATTAGCCCTGCCAAGTGAAGCGTTAAAACACAGGTTAGGTTTCTTTATGGCAGCTCTGAGCGCTTCCCCTCGATATTTGCTGAATCTAGACAGAACTCTCCACAGCCTCGAGCGAAATTTCTCAATACGGCTTTTTATCGCCCATGCATAAATGCATGTGCTTTAGTGTCCCTCCCTAGCTAAGAATATCCGCAGCATAATGAAGTGTAGGTGTTTTTTATTCTCTTCATTTCGCCTGCTGTCACTTTTACGATCAGCTACTGTGGGGTAATATATTGATTACAATTAGGGGGAAATTACATCATTCAAAATTTACCTTCTACTATCCCCAAAGCTAATATTTAAAACACAAACAAGTAACTCACTTCGTATCGCCCATAAAATCGATTTTATTTTGGTCAGGACTTTAAGTTTTTTTTGTTTTTAATGTTGGCAGGTGGAGAGACTTTAAAGGGAATAAAAGCCACCCGGCCATCTTTGAAAAGCATATCAAGGAAATTAATTTTTGTGAACCATTCCTATGGATAATATATTGGTCGACATGCCCTGTGCTATAAACCCCGAGCAGTGTAACACATCGAAAAAAGGCGAATATTTATCTAGCGCATTCTATGAGCGGAGTGTCTTGTCGCTCTGAGAGGTGTTATTATTTCTCAATTCAGTGGCACTCAATGTATCCACCCCAGAAGGATGCGCTGGCCAATATCGGGATTTAGAACTGTGATATTCAAGTTAAAATCTCAGACCTGCTGAATTGCAAGTGGCTCCATACCTTGTGAGGCACCTTGAGCGAGCCCTAGCTTTCCAATGATCTCTTTGCAATCTGATACCTGATTCGGTGCGGGTCTAGTTCGCGCTATATAAAACTCTGCAAAAAATATATATATATATGGGAATAGGAAATCAGCAAGTGTGAGGAAATTTGGTCTTCGTGGCTTCTTAAACCCTTGGACAAAAATGATGGGATTCTGACACCTGAGATGTTTTTAATGCATTACAAATCTTCCTTGTAAATTTCTCAAAGCTGCTCTTTGGAGCTAAGCTTTCACACGAGTGCGGTGGGCGCCCTTGGCACTTATTTTTATGGACCCTTTCTTCATTGGAATTTGACAGAAAGCAAGCGAGAGAAACACACCAATCAAAGTCGGGGAAAGAGAAAGACGGAAAAACCATCACAAATGGAGAAAGAAGGAACCTGCAAGAGTGAGATAAAGGTGCAGGAAGTGTCTGGCAGTGGATTAAAGAGTGATTAGGTGGATTTCAAAGTACGAGCCTTGGTATTCGGCACGTTGACATTTAATTGCACCGGCCACTGGCTTGTGAGCAGAGCTTTGGGCACTGGCTCTTTCCTTTCCAAATTAATCACTATCGCACATCAACAGCCCAAAATAAATAATAAAATAAATGTCCCAGCAGTCACATTACAGCTAAAATGAAGAAGTTCAATTAATATTGGTTAGCGTGTTTCCAAGCACTTTACACTACTCGCAGATCATAGATTGGAGCACAGAGAAAATAATTGTTGTCCAGGCTCACACTATCTGGTAATATAGTCTCCTGGTTCCACAGTCAGGAATTTGGCAATTCGCCCCATCGACTTGTTCACGAAACACTGTTTAGAATATAAGGACCTGTTCTGGAACCAGCTTGAATTCTGCACTGCATTCTGACCCTCTGCATCCTTATCCCTTGTAATTATTTACACCAGACTGAACACCCAAAAGTGTCTGAGTCTTTACTAGCCGAACCGACTGGTTAAAACAAATATAAATAATTTCATGAGCGTTACAAATATGCTGCTTCAGCTCCTACACACGTTCAGACAGAACAAATCAAGAGACAAATCTCATTTTAATTCTTGTTTAGAATGTAATCTTCATACATAGCTGTGTACAATAAATCCATATTACATTACACCAGCCCGGGTTTGCTTTTCACAGTGCTTCTGTCAAGCCCTTTATTGCCCTTTACTACAGTTACGAACAGGTCACCTAGTATAACAATTCTACAGCCACAATTAGGAAACGCTTCCTTCTGGTATTCGCTAATTGCTTGCATGATTCAATTGATAAATCCTGGTCTCTCCTGTTGAGCGGAAGGTAATGAATGGTGTATATATACCGTGACACCTTTTCCATTCAAGACCGGTGTAAGCACCAGACTTCCTTTCATAGCCTAAATGGGAACATGAGTAGAACAATGAATGTGCCACTGCAGAGTACCACTTGCAGCCTCCATACGCATCGATGTCCTTGATGTGGATTCA
This sequence comes from Lissotriton helveticus, assembly GCF_964261635.1. Taxonomy (NCBI): domain Eukaryota; kingdom Metazoa; phylum Chordata; class Amphibia; order Caudata; family Salamandridae; genus Lissotriton; species Lissotriton helveticus. The sequence goes on from NC_136061.1 coordinate 250,065,610, forward strand.
CCTGCGCCTCCTATATCTGATTTCCTCTGTGTGATTCTTTTTTTGTTTGATAGTTCTGGGAGCAGAGTCGTCTGTCTCCCATTCAGATTTGCTGGTTGCTGTTGAGCTCATTAGCTCATTGTCAGTCCCGGATGGGGATCCGTCTGAGACAGAGAAAAAAATTTCATTTACTAGGTCTGGGGTCTGTGAATCTATTGGCCAAGGGTTCGAGTTTTTGGGGCCCTTCTCCTCAACCTCTTTATATATCCAGAGAGTCGTTCTTCCGGCCTCGCAATCGGGGGCAGTAATAGCAGTGACAGTAGCAGTGGTGACGGCAGAGGGAGTCATGGTATCGATAGCAGTGACAGCAGTAATAGCAGTGACGGTATCTTGGCCACAGGGATTGAGCTCTGGTGTCCGGTCTGTCTCGCTCCCTGCTGCCCCTCCACCAAGTTCAATCATAGCACTTTGCGCAGTTTGCAGGGGAAACTGTATGTCCCTTGTTCTAAAAGTACCTCGGCTGGGCTACTTAAATCAATTGAAGCAGGGGCGGGTGTATTTTTAAGGATAGTAAAATGTCTGGCAATTGATGGCGAGCTTCCAGTATTTCCCACTGAGTTCTCTTTTGAGCAAGTTGCGCCTCCAAGCCTCCCCATATTTTTTTGTTTACCCCTGCATCCCTTTTACCTTTAGGTGGAGGAACCGGTCTATCTGTCTTTTCCGCTTTGTCTTTTTCTTTATCCCCCGTGTCCTCATGGGTTGCAGTGGCCTTTAACTTAAGGGCTTTCTGACCGCAGGTTGTCATTTCGTTGCTTCTCCTCCTCTTCAAGTTTTTCGCTGCCCTTCCGCTGCTTCCACCACCGAGCAGATCCAAACGCACTCGGACCCCCTCTGACAGGGCAGCAGCAGCAGATCGACCCTTGCCTGTAGCAGTGCCCCCCACTGGCGTAACGAAAAGTGAAGGGGCCTCCCTGCACCGTACATAGGGGCCTCCCTCTGGGCTCAATCAGGAGCTCTCCCGGCCAAAGTTCAGTGCCGAGGGGGCCCCTTGGATCTAGGACCGCACCGCGTGGGCTGCGGGGGCCTGTGTTACGCCCCTGCCGTTGCCGTAAAAGCGCAGCACCACAGAGACCCAGACACGCGATTTCACTCCTTTTAACTCACTCCAAACATGAGCCGAGACGCTAGGCGTCTGGAGCTCGGGTGTAGCTGGTAGCATTTGCCAGGTGTAAGTCTTTTGCTGTCGGGTTAGGTCTGCTAGCCGATTGCTGAGACTGACCGATCAGAGCACCTTCGTGCGGCGGGCGGCGTGACGGCCGGGAAAGGAAATGCTTACACCACCGCCATCTCCCGTCTGATGAGCATTTCTGATTTTCCTCCTCTGTGTGATTCAATGGTTACTCCTGTCCCTCTCATAGCTTTTCCGTTTCATTAACCGAGAACTTGTTTTAAACGGGTCAGTCGAACCTTTTCCATTTCAGTAATCTAAAACATGTTGTAACCATGTCAATCATACCAGAGGCAGCAAAGAAAACGGAATAACTGGAATTAAACCTATTAGGTACCCGGTTGGGTTAGTTGAAGTTAGCAGTAGTCATGACCGGAATAAGAGGAAGTTAGGGGCACCAGCTGTTATCCCTGGTTGCCCTTTGGAATTCCCTGGGATTGGCAATATTAAACCTGGTCCTCTGAGTTATGAAGCAGAGGTAGAAATAGAAAGTACGTAGAGCTCTAAGAACCGATTTACTATAGTTGTTGAGGGTCTAAGATTTGGATAATGGGTCAGTGCGCTAATGTCTTATGTGGTGCATGATGTCACTTACACGACAATAGAGTTATGGTGGTGGACACCCATGAGCAGTGTTATGCCACAAAAAAATGAAAAAGGCTCCTATAGAAGGAAACACAATGTCTTAATGAGAAAGCAACAATGAATGTTGAGGCTCTTATAAAAATGTGCTTGAATTGGATAAACCATGTCTGGGCAAGGAGCGAGCTGAATTCAGGGGGGCTTACTGTGTGGTAATATTGATGTTATGTTAATGGATTTGTAAAGTGCGACAGCTGCCCCAGCAAAGAGGTGTCCTGGCGCTGATAGCAATGAGGTGGACAAGATTAGGGAGGGTCCCCAGGGAAGGCCTACAGAGTGGAAAAGAGAAAGGTTTTTATGGCTTTCCTGAATTCTAAGTAATTGTTGATCCCACGAATGTGGGCGGGCAGCGAGTTCCAAAGGATGGCCGCTCTGTTCTGGAAAGAGCGACCTCCGGCGCGAACCCTCCTAACCCGGGGAACCACCACCAAGTGTTGTCCCATGGAACGGAGCTGACGGGAGCGGGGGGAGGCATAAGGTAAAAGCAGGGTAGCCAAAATACCAGGAGAGGCAGATTTCATGACTTTGAAGGCTATGCAGAGAGCCTTAAACTCAATCTGCCTAGCCAGTGGAGACTGCGAATGGCGTTTGTCACCGAGCAGGCGCTGCGCAAACCGAGGAGAGATCTTGCCGCCGCATTCTGTACCCTCTGTAACCTATGAGCATCAAAAATAGTGATGGACAATAATGCACAAATGATTCTAAGCCACTCTGGGTACCCTGCAGTTGTACAATCTTTAATCCTTCCACCTCCCCCTTTAAACTCGCCTGCATCCTCACAGAATAGAAACAACAATATGAAATAACAAAAGAGGGCAGTCGAGCCCAAACTGCTAGGTTGCATACTTTCTCAGAGGGCTCTAAAGACATCCTAAAGTAGTTTCAGCTTTTTTGAGCCACTACTCAAAGGGTCAGGTTAATGTCTACAGCACAGTGAGCTCAAGACAGGTTTTGGCAAACGCTTAACGTTTTAGACCTCACTTGACATAAAACAAGTGTTCACAAAATACTTAAATCCTTATTAATCACCGGGAACTTCATTGTATATATTTCTATTCCTTTCTTTAGTTTGTTTTGTAAGTGGAAGCGAACCATCAGAGTAAGGGAGAGTGCCATTTCACCATAATGTCTTATCTTGCATATTGTATCCAATCCTGTATCCTTCACCTGAAGCATTGTAGCCAGGGCTCGAAGTTTGATTGGAAGTGTTTTGTGCATGTCTGACGGCCTTATCTGGGTTACTGCGTTGAGGTATGTTGGTCGTCATATTACAGAAAGGATCAAGACATGGGTGCATACGAGACTGGCTGCCAGAACGGTTCATGATTTAAACCAAGTGATCTTGGAGAACAGAACTTAAGATGCATCTAAACATTAGAAGGAGGGGGTATAAGGCTGAAGCGTGACATTTTATTTATCCCAATGGGAATAAACAATGTATAAGATGCAAGAATTGTTCCGCAGACGACCAAGTCCAGAAGTTATTTTAGCGTGACCTGAAAAGGTGTAGCTAAGATGAGCATTGGAAAACGCATTCTATTGAAAATACCAGTACATGTGTGATATACCTGTTGGGCAGTTAAAAACACTTTCGGAAGTTTTGTGACCGGAACAGGAGAGCAAAAGTTCTCTGTAACCCCCCCTCTCCTCCCTCTCAAACACATTTCTAGCTGCACAAAGTTACAGTGGATGTCAGGTTTTTATGACTTGAATGATCGCACGTAGAATAGGCAATTTAAAAGGTGTTGTGAACCATTTGAGTAGGATTACAGTAATTAGGATTTCCTTATAAATCTCATGTGAGCAATAGCCTGTAAATTACGCCACTGTGACTAAAAGTCCGGAACATCATGAGCAATGTAAAAAAAAATTGCTAGCCATTGCTCGCACAAAAATATAGCGAGGAAGAAATGGACAGTTTTGCCTGAAAGTGGGAAAGTGCGAGAAATTAGCATTAAATAACGAGTCATCTTTTCCATGAACACTCCTAGCTTTGCTCCTGCAGTGTATGGCAGATTGGCTTCTGGTCTTCATGTCCATGTGTTTGCAGTTCCTCCCTTAAGCAGCACACCTGACTTTGCACAGCGCAGATCCTGGTCTTTGACGGACTACCAATGGTATTGAATGTATGTCCGGCATTTATTTACCAGATAGCTCCATTTTTCAACCCACTCAACTTGAACGGTTGTCACAAACCTGTATGAATAAAATCTAGTACTTTTAACAAATAGCTACTCTTCAAGGTGCTTGTTGGACTACCTGATTAGGCTTGACTGCGCCCACCAATGGGGACAAGACATGACGTACAATTGGTTGGCAAGGTATGCCCGGATCTGTTGATATAGAAGCTAACAATGTGTAAAGCAGGTGTCAACAATCTTTTCTGCCTCAAACTCTTTTGATGTTGCCATGCGCCTACTGCCTTGTGTGTGAAAGATTAGACCACGTCCCCCACACGCAGGCAGTTTTTTTCTACCCGTAACCTGCACTATTCAAACAATACAGTTAAAACCCAGGAAAAAAAATTATTTTTGCTTTTTGACTTGTTAGCCGCCAGAGTGGTTTTAAAGTCTCATTATGTACTGAACCACTGATGACGTACCCACAGACCTATCTTAATAGTACTGGACAGTGCCTTGTAGACCGCTTCACAACGTATTCCAGAAGCATGCCAAAAATGTCAGTTACCAAACAAAATGGAAATTCCTGAACGTAGGGAAAGTGGTCAAATAAAGCCAGATGATCTGATGATGGCATTCTGGGTGATAGATGAACCCGCATAATATTGCATGCTGAATGAATATCCAACAAGGTGATTGAAGCTGCTGGACACAAACCCCAGCCACTATTCATCGATGGTTAAATGACCAAAAGCACAAATTTGTGGAGGAAGTAATTAATCAATGTTCCCCTGCAGTGTATGAAAGTTTCCTCAACATTCTGAAGTGCAGCTACTATAGACCTCACCTTTTGAGAATGAAAGAAGGGTGCTAGACCCGACTTGCCATTACCCTCGAAGCATACCTCTCTAACGTTATCCTAGGTCTCTAACATGTGCATAAGAGCTGCCAGTCAATACGTTTGGTGCCAAATGCTGAAGAGGAAGGTCAACTTATACAATTAGGAAAGCTATGAAAAAAATGACACCTCAAAGCACGAGCTACCAAATATCCAGGTGCTGTAGTCAAAAGCACTCCAAGTCATTGATCCGTATAGGGGATAGGCAAGAGGGGCGTGGCCTGCTCATTTGTTACTCTGAAAATGTTCATCCTTGCAAATTGTAAGAGCTCAATTGCACTTGGTTTTGAGATACCCCTTATATCCACCCCACAACATTTTTTTAAATAGCGGTGATCTCCCTTTGTTAAACATCTGGTAAATCAACCTCTTGCTTGATCAGTGAGTCTGGCACTCTTACTTCTGAACATACGCATTGTTTTTAGGAGAATGCATCCTTCAAAAGGTGGATGATGCACAGCACCTAAGCCAGAGGTTCTGGTGCCATTTTCGGCTTAGCCTTGAGATGCTGGTCTTGCTGCATTTGAATTCCTCTGGGTGGTCAAGTTGGACATCCCATAGCATATGGTTGTGAATATCTTTCATAGATAGGGAATTTATGAAAATTACTTACAAAGACTGATGTACAGGCATGTTGTGACTCCTCCAAGTGCCTTTGAGCCATGAGCAAATGTGATGGTTACCAGTTGCCCATTTTGTGAAGATAGTATATATACAGATACATAACATCTCATTCCCGTACATGTAGATTGTGATGTGCTGGCTTAATCAGACCTCTTCCCTCTCTTTGAAGAAATAAATAATCATAATAGAATTCATTTCCAAGGCAGGTGCTCTTTCCTTTACCCTCACCAAGGAGACACAAGAAAGAAACTGTCACAGCACACCTTAAGCTATTTCAACCAGAACTCCTGTACCAAAGGACTTGTTGGCTCAGCCTATTCCTTGAAACTCCCAGAGAATGGCAGAGCGCCTGCTTGTCATTTGGAAAGATTGGCCGACTCATTGACTGCCTTTTGTTACAAAAGCCGTATCCCTCCTTGTAAGGGCGCACTCGCAACCGGACTGGAAACTTAAAACATCCCTGGCAAAAATGATCAATTCAGCCCCCATGTGCAGACATAATATTGACCGACCGATCTCACTGCTCCCCTACCTAGCTAAATTGCTCGAAGCCTATGTAGCTAAAAGCCTATCCGCCTTTCTGGAGCAATCTGAATACCTGGATGCACATCAAGCAGTTTTCCTCCCAGCTCACTCCACAAAATCAATGATACTATCAGTATTGGATACTCTGAGAGAAAAGGCGGACAAAGGTCTCCCTCAATCCTTGGTGCTATTGGATCTCTCCGCTGCCTTCGACACAGTTGACCACAACATCCTGATCGACCGTGTTAGGGATACGGGTATTCAAGGATCAACCCTTGAATGGACTAGATCATTCCTTACAAACCGATCTCAGTAAGTCCATTTTGGCGGCTTTATGACCCCCATGATTAAAACTACCTGTGGAGTCCCCAGGGATCCTCACTTTCACCTCACTTATTCAACCTTTACCTTCTCCCCCTGATTCACGCATTAAAAGAAAGGAATATTGAAACCTTCAACTATGCAGGTGATTTCCAATTAGTATTCCCTATCAATAACTCCTTGGCCTCCGTTCACGAATGCCAGTCGACAATGCTGTTCATTTGTGACTGGATGAACAGTAACCAACTGAAATTGAACCCAGATGAAACAGAATTGATCCTTACGGGAGGCTCACTCAACTCCTGGAGCTCCCAGTTCTGGCCCAAAGAACTGAGACAAAACTGACTCCATCTCATTATGCCAAAACCGTGGGAGTCGTGGTCAATAGTGACCTCACCATGAAATCTCAAATTGGATCTGTCATTTCCACCTGCTTCTTCCAATGAAGGAAAATAAAGAAAATCAGGAGGTTCCTAACTCAGGAAGCAAAACTGCAGGCAGTCCTCGCCATGGTGATCTCACATATTGACTATGCTGGCTCTCTATACTATGGCATCCCGGCATACCTTACCCACCATCTCCAACTGATACAGAACCAGGTGGCCAGATTGACTCTGCAGGAAAACAAACGCCAACACGTCTCTCCCCTTCTGAAAAAACTACACTGGCTCCCTATATCACAGAGATGCACCTTCAATATGGGATGTATCATCTGTAAAATCCTTGAATTCATTAACAGCATGATCAACAGATATAATCCAACCCGCAAACTGAGATCCGCCCACTTGCACCTTCTGACAACATCTTCCTTTAAACAAACTATTCGGAGGATCCAGGTTCTCCACACTGGGCCCAAGATTCTGGAACTCCATGCCCCTAGGGATCAGATCCTGCACAGACCTCATGACCTTCTGCAAACTTCAAAAAACATGGCTCTTTAGACTGGCATTCGAGTAATCACGTGAATAAACTTACCACCCATCACCTTCCCGAGCAGCACCAAGAAACCAACCCGGTGTACGTGCGCTATATTAATTAGCCATAACATAACACGCTAGAACCACAACATCTGTTTCAAGTTTCCTCTGGGATCACATAATGTTCCCCACTGCTCCTGGAGGCCGAAAGTGGCCTCCATATATCAATAACGGCCTCCTGTGGTTCCAGCCTCCCTAGGGATTACCCGCTTGGCCAGTTTGGCCATGGTGGCACTGCCTAAGTGTTTATATATATATATATATATATATATATATATATATATATATATATATATATATATATATAGAAAAAAACAGGTTTCAGTCATTGGATATAGCATTTCTTTTTCAGCCACGAAGGCCAATGATGAAATAATTTTGTAGCCATAGTGCCTTTGATTATGATGAATAAATCTAGAGCTCACCCATGAACAAACAAGGGGTAGGGATTCATGAACCAATGGGATGCCCTAGTTTTTTTTTAACTTGTCATTTGTGTGGATACGCTGTTTAATTCCCATAGCTAGGTCATTTTTCTCCATATGCGTGCCCATCTAAATCTGACTCCAGTGGCCTTTTTTTTATAATTTTTTTTATTGAAGGCTTGAACACACAAAAACATAACGTAATTTTAACCAAATGTACATATATCAGCAAAAATCAGTAAGCATACATATCACCATAACAATAGATTGGAACAATAAAGGTAAATACGGAAAGAAGAAAGCATCAAAATAAAAAACAAAATAAAAAACAGAACCATATATACACTTAGGCTCAGTTACCATTGAAAGAAAAAGAGCCCCAGATTTTCTCAAACTTCCGAATCGCCCCCACTCTTTGAGCATACACTTGTTCACTGTTTCTAACTTTTTGCATTTTATAACGCCATTCATGTACGTTGGGGCAATATTGCGATCGCCAATTTTAAAGAATTAATGACCTCGCCACGGCCATAGCGATATATGTGAATTTAACTAATTGCCCTTCTAACATCAATTCCGGGTCGAATCCATACAAAATCATTTTATAATTAACAGAAATTGAGATTTCGCACTGGTTTTGCAAGAACGTAAATATATCTTCCCAGAAAGGAACAATTTTAGAACATTTAGCAACCACATGGGACCAATTAGCTGAGTCATGCTGCAAACACCTATAACAATTCGAAGAGCACTCAGGATACATCTTGTTAATTTTAACCGGGGTAAAATACAGAAGCCATTTACTAAAAAACAGCATTCTGCGCCAATTGGCTCCTCTTAGTGCAGAAAAATTCAGCACATTAATTTTCTTCCATATGGCGGGCGTTAATACCATATTTTCCTGGTCTAGCCATTTATTACTTGCTTTGCCATATAGATTCGGATCCCTGTTCATGGTTAGCCGACGTTTCCACTCCCCAGGCTTCCTTTCTTGTATTAACAGAAAAAGTTCATTAAATAGTGGATCAGGGGAGGAAAGATGTGTCAGATCTAATTGAAGCAAAACACCATGAATCAGCTTATATGAACCCAGTAATATAAAATTACCCTGAATCCGGGCTATCAAATCAGGCATCATAATCCAGGTATCATTTTTCAAAAAATCATTCAGTTTCCTGAACCCTATTTTCTGCCATTTTTCTAAAAGCTCCAAATTGATATCTACCCCAAAAAAAGAGAAGACGGAGCTAATGGGAGAGAATAAATTAAGAAATGGAAGAGAGTGCCTTTTTAACAGTGCTGTGCGTCTTTTAAGGAACCAGTGCAAAACCTTATACCTAACTGTTTTTGGTGATTTGAAAATTTGAAGCGGTGAGGGAATCTGAGCTTCTATACAAATCAAATCAGAGAAAAAATTAATAAAAAGTTGTTGGGTATTGTCCTTAAATCTAGTCATAAATTGAGCCAAATAGGCATCATAATAGTCTTTCAGATTAGGAAGAGCAAGTCCTCCTTGTTCCTTATCCTCAAATAAAGTGTTCAAGGCAATGCGTGGCGTCTTTTTAGCCCATATAAAAGAAGAAAACAAAGATTCAGCCTTAGTGAAAAATGAGCCAGGCAGGGCACAAGAGATAGTTGAGAATAGAAAATTAAATAACGGAAGAACCGACATCTTAATTAGAGCAATACGTCCCAAAATAGTCAAAGGTAGGGAATTCCATCTTTCAAACAATACTCGGATTTTCTGCAGGATTGGTACAAAATTTAAACTATAAAGATCAGCAACTGAGGATGAAAACCAAACCCCCAAATATCTTTTCGGTTTGTTATTAATGCATGACTTTAAATCAGGATGTATTAAGGGGTTGATACCACCGCAAACTAGAATTTCGTGTTTTTTTTATTTATCCGATATCCCCCCAGCTCCTCAAACTCTTCAAATATTTGTAGAGCCCGAGCTTGACATTGCATTTCTGGCCTAATTAACAAAATTATTTCGTCTGCATACAGTTTAATTTTAGGCATCGAGTTAATAGGGGGGAGTAACATTGGAGCTTTCCTAATTGCAGTGGCTAATGGTTCTATAAAAAAAGCAAATAATATCGGGGAGAGTGGGCAACCTTGTCTAGTTCCACGTTTCACCGAGACAATTCCCACTGATTCTGTGTTAATAATGATATTGGCACGGGCCCCAGAATAGAGATTCCGTATCAGATCTATTATTGCCTCTTGAATGCCGAAGTGCTGTAAAATAACAAAAAGTGTCTCCCACACCACCAAATCAAAAGCTTTTTCAGCATTAAATAATAAAATTAATGCTGGAATCTTTCGTGCATCAAAGAAATCAAGAGCCTCCGTTAGAAAATGAGTATTGGTCAGCAATTGCCTGCCGGCAACGAAACCATTTTGATCTTCATGAATCAAATCTGCGGAAAAAGAATTAAAGCGAGTGGATAAAAGTTTAGTGATGATTTTATAGTCTGTGTTCAGTAGCGTGATGGGTCTATACGAATTTGGGTCTGTCGGGGGTTTACCCTTTTTAAGAAAACTTACTACTGTCCCTTCGCGAAATGAATCCGGAACATGTCCGCCCACCAACATGAAGTTTAATAATTGTATAAAAAAATCTGAAAAGGCAGTAAAGAAAACTTTGAAAAATTCTGCGGGAAACCCATCAGGGCCAGCAGCTTTCCCAAGTCGGAGCTGTTGAACTACTTTCTCTACTCCCTCTCGCGAGAAGGAGATAGCCATACTCGCTTGATGTATAGGAGAAAGAGTAGGAAGAGATTGCTTTTCCAGATACTTCAATAACTTTTGATGGTCTATCATCGCTTGAGTACCATAGATTTTCTTATAATGTGCGACCATAATATCTCCAATTTCAGTTGGAACCGAAGTGTCTCTGTGAGTCTCAGGAGAGATCAAAGAATGTATAAAGTTCGACGAGGCTTGTTCTCTGGCCTGCCACGCCAGGAATTTGCCAGTAAAATTACTCTCCTCATAGATTTTTTGAGAGCTCTTACGAAAAATCTCCTCACTCTGAGTATAGATCTCCTGAGAGAACTCTCTTTTGGCCGCAATTAGTTGGCTATAGACCGATCTATCTGAGCTATGTTGCATGCGTAAAGTCAGATCCTGTATTTTCTGTTGAAGCGCATTATTCCTGTTCCTAGCGGCCGATGAATCGACCGCCTCTCTCCCAATAACCAGCCCTCGAATATATGCCTTCAGAGAATCCCAAACATAGTTAAGGGGGGCTGATCCCGCATTCCGTGCGAGAAAATCTGATATTTCTGTTTTAATGGCCCCCACCCAAGCCTCATCAGTCAAATATTTTCTATTAAAGACCCAGCGCTTCGGGATTCTTACCCTATCTCCCGATCCTACTTCCAAAATATTCATTGCATGATCCGAGAATCCGTTATGGAGCAACATCTGTTTGGAAAAAATAATTTGATGTGAGATTAAAAAGAAATCAATCCGGGAGGAGGATTTGTGCCTGCCAGACCAACAGGTATATTCCCTTTTATCTGGGTTTTGATTGCGCCAGGGGTCTCGTAAATTAAAAATCGCCATATTATTCCTAATCGATCTAAGGGATTTGGGCTTATATTGAACCATCGACCTACTGGATGAATCCAGCACTTTATTCATCATAATATTGAAATCCCCGCCTATAATGATTTCCCCCTTGACCATTAACAAAGAATGAAAAAGCTCCTCATATATCGCTGGTCTATCCTCCGTTGGAGAGTAAAAACTTACAAATGTCACTGGGTTATTTCTGTTAGGAATAACACAGGTGGCCCAACACCATCGGCCCATCCCATCATGCTCCACCTGACCCACCTGAGATTCTAGTTTTTTACTCACAAATAACGCAACTCCCTTCTGTGATTCTGAACATGCAGATAATACTCTATAGGATGCCCAACTTTTAAACATAGAAAATTCCTCATTTTTCGACTTGGGTATGTGGGTTTCCTGTAACAGAATCACATCCGGCTGTTGCGTTTTAACCCATAGTTCAATTGCTCTCATTTTTTTCCTATTATTTAACCCATTTACGTTAAAGGAAATCATTTTCACCCCCGTACTAGAGAAACAAAACAAAGAAAAAATCGCCACATATCTGATTTCCAAATCTGAAAATAGACCATTTTTTTACCCCACGTTGCCAGGAATACCACACTTCAGAATTAACGACATTCTTAAACTTCCAGCTGTGTGCCAGTAAATATATGGAATCATCCAAGACTTCTTTTTTTGATTTCTTACCCCCTACCGCCCTCCCCCTCTCCCTCTCGACCCCCCGTCCTTTATGGCCCTCCCCCCACGCCAGCCATAGTCCCATCCCCACCCATAAGGTGCCTTGAATTAGCACCCCTTGACCTTCCTCTGAGTCCAGTCCTGTTCTCCTCCCTCCCCCTCGCAAAAAAGAAAGTTAAGAATATTCAGCGAGATAGGTAGTTTCCTCTGCCAACCGGCAGATTTCCATAATTCGAAAGACCACCAAGAATCAAAATTCAAAAAGAAAACTTCTATACCAGAGTTCAAAGGGCAGTCTTACGGCCTTACGGCCTAAATTCATTGGTCCTTCGAGATCATGCTTAACAGCCCCTGTGCTTCGTCAATGTCCGTAAATAAATGAAATCTGCCCTTAACCAGAACTTTCAGTTTTGATTGCTGAGCAATCATAGCTTGCGCTCCCCTGTCCTTGAACAATTGTAACATTTTTACGAATTCCTTCCTCCTTCTAGCAGCCGCAGCAGACATACCCGAGAAGATCCGACATTTAGTAGAGGGGTTAGCCGAGAATTGCCTCTGTTTTAAAGGCCTTAGACAGAATAGATTCTTTCACTCGGATATCTGCAAAATTCACAAGAATAGTTCGGGGTAGAGAGGAGTTTGGAAAAAGTTGAGCAGGGACACACGGTGTGCTCTTGTGATCGTCAAGTCCCCTTTAAATTCTGGAATAACGGGGGCGTGGCCAAGATGGCGGCTTGAAAGGACGCGAATTGCGAGGCTCCCCGGCCCGGTATCCCTCACGCACGATATCCTGGCTGCCACCCCCTTGTGCCCCTGCCCAAATTCGGCTCACGCCGACCTCACCCCCCCTGTGGGACCACTGGCCGAGTTTCATGAGCCGGCGACCGCTGAAACCCCGCTTTTCCCGTTGCTGTCCAACCCGGTGCGCCGGCGACGAAGGTTAGAGCCCTTCCGCCGCACACCCACGCATCGGCGGCTGCGGTCGCTGACCGAAGCTCCACATCCGCGGACGGCGGAGCACAGAGAGGCGACCTGAGCGACCTACGGCGGAGAGCCCGATCAACTGGTAATCCCGGCCACCCCCGGACGGCCTGTGCCCAGCCGCCAGCCAGCCGCCGACTCCAGGCCCCGGCGCGGGCCTGCAGGTGACCACCCGCGCCTTTTCTTGTAGGGCCTGTGGGGACTTGCCCTGCACGGAAGACGGGCTGCCGGCCCAGCGCGCCTTCACCAGCCCCCCCCCACCTCATCGGCTGTCTCCGGAGGGGCCGCTCCAGCTCCGGCGGCTGCACCCTCTCGGGGCCTTGAACGGCCCTCTGCAAATTTAGGCCCCGGCGTGGGCCTACAGGGCGGCGACGCAGGCTCAACCCCGCCGCCCCCCAGAGCTACAAACCGGGCGGAACTTTGGCCGCTTGCCCTCCAAGGATCTCCAGACCCCCCTCGCACCTCTGACCTCCGGCGGGGGGGACCCACCCGCGCTGCGGCCTACCCCTCCATCCTGGCCTCTCCGAAACCCACGAGGAATCTGACCTCCCTCGCCCCGGTGTGGGCCTGCTGGGCGTCCGGAAGAGTCGCAGTCCATTGCGCCGGCGGCTGCACCCTCTCGGGGCCTTGAACGGCCCTCTACAAATTTAGGCCCCGGCGTGGGCCTACAGGGCGGTGACACAGGCTCAACCCCGCCGCCCCCCAGAGCTACAAACCGGGCGGAACTTTGGTCGCTTGCCCTCCACGGACCTCCGGACCCCCCTCGCACCTCTGACCTCCGGCGGGGGGGACCCACCTGTGCCGCGGCCTACCCCTCCCCCCTGGCCTCTCCGAAACCTACGAGGAGTCTGGCCTCCCTCGCCCCGGTGTGGGCCTTCTGGGCGACCGGAAGTGTCGCAGTCCATTGCGCCACGCACGGCGGTCACTCAACGAGGCAGCACCAGCCTTCAGAACACTTTAGGTCCCGGCGTGGGCCTACCGGGCGGTGACGCAGGGCCCTTCCACTAGCTGCCAGGCGTGGGCCTGCTGGACGGCCAGAGGACCCACCATCCACCGCGCCATCTGCTGCGGTCATCACACGAGGAGACATCGGCCCGCCGCCTGCGCCCTGCGGCCTCCCCGCCCCCTGGCCTGCCGGTGGAGGAGCACTCCGACGGCGTGAGACACCACCCAGCTGCAGTGACCCTCTGGACGGGAGATATACGGTGAGCTGCGCACTGCGACCTGAACTACCAGCCTTCCCCTCCCCCGGACCCTGCGTTCCTGTGTAGTGGCCCTCGGCTGCTGTGGTCGACATCGCGGACTTGTTGGGAGGGGCCGCTGGCTCCAGCTGCTTACCGGCTGCCTGCTGCCCACCATCCACCGGGACCCCCGCGCAGTCAGTGGATCCCTCTGCGACATCCAATTCACGAGCCTCACGAGACTCTCTTCTTGCTAATGCCGGGGCTCAGTTCTCCTGCCTGATGCCCAGACGCTCCTCCTGGGCCCGCACTGCTCCTCCACCGGCCACATATAACCCCGCTTGGTGCATTGCCCTAACCCGGACACTCTAGTTACCCCTACCATCAATCTCTTTCTGGCTACTACGCACTCTGAGCGCCGCCGCTGCGACTCCCTCGCGACGGACAGCGGTCCCCGGACCAGCCCGCGGACCCCCCTGCTGAATCTCTGCGCTTGACCTCTCGCATAACCTAGGGCCGGCTTCGCATCACCTGCTGACCCTCACAGTTGGCCTCGCCTCGGTGGCTGGGCGATCACTCGGCGGCTCCGACGAAGCCCGCTGGCCGAGCCCCTCACCCCGCTTGGGACATCATGACACAATCTACTCGCAAAGGTGGCCGGAATGTTGTGGACCTCATGCATAAGGCAGCGGCGAAGGGAGATAAGACCCAGCCACAGTCGTCCCCGAAGCCCCCTACGAGCCCTCAGACACCGGACGAGGACTCCGCTCCCATCACGAAGGCATTCCTGGCCTCCCTTTTCAACACATTGCGAGAGGACTTCCAGACTTTGAAACAGGACATTGCCGGGGAACAGCGCGAACTCCGTCGTGACATTGATGGTCTGGGTGAGCGGGTTGCCTCTCTGGAGGACGCTGATCGGTCCCGCAGCGGGGAGGTGGAGAGACTCCAGCAGGAAATCCTGCGACTTCAGGAACAGCAGGTGGATTTGCAGTCGCACTCTGAAGATTTGGAGAACCGCTCCAGGCGGAATAACATACGGGTCAGGGGTGTTCCGTTGAAGGCTGAAAAAGACAATGTGACCAGCTATCTCCAAGACCTATTCAGGGACATCCTGGGTGAGCCGAGCGACTTTGAAATCCGGATCGACCGGGCTCACAGGGTAGGCATGGCACGCAGAGCACCTGCACCACCTCCGGACATCCTGGCGTTCCTCCCGGACTTTCCTCTGAAGGAACGCATCCTTAGAGAAGCCAGGAAAGCACAGCCCATTAGATTTCGAGACGACCCTGTAGCCCTCTTTCAGGACCTTTCCAACATCACCTTACAAAAGCGTAAGTCCTTCCGGCCCGTGACGACCTTCCTGCGAGATGCCGGGATACCCTACTCCTGGGGTCACCCGTTCCGCCTGATCTTCAAATGGGACGGCTCCCTTCATCAACTCAGATCACTGCGTGACGCCTGCTCCCTCCTAGGGATTGACATGCCGGAAGGTTCCAACTCCAGAGACGCCTCTCCGTCCCGGTCACAGGAGGACCCATCTCGCCCTGCGAGAGACGGCTGGCAGACAGTCCGCAGGAGGAGGACGCCGAGACCCATCCCAAAGCCGGACCCAATCACGGTCGCCCTAGAACGTGAAGCTGCAGTACAGGAGGTGGCGGATAACACAGCACCCGATCAGTAGAACTTTGACCTTGTCGGGGGTGCGCTTTCACTCGCACGTAGCTTAACTGGGGGTTGGGCCGGGGAGCCGCCAATTGGGCTGCAGCCATGGTACCCCTTTCTTTGACTTTCTGCGGACCTGTGCCCTGCACGACTAGGCCCGAGACTTCTACCAGTTGTTGTTGGGGGGGTTGTTCTGGGAGGGGGAGGGGGGTTTGGGGGACAAGGGTTCCATACTTGGAGGGGGTTGGGAGGGTCCACTCTGTTGGGGTTAGGGTGGCTGAGGGAGGGAGGGAGTTATGGGAGGGATCCAGTACGCCATGGGGCCTTTACACACACCACGGGCTCCCTATGTTTTACGTCGCTGCGCAGCACCTTGCACTCATAATCCAGCTTGTTCCCTTATGCCGTGGTGATGCCTGATACGATTAAAATCCTATCTCTTAACGTCAAGGGCCTTAACAATCCGATAAAGCGTAGAGCTATCATCTCTTACTTGGAGAACTCTGAAGCCGACATCTGCTTACTACAGGAAACCCACCTCTTAGCTAAAGATTGGCATCGGTTGCGCTCCCGCGCCTTCCCGCAACAATTTTTCTCCTCTCTCCCATCTAAGAAAGCCGGGGTGGCTGTCCTCATATCTCGGCGCTTCAAGGGCAAGGTGGGGGCCAAGGTAGGGGAAATCAAAGGACGCCTCCTAGCCCACACTTTCCTAATAGGCGACGCTGCATACACAATAGGATCCATCTACTCCCCCAACACGGGTCAAGAGCCCTTCTTAATCTCTGCGATCTCTGAAGCGCTTCAAGCTCCTCACACCCATATGCTACTCGGGGGGGACATCAACCTCGTCATGGATACTGACAGAGATAGATCGGGGCGCCGATACGGGGACACCGGGGCACTTTCGCAAAAAGGCGTCACCTGGCTGCATGATAGAGACATCTCAGACCTTTGGAGGCATACGCACCCCCTCACAACGCAGTACACATTTTATTCACACGTACACCACACCTACGCGCGCATAGACCACTTCCTAGGATCATCAGGCCTCATTCCTCACATCGCCGCAGCGTCAATTGTCCCGGCAGCCCTCTCCGACCATGCGGCATTGGAATTGTCACTCGACGTGCCCAGGTCGCCACGCACCCCGGGGTCGTGGAGGCTTAATGAAACCCTCCTGCAGAAGCCGGCGGTAGCCCACCAGCTTCATAAATGCATATCAGATTACTTAGCCACCAACGACACCCCTGATGTATCGGTGTCGTCTTTGTGGGGGGCCTTGAAAGCTGTCGTCCGAGGGGAGTTGATAGCCATATCGGCCGCGGACGCTAAACTTCGCAGAGAGAAGAGAGGTGACCTCTCCGATAAGGTCGCGGAGCTGGAGAGAGCGCACAGCCGCACAGGCGCCCCACGAATCTGGCGCCAGCTTAATGCCGCCCGGGCTCAACTAGCCAGCCTCGACACCGACCGAGCGGAATTTGCCGCTCTCCGCCTTCGCCACACATATTATGTGGGGGGCAACCGTACCGGCCGGCTTCTGGCCAGCGCCTTGAAAGCCAAGCTTCAACGCTCCAAAATCACGACACTACTGGACGACGCCGGCGACGCCGTTACGGAGGACGTACAGATTGCTTCAACCTTTCGGTCCTTCTACGCCTCTCTGTACAGCGCGGACAGGACATTACCGGCAGACATAGATACATATCTGCAATCTGCTGATATCACGCCGCTATGCCCGGCAAGCACGGAAGCCCTAGATGCCCCTATCCGTGCCGACGAGATCCTCGCTGCTATTGCGCGCCTGCGCCCGCTTAAATCCCCGGGCCCCGACGGCTTCTCGGCAGGCTTTTATAAGTCCTTCGGCCAGGTCCTGGCGCCTGTCCTCGCCAGGCTGTTTAACTCCTTTGAAGGCCCGAGTTCCATCCCACCCGATATGCTGGCAGCCGATATCGTGGTCCTGCCTAAGCCGGGTAAACCCCCGACGCATTGCTCCGCGTTCCGCCCCATCTCCCTGCTCAATCTGGATCTGAAGCTGTTTACAGGGGTGCTCGCGGCTCGTTTAGGTCTATGCCTCCCGGGCATCCTCGAACCGGACCAATCGGGCTTTGTCCCGAATCGCCAGTGCAGCGACAACACAAAAAGGTTCCTGCATCTCGTGGACAAGGCTCACTTTCAGGTATCGGATTCTGCCCTACTAGCAATCGATGCAGAGAAGGCCTTCGACCGCGTCGACTGGACCTACCTGCGGGCTGTGCTGCGACGCTACCGCCTGGGCGACCGGTTTCAGGCCTGGATCGCGAGCTGCTATCACCGTCCCTTGGCCCGTGTCCGGTTGGGTGGCCTCAAATCAGAACCCTTCGAGATACAGAGGGGTACCCGCCAGGGATGCCCTCTCTCGCCCCTACTATTCGCCCTGTACGCGGAACCCTTGGCGCAAAAAATTCGGGACAACCCTCACATTGCAGGGATGTCTTTCGGCAACGAACCCCACGTGGTGGGACTGTACGCGGACGACATAATCGCCGCATTGGACCGTCCGTCCAGCTCCATACCGGCGTTCCTGGCGGAGCTGAAGCAATTCGGCGCGGTGTCCGGTTTCAAAGTTAACCAGGGGAAATCCTTGATCCTACCCCTGGGACGCCATGCCCTTCCCAACAGCCCGCCACCTACCTTCGGCTGCAAATTACGGTCCACTGCTCGGCTTCCGTACCTGGGTATCACCCTGACCTCTTCCACGACCTCGACGGTCAATCATAACTATTCTTCTTTAACATCCCAGATCCGGGCCGACTTCGCGCGCTGGTCGAAGCAACCCCTCTCCCTGCTTGGCAGGATCGCGGCAGTGAAGATGTCGGTCCTGCCCAAGATATTGTACATCTTTCAGACCCTCCCAATATCCCCGCCTCCGGGAATGCTAGCTGACCTCCAGCACGACATTCACCAGTTTGTGTGGGAGAAGAAACGCGCCAGACTACATAGACGAGTTGCGTACAGGACCGTGGACGAGGGTGGCCTTGGGATCCCGAATCTCTTGCAATATTTCCAGGCCTCGCAAATTCGATACCTGGTAGAATGGTATCGACCCGAGTCAGAGAAGAGATGGCTTTTTCAGGATAGGGCAATGGCTCAGACCTCTTTGTGGAAGGTACCATTTCTTGCTCGCCAGCACAGACCGCGCCATCTCCTCCGCTCCCCTATTACTCGGACCACTATGGCAACCTGGGACATGGTGGCGGTCAAACGGGGCCTCACGACCTTCCCGTCTCCACTTACCCCTCTCTTTGATAATCCCGCATTCCCACCTGGCACGGACGCTCGAGCTTTCCTGCAATGGCGCGATACGCCTTGCCGATCGGCCGGCCACCTCTTTGATCTGGAGGGGTTTCTCTCTCTCGCTGACGTTTCGCAAGCCTATGGGGTGGATAAGCCACGCATGTTCCAATATTTCCAAATTCGCCACTGGCTCTTGCACCCAGAAGTTGCCCCCTTGGTCGGCCGGCAAATGACACCGTTCGAACGATGGCTTGTGTCCAAAGACTCATATAAACATCTTATCTCAGACCTTTATCGGATGCTCACCCCTGCTGCCGACCCTGCTAAAACTGCTGGCCAGCGACGATGGGAAACGGAACTCGGGAGAACTCTTTCCTCATTAGAATGGAACCACATACACTACAGAGCCGCCCACACCACCCGCAATACCAAAGCTAGGGAATCGGCGATAAAACTGGCGATCTATTGGCACTTAACCCCAGCGAGACTCAACCAGGGTAACCCTACCCGAAGCGCGCTGTGTTGGAGGGGCTGTGGCGGCCGGGGCACGCTGACTCACCTCCTGTGGGAATGTCCCGCCCTGCAGGAATATTGGAAGGTCGTCCTGGACGACATTGATTCCACATTCGACACTGAAATCCCACGCTTCCCTGCTTACACAATCCTAGGGCTCCCCAATGCGCTTATGTTCCCCTTGAGATCAGCCCGCGGCAGACAAATGGGCATCGCTATGCAGGCGGCGTCCCAACACATCCTGTCGCTCTGGGGTTCCACCACATCTCCCACCCACACAGGCTGGCTGCATAAGTTGTGGTTCACGTTAGGCATGGAACGGATTCAGGCCACGCTCACACACACGCCTGACTCATTCCGAACCACTTGGCAACCGCTCCTGGCGTTACTCTCCAGGGAATTCCATGAAATCACTTGCCCAAAGTACCTTCGCATTCTACGCCTCACGGAGTGCATGGTGGACCGCGAGCGACCGCAGGCACCCTGATACACTTGGACTGATTATCACGCATATGATCACTACGGAAGACTGGCGTACTGGTAGGGGCGGGGGGAGGGTGTTTGAGTTGGATGTTGGGGGGGGGGGGGCGGGGTTTTTGTGTTTTTTAAGGCTGGCCTTTTTGATTACTGCTCCACTTAGGGGCTCTTCTCGATCCCCGGGCAGCGCCTCGCCATCTGGGCATGTTCACCCTGCTTACTTAATGCTTCTAAGAGAAGACGTGTTTGTCTGTCTCGCTTGCCTTCCTTGCCTGCTGATTGTCTATTGCCATGCCATGCCTGTTTCTTCTGTTACAAAACTCAATAAACATACTTTGACACTAAATTCTGGAATAACCTCATGGAGGAAGAAGGAGGAAAGCCACTGCGTCATATCAGAACCTTCAATTTTCTCGGGGACACCCACAATTCTGAGGTTCGATCTCCTATTATAATTTTCCATTTCATCTAACTTTATTTCTAAAGACTTAGAGGTCTTAGAGAGGGATGACACCTCTTTTTTAACTTCAGACACATGAACCTCCAGGTCCGAAATCCTTGTCTCGGCTTCCTGGAGTCGAACGGGAAAAGAAGAAATCACTTCTTCGATTGTATCCAGCCTTTGATTAATAAGGGCCAAATCAGACCTTTGCGAGTTTTTTATTTCCCTCACCTCGGCCAATATCATGTTGAGCATATCTTTAACTGAGATCTGGAATTCTCCTGTAGTCACAGTCTCCATTTCTAGAATCGGACTTTGCACTTCAAGACGAGAAGATACTATTGGCTCCGCATGGGGTGACACTCCATCTACCGAAAAATTGCTTTCTTGCGGGACCAATACAGCCGGTGAGGGGATGTCTTTAACTCCCATTGTAGAGGGGATTAGAGTTGGGCTTCCCGCCGCTGGAGAGGGGAGAAGCGCAGGCATTAAATTGTCATTTTTTTTCCCGAATAGGGGGAAATTTTTAGAGATTTTCTGAGCCTGAACTAGCCCCCCATCCTTGGAGGTTCCTAGTTTAGTCGACTCGCCCCCATTCACCTTATGTACAAAGTCCTCTTGCACTAGGGGTAAATTCTCTGGCAAGATAGATTGAGCATAGATGGGCAAAACAGACTCCGTGGGCTCTTCCTCCTCGTCCCCCGAGGTTCCAGAAATATCGACTAATAAGTCCTCTTTCTCAACACTTGTGTCAGCATTCTTAGTGGCAGCGGCCTCATCCTTCATCTGCTGGCGTCTAGCTCGCGCTTTAGCGAGTGCATTCAACTGTTTGCCCATACCGCTAAAAAAATTCTGAATGGCAATCAGAAAAGAAAAAACAATCAGTGTCCTTCAACCGCTGCATATTAACCTGAAACAAGGGAGATTGAGAAAGTCTTTTTCCCTCGCGGGTGGGGGGCAGGCGGCGGATAGAGTCTATGCCAATAAATCAGGGCTAGACGGGCAGTAAGCGCCAGGTAACAGAGGATTATGCCAGTGCAAGGTCACAAGTCCCAGAGAGCCCAATCCGTAACTCTTAAATGATAGATGCCCATTTACGATCTAGACGCCACAGTAGCTGCTTGTACCTTTAAAGTTGTAGCTGTAGTTGTAGCCCAGTCGTTACTTCACATCTGCCACGCAAAATAAAGTCTCAGCAGTCTCAGCAGGCTCCAAATACCAAGTCCGTAGTATCTTGCCTGCATTAGCACATTGCCGCTTGTACCTTTGAAGTTATAGCTGTGGCTGTAGCCCAGATGTTACTTCACATCTGCCACACAAGATGAAATCTCAGCAGGCTCCAAATAACAAGTCCATCGTAGAAATCTAGCCCAAAGCTCCAGCCGCTTGCGTGTTCATCTGTAGCCTCAGCCTGTAGCCTCAGTAGCAGAGATAGCGCTTTGCAACTTTGTAGCGCCTTGCAAGTTTATAGCGCCGACCGCAGACAGCGTCTCACCGCACACCGGACCTCGAACACCGAGTACTTTGGCTGCTCTGTCAGCTGAATCCCCAGCTTAGGACATCGTTATCAGTCAGCGATTTCCTCGTGCAAGTGCCGGCGGAAAAAACGGCAATTCCGCTGACCACAGCTTCACGGAGAGACGGCAGACCAGCGTTCTCGCTGCTTCGCCATTGACCACGAGGTGTGGGAGGAGTCAGGGACGGGAACTCCGGCTACGCGGAGGCGTGGGTCTCCAGCGTACGTCCCAACCAGCGACTCCTGTTGAATATTTTTATTTTCTCCACACAACTTAATAAGACTCCAGTGGCCTTATTAAGTTGTGTGGAGAAAATAAAAATATTCAACATCCATCCAACTTCAAAGTGGGGATGAAAATCGTTTGAAAGTGATATTGAAAGGTAATGGCACATCACTTATCAGCACTTATGAGGAAATATTGGCAGTGTGTGGAAAAACAATAAAAGAAGGCAGATGTAGACAAAACGGGACACTCCGCAAACTATGGGTAGACCAGTAATTGAGAACTACCATAGACTTTTTTTGCATAATTAAAACTTTATTCATCCCTAGTCACAAGCAAAAATGTTCATGGGCCCAATAGCTTTCCAGCTCTTTTTCATAAACTTGCTTGTAAGTTTTCTTCACGTTTTCTCTGTTTGACCACAGACCAGAACAGCATACCCCAGTAGTTTTTCTGAAGTTCATTGCGAGTGGTACGTCCATTTGTCCAGTGAGGTAGTGCTGTAGAATAAAGGGTTGCACTTTCCTTCAGGTTCATAGTATTTCCAGATCTATCAACATAGGACTGATTGGACACATATATAGAGCATATGCAAGGGGTTCTGCCTATTCTGCATCCTACTCCTTTTATAATAATTTTACCTCCTAATTTTATCGCTCACTGTCACCTATTTGAAGAACGTCATCTTTTGTAGTGCACACTCCCATTCTATTGAAGCTTATGAAATGTTTTCATTGTTTTTGTGCAGCCCAGTATTTTCGTACCTTACGTACAGAAATGTCCTTCTTCCTACCTTACCTTGTAACCCAGTGGAGCTTGTTGAGCTAATGGTCTGTGTGCTGTGGAGCATACACTGCATACCGTTTCTATTCACTGGCTGCGATGTCTTCACTGGGATGCATATGGAAACTCATATACAGCTTTCAGATCAGCACAGAGAAGCAGATGAGGCGTACAGCTCCAAGGAGGGCTCTAGCAGCTTACTACTACTGCCAAATACATTTGTATGGCGCCAGAAATCCTATATTATCTAGTATGTGTCGAAGATTGGCAAAGCACTTCTTAGCCAACTCACAAGTTGTGAGGAAGCTGAAGTCAATAGTGACTCGAGGCCTATGTCGCTTTATCCAGAGTAAAACAAACACACTTTTCATGAGTGTGTTGCAGCTATTTGTGCTACTAAGGAATTTTTCCGGATTTATAGATACATTTAGGGGTAAGGTGTATTTATTTCAAATAATAGAGAACCAGATTGGCCTTGGTCAACATTTAACATACCAAGATTTTCACAAGTACGCACATCACTTATACAAACTTAGATCACATTGCAGCCTTTCTAGAATGCATTGATGAAAGCATGCCAAATCTCCTGCAGTTTCTATGCCATCCATTCCTACCAAATCCGCTGAAGCCAGGCAGCTGCTGATGGTTTACAACGGGTGTCTTTAAAACAGGATGAGGTTCGGAAACAAAAGTAAAGAAACAAAAAGGCAAGGTGTCCTTACAAGCATCCTAGTTCCCAATATGGTATCGTAGGACAGTGTAATACTGGTAATTAGGATAAGAACACCGAAAAATGAGTTTTCATTACCGTGCAGCACATGTAGAGTAATGGAAAATGAGCAGTTGTGAGTAAGCAGTCAAATGATTTTACAATCCAGAATTTAGGGGCCTTCCGCTCAAGAGAATCCGCTTTTGTAGCGAACTTTTAAAAGAGCTATATTATGGCCACAAAACCTCAGATCATACATTCACAGAGACATGCAAGGTGATATTTTGGTGCAGCCTTAGGTGGGATCATCAATAACCTTTTGGGACATGTTTCTTTAGTACAGTTTAGCGTGGATAAGTTACATATACTATAGCATTAAATAACTATGGGGGGTATTCTATGCTGGTGGAAAATAAACATTGTCCATACAGCATGAACCCCTGTACAGGAACTCAGTTTTTAACACGTTAGGTGGCACTCTTGGAATGCAGTATTGCTCAGCAATGGGCCAAATTTATGAAGTTGCAAGTACACACCCGAGGCTGCATCATTAATCGAGCATAGTGGATTTAGCTCTTTAACTGTGTACACCCCGAGGACTCCATGAATACTCACACTTCACTTATTCCATGTGCACCACTTGATTTTAACTTTGGTCAGGGTCGTGCTACAGAAGATAAATCAGCTGGATGAGTCTGTTAAAGTTGTCTGGAACATGTTAACGTGTTGAGGTTACTAATTGGTGGTGTGATGGTTGCAGTAGACACGCCATATATGCAGGTTGTCCTAGACCAATTGACTTTCTCCATAGGGGTTCTCGATGTGTTCTGTACCTTTAAGCTAGGTTCAAGTTGAGCCCGTGCCAGGACTCAAAAGGAAGGAGAAAAGGTTAGAGTACCTTCCTTTGAAAAAAAGAGACTTTAGAACATATTGGTACTTGCATTGAAGAGTTAGTTGTGTTTATCATTCCAGTAGACGGTGTTGCAGTAGAGTTTTTAGAATGGCGCTTATGCGTTATCCCCTTCTGGGTAATGTGCTTAAGAGAATATTAAGTGATGGTGCTAGGCGCTCATGTACATGTCCATTGATGTCAGTGGTTAGTTCTCAGACATAATAGGGGAAGGAGGAAATGCAGTGGATTGACTTGAAACATTTTAGAATCCAAATGTAAGAGTAATGTCCCGATCATGGAGGTCTAAAGACTTTGTAGACTCGAAAGATTAATTTATGGCCAATTCGAGTATTTAATGCAGCACGAAACGTCGGTTATTCCATCTGAGTATTCAAAACGTCAGCCTGATTGACTGATTTTAGCATCACACTCTGAGAACAACAATTGTTCAAGCTAAAAGTTTTTTGTATGTTTCCTAATATCTTGCCTCGTGTGCCATGGAATTGTTGTTCATGAATGCTGTCAAGTGAATGAAACTACTTCCTGAGTCAGGGCTGGGCTGAGATAATGTGGACACGGCAGGTAGCAGAACATTTGCTCATTTTAACCTTCCTGTGTCTAGTTTGCAAATTTCCTCACTGGGCAGACTAAGTTTTATATACTTTGAGATTGCTAAATGAATTTGGTTATAGCATAGACTGTTTACTTGTGCCAGGAAATAATTCGTTTTGTAGTATGCACTTTCAAAATTATGAAATTAAGACGCATTTGAGAGTAGGGATGTTTTTTCTCGTCGATGTGTGCTCAGCAATTATTTGGGACCTTGATTTCTTGATCGGTATAAACCTGCTTATCAGTAAAATGTCCCGAAAACTATTTAGAAAAAACCTATAACGCGTTTTACCTGCCAACAGAGGACGAACAAGATCTCAAGCATCAGCAAATCCTTTTATTGAGAAATAGTGTGAACGAAGCTGTGCAAGGGCATTTCAAGTAACAGGCTGCATCGTCCATCACGCACCACATGTTTAGTGTCCTTCAGCTCTATGGTGCCTTTTTAAGGGCTCTGCAGGGTGTGTAGACTACCTTTCTCGGTTCCTTGTTTAGGTGCTACTATCACTGGACATAGAGGCTGGTTCAATCATTTGAGTTCACATTCAATATGTTTATCACAATTTAAAACCTAGCTTCGTCAGTCCATTAGTACCTGATGAGGTGAGGAGTTGTATTGGTATTTCCCTAGTCCCTGGAACGGTGGTTCATTGAGGTTTCAATGAAATCCGATTTTGAAGAGAATAATGGAGGCACTTGTATAGCATGCTCCGCATTAGAACCCTAGTCTTTGGCAACTAAACTTGTTACTGGATGTCATCGGAGGTAGAATTGGAGACGTTAAATGAACACCATTAGAGAGGTTCAGGAGAAAGGTTTCAAAGCAACACAAATATTGTAGCATTTAAATTGCACTCAAAAGCATTTTGAAAAATTGTATATGCTTTTATCACCAAGATAAAGAGTATGTATGAGAATGGTAGAAGTCGTGGAGTTATTAATGGGCAGGTGGGAGGTATAAGAAAACTTTGAGAGGTATCCAAGAGCCGGTCATATTTGTTGAGAAATTAAATACAATTTCGTGGAGGGGAGCATCATTTATACAGTATTGACATTACGGGAGCACTAATTTAATCAATAATTGGTACGTTCTTATATAACCCTGCCTAAACTGCATTTTTCTTTAGCATTGAAAAAGGTGCTCCTTTTACCCAGCTCAGTGTCCCAACTTTCTAATGTACTTTTTCTATTTATGGGTGACAGACATTTTAACATACTGATTGTGGAATGAAGTGCCATGAAGGTGCTAGTTTGGATAGATGGGAACGGACATTATTTGAGAGGAACTAAAAAGTCATGGACATAATGCTTGAATTAATTTCATCCACTAGTGATCACTCTGGGACTAATGTTATTTAGCGCTGTAGAAGTATTGAGAAACAAGTGCAAAAATATTATTTTGGTTCCATGTCTTTTTCCTAGAAGTTTTTTGCCTAAGTAATATGCCTAGTTTCAGTATTTTCATCCCCTCTTTAGTACAGTTTTCTATTTTCTTTTACCCCATGCACATAATGCCTGTTTCTATTACTAAAATACCTTAGATCCCAGGTAGACTTTAGAGAACATTCTGGCTTCCTGGGGGCCGAGGAGGAAACGTTGGTGGCATTTGTTTACTTAGGTGGTGTAATTACATTTATATATCACCTGACCCTTACTGAACATATGAACGATAGAATACCCAAGCAAAGCTAAGGATATATCCCTGCAAGGTTGGCCAGCAGAAAAAGTTCAAATATTAAACGTGAAATGTGATGTTCCACAGAAGCTGAAACAAAATATATATTAAATAGTTTAGAAACCAGGTTAAAAAGAGTAGTAAAATAAGGAAAGTCCATACTGCATTCTAAAACATCCTAGTTGTTCACGTATTTAATTCACAATTCTTAGTACGGTACATTTAATGGAAATAGTACACTGAACTTTGTAATATACTTGTTCAAAATGTGCGTAAAGTTGTCAGTAGCATCAGGCTCCTCCATCTCGAACTCTTGTGAGGCTAATCTCCTGTTACTTGCTGCATAAAGCCAGGCAGGGCAGTTGATGAGTTTAAGCATTGCTTTACTGCCGCCTTTAAAGCAAAGTATTTGACAGCTTAGAAAGGTGCAATGGTTTGCAGTGAGTGATGTTCACCACTGGTCACTGTTGGCTTACCAGTCCTGTATTCATGTACTTATGGTGTGTTTTTTTGTCTAGTTGACACATTGCATATAACTTAAATTCATTGCTCCTTTGGTGATGAGCCATTCTCGGGCATGTGGTGCATCTAACCGGATGTGCTTGCCACAAAGGATTAGCCTTTTTTTCATCCAAATAATGGTGGTTTGGTGTGTCATTCCCCTCTTATGCTACCAAGGCTAGTACTTTTCCCATGGATTTAAGATTCTCATTGACCATTAAAAATAAATCTGCAGTATTTTGTTTTGAAGAGGTAATAGGGTAAAAATACACCAGACTCTTCCAAACCCCTTGACACTTTTTTCTTTCTTACTTTTCATCAACAGTAACTTGTCAATTTTGCCCCTGGCAAATTTTGAGGAAGTGAGCTATGCTTGCAAATTGGCCAGATTAGGAAGACAGAAAACCCCATTTCAGTCGTGCTGTCACTCCGTGTACCATTCATATTCCTATTAAAAACGAGGCAGAAGCTACGAAAAGCCAAACGGATCTTACTTCTGTTTTGATTTATACACTCTACAAGATTTTCTCAATCTATTTTGGTACCAATTTGTTATACAATTTTAGAACGTAGGACATTTGATAATTCATACCAAACAGTTAAGTAAGATGCAAGAGAAACCCATATGCAGTGCTGTAGATTAATAGTTATTTTAAGGGAGTGAAACAGATTTTATTTGCATTCTTAGTCTCTAGCGCATTGTACCATGAAGATAAAGAAATGGCCAGCTTTGGAGACCACACTACATATAAGGATTTAAACTTAAAAAAAAAAAAAAATCAATGCCATTAAATACTGCAGTTGTGTTGTTTCTATGTACTATAATACGTTTGACAATTAACTAATTCAACAGTACCTAATTTATTGACTTCATAAGGATGAAAGGCTGAAAGATTGGTCTGGATCATTTTACCAGCTTGCTTTTCCCATAAAACAGTATTCACGTCGGAGGCGTACAGAAATTTGCAGAGTGGCAAACGTCATAACATTATGATCAGCATTTCTGTTTTAAGCTGAGGTCCATTCGTCTGTCTTTTCATCTAGCATTCGTTTCTCCTTCATTTGAAAACTATTTGAAGCCTGTTCCATTGAGGTGCAGCTTGTTAAAAATGACAAGCATCAGGCCGTTTTTTCGATTACAATTAAGTCTAATATTTTTTTTAACATGTTTATTGACATTTTATATTAAAACCATACACTTTGTTTACTGAGTCCTAGCAGCAATCAGTCCGCTGCCTTCTGCACCAACTGTAGCCTCCTAAATTGGTATGGACTACAACAAAAGGAGGTAACCGCGCACCCCAAGGGAAGAACAGACAGCCATATCTAGAGCCTATTCCCCTCCTCATCGGTGTCTACCGAAGTCTCCCCTCAGCCGGCCCAGCTTGTCAGTCAGGGCCCTCCTCTGTGTCACCTTCTGGGTGCATCCAGGCCTCCCAACACCTGAATGAATGAATCTTTATTGTATGATTACTTAAAATCTTATACAAAACAATAGCATAAAAACACAATAGATAAAAAAGCAAAAGATATTATAAGCTACACCGTAGAATTGTGTAAGCTAACATTTTTAAAATGTTAATTAAGTTTATCGCAAGGCGAAATTAGCATCCTCCCCAGGTACACAGTCATGGTGGTTTACATGGCCAGTGTAAGGTGAAACGTGCTTTGCACAAAGCCCAAACAATGAGGTGCACGAGTATGCAAATGTTATAACGTGCGAACATGCATAAGATTAACATATACATAGCAGATATCAATGCTTGGTGCAACCTGTAAAAATGGTGCTCTACCCAGCGCCAATTCCATGCTCAGAGTGTTGGTCTGTTTGGCACATAGTTGTGCAGAAGGCTGTAATATGTGTACATGTACACGTGCACTTGCACGTGTCATTGTTTTCTTTCAATTCCGACTTCATGCGCACACTTCTGTTAGGTGCGCATGAAGTCTAATGTTGTTAGTATAATATTGTTATTGTTTAAAAATGCATTCTCGTGAAGGCGCCCTGACTCTCAGGCATGGACGGTTGCACTTGTCAGTTACCGTTCATGCTCCAGAGAGAAAGGACGCACTCCCGTGATGTTCAGCAAAGTATTGGATTAAATCTACTAATTTACCTGAATACTCTTGTGGATTATTTCCTGCTTTAAACACCACAACATTACAATTGGCGACGAGGATGGGATTTTTGCTCGAACATCACCACAATATTTGTGCTTCAAGTTTCCTTTGATCTACTTCCTGCATCTCTGTTCACCCGGCAGATATCCTGACCGGAGAGGAAACACGTGATTCTTCCTTCAAGCCAAGGGGACGCCTTGCTGGTAAACCCATTTCTATTGGTTTTCCTCGTGCGGCCACGCCCCCAAATCAAGTGATTGGCTTATCACTTGTTCCTTGTTGTTTAAGGTGCTTAAGCACGATCGTTCCCTGAAAAACGATTTTACTGGCTTTTGGAGCAAACCGGAGCACAATTTTGACACAGAAAGAAACTGTAAGTTTAAAAATATAATGCTTACTTGTGGAAACTAAACATAAATTACATTTCTGACCTTTTAAAACAAAAGAAGTGCTTAAACTTTATTTTCTGAAAGGCAAAGCTTTTATCATTAATGGCAAAGCAAGAAATATTTCAATTGGAACATTTTTTACCTCACCTAGGTAAACCTAAAGAACCTTGGAAACTCTGGATTAAATCTTTTGAAAACTATTTAGTAGCCATAGATGCAGAGGATTACTCAGCTAAACGCAAACTTGCCATTCTATACAATTTCTTAGGGAGAGTTGGACGTGAAACTTTTAATAACTTACCAGTCACTATTCCACCTCCAAGTGGTGGTGAAGGATGGAATGTCTATACAGATGCTGTTCAGAGATTAAATAAGAAATTTCTGGAACAACCTAGTGTAATGCTAGAAAGATTTAACTTTAGAAAGAAGAAACAGAGTTCAGATGAGTCAGTTGAAGACTATATATCGATTCTCAGGAATTTGGCATCTGAATGTAACTTTGGAGCAGAACTAGACTATCACATCAGAGACCAATTTGTATACTCTTGTTTTCATAAAAAAATACAAGAGAGGATTCTCAGTTGCAGAGATCCAACATTAACTGAAGTTATTATAATAGCAAAGGTAATAGAAAGATCCATCATAACGTCTACTTGTCTGAATCAGGAAAATGTTTCTCCTATTAATGTTATTGAACATGATTCTTCTGTTAACAATATTTCTTACAGGTCACGCTTTAACAAGCCTTTTCAAACAAGGCAAAACAAAGGTTCATCATTATGTTACAGATGTGGAGCAAAATCGCATTTGGGTGACAGCCCCATTTGCCCAGCGTTAGGTAGAAAATGCACAAAATGTGGTAAAACTGGTCATTTTTATAGTGTTTGTAGAAGCAAGAAAATTGTTAGAGTGAGTGCTTTAGACACTAGAGAAATTTCTAATGAAGATTCTTCTGAACATAATCTCATTCTTTCTGATAGTATGGAAAGAATGATGCTTTCTATTGATATTGTAAATATGAGTATCTCTGAGAAAAAAGTCAAGGAACCTTTAGCTGAATTTATAATTGGTGTTTTAAAAATAGAAATGATGGGTGATTCTGGAGCACCAGTTACGATCATTTCAGACATACTATTTGAAAAACATTGGCCTAGCAAAAAATTGGAAACATTAGATATCATTCCTAAAGGTTATGGGGGTAAAATCATTGAAATGCATGGTTATTTCCTTGAATTTGTGTCTTGTTTGGGAAGAAAAATTTATACAAAAGTGTATGTGGCTCCTCGAGGAAAGCACATCATTGGATGGCAAGATCTGGCTAAGATGGGACTAAAGTTAGTTCCTGGTGCTGAAAATCCTATTCAAATCAATTATGATGTTTCTATTGATGTTGTTGATAATTCTGAAGAGAATGATGTTTCATCTTTCAAAACAAAAATTTTAAGTGAATTTTCAGATGTGTTCACAACACGCATTGGTAAGATCACAAAGGTGGAGCATTTTATAAAACTAAAGGAGAATGCTATCCCCATTATACATAAGGCCAGGCCCATACCTTTAAGTGTGAGGTCTGATTTAAAGATCTTACTTGATAAATTAGTAAAAGAAGGGATCATAACTCCCACAGACTCCTCTGAATGGGTGAGTCCCATTGTCATAGTGCGCAAAAAAGATAATTCGATTCGTTTGTGTGCTGATTTACGCTCACTAAATAAAAACATACTAGTAGATTGTCACCCATTACCAAAAATTCAAGATCTTTTATCAAATATTTCTGGTGCCACTTGCTTTTCCATTTTAGATTTAAAATCGGCTTATCACCAAATTCCTCTTTCCACTCCTTCCACTGACCTCACGACCTTCATAACACCCTTTGGTGCATATAAGTACCTCAGACTACCTTTTGGCTTAGCCTCTGCGGCTAGCGTCTTCCAGAGGTTCATGGATCACATGTTGGCAGGTATTACTTCAGTTCAAGCTTACCAGGATGATGTCCTGATTTTCTCTAAAAATCAGAATGAACACATCATCACTTTAAGAAAAGTACTTGAGAAGTTTAAAGAATTTGGAGTTACACTGGGTGCAGATAAGTGCAAATTTATGGTTCAATCACTAGATTATCTAGGACACACCATTTCAGCTTCTGGAATCAGTCCCAAATTTTCCCTCACAAAGGCTATTGACGAAGTGGTGGTTCCTCATACCAAGGATTTACTTAGGTCATTTCTGGGTATGACAGAATACTATTCTAGATTTATATCGAACTATGCACTGGTTGTCCAACCACTACGCCTTTTACTTAAGAAAAATGTTCATTTTACATGGAATGATGATGCACAAAGGGCGTTTGAATTAGTGAAGAAATTAATTATTCAAGCTCCTGCCTTGTCTCCATTTTCACCTGGTTTTAAATGTTTATTATCAGTAGATGCGAGCCAAAAAGGACTAGGGGCAGTCTTATCCCAATGGGTAAATGATAAAGAGAACACTGTGGGTTTCTCTTCCAGATCTCTCTCTATTGCTGAATCTAACTACAGCACAATAGAGAGGGAAGCTCTGGCTTGTACCTGGGCTGTTGAAAAATTTAGAACTTTTATTTGGGGCACACAGTTTGAAATTTTCTCAGACCACAAACCTTTAATTCATTTATTATCAGGTAATGGCACAGGTAAAGCGTCATCAAGACTAGTAAGATTATTGTCTCGCTTACATGAATATAATTTTATTATCAAGTATATACCAGGTGGTCGTAATGGTAGAGCGGACTGTTTGTCTAGATTATCACTAAAAGATAGCTACTTACCCACAAGGTTTGATGATGTAGAAAGTGTAGTTGCCACTATTGAGGATGTCATTTCTAACCTTCCTCACATAACAAAGGAAAATTGGTTAAAAGCTTTCGTAGAGGATTCTACTCTTCAGGCTGTTAAGAACATGATTGTGACTGGCTGGCCTAGAGAAAGGTCCTTACCTTCTACTTTGAAATCTTTTGCACAAGTCAGTGAAGAACTTTCTATAGTAGGAGGTTTAGTTATGCGTGGAGATTTGGCAGTACCCCCTGTTTCTTTACGAAAAAGGATTTTTGACATAGCGCATGAGGGCCATTTAGGCATAGGAGCAACGGCTAGAAGATTAAAAGAAAGTTTTTGGTGGCCTGCTCTAGAGTCAAATGTTACTGATTGGATAAATACCTGTGGTACATGTCTTGTCTCAGACAAGCACTGGAAGATTGCAAAACTCCCTCTACACAATGTACCAACACCTGAGGAAGCATGGGTGAAATTGGCTCTAGATTTTGCAGGCCCGTTTGATCTCCTTCCTAATGATAAAAAATACATTTTGGTGTTAGTAGATTATTACTCAAAATGGGTGGAATTTGAGTTTTGTTCCTCAGCCTCATCTGCTTCTGTGATTAACTTCTTGACAAGAATTTTTATGACTGAGGGTTTTCCCAAAGAGTTGGTCACGGACAATGGTTCACATTTTACCTCATCTAGTATAGAAACATTTTTGTTGTCTCATGACGTCAAACATTTAAAAGTTGCTTTGTATTCACCAGCAGCCAACGGTTTAGTTGAACGCATGAATAGAGTCATAAAAGAAGGTATACAGACAGCTTTAACCGAGAGAGTTCCTGTAGATATTTTTCTAAAAAAAAAACTTTGGGCATATCTTGTTACCCCACACACAACATCTGGAGTTTCTCCCTTTAGACTTTTGAGGAAAAGAGAACCCAATGGTGCTCTGTGTCCTTCATGGATCAGGGATTTGAAAAAAAGTAACAATTCATGTTTAGTTTGTAAAGATAAAGAGATGATGCTCAAGAATGTTACTTCCAAAGAAGCTGTTCAAAAGAAATATTATGGTGGCAAGGAATGTAAAAATG
Source organism: Lissotriton helveticus (assembly GCF_964261635.1). Classification (NCBI taxonomy): domain Eukaryota; kingdom Metazoa; phylum Chordata; class Amphibia; order Caudata; family Salamandridae; genus Lissotriton; species Lissotriton helveticus. The sequence continues at coordinate 250,099,460 of NC_136061.1, forward strand.
ATTCTGATTTTGAAATTGGAGATTGGGTGTTAATTAAGTCTCCAATGAAAGTCAAGAAGGGTCTCTCTAGGTTTTCTCTTCCTATACAAGTTTTAAAAACGTCAAAGGGATCTTTATTCCTTGGTCAAAGAGGCTGGTGGAGTAAAAGAGTTTTGGTGAGGTTGACACCAGATCAAACTAAAAGAATTATTGAAAAAAAAGAACTGTTACAAGATGATTTACACTTTTCACATTTCTTGGAAAATTTAGGCATACAAAGTGAGTTTCATATTGAACCGGTTCCCCAAAACACAAGTTTGCAAAATAGTTTAGTCAGTCAGGTTCAATCTGCTCCTCCTCAGGATCAAGAGTTAGGAAACTCTTCAGTTAATCCAACAATTTCAAGTTCTGTAAGTAATGATCTGGAATGTATTGAACAAATAAGACCCACACGCAATTGCTCTTTTCCTTCAAGGTACAAAGATTTTTATTTATCTTAATTTTTGTTTATTTGTTTATGAAAGGGGAAGGGTGATGTAATATGTGTACATGTACACGTGCACTTGCACGTGTCATTGTTTTCTTTCAATTCCGACTTCATGCGCACACTTCTGTTAGGTGCGCATGAAGTCTAATGTTGTTAGTATAATATTGTTATTGTTTAAAAATGCATTCTCGTGAAGGCGCCCTGACTCTCAGGCATGGACGGTTGCACTTGTCAGTTACCGTTCATGCTCCAGAGAGAAAGGACGCACTCCCGTGATGTTCAGCAAACTATTGTATTAAATCTACTAATTTACCTGAATACTCTCTTGTGGATTATTTCCTGCTTTAAACACCACAACATTACAAAGGCACCACCAAGAGATTATGTAGGATTGCTATATGAGAACAGAACTGTGTGAGGGCCCTTAGAGTAAAAGGAATAGCCAATTCTGTGCTCAGTGGAGTGTCAATCTGTCTGGCACGTGATTTTGCAGACGGCCCCACCAAGAGATTGTGTTGGGTTACTAGATGGAAACAGAACCATGTGCGGACCCCTAGAGTGTTAAGACCTTTATCCATGCATGTGTGGGCCAGCGCATGCCCTGTGAGGTGTTGGACGTATTTGGTGAGAAGGGGCCTCACCAAAAGTAGGAGGCATGTAGTGTGAGGAGCTTGGTGGACATTCTCGACCATGTGCAGGCCCTTCAGGTAATCTGTCCTTCATGCAGGCCAGTCAGAAGTGCATCATTTGTAACTAAGCTTGTCTTAACAAGTTCGTATAAGATGCACCTCCACTTGATGTTCCCATGGTCCTAAGTGAGCTTCGGCTTGTGAGTTATGGACTTTTGTCTGTTACTTGGGGTCCGTTCTGCTTCTGCGTGGAACTTGGCAATTCGTGTGAGGGCCATCGGCTCCGTGATGGTAAAAATAAGCCTTAGGGCCTCTTTGCACGTTCTCACGCAGTTTTGCAAGAACAGAGATCTTAGATATAGTCCCCTTTGATCCTGTAACACTGGGCAGCAGAAATTGATGTGCTCTGATGATTCTGTATGGTAATGACACAGGCGACATCCCTTGTTCCCAGACACACCGTGTTTCCAATGGGTCCTGCAGTCCTGAATTGGCAATGTGAGGAGCCTAGTTTTCAATATGTTCTGGCGGCCTGTCCTCTCCAGCCCTACTTTCAAATAAGGTTGACTTACTGTCATTTTGTGTGACTGGATGAGGCCCTCAGGGCCAGGGATTCGTTCGAGATCCTGTAGCCTTGAGATACATTTGCCCTGTTTCTTTAACAGGCTTTTCAGGCTGGCCATTGTAAGCAGTATGTCGGTTATAGTCTCTGGTGAGCAGCTCAGGGTCTCATTAGCCTTTAAAAGGTACCTGGACCAAGCCCTGTTGTCCTGGAAAACTACTTTGAGTGATTCTGGGCCTGGATGAGTACTGAAGGTTGAATACCTTTCGATGTGCCTTTGTGTAGTCGCTCCATTTTCTCAGTTAGTTAACCCGGGAAAGCAAGGGGACCGTAGCTTAGCGCAGGTGTCAGTTTAGCTTGCATGACCCGTCGGATACCCTCTGCTGAATGACTATGATGCTTATGGTTTCATTTACATAGCCCGTATGTGACCTTGGCCGCCTTTACTTCAACCGCCTTAGCCTGCAGGTCCGACCTCCCATTATCTGTAAATAATATTCCTAAGTAACTATCGTTGGTGGTGGTCCTTAATGGTCCAAGATGCCATTCTAGCAGGTGCTTTTTGGGTTTGTCACTGAAGACCAGGACTTTCTTTTTTGAGGGGTTGGCGCAGAGTAGGTTGTCCATGTTGTACAGATGTAATGCCTCCAATGCCTTTTTCATACAGATTCTGGTCTGATCTAATAGTACTAAATCGTCAGCGTATTGCATAATAGGGAGTCTAAGATGGTTTAATTTTGGTGGAAAGATGTAAGCTTTCAATAGCGTCTCTCCCAAGTCTGCGGTGTATAAATTAAACAAGGTGGGAGCAATCGCTCAAACCTGTTTTAACCCTTTGTTGGTGTATATTTAGGCCGTCATGTAAGTCTGCGAGAGCTTAGTGCAAACCCATGTGCCTGTGTGGAGCATCATTATGGCTTCCTCCCAACGCCTCTGTCCACAACTCCGCAATCTGTCATCTCTGCAAGCCAAGCATCTTCTCGGTTCAGCCCCCGCTTCTCGGCCCTGGCCCACATGGTGACATTCTACACCCAAGTACCTACCACCGAGCACTTCGTGGACTTCCAGGCCCTTGCTATCTTTGTTACCCAGCACAGGGGTCAAATCAAGGAACCTAAAGCCCACCTTCCACGATCTGTGAAACAATCCCAGTAGACAGACCTCAAAGGCCCAAGCGAGAGCGCAACCCAGAGTGGCAATCAGGGTATGGATCACCGTATCCCATTATGGCCGTAAATGGGCTCAGCTCCATGTCATGTGACAGAAATCTACATCCAGAAGCGTACATTGAGGGCAACCATGTGGTTCACCGCCATAAATGACCTGGAGTCTGTGGGGTGTTAGGTAAGTCATATGAACTTAAAGTAAATTGAGTATATTTCAAACTCATGTTCCTGGAGACCTTCTGAAGATATGCCAAAACCCTGCGACTCAGGGGATGTAAGGTCCTGTCCAAGTATCCCTCCCCACCTATGCCAAAGTGCCAACAGGGGTTTCTGGGCTATTTCGGTCAGCAACCTATTAAATCTCTTGACCAAATGCCTCGCCATGCCCATAGACATCAGTAGCTGTAGTACGCATGTGTCATTGGTTCATCCCGCCCTTCGGCCCACAAGTCCTTAAATGTTCATGTCAAGGCCCAGGGGTAGGTTGTATTGGGCCACACAAGCAAGCCTCCCAGTTAATAAGTCATCTGCCGTCACCAGGCCAGAGTTGCGCAGCCATGGAAAAAAGAGAGGGTCACAATGTGGGAGACCCACTAATGGTAGGACTGGGGCATGAAGGGGAGTCCCCACAGTCTTCATTCAGCACGCAGCACCTCCAACATTTCAAGCCACTTCTAATAACACTCCTGATCTGGGAATTACCATTAATGGGGAGATCAGCTTTGCCAGCAGCGCCCTGATGGTGGGCCAGCCCCATCGGGCCCAGTTCCTCCTGTTGGGCCCCATCAAGCCACTGGGTGACCCACTGCTGCGCTGCTACAAAATGCAGCTCAAAGTCTGGGGCGCCCAGTCCCCTCTCGTCATACGGGCATAGAAGAACCTCCAGGGACACACTATGGTGGCCCCCATCCTATATCAGTTCCCTAAGTAGTGTCCAGTTGCTGAAACCAAGAAGCAGGCTCCCCAACCAGTAGATTAATAAAAAAAAGTATAACAATCTTAGGAGCAAAACCATTTTGGACACCAAAATCTTGGCCATAATAGGCAGTTTAAGAGGTTTCTAAAAGAGGACGCAAGCTTTGAGTGTTTCGAGGGCCGTTGTCAAGTTGCCCTCCAGAAGATCTTGTAATGATTGGAACACTTGAATTCCCAGGTACCTTAACAATGTGCAGGACCAAGTCAAGTCTTGAGGAATATTCAGCAGTCGCTGGACGCCCAGTGACATTGAGAACAGGCAAGTCTTTGTTTTATTGACCTGTAGGCCAAAAAGCGTCTCAAATTCCCCCAGAAGTCGAAGTGTGGTCGCAGTTCCTATACGGCCATCAGCCAAGTAAAGTAGGAGGTCGTCCGCATATAGAGAAATATGTTCCTTGGCCTTCCGCCACGACGCTGGAGCCCATCCCTTCCTGTTGAAATAGCTCCACCAGTGGCTCAATGGCCAAAACGAAGAGAAAGGGGGATAGTTGTGTACCCTTGTCTGATAGATAGATAGATAGATTATCTATCTATCTATCTATCTATCTATCCAGTCCAAATTCTTTGTCAAGAAAGGCGCTGACTCCGTGAATTGTAATCCAAAGAAGATTTATTTATCTCAGTTGCTGCTCACAGACGCGTTTCGGCGGTAAGCTCCCGCCTTGTTCACTACATCTGCACAAACCTATGTGCTCATTATATATACAAACATACAAGCAGCTATTTACGACAGGTTTCAACTTGATTGGTTGCCATGATGATGCTTGGCACTCTTAGCAGACATTGAAGAGTTATGGACATGCTTTACTCATGAGTCCTGGCTAAGTCTTTTTACTTTGGCTTGTAACTCTTACAGTGCTTTGCCATTATTTTAAACGTTGCTATCTATTGACACATTATATACATAGGATGTCAGTGAATTTAACATATATATGCACACAGGAAAACCGATAGTGTTGGAATAGAACTAATAATGAAATAATTATTAACATTGTATAGTGAGATGGAACGTTATGTCAAAACCAAAGCTATCACAGATTTAGGCACAGTCACTCGATAAAATTTATCTAAAGGACATTTGTGTCTTGAAGTAATACTTGCCTCAACACAGAATAAACCAAAACAAAACATTAAACACCGGCACATGTAATCAAAAGTGTAGGTAACACATCACTGTGTGTTAGTACAATGGCGCGGTCAGTATATTGTTAACCCATGTGTTAAGGGAATGGTAACCCTGGATGGTGTCCACTTACTCTTTGTGTTTTAAAATGTTTTGTTGAACATCGTCTCCAAGTGGAGTTGGGAAACAAACCACTGTGCTAACGGTGTGTGTTTGTGTGTGCGTGTGCCCTTTTATCCAGTGACTGCATGCCTTAAGCGTCTCTATGTGGTCCGACTCAATGTTCTATCTAAGGTCACAACCGGGGATAGGTTAATGCTCGTGTTATTGTGTATATAACTAATTCGACTTAGCCATGTTCTTATCTAAATAGTGTTTGTCAAACGAAGGAGTGTGTTGTGCTCATATGTACAAGTGATGTGAATTCATAGCGCTGGTAAAGTGTAGATGATTGTGGGAATGGTACTCGGGTTCGGGACAGTACAGACTGGATTACAGGTGCACATTAAGTGCTTCATCTTCGTTCAACCCATTGGGTAACTTGGAGTCAAGTAAAATTATATATCTTGACTCAACCGTCGCAGAGCCAATAGACGGTTCCCTCCCCTGATGTTCTTGGGTACATTATCAATAACAAAGTAGGACAGATCTAAGGTGTTTCCTGCATGTAGCTGGTTTATGTGTCTTGCTACCATGTAAGCCTGATCGTTATTGGCTACCGCACGGAGATGTTGGAGTATTCTCACGTGTACTGGGTGGATGGTGCTCCCCACGTAGCGTTTCCCACAGCTACTTACCAACACATACACTGCATACTCAGTTTTGCATGAGTACGTGTTCCTGATTGTAAATGGTTTTTGTCTGAATGGTACTATTACAGTGCTAGTGTTGGTCCCATGTTTGCATGCTTTGCACTTGGTACATTTCTTGAACCCCTTTTGAGTCAATAGCCAGTTGGTAGGTTTTCTAATGGCCGGGGCATTGCACAGAAGTTGACTTCGCATGGATTTAGCCTTCCTAAAGGTTATCGAGGGTGTTTTACCACACAATGGTCCTATGGTTGGATCATTCCGTACCAACGGCCAATGTCTGGTTAGGATCTTCCGGAGGTTGGCATGATACCTGTTAAAACCAGTAATTAGTCTCGGTGGTTGGCGTAATTCATTGCTCTCGGGGATTGGTTTGGGAGGAAACAAGAGATATTTCCTTGTTTTGTTTTTACATTTAGTTTGAGCTGACCATATATATATATATATATATATATATATATATATATATATATATATATATATATATATATATATATATATATATATATATATATATATATATTTAATTTTCCGGGAAGATGGTCATACCCGTTCTGACCCACGCTGTCTGGGCAGAGTAAAGCAGCTTTACCCAATTGATCTAACACTACCCCAATCTCATCTGACATATAGCATTGAATGAGAAATCCCACTGCACAAAATTGAAGGCTTTTTCAAAGTCCACTGACCTAAGCCTGGTCCTCGGTTGGGTCTGCACCTCCGGATGATAAGGGATGTGGTATACCCCCAAAGATTAAGGGATGTAATACTAGCTAGAATGAAACCGTTTTGGTCAACCTTTATCAACATGGCCATATGGGGGAGTAGCCAGAGGGCCAGACCCTGCTAAGAATTTTGAAGTCCATGTTGAGCATGGACAGAGAGCGAAATGCTGTGGTTCGGGCATCCTGAACCTAAGTCTTGAGAAGTAGGATCACAGCAGCGTCTCTCATGGACTCAGGCAGTGCTCCTTGCTTTAAAGAGTCAGTGTATAACAATTCCAACTTCGGGGCCAGGGTCCCTGTAAAAACAGAGTAGAACTCTGCAGACAGACTGCCAGGGGTCGGGCTATTCCCTGTAGGCATTTCCTTGATGGCGAACTGAATCTCCTGGGTCGTTCCCAGTCCGCTAGGTCTTTCTGAGCCTTGCGGTCATGTTCTCTCAGTGGCAGTCGTTTCAGGAAGACCGCCTATAGCCCTAGTGAGAGAACCACTGACTGCTTTATACAATGTTTAATAATATTCTCGAAACAAGTTTTGGTCCCTGGCAGAATAAAGCGTCGGTTAGGTTATAGGGACCCCTCAGGACTCAGGCCTAATGAGCCAAACTAGGAACTTACATGTCCCTTTCATTGTGCACCTTAGCAATATAGTTCTTATAATCATGACACCACAGGTGTTCTAAAATGATATTGTACTGTTCCACAGCCTCCTGGAGTCTACGTAATGCAGCCTCGTCCCATTCCAGAGCATTGTCAAACTCATGCAGCCTGCCATCCAGCGCCAACTTTCCCCATCCAGCTCGCTCCAAATGAGTGATGTAGACAGTGACCACAAACCCTCACCTTAAAAGCTTCCCACTCAACCAGGCCAGAGGATGCGTAACCCTAACGGGGCTGCTCCTCCCCGTACCTTGAGACCCTCCCTGATGAGTAGTGTGCTCTACAAATCTCCCAATTGATGGATTTATTGTGTAGCAGTCTCCCCCAAGGAGTCCAGAAAGCAGGCATCCTCCAGGGACAATGAGTTAAAGTGCCAAATATGAATCCCTCTGCACCCCTCTACCAGCCTCAAATGAAACAACAAGGGACTGTGGTCTGAGAGGGTACACCCCAGGTATTCAATGCATTGTCACATACTGGCTGAGCCTGGTTGAACACACAAATTTGTCTAATCAATCAGTCAAATGATGTTTGTATAGCACAACACTGTCATCCCAAGGGGTATCTGGGTGCTGTGTCTCAGTCGAAAAGCCAGGTCTTGAGTCATTCTGAAGTCTGCAGGCGAGGGAGCTGTACGAAGCTGAAGGTGAAGATCATTTCTGGTCTTGGCAGCGATCTTGAAGAAGGAGCGGCATTTCTGTGATGGATGTGGCCGGTGTGTGAGGGCAAGAGAGGATGAACACAAGTGTCTAGTAGGGTTGGTGGAAGTTCCGTCGATGGTTGAGGTAGGCAGGTCCTAGGTAGTGGAGGTCTTTGTAGGCACACGTGAGGATCTTTAACTGATATCTTTTCTGGATAGGTAGGCAGTGGAGATCTCTCAGGTGGGGGATGATTTTGGTTCATTTGGGGAGGCCCAGGATGAGTCTGACTGCAGTGTTCTGTATGGTCAGGAGTCTTCTAAGGAGCTGGGTGGGGATGCCGTCATAGAGGGTGTTGCCTTAGTCGAGATGGCTAGTAATGAGGGGCTGAGTGATGGTCTTTCTGGGGTTGGTCAGGATCCATCTGAAAATTCTACAGAGAATGTGAAGTGTGTGGAAGCAGGAGAAGGTGACTGTGTTGACCTGTTGTTTCATGGTCAGTTGGCTGTCGAGGATGATGCCAAGGTTGCATGCATGGACGGTCGGTGTAGGTGTGGGTCCGAGTACTGCTGGCCACCAGCTGTGGACCCATGCAGAGATGTTCTTCCCAAATATCAATACTTCAGTTTTGTCTGAGTTGACTTGGAGGCAGTTGTCTCTTATCCATTAGGCTACATTGGTCATTGTGTTGCAGAAGTTGGTTTTGGTGTTGTGGGGGCCTTCGGTAAGCGAAAAGGATCAGTTGTCATCTGCATAGGAGATTAAGTTGAGTCCGTGGGATCTGACGAAATCAGCATGGGGGGGGTCATGTAGATGTTGAACACTGGGGGGCTGAGAGATGATCCTAGTAGGATGCTGCATATATGTCTTTGGGTGCAGAGGTGAAAGGAGGCAGACAGTGTGTGGAGCTGGTAAATGTGGGATCAATAGGAGTAATCTTTTGTTACTCCATGCTTGGTTCTCCAGGCATCTGACAGCTCGCAGCAATCCAGCCAGGCCCTGAAGCCCTCTGCTGCCACGTCGGACATTGGTGGGTAGAGCTATCAAGCATGACATCAGCTACACAATTAAAATTACCACCTAAGACGAGGTCATCTGTCACCAAAGATGCTAATAGAGCCGAGAGTGAGCAAAAGTAGGTAACTTGGTCCTGTTTTGGAGCATAAATACTCCTTAATGTGTTATCTCTACCCAACAACTTGACCTTAAGTAGGACATAGTGTTCTCCTTGATGATGGTGGAGTCAATAAGCTTGAAGGCTGTCCTGCTCTAATCGAGATTAGTGCCCCTTATGCATAGGCAGAATAAGAGTTAGCATACAACAGGGCTCGTCATCTACATCGCAAGTGTTCAATTTCACCCCTGGCAAGATGAGTCTCTTGCAACATAGCCACATGCTGAGCCCATCTCCTGGATATTCCAGGACAAGAATGTTGGTGTACGACGCTGACCTTGCATCCGATGGAACAGTATGATCATCCCATGTGTTCCTTCCAGGCACAATCCAGGGACCAGCCCTCCTACATCAACATACAGTTCAATCTACAAGATAAACCATAAGAACCCCAACTGTGAGCTCCCCTACCCAAGAGCGTCTCAGCAATGGCTGGCCACCCAAACATGTAAAGTGAATACAGTGTCAGTAGAGCGCTGCCTCCAATCTCCTGGCAGGGGCCAATCCGGGAGGGGTAGGCCATGATGTGTAGCTTAAGCCAGTTCTTTACTGGTCACATTCTCTGCACTTGACCTTGCTCACACTCTGCATTCAAGATACCCTTGATCCTGGGCCATATAATAATCATCAGAAGCATAGGCAGTGTCCCCTAAACTTGAACTTCTATAACCCAGCGCCCAGTAGTACAAAATCGCCACCTTGACCCAGAGCTGTCAGTTAGCCGAGCAGCAACATCCACCAGTGAACTCCCAGACTCTGAGGCAACCGACTTTCGGTCTAAAGGGGTGCTAGTCTCCGAGTCTGACTTCCCCATTGCTGCAATCTCAGCCACAGCTTGGAGTGCAGCTGCCAGCTCCTGTTCAGTATGTGAAGGGGATGTTTTTTTCAGTGAGCTCTAACCTGGAGCCCTTTGTGAGCTCTTCCGTGGTCTGTCTGGGTGCTCCCGTCTTGTATCGGGCCGCCAGCAGAGTTCACCTAGCTATATAGGCCTTTAGCCAGTCCCATGCCATACCTGGATTGTCACAGAAGTAAGCAGTTTCATCAAGTATGATTTTGAGTTTGGTAGGAAACATCAAAGAATATGCAAGCCTTCCACTCTGAGGGCTTTCTTTACTTCCAGGAAGGAAGAACGCCTAATTTGCACTGCAGCTATGAAGTCAGGGAACACTGATACTTTACTGTTGTCCACCGTGAAGGGACTACCCGCTCGCGCCCTTTGAAGTATATTTATGTATGTCTTTATACCACCTGGCGGGGCGGGTGACCTGGTAGCAGCGGGTGGGCTGGCACTCTATGGGCGCGCTCCAGGACTAAGAAGGCAGTAAGATGATTCAGGGCAACCTCTGACTAAAGCAAACGTTCAAGATATCTCACCATATCTCCTCCCGCCGTTCCTTCAGGAAGGCCAACCACCTGTATATTGTTTCGGTGGTTATGTCCTTTTGCTTCTTTAGTCCAATGTTTCAAGATGCGCACCCTGTCCCAGATCCTCTATACGTCGAGTCATGGTTATCTGGCTGCAGCACACCCACGGAGGTCTCCACTTCCTTAACCTGGTTAGCCAACTTGCGGTGTTCAGCCTGCATCAATACCTTACTAATGTCTTGTTGGAGGGTGTCTTTGGTGTCTGCTGAGGTGGCAAGTATCTTATCTAGGCGGAGATGTATGGTGTTCAACAGGGCGCCTGTCTCCACCGTCTTCACAAGAGGGGGTTGGGAAGGCTCACCCGGCCTAGGCTGGGCGCCTGCCGCTTTAGCTTTCGGCTTCACCATAAAGACAATATGGCCACAACAAAGTCCAGGACCACCAGCCCCATGTGTGTTTGAGCCAAACTTAGCTATGTGGCATAAGCTCCTTCCCCCAGGGAGGGGAACAATTCCGGAGCCCCTGAGTCTGTGTATGTTGTACCAGGTGAGAGACCCACACTTCTCCAAGTCCTCAACAGATGTAGGCCTATGTTGGCAGATGCCCATTTAGGCAACCCAGTGAGTAGGCAGGTCAACATCGACAAAGGACTCACGCCTGGCTTCGCATCTCTGATTGGAACTTCTCAGCGCATTTAGAAAGTTGTTTAATCACATCAGATCTCCCACGCCGGCAGCAAGACCACAGCTGATCAAACAGATTGTTTACTTTGAAAGATACCCTACAAATCACGATTGATTCTGTGATTTACTGAAGGTTGCCATCCCCTACTCCCCACACCTGTCCTGATGAAGACCCGCCTTGACTTCTTAATTAAGCATTGTTTGGGTTGAAACGTCGACTATCTCCTATGGTCCAGATCTACCAAGACTCTGGGTGCAAATGATTGACTAATTTGTACAAGCAACAGAGTCATTGTGATTGTCGTAATATTCTGGCCTTCTCTTCCCTTGTATATACTGTGGTTTTAATCACTCTGTGTGTGTGTGTGTGTGTGTGTGTGTGTATATATATATATATATATATATATATATATATATATATATATATATATATATATATATATATATATATATACATGTATTTATTTAATTATTTATCGCTTCTTTTGCACACGTAATTTCCCCAGAAATTAGGTACTGGATGGGTATCACTTTGCATTGTGTAGGAGTGTTTTTTTCATGTCTATGCTATACTAGAGACCAAAAAAACAACGGAATGTATGCTAATTAAGTGATTTTTTTCACCTATTGCACTAGTATTTAATGAGGATTGGCCTGAAGCACATCATGTGATCAAGTCAGTGTGTTACTGACGAAACGAGTCATGCTGGGCACTTGTCTTTATGAGAATGCTGCATATCGAATTTGAATGTATATATATATATATATATATATACCATGTCCTATCACTGAGCACAAATGTCACTTTAGTACACACCACTGTAAGCTTCATCTTGCTTTGACAGCCTTGTTTATAAATGTGTGAGTATATATAAATGCTTTAATTTATATAAAACACCAGAATAACCATCAATTTGTGTCAGTGTTCTTTGCTATGTGCTCCATGAGGTCAAACATTTTTGGATACCATTAATGAAGTTTGTAGCACAATACGTAAAAGAAATAATTCTTTATAAATGAAATAGTTTGCATGCCCGACAGAACCACTGTTTTTGTTTATATACCCATACCCAGGTTCTGAGGGACACAGGGTGCTGTTTAACTTTACCTGTTCAATACAGGCCGGGCGAACCAAGTGGAAGCAGCTCCACTAGGCCCCCCCCCGGCACCACCTCTGGGATCGTGACCCACAGCAGGGCCGAGACAGCAACCCCCGCTCCAAATCGCAAGCGATCAACCCCAAGCCAAGGCCCTCAGTCATCATGGACCACGAGGAGGAATCGTCCAATCAGGCCCCAGCCTCAATTGTTGCCACCAGGCCCCGGGATTCCTGGCTCCCCTGGAGATAGAGCCCATCAGCTGGGATGCCGCACACCACTCACAAGGCACGGAGAAGCTCAGAGCCGACCCCTCAAGGAGCCAATGCATGGTCGTGCTGCAGGGCTTTAAGTGGGCCAGGTCTGTCTGAGCACCGGCAGTTATTTTCAGGGTGGGGCCCTCAAAACGGGACTCTGTCTGGCTCTATTTTCAGGCCTTACAAAGGTAGTCCATTTTCTTTTTTTTTTTTTTCTTGGACTGCAGTGAGAGCATGCACATCGATATGCGCATGCTCATTTCGCTCACTAGTGAGTAGTGTAGGTCAAGGCATGACGTCTTGCCAGGTGAGCTGCATTGTAGGAGGAAGGGAAATCCTTTGAAAAGCCATTTTCTCTCAGGATTCCCCTTCTCTTTTTTGCAGTTAGTAACAGGCGTTGACAAAGCCAATAGTCCTGACTTGTAAGTTTGATGTTACTTGTTGTATCATATATCTGGATGCAATGACAGAGACAGCAAAATACAAGTCGTGCGGCACAATATGCTAATTACAGATTTTTGTCTTGCGTGGTTTTAAACCACGCCCTTAATTACATAGGCCACGCCCCTGCCAGAGACCCACCCCCCAGTTTTTTTATCCCACTTAAATCCCTGTTGGGCTGTATGTTGGCAACAGCGGCCGCATTGCCGTCTCAGCTATGGCTGTTCAGACCGGAGAAAGCAGCTCCATCAATCCTCGGTCGCCGTCTTGGAGGCCGGGGCTGCCAGCGTTCAGTTGACTGGGGGTGAGTGCTTGCAATGTTCAACACTCCGTCCATCATCCCCTTTGGTTTTGCTTTGTTTGCCCTAAGTTGACAGGGTATGCCCAGACGTGGGTCCCTGCTCACTTTGCCACTGGATTCATGCTAGCCTGGCTAATGACGGCTGATTAGCCAGAAACCGGTCCCAGGATGCTTGTTTCCAGTCCAGGGAAGAAATGGTTTGGCAGTTCGGGCTAGACTGTTCCCATGAGGCACAGGGTCAGACTGATTTGCATATGGCCGTGTCTGAACTGGGGTGGTGGAGTGAGCTAAAGAATGATGATGGATTAAACCCAGATCAGTTGACTGGGGGTGAGTGCTTGCAATGTTCAACACTCCGTCCATCATCCCCATTGGTTTTGCTCGGGCCGCCAGTGTGGCACACAGCTGAGCCGGCCACCACCACATCTGAGAGGAATCTTTATGCGCCTAAGAAGTGGTCCCAAGGTAGCCGCCACCAAGTACGGGTCGGTAGCACTGACAGCATCGCCCCCAGGCCGCAGATAGTGCATGATTTGTAATGGGCCGGTGCAGAGCAGCAGCCCTACAATGAAGTGCAGTTTGACTGTGGAAAAGGAACACATATTTTTTCTTCCTTCTACAGAAACCTTGAAAATAACTACCAGCCACATATCTTGATGTAAGCTTAGTTCCAACTGTGACACTAAAAAATGTAATTGTAGGGGTTATCCCTATTCCAGCTGTGACACTAAAAATGAAATTGTTGGGGTTATCCCTTTATACTTAATTAGTATCCTCTTAGGCTCTAACTCCGGTACCCAGAAGCCGTAACCATATAACTTTAGACTTATTCATTTACTAAACAACCTTAACCCATCCCTGTATACCCCAAACGTATACCTATACCAAAACCTATAGTGTCAATCCGAACAAAGTACCCTGTACCCATAAACCCTATACCTCCAAGCTCAGCCCTGTACTCCAAACCTCCATACACATGCGCCAAACCCTAAAAATTATTTTCCTAACTCCGTACCTCATATCCTCGAAGCCTATAACATTGACTTACATTCCCTTAATTCTATACCTTTAACCTTATTCCCTTAGCCACATACCTCTAGCCCTTCAACCCTTGAGCTCAACCCTTAAATATATACCCTTAGTCCTCTTTGCTCTATATTCTTTACCCCTAACCATTAGCACTTTACTGTTCATCCCTTTCTCAGTGTCCTTACATAAATATATTTTGGTATGTGTTCTTTTTTTTGAAGTATTACTTTTTTTTAACAACTCTTTATTGAGAGATCGCACAGAAGACACAGCACTCCGTACCCCGGAGGAACTGCAACAGGCATATCATAGCATAATCAGCGATCTATACAACTTTATGTATCATAACCCCGGGCCCCTCACCCATCAGTCCCCCCCAGTCCCCCACCCTCAAAAGTATTACTTTTTTTAACCAATAATTAAGCAGTGTGAGTTTTTTTTGCAGTGTTGAAACTTTGCGACAATATCGTTGCTGTGCAGTCCAGTAGTTGTTACTTGTGCCAGTCCATTACCATTATCGCTGAACCCAGCTATCAGCAAAAACACTATGAACAAGCACCTGCTGCTTTGAATTCCTATAGAAGCTTATCTTTATCACTCTCCAAACTTTCCATAATCTCATTGCCACTCCAAAAAAATACTGCAATCTATCAATAGCAGAATTGGTCTCTGTCTTTCTTAAACATTTTCTAGTACATCATGAACTGTTTTAATAACGCTCTTAAACATAAATGCTGAAGATATGTATCATCCTGGGCAAGGTTGCCAAGCATATGCAGTCTTGAACAGTACAGTACTGCCTCTGTGCCTTATGAAGCCATTTGTTTGCATAGTAAGACCACTTCACCGCCAGTCTCGCAAATGAGCAAACCTTGCCAACTAATTGTTTAGATTAATCTCCTAAGATTTAAATACCACCAACCTAGTTCCATTCATAGAAAAATAGCAAAAGCCAGTAATCCTCGTTTCACAAAATCCCCACAATCTGCGCTAGGCATTCAATGGAAAAACCAACACCCTTGATAAAAAAAAAAGCCATAAATGATTGCTGAAACAGACAAGTAACCAATCTCTGCCTTTCCTTACACAGACTTCCCCAAAACCTTCACCTGGAAAGTCCATGTGTTAACCTCTGACCCAGGAACTTCTAAGCCCCAAAATATGTAAGTGCATAAAGACATCTTAATCTTACACATAACCTGTGTTTCGAAGAAATAATAGTCTCAGCCACCCTCAAGTGTGCCGTCAACACTCCCCTACTCAGAAAGCTGCACTTAAAACAAAAATCTCCACCAACTACAGTACATTGGTAGTCCTTCATAATCTGTCGTAGATCCGCTAGGTAAACTTTAGCCTCATCTCCACAGTTGTACTCTTATTGCTCCATTATCCTGATTTTTGATCAGCACGGGATGGGGAATGCTGAAACAACCCTATTTGCAAAATGAGATGACCCCCTTAGAATAGCCAACAAAGAAAATACATTCCTTTTGGACTGCTTCCAGGCCTACTGCACCTGTACTCTAAACGATCCTACTTCCTCACCTCTGCAGTAGTATGATTCTTGGGCTCTTTCCTTCCTAGCTCGAGTCCATTTCCCAGATCTCTATAAATTTGACTAAAACTGTTCTTGACCATATTCTTTCATGTCTCTTTTGAAACACTGTAAGCATCACATTGGCCTTTTTTTTAGTTTAAGCTTATACCTCTGCTGTCTCTTGAGGATCAGTCGTGAATATCTGTGCATCACCACCTTTAAATCTAGTACCACATCTGAGAAACTGGACTGTCTAACATAAAAACATGAACAGCAAGAGCATTATTAAACTCAATGAATCTAAAATGTTTAATTATCATGCATGATACTAGCCTCCCATCAATCCAAATAATGATACTACACATACATCACTTAATCAAATGTCTGAGCCAAAAACGTCTTAATGCAGAAGTCAGTTCTTTGGACAGTACTCTGCACCCAGTGCGTAGCTCTACATTTTGTTTTATATATCGGTCTGCTGACCTGACCAGTATGAGAGCTTTACAAAAAACAATCCACTATAATTTCAATTACAGAAATAGCCTTGAGAAGGCATCTAATCGATCCATTCTACATATTCATGTATTAAGAGGATATTTAGAAAAGGCGCCCATGTAGGATAGGAATGGATAGAATGTGTATGGGTCGATGTCTGCATATAACTATCACTAAGAGATAAGGATAGACCGAATACTAGTCCGTGATGAGTTTTTAAATAACAGATTAGATGAGACAATATGCTCATCATTTCTCTTCTTACTCTAGTTAAGAGAGACATGGACGCAAGTGAAACTTGGAAAGATTTGTCGTTTCTTAACTCCAAGATGTCCATTAATATTTTCAGTTATTCTGGTAAAGAGTTCGAATTGTAGGTGCACGGTAGTATACTTGTTTTAAGTGCTTGAGTTCAGAATTAAGGTGCTTTCTGGGTGAATCGTGTTAACATGTATAGTGTCATTCCACCAGATATAGTCATTAGATACTTGGTGCAGTGCTTTGAAAGTGAGGCACCTCATTTGACATTTTATTCACTCCTCTACCAAAGGCCAATGGAGTTTCCTCCGAAAAGGGGAGTTAGGGTTTGACTTTTTACGCTAACATATTAATGGTACATTGAGTGGAATGTCACTTTTATTGGTGTTCGTATATTAGTGGGTAGAGAAACCATAGTAGCGCTGCCAACGTCGATTCTGGAAAAAATTAGAGCGTGTGCGGCTGTCCTCGTGTGCGTTCCTTAGGGAGGAGGTCATTTTTTTTTAGAGCATGCAGATAGATATTGGCCGATTGTGCAACTTCATTGATGCTGGAGAAAATAGCTAGTGGTGAGTAGATTGAGGAAACAAGGGATTTCATTGGTGAAATCTTTCATTTTCAAGATCAGATTTGGATCTATTATTTTATTAGATTCGAGAAACAGCAGTATGATTTTTTTTTTATTTATTATTATTGCAGGTTTAGTTTGACAGTTTTCTGTCACTCAATTTTGTAATCTTTGCTGTCCATCCCGTAGTGTGATGATGACTTGGATGAATGAAAATGTTAAATATAGTTGCATGTCATATTAGTATTTCTGTAGTCTAATGCTGAAATCTTTAATTTTCATGCTTAATTCCAAGTATAGATCAACGATAAGTACGGAGAGGGTGGAACCTTGCAGGACTCAGCATGTCATTGGTTCTTTATAAGGGGTGTAGATTCACAATTTACATAAGTGAGTGAATCAACATATTATTTATTGAAACCCTTTGAGTGCTATATTCCCGAGAGCCATATTGTGTTTTGTCTGCTGATTAACTTAAAATGATCTGTGGTGCCAACTGCTGCTAACAGTTGTAATAGGACCAGCAGGCAGCTCTCACCGTCGAGTATACGATGTATGTTGTCAGGACTTTTTAGCATTTTCCTTTCTTTCCTATTTCCAGCTTTGAAATCTAGCAGCATCTTCTAAGTGAGGTATTGTGTAAGCGGAATAGCCATGCGTTTTTCTGTTGCCTTCTCTAACCAAGGACTAGATATAGGTCTGTAGTTAACCAGAATGTCTGGGCCTGTGGTAGTCTTCTTTAAGACTGGGCTTGTTATTGCCAGACAGATATCCTGACATATCCTTCCTTTGATACAGCTAGGCAGTAATCGCACCCATAATCCACTCATGATTTCACTACTCCAACTACCTAGCTAGCCCTTTCTCCGGGCACATTAGCATGCCTCTACCTGGATGACAGCCAAAACGACGTCTTGCGATTGGGAAACAGCATTTACGACGATGCTGGAACGGCGACTTGCCTTCACGACACCTGAATAACAAATGCATCTTTAGAACTAAAATCTTTACAACTACATTTTTCATCACGGACATGCCTTTAACACAAGCGACTTTACAACGAAAATGTAAGTATTTCACAAGTGAGTGTTGTGTGCGTGTGTATAAATGTGTGTGTGTGTGTATATATATATGTATATATATATATATATATACATACACACACACACACACAACTGTACTGAGAAACCACCACCAAAAAAAGTAATTAATCTTGCGTTATTTGAATCTTTCTTTCGATGAATCATTTAATACAGCTGTCTTGCTGTATTAACTGAATCATAGAAAGAAAGCATACAGAAAGTTATAAAGAAATAACACAAGATTAATTAGTTTTTGGTGGTGGTCTCTCAATGCATTTATTCATGTATTTTAACTACTATACTGGTGGGGACCAGTATCTGAGACTTGTAGTACCAGGCAATATTCCTATTAACCGAAACTGTAATTATATATACATATATATGTGATGTGTGTATGTATGTTGTGGCAAGGGTATCATTAGGGTGGGTATGGGTTTATGGTTTTATGGGTTATTAAAGCAAAAAAAAAAAAATATATATATATATATATATATATATATATATATTTTATAGGTAAGTATTAAACCTATATATGTATATTTGGTTAATACATACCTATGCTTTTAGCACACGTTTTTACCATACATGCCTTTACCATGAAAATGTGAGTTTCTTTTTACAGGCAAGTGTACACCCATCATATATGTACACATACATATCTGTATGTGTTTATCCTTCACTGTAAAATACTTACATTTTTGTGCTAAAGGCAGATTTGTGGTAAAATAAAAAAAAAAGCCATTGTTCAGGTATCGGCGTAAAGGTATGTCGTTTTGGCAGTTATGGTTCCATCATACATCCTTTGCAATTTAGTCTTGCTGACCTCGCAAAGAGCTAGATCTCGTTTGTCCTTGTCTGAGGCACCTTGAAAAGCCCTCTGTCTTTCTTACAAATGCAGCCCACAATGCCCCTGCAATGAATTGTAGCTCTAGATTTGTGGTAACTTTCTTCACTTATGTGGTAGCAACATGTACTGAACCCCCAGTCAAGCTGCGAACAGGGACCTAACTTCAAACGTTGTCCTTGACCATCCACACTGAAGCAAACCATGGCATTTCTGAAAAAGCTCTAAACCCTTTGGTCTGCACACCACTTATCCTTTCAGCCATTCAGAGGAGTGTCCCTAACCAGTTAATTTATTCCGTAGTTTTTAATCACGAAGTAGCAGATGTTGGCAGTCACGGATCTGGAATCACTAATATGTTAGTCTGTTAAACCTACTGCTTGGTGTTTGTGACGTTCCTAGTTCACTAATTACGAGTGAGCACCAAGTCTATTTCATGTTAAGCCAGCCATAGGTCTGCTGTTAGCTTGTGATGTAATTATTGAAATCATGACTATTGTCCTATTAACCTATGAACAGATGACTAAAGAGAGGCCAGGCGCCATCAAGCCTGCTTCTCTCTGTAGTCCATAAACTTTTTTATCGTTTTAACAAGTGCACAAAATGTTCTTTTACTTGGGATGCTCTGACCCTTCAAACCCGTATAAATGAGCGCCATAGAAACGCCCTATACTGAGCACAGTGCCAATAGGCCCTAGCTTGTTTTATACTTATGTTTTGTATTTTGAAAGGCAAATATTTCTATTTAAAACACGCCATCTGATCTTCAGTGTGCTTTAACCTGCACCAATCTACCAGCTGATCACAGTAAGTCTTTGCCTCTCTGCCTCCCCCCTCCCCCCGCACCTCGTAGAAGCACCTTTTGAGCTGCAGTTTTTAAGGCGGCACCCTGCATGCCCACTCTTAGGTTTGCCCACAGCTACCATGTTTTTTTAGGCAAGATCTTAATTTGTGCTGTAAATTTTGGCGAGTTATCACGGTATTAAAAATAATAAGCTAAACACTTGAATTAGATAAACAAAAACTTCACAAATCGAGATGGCATGGGTAGTTTCCATTTGGTTGTATGATTTTCTCATATTTACTGTGCACCATTATTTCTGTCCATAAGATTGCTGTACTTCTAGTATTATCGGGTTCATTTTAATTTGTTAGGCAGTGCATTGCAATCCCCAGACTAGACATTGTGTTCCTAAATGAGTTTAATATATACTTAGCATGTGAGGTAATGCATTAGGAAGTGTCTAATTTTCCAAACAAGTAATAGTAAGGCTGCAGCGCAGACGTTCTCTATGCTGAATGGAGTCAAGAGGGAAGCCACAGACAAATAAAAATACGTTAGAGAGAAGGAAATGCTCCCTCTCGACTGTATACATCGATTTGCTTCATCTGCTACTTACAACCATTGATGTTTTTTTTCCTTGAATAAGAAGACCCTCTCTGGGTCCGAACCTTCAGAGTTGATGCTCCTATGATTGAGGCTACCTGCTGAATTCATAACATGGGAGGGATTTATTCCCTTTCTTTGGGAGTAAAATTACTTTGAGGCTGTGAAAAATTAATTTGAGAATACTGTCACATTTAAGGTGTGGGGTTGAAAGCAGAGCGGCAGGAGCATGAGTTTAATGTTTATTATTCTTTGAGGGGCTACTATCGCCTAGTGTTTTCTGTTAGGCAAACAGTCTTCCCTTCATATTGCCCCATATATTGGTTTTGAGCCTTGCCCTGCTGAAAACTTTCAGGCAATGTCAACCCTTGGAGTTGGGCATTTGTTTGCGGAAGAAACTATTATATCCACTAGTTGTATCATAATTTTTTAGATGTAGTTGCATTTCCTCATTTGCCCACTTTGTTCAGTACCTCCCTGCAAATATATTTTTAAATCTCAATCAATGATCTCTTACTTTCAAAATTTTTAATTCAGTTCTCATCAATACTATCCACACATTTGCGATGTTTTCAAAGTTGTCATTTCCCAATTTTCAGTTCTGTTATTGTCCATTTTCCCATAGATTTACTTACATTTGTTTTGCGGGAAAAACACTCTTCCTTAGGTCAAAAACATTTGTCTGACTGTTTATGGCACTACAAGTTTCCCGACTTCAGCTCCTATAATGGTTCTAAGTTACAACTTGTTTGGCAGCTTCTGCAGAGGCTTCACTCTGATACCATAGTCCTAAGTGTAAGTCTTTGAGGGAGTACTGTTGCTTTGTGTTTTTTGTTAGACCTACCTTCTCCCCTTGCCTCCCCTAGTGCTCCGAGCGCAGTCATACTTTGCACCTGCGCACTCTTGGTATGCGTCCCCTTTCTCGGGGCACTGTCTGCAGAGAGTGCCTAGGTGGCCTGCCACACTGGCACTGTTCTGCTAATAGGCAGCTTTGAATATTGTAGAAGTATACACCGGTATGATTAGGTTACCTTACAATGCTAACAGGAATGCTGCTGGATTTCTTAAGTGAGTACCTTGTACTTACCAGTCAAAGACAAAAGTACTTCAAGAATGGCTTTATTCTATATTGCATAAAACATTAATATGAATGTAGCGCGTTAGCTAAAAAGCAGGTGTACTGGTTCTGAAATCTTTGCCAAATTCTATTCACCAGCACCATCATACTCATGGGATGGATCTAGTTGCAACGCATTGAGCCATATTTAACTCCGTAACATAGTTTTAGCAGAATGAGCATGTAATTCCATCTTCCATTTCTGCGCCCTCTTTAACCTCTTGCGGCTCAAAATGGTTTCTCAAATTTCGTAATCTGCTTTGAGACCCAGTGAGGTTTTAATATCCATACTAACACAATATGCAGTCTCGGACTGGTTCCTTTGTAGTTTGCATGGGATGCGAATGCTGTTTCAACGTGCCTAGATCTTGAAAACGATGTTATTAATGCATGAGCATCAAATGCTATGTGGCCACATCCCTGTGTATATCTTGTTTGTGATAGTTCGTTGAAATGAATATGTACAGTCTTTGAATGCTATATTGTTGTTTGTATTGCACATTGTTAACACGAGTGCCATGCTTTGAATTAGTAGTGTGCTGCCTCTGCTGTTGTTTCTTCGCATGGCCTTGGTTGAGTGTTGAAGTCGAGCCCAGGCTGTTTCTCATAGTGTTTGGCTTTTGTTATAACTGTGCATGCTAGGCTCCAGCCTGATACCCAGCTCTATTCTCTGCACACCAGTCCTGAATAGCTACAGTGCTCAACCCAACTTTGGCGCACCCAATTCCCCGGCAGGCACCAATCCCGGCAGACCAGGAGGCTTCCCGGGGGCCAACAGCCCCGGCCCGGTGGCAGACATCTACGGCAGCGCCGGCCAGGACTCCGGCGTGGGGAACTACATAAGTGCCGCCAGCCCCCAGCCGGGCTCCGGCTTCGGCCACGGAATGGCTGTGAGTAACTATTTCTTTTTTCTCATTATTCTCCACCTCTGTGATTTGAATTGAGCTCAGCATTTTCTTCCAGGTTTCCTATTAAAAATGAATTGTGCAGTGCACTGCACACTTAGCCTTTTGCCTCTCAGCGATGCCGTTCTCTCCAACCTCCTGCATTTACTAATAGACCTGTTTCAGAACTGCACACTCCAGTGCCCCAGGCTGTCACTTGAATTAGAAGCTGTATTGAAAACTCTTGTTTGAACTCTGCTCCTTCGTTATATCAAATCCCAGAACCTTAAGCATCGTTTACATTACGTTTCAAGATCACCAGCTCGTTTCAGATTTGAAGGACCCGCAGATCTATATTTTGCTAGATCTCAGCTTTGTCCCTCCCATTCATCGATCCTTACCTCCGAATGAATTTGACCTTCTGCACTGGACTGTATTTAAGGTTGTGCTGCAAATGTGTTGTAGGTCATTGTAAGTGTCATTCGAAAATTGTGCCATAACCTTAAAAAAAAAAAAAAAATGAAGCGGTTTGACGTGGTTCAGAAGAGGAGAAGGTGAGCCAAACGAGAAGGTGGAAGGGCTTAGAGGTTAGTAAAAGCTTGGTTTTTCAATTCTTTCCAGAATCTGTCTTGACGCTGGTATCCTTTCATTGCCACCTCTGTAATTCAGAGATAGGAAGCACTTACCTTTTCATTGTAAATTGTGACTACATCCTCTCGGAGTTTAGAACATGGAATATGGCCCACTGTCCTACAAAGTATCACATACAGAAAGTGGCGTTGTGATGGTGTAAAACTGTCAAAATTAGCATTTTTCAGTGAGGTGTACACAAAACCCGTATTCAGAACACTTACTGCTCAAGTCCGTGGAAAAAAAGAAAAGATAAAAAAATACAAGCATTTACAATGCAATGGTCTCGTCTTTGTTAGAGTTAGAGCTATTGGTATTGCTCATGACATTATTTTTGTTTTTAAAACATAAATAAATGGCATTGTCATTTACAATGCCAATAGCTTAATCTCTCGCAAATGGGAGACCTATTGCATTTGCACCCACACACACACACACACAGAGCCACACGCACCCACACACAGAGCCACACGTACCCACACACAGAGCCACACGTACCCACCCACACACACAGAGCCACACACACACACACAGACACACACACAGAGCCACACACACACAGCCACACACACACAGAGCCACACACACACAGCCACACACACACACAGAGCCACACACACACAGAGCCACACACACAGAGCCACACACACACAGAGCCATACACACACACACAGCCCCATACACACACACACACAGAGCCACACACACACAGAGCCACACACACACAGAGCCACACACACACAGCCACACACACACAGAGCCACACACACACACACACACACACACACACAGAGCCACACACACAGCCACACAGAGCCACACACACACTCAGTGCGGGTGGGGCGATAGGGTTGTTAAGAAGGTGCACAGGTGTGGATGTTAGCAGCACACCTCTGTATTCATGCTCACAATTCGTTCATCATCATGAGGGGATCATTTGTGACTTTCTTTAGCCATTAGATCATGACGGAAGTGCCAATAAAATATTGAAATATTAGTTTGTGCTATATAAAAAGACTTCTCACAAAACACACCAATGCAGGGCTTCTTACCCATGACAGTGGAAAAATTATGGATAGGTCACCAAAGAACACATTCCAAACCATTTTTCTGGCTCTGTACAACACATCACGACCTACAAGATACGTGGTTCTTTACTAACCTACAACTATTGTTATTGATAAAATAAAATTACTAACTAGCGCCGACGGCCCTCTCAAAGAGGTCTAGTTCTCCCATTCCCAGGAATGGCTAAGGACAGATGTGTTGACACCTGCTTCAGGCCTTCATTGCTCCCTTTCACCAAAAAAAAAACATTCTTCGCCAGGGTAACCTAAAGGCCACCTCAGGAATCGGGTAAAGTTATTTGCGTGTACCAGCTCCATCAAAAGCAACAGTAATGCTACCATTAGTGTTCTCACACGAGCCACATTAAGTAACAGGAACGAAACCAACTGCCCCTATCATTACTTGCAGCCACAACATCCATACCACCAAGATTATCGCTGTCTCCAAGTCGCAGTACCACATGCACTAGAGCAAGCTCCACTGGCAACACAGCACTGTCCCAAAAGCAACAATCACAATACCAAGAAACGCTATCACTATATGCCAGCTGCTGCAGTACCACTTCCTAATCACCACAAGTAGGAGTGCCACCATCAACACGGACACTGCAACCAGTTATAACACCCTCACTGCCAGCCCGAGTCATCAAAACAACTGCCACCAGCAACACAACTATGCTCATTCACCACCGCCAGTGTTGCTAATAAATCCCGGAGCACCTGCAGCAGCACAGTCTGAGCAACGCCCTCAAGCCTCCCCAAGCAGCAGTACCACCACTGTCAATATCGCCACTACCTCCAAGACCAATCCAAAAGCACAGGGGTAACGCAAGTGGAGGCCGGGGGTTGGTTCTATGTTCGCCGCCCTGTTCTCAGACAAGCAGAGCACCTCTTACCTCCCGCACTGGCCGCCCAACAGAGAAACAGCAGCAGCGCTCCAGGAGCTGCCATATCTGAGAGCAGGGAATGCTGTATCGGAGGTTCCGCTTCCCCCTCTTATTACGCTTCCTTCTTCTCGCTTTGTTCGCTGAGCGCCGGAGGTATGGGCTGGGAACACACACTGTGCTGCGGCCCTTTCACCGCTCCCAGTGCTACCCTACTCTCTCACCCCCGCCTGACGTCATTCACCCGCCATATTCCCCCACCCTCAAAGGTTCAAGAGAAGCACCCTATGCACTGCACATGCGTAAAACCAGCAGCCACGTTAGGGCCAGGCAACGTGCCAAGAGCGCTTATTTTAAACGGCATTGGCTTTTATTCTGCTCGCCGGAGTTTATCATTTTGGCAAGTCGCTGTTGCTGTAGGTGTATGTCTAGCTCTAAAGCCTCTTGTTTTGTTCCAGCCACATCCACTGCATCCTGCTTTGAGCGAGAGAAGGTAAAGGGGGAGGAGCGACCAGTCAGCCAATAACAAATGAGTTTTCAACGATCTTAGGCTATTTGTTGGCTGTTCATACGAAGTAGAAACAATTAGTCCAATCCTGTAGAAGTGCTACGATCCTATCACTGGGTTTCAAAACAACGTCAGTACAAGCATTTACAATGCAACGGTCTCGCCTTTGCCAAAGTTAGAGCTATTGGTATTGTAAATGACAAAAGTTTTATTTATGTGTTGGTTTTGAAAACCGATAAATACATAGCATTGTCATTTACAATGTCATAGCTTAATCTCTCGCAGATGCGAGACCTATTGCATTTGCACCCACACACACACACACACACACACACACACACACACCCACACACACACAGAGCCACACACACACGCAGAGCCACACACACGCAGAGCCACACACACGCAGAGCCACACACCCACAGAGCCACACACACACACCCACAGAGCCACACACACAGCCACACACACACACACACAGCCACACACACAGCCACACACACACAGCCACACACAGCCACACACACACAGCCACACACCCACAGCCACACACAGCCACACACACACACACACACATCCACACAGAGCCACACAGAGCCACACAGAGCCACACACACATAGAGCCACACACACACACAGAGCCCCCCACACACAGAGCCCCCCACACACAGAGCCCCCACACACAGAGCCCCCCCACACACAGAGCCCCCCCACACACAGAGCCCCCCCACACACAGAGCCCCCCCACACACAGAGCCCCCCCACACACAGAGCCCCCCCCACACACAGAGCCCCCCCCACACACAGAGCCCCCCACACACACACAGCCCCCCACACACACAGAGCCCCACCCCACACAGATTCCCCCCCCACACAGATTCCCCCCCCCACACACACAGCCCTCCCACACAGAGCCCCCACACACAGAGCCCCCCCACACACAGAGCCCCCCCACACAGAGCCCCCCCACACAGAGCCCCCCCCCACACAGAGCCCCCCCACACACAGAGCCCCCCCACACACAGAGCCCCCCCACACACAGAGCCCCCCACACACAGAGCCCCCCCAGAGCCCCTCCTCACACAGAGCCCCCCACACACATAGCCACACTCACACACATAGCCACACACACACACAGAGCCACACACACACACACAGAGCCACACACACACACACACAGCCACACACACACACAGAGCCACACACACACACACACACACACACACAGCCACACACACACACACACAGAGCCACACACACACACAGAGCTAAACACACACAGAGCTACACACAGCCACACACACAGCCACACACCCAGAGCCACACACACACACCCAGAGCCACACACACCCAGAGCCACACACACACACACAGAGCCACACACACACACCCAGAGCCACACACACACCCAGAGCCACACATACACACAGAGCCACACATACACACAGAGCCACACACACACACACACAGAGCCACACACACACACACACACAGCCACACACACACACACACACAGAGCCACACACACACACACACACAGAGCCACACACACACACACACACACAGAGCCACACACACAGAGCCACACACACAGAGCCACACACAGAGCCACACACACAGAGCCACACACACAGAGCCACACACACACACACACACACACACACACACACACACACACAGAGCCACACACGCACACAGAGCCACACACACACAGAGCCACACACACATAGAGCCACACACACATAGAGCCACACACACACAGAGCCACACACACACAGCCACACACACACAGCCACACACACAGAGCCACACACACAGAGCCACACACACAGAGCCACACACACAGAGCCACACACACAGAGCCCCCCCACACACAGAGCCCCCCCACACACAGAGCCCCCCCACAAACAGCCCCCCCACACACACAGAGCCCCCCCACACACAGAGCCCCCCCACACACAGAGCCCCCCCACACACAGAGCCCCCCCCACACACAGAGCCCCCCCCACACACAGAGCCCCCCACACACAGAGCCCCCACACACAGAGCCCCCCAGACCCCACCCACACACAGAGCCCCACCCACACACACAGAGCCACACACACAGAGCCACACACACACAGAGAGCCACACACACACCAAGCCACACACCGAGCCACACACACAGAGCCACACACACAGCCACACACACAGCCACACACACACACACAGCCACACACACACACACACACACACACACAGAGCCACACACACAGAGCCACACACACACACAGAGCCACACACACACAGAGCCACACACACACAGAGCCACACACACACAGAGCCACACACAGAGCGACACACACACAGAGCCACACACACAGAGCCACACACACAGAGCCACACACACAGAGCCACACACACAGAGCCACACACACAGAGCCACACACACAGAGCCACACACACAGAGCCACACACACAGAGCCCCACACACAGACACACCCACACAGAGCTACACACATACACACAGAGCCACACATACACACAGAGCCACACACACACACAGAGCCACACACACAGAGCCACACACACACACAGAGCCACACACACACACACAGAGCCCCCCCCCACACACACACACAGAGCCCCCCCCCACACACACACACAGCCACACACACACACAGAGCCCCACCCACACACAGAGCCCCACCCACACACAGAGCCCCACCCACACACAGAGCCCCACCCACACACAGAGCCCCCCACACACAGAGCCCCACACACAGAGCCCCCCCACACACAGAGCCCCCCCACACACAGAGCCCCCCCACACACAGAGCCCCCCCACACACAGAGCCCCCCCACACACAGAGCCCCCCCACACACAGAGCCCCCCACACACAGAGCCCCCCCACACACAGAGCCCCCCCACACACAGAGCCCCCACACACACAGAGCCCCCCCCACACACAGAGCCCCCCCACACACAGAGCCCCCCCACACACAGAGCCCCCCCCACAGACACAGCAGCCCCCCACAGACACAGCAGCCCCCCACAGACACAGCAGCCCCCCACAGACACAGAGCCCCCCACAGACACAGAGCCCCCCACAGACACAGAGCCCCCCACAGACACAGAGCCCCCCACAGACACAGAGCCCCCCACAGAGCCCCCCACAGACACAGAGCCCCCCACAGACACAGAGCCCCCCACAGACACAGAGCCCCCCACAGACACAGAGCCCCCCACACACACACAGAGCCCCCCACACACACAGCCACACACACACACACACACAGCCACACACACACACACAGCCACACACACACACACACAGCCACACACACAGAGCCACACACACAGAGCCACACACAGAGCCACACACACACAGCCACACACACAGCCACACACACACACCAAGCCACACACAGAGCCACACACACAGCCACACACACAGAGCCACACACACAGCCACACACACACACACAGCCACACACACACACACACAGCCACACACACACACACACACACAGCCACACACACAGCCACACAGCCACACACAGAGCCACACATACACACAGAGCCACACACACACACAGAGACACACACACACACACACAGCCACAAACACACACACACAGAGCCACACACAGAGCCACACACACAGAGCCACACACACACAGAGCCACACACACACAGAGCCACACACACACAGAGCCACACACACACAGAGCCACACACACACACAGCCACACACACACAGAGCCACACACACACAGAGCCACACACACACACAGCCACACACACAGCCACACACACAGAACCACACACACACAGAGCCACACACACAGAGCCACACACACACACACAGAGCCACACACACAGAGCCACACACACACAGAGCCACACACACACAGAGCCACACACACACAGAGCCACACACACACAGAGCCACACACACACAGAGCCACACACACACAGAGCCACACACACACAGAGCCACACACACACAGAGCCACACACACACAGAGCCACACACACACAGAGCCACACACACACAGAGCCACACACACAGAGCCACACACACACACACAGAGCCACACACACACACACAGAGCCACACACACACAGAGCCACACACACACAGAGCCACACACACACAGAGCCACACACACACAGAGCCACACACACACAGAGCCACACACACACAGAGCCACACACACACAGAGCCACACACACACAGAGCCACACACACAGAGCCCCACACACAGACACACCCACACAGAGCCACACCCACACAGAGCCACACACACACACACACACAGAGCCACACATACACACAGAGCCACACACACACACAGAGCCACACACAGAGAGCCACACACACACACAGAGCCACACACACACACACAGAGCCCCCCCACACACACACACACAGAGCCCCCCCCCCACACACACACACAGCCACACACACACCCAGAGCCACACACACCCAGAGCCACACACACACACCCAGAGCCACACACACACACCCAGAGCCACACATACACACAGAGCCACACATACACACAGAGACACACACACACACACACAGAGCCACACACACACACACACACAGCCACACACACACACACACACAGAGCCACACACACACACACAGAGCCACACACACAGAGCCACACACACAGCCACACACACACACACACACAGCCACACACACACAGCCACACACACACACACACAGAGCCACACACGCACACAGAGCCACACACACATAGAGCCACACACACATAGAGCCACACACACACAGAGCCACACACACACAGAGCCACACACACAGAGCCACACACACAGAGCCACACACACAGAGCCACACACACACAGCCACACACACAGAGCCCCACACACAGAGCCCCCCCCCACACACAGAGCCCCCCCACACACAGAGCCCCCCCACACACAGAGCCCCCCCACACACAGAGCCCCCCCACAAACAGCCCCCCCACACACACAGAGCCCCCCCACACACAGAGCCCCCCCACACACAGAGCCCCCCCACACACAGAGCCCCCCCACACACAGAGCCCGCCCCACACACAGAGCCCCCCACACACAGAGCCCCCCACACACAGAGCCCCCCACACACAGAGCCCCCACACACAGAGCCCCCCAGACCCCACCCACACACAGAGCCCCACCCACACACACAGAGCCACACACACAGAGCCACACACACACCAAGCCACACACCGAGCCACACACACAGAGCCACACACACAGCCACACACACAGCCACACACACACACAGCCACACACACACACACACACACACACAGAGCCACACACACAGAGCCACACACACAGAGCCACACACACACACAGAGCCACACACACACACAGAGCCACACACACACAGAGCCACACACACACAGAGCCACACACACACAGAGCCACACACAGAGCGACACACACACAGAGCGACACACACACAGAGCCACACACACAGAGCCACACACACAGAGCCACACACACAGAGCCACACACACAGAGCCACACACACAGAGCCACAGACACACCCACACAGAGCCACACCCACACAGAGCTACACACATACACACAGAGCCACACATACACACAGAGCCACACACACACACAGAGCCACACACACAGAGCCACACACACACACAGAGCCACACACACACACACAGAGCCCCCCCACACACACACACACAGAGCCCCCCCCCACACACACACACACAGCCACACACACACACAGAGCCCCACCCACACACAGAGCCCCACCCACACACAGAGCCCCACCCACACACAGAGCCCCACCCACACACAGAGCCCCACCCACACACAGAGCCCCACACACAGAGCCCCACACACAGAGCCCCCCCACACACAGAGCCCCCCCACACACAGAGCCCCCCCACACACAGAGCCCCCCACACACAGAGCCCCCCACACACAGAGCCCCCCCACACACAGAGCCCCCCCACACACAGAGCCCCCCACACACAGAGCCCCCCCACACACAGAGCCCCCCACACACACAGAGCCCCCCACACACACAGAGCCCCCCCCACACACAGAGCCCCCCCCACACACAGAGCCCCCCCCACACACAGAGCCCCCCCCCACACACAGCCCCCCCCCACACACAGAGCCCCCCCCCACACACAGAGCCCCCCCCCACACACAGAGCCCCCCCCACACACAGAGCCCCCCCCACACACAGAGCCCCCCCACAGACACAGAGCCCCCCACAGACACAGAGCCCCCCACAGACACAGCAGCCCCCCACAGACACAGAGCCCCCCACAGACACAGAGCCCCCCACAGACACAGAGCCCCCCACAGACACAGAGCCCCCCACAGACACAGAGCCCCCCACAGACACAGAGCCCCCCACAGACACAGAGCCCCCCACAGACACAGAGCCCCCCACAGACACAGAGCCCCCCACAGACACAGAGCCCCCCACACACACAGAGCCCCCCACACACACAGAGCCCCCCACACACACAGAGCCCCCCACACACACAGAGCCCCCCACACACACAGCCACACACACACACAGCCACACACACACACACACAGCCACACACACACAGCCACACACACAGAGCCACACACAGAGCCACACACAGAGCCACACACACAGAGCCACACACACACACAGAGAGCCACACACACACACACACCAAGCCACACACAGAGCCACACACACAGCCACACACACACACAGAGAGCCACACACACACACACACACCAAGCCACACACAGAGCCACACACACAGCCACACACACACACACAGCCACACACACACACACAGCCACACACACACACACACACACAGCCACACACACAGCCACACAGCCACACACAGAGCCACACATACACACAGAGCCACACACACACACAGAGACACACACACACACACACAGCCACAAACACACACACACAGAGCCACACACAGAGCCACACACACAGCCACACACACACACACAGCCACACACACACACACAGCCACACACACACACACACACACAGCCACACACACAGCCACACAGCCACACACAGAGCCACACATACACACAGAGCCACACACACACACAGAGACACACACACACACACACAGCCACAAACACACACACACAGAGCCACACACAGAGCCACACACAGAGCCACACACACAGAGCCACACACACACAGAGCCACACACACACAGAGCCACACACACACAGAGCCACACACACACAGAGCCACACACACACAGAGCCACACACACACAGAGCCACACACACACAGAGCCACACACACACAGCCACACACACACAGCCACACACACAGAACCACACACACACAGAGCCACACACACAGAGCCACACACACACACACAGAGCCACACACACAGAGCCACACACACACAGAGCCACACACACACAGAGCCACACACACACAGAGCCACACACACACAGAGCCACACACACACAGAGCCACACACACACAGAGCCACACACACACAGAGCCACACACACACAGAGCCACACACACACAGAGCCACACACACAGAGCCACACACACAGAGCCCCACACACAGACACACCCACACAGAGCCACACCCACACAGAGCCACACACACATACACACAGAGCCACACATACACACAGAGCCACACACACACACAGAGCCACACACACAGAGCCACACACACACACAGCCACACACACACACACAGAGCCCCCCCCACACACACACAGCCCCCCCCACACACACACACACAGCCACACACACACACAGAGCCACACACACACACACACACAGAGCCACACACACACACACAGCCTCACACACAGAGCCACACACACACAGAGCCACACACACACAGAGCCACACACACACAGAGCCACACACACACAGAGCCCCCCCACACACAGAGCCCCCCCACACACAGAGCCCCCCCACACACAGAGCCCCCCCACACACAGAGCCCCCCACACACAGAGCCCCCCACACACAGAGCCCCCCACACACACAGAGCCCCCCCCACACACAGAGCCCCCCCACACACAGAGCCCCCCCCCACAGACACAGCAGCCCCCCACAGACACAGCAGCCCCCCACAGACACAGCAGCCCCCCACAGACACAGCAGCCCCCCACAGACACAGAGCCCCCCACAGACACAGAGCCCCCCACAGACACAGAGCCCCCCACAGACACAGAGCCCCCCACAGACACAGAGCCCCCCACAGACACAGAGCCCCCCCACACACACACAGCCCCCTCACACACACACAGCCCCCCCACACGCGCACACAGCCACGCACAGGGAACAGAGGCCAGAAAAAACTATCACAACGAGGAAACGGGCGGGGGGCAGAAAAGCAAGCACAACGAGGGAACGGGGGCAGAAAAGCAAGCACAACGAGGGAACGGGGGGGCAGAAAAGCAAGCACAACGATGGGAACAGTGGCAGAAAAGCAAGCACAACGATGGGAACAGTGGCAGAAAAGCAAGCACAACGAGGGAACAGGTGGCAGAAATGCTAGCACAACAAGGGAACAGGGGGGGAGAAAAGCAAGCACAACGAGGGAACAGGGGGGCAGAAAACCAAGCACAACAAGGGAACAGGGGGGGAAGAAAAGCAAGCACAACGAGGGAACGGGGGGCAGAAAAGCAAGCACAACAAGGGAACAGAGGCAAGAAGAGGCAAGAAAATGGGCACAATCAGGGAACAGAGGCCAGAAAAGCGAGCACTCACCGGCTGGGGCGGAGGACTCAGCAGCTTCTCTTCTTATTCCGGCGGTGGTCTAGCAGAAACGGCTCTCCGAAAAGCCCCGACATTTTCAGACTGGGGGGCGTGTTTTTCATTCTCTCCTCTTCCCATTGGCTGGAATGTAAAATTCCAGCCAATGGGAAGAAGAGAGAAAGAACCTAAAAAAACACGCCCCTCAATCCCAAAAACACGGGGCTTAAATGGACAGACGCTCCTCTCCTCTAATGGCTGGCCTCCATTTAGGAAGCCAGCCAATGGAGAAGAGTTGCGGGTTCAAGCCCCACACTGAAAAACGTACGATCTCGCTGGCGAGACTGCGCAAGCGCAACCTACGCAGGTCGAGACCTAAAAAACGAAGGGAAAAAATGAGAAAACAAAAATGGGTCAAACTCCCATGCTTATACTATACCAGCCCATATGCTTCCGAGAAAGCAAACTGGGAAAACCTTGTGCTCATATGTGCATAAATATGGTAACAGTTGTGAAAATATGCTTTTGTTTCTGGCTCCCAGCTCAAAAACACAGGGGCACACCATTCAATGAGCCCCTCTTTAATGGTGCAGATGTTTTCTGATTCAGAGGATCTGTAACTTTTTTGAACCAACACAGGTGAGCAGAAACATACAAATTTGTTAGCCTTTCGCTTACTCCCTACAGAAGAAATGACAATGGCTTTGTAGTCCTATTAAGGAGTGTGACATCCTCATCTAAACTCCTGACATCTCCTGTGTGGGAGGTGTCTTTGGAACGAGAATGGCCCAGGACCCATTTTTTGAGCTGGATCCCTTACAGTTGAGGGTTTTACTGTTAACGGTTTTGGTTTAACAGTATCTAGGTTTCCACCTGTTTGGAATCACCCAGACTATTACAGTTGGGCCTCATGGGAGATAGAGTAGAGTTAGCACTGAGCCAGGGCCGGACTGGGAACAGCAGCCAGCCCTGGCAGATTGCTGCTCGACCGGCCCTGGGACAGGGAGGAGGGGGTTGGGGGGTTTACTAGCAAGAAGCACCTCTCCCACTTTTATTACAGGATGCTGATACTGCCGCACTGCTGCAAAACTGGCCCCCAGTGACAAAACTGGCCCCCAACCGCCAGGACACCTGTAGCTGTTTGCACTTTATAAACCTCAGTATTATTATTATTATTAAAACCGGCCCCCGGCCTACCAGGGAAATTCCTGAGCCCATTTTGAATACATTTTATCTTACATGCCAGAGACATACTTGAATGAGTGTTATTCACAAAGCCAGTTAAGCACATAACTAAAATGTTGACCTGTTGCCTTGTGATATGGGGTTCATTGAACAATATGTAGCAGAATACTTGGTATGAGTCCTGTATTGTTAGGTTGCCTAATGTTGCCTAATGTTCTTCATGGGAAGGGTCCGGCTTTCACCCTTCACATCAGACACCAAGAGATTGATATGCACAGTGATTGTCCCTCAACCCCACCCTTTTCAACATATACATGACACAGCTTGCCAACATCATCCGATCACAAGACCTCACTATCCTCTCTTACGCCGATACCCAACTCATCCTCTCCCTGACATATAAGACAACCACCACCAGAACCAACTTCCCCCAACTGCATGACCATGGTAGCATACTGTATGCAAACCAACTGCCTGAAGCTCAACTCCAGCAAGACAGAAGTGCTGGTCTTTGGCAACAAGACCTCCCCTTTGGACTCCACTTGGTGGCTGTTGGAGCTAGGACCCACAGACCAAGCAAGAAATATAGGGATCATTCTAGATGACAAGCTCAACATGACAGCTCGAGTCAACTCAGTGTGCAACTCTTGCCTCCACAGCCTACACATGCTACGATAGATCTTCATATGGTTGCCTCTGAGCACAAGAAGGACCTTCACACAAGCACTCATCACCTGCAACACTCTACAACAGAATCTCCCCACAACTCTTACACAGATTCCAAACCATCCTGAACACAGCTGCAAGACTCATACTAGACTGCCCACACCACACCTCAAGAGGCTTACCTGGTTCCCCATTCACAAGCGCAGCCAATTCAGACTTTTCACACACACATACAAAGCCCTACATAACACAGGACTAGAATACCTGAGCAACCGCATACACTTTAACCAACACAGCAGACACCAACTCTCTCTCTCTCTCACACACTCCCCACATCGACAAAAGCGAAACTGGAGGCCTCTCATTCTCCTACATCGCATCCAAGACATGGAACGACCTTCCTGAACACATCAGAGCCTCTGCCTCACTTCTTGAGTTCTGCAAGAAGCTGAAGACCTGGCTCTTCGTCTAAACACCATGGAGACCTCACACCTACACACCTGCCCAAGCCTCAATACCCTCTCTGGTGATTAGTGTGTTATACAAATCAGTATAACATAACTTATTGTGAGCATTGCTTGGTGTTTCATGTCCAAGAACAGCCACACTGTTTTGTGGTTGTAACAACCACCCTTCTACGACGGCTTTATTGGTAATTGGTGTAATAATGATGGAACATTTCAAGACAATAACTAACATACCTTCACATGAGGACATAGATGGTTGAACATAAAATGGAAATATTTGTGTTTTAAGGATTGAACTAGGCGCAACATGAGTTTTCAAGGGTGGCTGTAGCCCAGGTCATGGAAAAAGCGGTTGTTGCCTCGTCGTGTTACCATGTTAGAAAACATTGAAAAAGATAGTAAAGAATAGAAGTTTGGAACGCTCTAGCTGCTGTTTTTCAGATTATATTGTTTGTCTCACTGTGTTGTCGGTAGGATGTATTTGAATCTGCCTGGCAGCTTCAAAGCAGCAGCAACACACTGCAGGTGTCTGCTTCCGAACATAAAGCAAACGGATTTAACCACACTTCGAAATGGGCACGTTGTGTAATTACATTTTAAAGACATAATGCCACAATAGGACTGCAAATTAGTCCTTGTTTGGTGCTTCTTCACATTATTCCCCACTACCTTCGTAAAACAGCCAACAGATGTGCTCGTCAGACTCAATTTTCTCTTGAAAGGTTTCTTATTGCAGTTTTTTCCAATCTAGCGTTAGTCATGGTTGAAAGTGGCACCCTGAAGAGCCTGCCATACCCTCAAAAACGTGTAACGGAAAGAAAGGCAAGTGTTGCACGAAAAAACTTTTATAAAGCTGAGATTTCAAAATCAATCAATGAACTGGTGTTCACAGATTGAGTTTGAAATCTCAAACCCTTGGTTGCAGAAGATTCATTCTTCCATTGAAGGTCTTCTACGCTTCTTTTGCTGAACTGGTCACCCAGCCGTGGGTGATATTCGAGCATATGTAGGTGATCCAGCTGTTCATGTGTATAACATGGGCAGAACTTCAGCTGTTGGTTTGATGGAATGTAAATGGCAATTCGGTCGGTTTTAAATACTTTAATTTAGTATTCAGACTCCATTTTAAACTCTTAAAATGTTGGCAAATAAGGGAGTAGGATCCCTGGAAGATGGATGCTATTCCCAGGATCTCACTGGATCGATAATTAGTTCTTACTTTCAAAGCTGGCAACTTTTTTATGAAACTACTGCTCCTCTTAACTTTTGGTTGAGTATCAACAACTTATGTTCTGCCCAGAACCACCAAGTTTGACTACATTTGATGGGTGCTCCATGAAGTGTTTGCTCATGCACATTCAGTGGTGGAAGTTAGAATTACCCAAGTGTGTTCAAATAAAAGTCCACACGCCCACCAGAAAATTTCATAGCTTTAACATTATGTAGTCTGTAGAGAAATACAAAGCATGTGATTCTCCTGGGAACTTCACTGCGACATTGAGGTAAACATCTATCCTCATTCACAATTTACTCCAATGAGATAAGCTGTTATACCGTCAGTGTATTTTAGGAGTGTATATGTCATGATTTTGTATGTGTTCTGGGTGTACATGTACAGGTGACAAAGCATATACAAAATGCAGTTCTCCAGGCTGTCCAGATGCTACAAGTGAAGCCAATCTTGTATTAGTAGGAGCCAATCCAATCCTCTTGGGATCTGTAACAAAGTTCTCTACTTGTAATGCTGGATGTTGTCTGAGTTTCAGTAGCCTGCCGTACCCTTGCACCCTTGATACGCAAGCTGACATCTGCAGCAATGTTTAATAGTTGTACAATGATGCTGAGGCAAAGCCACTATAAGACTGTTTTGTTTCATAAAATATCAATTTGATTAAATGCTAGCGTCAGTACTTTCCAGAGGGGCACCATTATTTACTCCATTTGTTAGAACATTGGCAGCTCTCGAAACACTGTACAAATGTGTTGTTGCATGTACCAACTATTAGTGTCCATCTAATGAATGAACTTCGATGCAGTACACACAAGAAAAGGCAGGTGGTTGGTTATAGTTAGTGCTAAGTTGTGAGAGTCCCACAGCAAGCAAGCATATTTCTTCAAAAGGATTGCTCAAAGGATAAAGATTAACGACCACCTGACGTGACTAAGTTTGTAGACAGCCGTTTACAAATATACAAAACAGTAAGAGTCAATATCGTGAGCGAAATGTCAGAAAAGAAAATGATTCCACACTATATTTCCTTAGAAGTCTTTTCCAATCTTATTTATTCCAAGTTCTGCAAGGTTACAGCCACTTTAGCCATCAGAAAACAACTTTAGCCAACACTTGTTTCGTCTTGTGGAAATATCCACCGACTTCCTCAGGGCAAACAATTCAAATAATATGGCAAAAGTATAGATAGCTCATATTCTCACGATCACTAAAAGCAAGTTCCTTGGTGTAACAAAAGCGATGTCCTCAGAAAATGGTACTCAAGGAGAGTACCCCTCATGTTGCAATGGTGGAACTTGATTTAAGTGATCGTGAGGATATGAGCTTTCTATACTTTTGCCATACTATTTGATGTTTTTGCCCTGAGGAAAGCAGTGGCTATTTCCACAAGACAAAACACGTGTTGGCTAAAGTTGTTTTCTGATGGCTGAAGTAACTGTAACCTTGCAGAATTTCGAATAAACAAGATTGGAGAAGATTTCTACGGAAATATCGTGTGGACTTATATTTTCATTTCGGACATTTCACTCAGGATATTGACTCTTAAAGCTTAGATGCAGTATTTAAATTATTTGAACAAAAACTGTGTAATTCAGTTTGTTTGCCCTTGTTAATCCTCCTAATTTAATGATTCTGAATTGCTCAACCTATGTTGCAGGAACAGGCTCTGTTTAAAACAAGATCCAGGTGTACTTCCTATGCCTCTGTGCCCGACGCGTTTCATGTCTTTAGTCGAATTTAGAATAACGTTATCAGTGTTTTGAGCCCTATTTCTGAACTCAGTCAGAAGCCAAAAATTGCACATTTACATCCTCAGAGTTGGAGATCCATGTTAGCAATTCTGAAAACATGGACTAGCTACATAAAACCTGATCCTGTTGATAAGATTCTTCAGGGTGCCTGAAAAGGTGGTGAGATTGGCTAGTTGCCCTGCTGATTACTGCATCTAAAGGCCTGTGGAACTATAGAGAAGTAGGCACATTTGAGTTCTAGTGGACTTTCAGAGATACCGGCCTGCTGGGAAGTTTTCTGACATTGGATACGGGAGTGAAGCATTGTCAAGATGCCTACGTATCCGAATAACACACGCTAATGGGCTAGTCGTCAGGCTCCTTACATCATTGGCAGAATACCTTTTTCTCGATTGCTGCAGGCGCTTCTTGTTTAATCTGTTGTCCAGGATGAAAAACTGAACATGATTTGAATCTTTGCATCACTCTCAGTTCATGCCACAGCTGTTGCTCCATCGTTGAAAGTGGGCAACAGTGTATTTTTGTTCTTCCAGTCCTGCTGTGGTTTTCCCAAATAAAGATAGAAGACCAGTTGTACAGCTGTAGAATGATGTCACCATGGTGTGCATTTCTACAAGCAAGGATCTTAGCAATGCTAGGTTAGGGAACTGTATTTCTTTGGTGATGCATAATTTTCTAGTTGTATATTTTGTGGGTGTGTGTAGATATATATATATATATATATATATATATATATATATATATATATATATATATATATATATATATATATACACACACACACACGTATGTATGTGTGTAATTTCACAACAGTAAGTTGTTGGTACCCTTCCTAGTTGGTAAATGAGGGGAAAACGTTAAAAAAAAAATGATCTGCCTTTCAGCCCCATTAACCCGAGTGGTAGCCCTGCTGCTCTAAATATGTCCATCTTGCCTCTGAATAGAGTATAACTGCACAGTGCTGTCCATTGAACTGACGTGGAACACGTATTGTTTGGCTGAGCTGGACTCTGCGCTCCTTCCTCTTAGCCTTTTTTATTTGTAATTTATAATCTTTTTCTTTCCGTCCAGCCCTCTGGGCGTTTCTCCTAGCCTCCGATTTTTCGTTCAGTTCCATTCCTATCACAGTGCAATTTGCAAAAGTTTAAAATCCCATCGGATCCGTTGTGCTATCAAATGTGGAATATTATTATACGCTAAGAGATCCAATATTTCAATTTGAATTACCATCCATCCTCGTTTATCGAGCTCCCTTCATTTCCATTTCTCGCCTAAAATGAACGCCTGGCTGTTCTTGAAAACTTGAGGACTTCGACCTCTAAGGACTTGAAATAAAAGTACTGCCTCGAGGTGGTGAGTTTCTTGGCCTCCGTATGCTGTGCCCCGAAAAGGTCCAGCGCATGGCTGCAGTCAAAGACCCCCCTACCATGACCTGACCCCTTTCATCACTGACCTTGCATCCTGGCAACGCCCTATTTCTTTAACTCTTAGAGTTTTTCCCTAAGTGCGTTCAGTCCACCCGATGTTTCCTAACACGATTTGGTGCACCAGGTGCTGTTAAACGGATTCAGTGCTCCAGACATTTTCAACTACATTTAGTGCAGCAAACTTTTTACAAATGGATTCTGTACAGCAGATGTTTTTCAACTGCATTCAGTGCAGCAGGTATTTTTGACGCAATACGTAGCTTATATTGAAACTGTACAAAGGGAGATTGACCTATAAAGAAAATCGATTTTACCCTGAAAGACCTTTGAGCTTTGGGATGAACAAAAGGCCTAAGGGAGAGTCTTTCAGTCTGTTAATTCCTTCTGTTTGCTATTTACCCACAACTCACGTGGTCTCACTCTAGCATTGTGTACTTTGGGGCACCTTTGATTTCCTTCCTTGCTTCCATCTTCAGATGGCTAGTCGGTGCTTTCAGTGGAGATGTTGCTGACACTTGTATATATTGCTGTTCTACGTATAAGGGTGAAGCAGTATTTTCCAATGCCTCTTCCCAGCCACCACAGATTCCTACTTCTATTGTTATGTGGGAATCTAGGACCCTAGTGTAATTTTTCCCGATTCATGCCCATATATAGGTGTATACCATCCAGTCCTTATATAGGCATGAAGAATCATTGCCTTATTTAGTTATAGCCTGCGCAGCCCTAATACGGCATGGCTACTTCCACTAAACTCCGAGAATCCACATTGATTTCGTGGAAAAACCAGCCTTCAGCAGTCAGGAACCTCCCCCCTGCTTGAATACTAATTTATCCAAGAAATCTGAGAGTTTTCAAGGAACTAAGGCACTAGTGACGATATTATGTCCAATCTTACGTCAGACTCGGCACCTTCAGGGGTATAAATATGCCTACATTTGCCCAGTCAAACACACGGTGGTTCCGGAGCAGATCGACTAATTACTTGCCTGACGCCCTGCTGCTGCAAGTGCTGAAGGAAGCCGACCCTCCAACTGACGCACTGAAAAGACGCTGTCTTTTCTCCTGCCGAGAAATCCAGCTCCAGTGTTTCCAGGGTACCCTTGCGGGTTGCTGGGAGATCGAGTCCCAAGAGAGAGATGCAAGACCTCTATCATTCTAAAAACCAAGGTACAGAGCTGATTAGATCCCTAGAGAATTCTTGAACAGATTCTTGGCAGAGAAATACTAAAATCTAAACTACTCCTCACTTTTTCCTCCCTCGTACTAGGCTTAGGTTAGGTACACCGGGGTAGGCGTATGTTAGAAGCACCAGTTGAGTACTTTTAGCCACTATTTTATCATTGTATGTATTTTATGCATTCTATGTATTTAATATATATGGCTCAGAAACCATATAATGCTTTTACAGTACTATTTTATAATACTATTCGTATTATATGCAGTGTACTTCTTAACTAGCATTTCAATTGTAGCAGTGCATTTCTTATGCTTAAGAAATAAGACTGTTCAATAAATACTTTTATTGAAAACGCCCGTCTCTCTATTTCTAAGCAACTCTGGTGAAACGAAGCATGCACATTTGACTGAGTGAAATAGCCATCTATTGTTTCCGCGACTCTAGAGATACGTTTAATTCTGGGGAAACAAAGTTGTCATGTTATATGGTTGTCAGAGACTAATCCCTTCTTGTTTATTCGAGAAAGTTTCTAGTGACCTCTGAGCTAGCTGGCACTCACAATTAAGTCTAATCTATTCGGCAGAGACCTAGTCGACTTCAGTCCTACGTCTAAGCTGCAGGATATATTATTCCAATGCGCAGAGCCTATTGGGAATACAGGAACTACACTACACTCTTGTTTGCCCCAGTCCTAAGAGCACTCTTTCCCTGAAAAATGCAAATCCTGTACGGTGTTTATTCTCTAGCCCAACGGTTCTTTACCTTTTGACTCCCACTCACCGATTACTGGAATCCAGGGACCCCTACTGAGTCATTATTGGAAGGCGGGGACCCCTGCCTAAGAAATTTCTATGATTTGAACCTCCCAACAATATATAAAAATACAGAGGCAAGCATACAGCAAATGCTCTAATAGTTAAATGTTTTGTTTAATTCACAATCACGCATAGAAAGTTTTAATATATTAAACTTTTCTTCTTTATTCGTATATACTTTATAAATGTTAATGTTTTCTTTTTAATATTTCATTTTGTAAGACATTAGGGGGCTCCATGGGTAGTCCTCACGGACCCCCAGGAGTCCTCGGACCACAGGCTAAGAACCACTGCTCTAACCTGTATGACTTTCAATATGCTCTATCTTTCCTTTTTTAACACATCTACACTGAGTGTTCACTCCTAAGTATAAGAGGGGAGAGCGAGAGATTTATCTATATCTTACCGAGCTTTTAATTCAACGTATAAGTGTTGGTATCGTCTTTAGGACGTCTCTAGATATTTCATATAGTGCATGCTAGCGCCTGCAGCACCAATTGTGCCTTAGAATCGCTTAACTACCATGCTTGTTGCTGATCTTGCATGAACGCATCGCTGACAACCTTTCCAATTTTACCTTCCCAGGGACCTCTGATTGCGACGGCTTTCACAAATGGGTACCATTGAAACGTTACTGCTGATTGGCTGCCATCTCCCTCTGAGGTATTGTTGAAATTTTATGTTGAGCTTTCCTTCTTTCTTTTCAGTCATCTTCAAAATGCCTCATCCTGTATTGTCTTCTGGCTGGATGATGATTGCAGCTGGCTAATTTTTTTTTGTACTACGTGGTTCAAAGTTTTTTTAGATCTGATACATTTAATACTATTCCATATCATACGAGTTGTAATATTGGAAAAACTTCAAAATGTGTGAAGCCGTAGTCAACTATTTATTGACCTTGATCTAAAAAATGGCTGTAGTCCGTAGTGTAATTCAAAACCATTTGAACCTCACAAAATTTGTCGCAAAAAGGTTAATTCCAATAGTGTGGTAGATAGGATGCCAGTATCGGCTAGAGTTCTGGGAAGGAGCTGGCTGCATAATTGTTTTGAACTGTTGCTTTCAGTGTGCCAAGGTTATGTCACTAACAAACCTACATGTTTCTAACCTTGTGGGGAATGTAACAGATAGATGTCGGTGTCTGATTCCCCCTCTTG
This sequence comes from Lissotriton helveticus, assembly GCF_964261635.1. Taxonomy (NCBI): domain Eukaryota; kingdom Metazoa; phylum Chordata; class Amphibia; order Caudata; family Salamandridae; genus Lissotriton; species Lissotriton helveticus. The sequence goes on from NC_136061.1 coordinate 250,143,434, forward strand.
GTCAGCAAAGTTCACCATCCGCTGTGGATTGGACCCACCAACTCACTGGAAAAGGGCCATCATATCTACAGTGGCACTCCACCGCCACACTAGGTTGAGATCAAGTGACGTCTCGGGGAATATCCATTCGGCATTAATAGAAATGCCCTTTGATGGCTCCTGCCTGTTTAGCTGCAAGGTCAATAGAATGTTTTTTAAAAAAAATTATTGAGCAGAGCATAGGTAGGGCCAGAACAATACAAAAATCAGTTTGGATAATGGAAACGTATACAAAATGTTTAAAAGCTTCTTCTAAAAAATACTTTTTTCCCCCTTTTTCCTTGAATACTGTCAAGCCAGGGGCAGTCAATGTTTTCTTTTCTTTTTGTTACCCTTCCCTTTCCTTTCCTTTGAGTAAAAGCAACGTGCAAAATCCGCAATATTCAAGCATAAAGTGCAAGTGCAATACAGTACAATACAATCCAACAGGAAAAAAAGTGCAAGTGCCGCAGAAAAACGTTCATTCATGGCTATTAACTAAACCTAACAACACTTCATGACTGCTTAAAAACGGTTTAAACATATTAACAGTATTCAATCTTAAATTCTTGATTACCCCCCTTATTTCCTCAAGATTCTCAAAGTACTTCCAATTCCTGACGAATCGCCTACCTGCTCCCACGCAAGGTCAATAGAATTTGTTAATGCTTTTAGGAGAGTTGGGTGACTGCTATGTCTATGGGAACCTCCTTGGGGCCATGTCAACCACACTTCTTCTTTTGCCCATTCTGTGCCTACAGTAGGGGGTCCTAGCTGCATCCGCAATATCAGTCATACTCCCAAGGCAAACATGCTTCCCAGTCCTTTTATGACTAAATACACTTTTCCCACATAGGACACTGGATTCAAAGCCAGCATACTGTTTCATCCCCGATCCCCCGGCTTCCGCAGTCTCCAAGCCCCTTTAGCAAGCCCTCAGCATCAGAATGGCCATCCTGTTGGCCGCAGGATCAAACACCACTAGCCCTATGGCAAACAATGACATCAGACAAGTGGGTGGCTTCAAATTGTCCAACAGGTTTACACTTTTGTTTCTGGAAACACCTCCACTTTTCTCACATCCTCAGATTGGCTGCTAGAGGACCACCTTCCCTTGCTATTGTCACAAGTTGTTGGCTCTTTTGGCCAAAGGGGCCATTGAGAGAGTGCTGGCATCAGAAGTAGTGCTTGGTCGCTTTTTCTGCTACTTTCTTGTGGTGAAAAGGTCAGAGGCCTCTGCCCCAAATCTAGATCTTCACCTCTCAATGCCTTCCTGCAAAAGGAGAAATTCAGAATGTTTACCCTGGCTCAGGTCTGTCCTGGATCCCGGAGTCTGGATGGTAGAATTGTAACTCCAGAACTCGTATTTCTAGGTTCCCGTCCTGCAGGCTCTCATGTATTGCCTGTGGTTCATGTTGGGCCAAGAGCATTTCTAGTTCGCTGTGCTCCCTTTTGGCCACATCATTGCCCCTCAAAAGTGATGGCGGGGGTTTCAGCACATCTTCAGAGGTGAGGGGTTTCATGTTTTGCTACCTTGATGACTGGCTGCTGAATGCAGCTCACCACAGGCAATCCTCACCCACCTCCAAACTATGGCAAACCTCTGTTCGTTCGGATTTACTATCAACATGCCTAAGTCACGTCTGACTTCTTCTCACAAGCTCCCCTTCATTGGAGCCATTCTGTAAATGGTGCAGTTATGTGCTTACCCTCCAGAGCAAAGGGTCCAGGATATTCATGCTATGACCCCGATGTTTCCGCGTCGTTAATGGATCTCAGTGAGACTATCCCTGAGGCTGCTGGGTCTGATTTCCTCCTGCATCTTGCTAGTGAAGTACTCCAGGTGACACATGCAGGCTCTGCAGTGGGCCCTGAAGTCCCAGTGGCACAGCATCAGGGGAATCATTCTGACTTGGTTCAGATTTTGAGTAGACGCAGAAGACCTGTAGTGGTGGTTGCTGAACCGATATTGGGTAAGCGGCAGATCCCACTCTGTTTCGATTAGCCACAGCCAAGAAAATGCAATATCACTGAACATTGAAATTGTATATCATGGGGATGGATTAAACAGTTTCTCAGACAATGAGACGTTAATTCATCACTGGGAAATAAATGTTTATAACAAATATTTTATTTTATTTGATTTGCTTTGTTACGGTGTAGTAATCCGAACTCCTCCCAAACAGTACCTGGAGTTAGGATTAGTACGCTGTAACAAAGCAGAGTGAATACAATATTTCTCATACTTATTCTCCAGTGCTGAATTAAAGTCTCCTTGTGTGATAAAAAATGATAGGATCTATCTCCATGATGTACCATGTCATTGTTCAGTAAGTTTTATGCCCAGGTTAAGTGTGATCATTGGGACATACACCTATACCTCGAAACATGCAATGTCAGCAGTTCCCAAAGCAGCTCTCGCTCAGACACCCATTCTGTTTACAGTGGAACCCGGGGCTGCAGTATGCCTTTCCGTCAATACCTCTCCTGCCCCGAGTTCTGAAGATCAGAACCGATTGGGGCCCATGTCGTTTTGAAGGCTTCAGACAAAGGATGTGGTATCCAAAACCTTGGGCATGATCATCTGTAACCAACTTCTAACTAGAGACACTGGTTCTTCACTCTTGTACCTCTTTTCTACTAAGGTGGTGACCTCTTTCCATGTTGGCCAAAATATCACGCTGCCGACATTTTTCGCCCCAGTTTATCCTTCCAAGGAAAAGGAGAGACTCAATCATTTGAACCCAAGAGTCCTCTCCTTTTACATAGAGCATAAAAAAGAATACCAGGTGGACAACTAGCTCTACATCTGGTTTGCTGTATGCGAAAAAAAGGCAAGGCGGTGCAGAAATATACCATCTTTCGATAGATTGTACTCCACATCAAAATCTGCTATTCAGTAGCTGAGATGCAGCCTCCAGAAGGCTTTGCAGGCTCATTCAACCAGAGCCTAGGCCGCTACCACTGTGTTAGCGTGCGTGTAGCCTGTCCAGGACATCTGTCAGGCTGCTATGTGTGTGTCACTCCACATATGCATGAAACTCTACTGCCTGCAGTCAGCTGTGTCGAAGCATTTCGCCGGTTCGGTCCTCCAAATTATTTTGATTTGTCTGTTGGCAAACCCGGCTCCAGGTATTTATTACTTTGGTATCTGTTCTAAGGTGAGGAGTCTGTGATTAGAAGTCTCGATCAGAAAAGCAAGTTACTTACCTTTAGTAACGATTTGTCAGGTATAGAGACTTTCTAATCACAGGTTCCTCACCGACCCTCCTGTCTTCCCCTTTCTGCAAATTTGGCTTTTCACCCAAAAGATTCCATTAGGCTCTGCACACTTGTGAAAGAAACTGATGTCCGCGCGCTAGGGTGGCACATATATGGTCACTGTGCACATCATTTCCAACACGGACGACTTCGATGTGGAGCCTCCCAACCCCACCTACTGGTACGCAGCGGTATTCTCATGATTTTCTGAATTCAGTCAGTTGAAGAATCTGTGATTAGTAAATACCAGAAAAAATATTAACAAAGTTAAGTAACTTATTCTTTTTTTCTTCATTTTGCCAGATAGCATTTGCCGTCGTCCCTGGTGTTCCGCTTCTCTCTGGTTCATGGCCCGTCTCTTGAGCTGAAACGTGTCATGCACAGCTGACGCTGCAGTTTAAGAGGACATTGCTGTGTAGTGACCTTGGAACTACTAATGAAGATTACAGATTTCTGAACCAGACAAATCATATTAGAGGCGCAGCTTTAGGTCAGTAGATTTGAATTGCTGCCAGTTTCCAATCATTTCCTTGCACCTCCAGTTCGAGAAAATGCTTAGTTTCTTTGCGAAGTCCACTGTAGTAAATGTTTTGAAATAACGTGCAGCAACTGACGCAGCTGTAACTCGTTATAGACTTCTTTTGGGAGAATCTGATGTAATCCTAATATTCCCATTTCCTGCACAGATCCTGTCAGCAGTTACATTAACCTTCCTTGCTATCATACATTTCTCTATATTTGTGTACCCATCATCCCTTAATATTCTTGCCCTCAGAACCAGAAAATGCACCAGAACTAAACATTCTGCCTGACAGTCAGTTCAGCACGCACAACTAGGGTTTTTTTGTAACATTAATATAGGGATCTTAACCACTTTGTAAGTAGTCATAGCTTCGGTTTAAGATCCAGGAGTGCTGGATCCAAGCCAGATTCTAATGAGAAAAATGTCCGTACAATGCATTTTGGAGGAAATCGCTACATTGACACTGGTTAGCCAGACCATCTGGCATGTAGACAGCCTCCTGGACTTCCAACGCACCTCTTTGTTCTGCAAGATAAATGGATTTTCCCAGGGTGACTGTGTGAAGTCTAGTGAAGATGGCTTCCTTCTGGGTTCACGTTCTGCCACTTAACCACTCCATTGCATTCCCTGTAATATATTGTAGGTCTGCAGACTACACAGTACATTTTTGCATTCATTTATCTCTTTACAGCAGACTACAATTTTATTTGGAAGAGCAAGGTGAGTGGTTAACTGTAGGAGAAGCTAGGTTTATTTGTATTTCTAAAGCCCACAATGACCCAAATGCGTCCTGGCGCTGCGAGACTAACATGTAAATCAATCTGTAGTATGGTAGGTTCTAAGATTTGTCTTCAAAACTAATCAAGGCAGTCTGGCTTTCTTTCCATAATGTTGCTACTTTATACGCAAAGGATCTGCCCTCTTTAGTTTTGGAATTGGAAGAGACGGGCCAGGAAAGGACGTAAGGTTCTGGAAGGAATATACCAGGAAAAACAGTAATATGACACATTTGTCGCCTGACCGTGCAACATCTTAAAGCAATACAGAGTCTTCTGAAGATAATGCACTTTTCTACTGAAAGCTAGCGTAAGGATAACAGAGGCGCAGAAATATCAGGATTTCATGGCCAACCAAGTAATATCCGAACCGAACCTATTTTAAACGCTGTAAAGCACAAGAAGAGAGGCTAAGAAGAATGTGTGTACATAATCCAAATGGGATTTCCCCATGGTCTGAATTACAGAACATTGTGCTGCTTTTGGCAATTACAGAAGATTTTCCTCAATATCTTCAAGAAGCGGAAACCGGCAGAAGAGAGCTGTAACGACAAGTTGTCATCAAACATAACCAAAAATTTCTGACAGAACATACTTGGGTGGGGTACTGACAGATTGCATCAGGTCACCAAGCAAAGGTCCATCCGAATGGCCAGCCCCCTACGACCAAAACTTATATTATGTCAGAGTTTAGCTATAAGCCTTTATTGACCATTCCATCAGCTACTGCTTTTATTCCCGTTAAAAGATGCTTCTGGCTAAGAAATTTTGTCCGTCCACTCTAAGAATGTTTTGTGTCATCTGCATAACATGTGGGAAAACTGAAGGTTCTGAATCAACTTCTCTATCCTGCTTACATTTTTCTGGACTAAACACCATGATTGTAATCTTTACTCTTGTACGTATTAAATGAGTCTCTGAAATACAAATATTGGCCATGGTGGTGTACCATTGATTCTGTCTGATTAGTAAGCATGGCCAGGGAAGTCGTTCTGATCGTGTAGTTAAGATACAAGTGCTGCAAGTCAAAACGTTTGTTTTAAACCGTAGTCACTGGGGGATCTCGGGCTCACCCGTATATCTCCAAGGCCTCCGATGCTTTTGTGTATGAATTAAAATTGTGAGCACCTAAAGTAACGTAACTGAAGATTCACATATTAAGACATTAGAACATGGTGCATTTATTACAGGTGGTAGAAGTCTACAGATCCTGAGGCTGAAATGGATGCCTATCTAAGAGGAGAATATGTTTAATTTATCTACTTAACCAGTAATTGCATGGTCCGTATTCAGTTCAATAAATCTTAATTCGATACAATCACCATTAAAGAATACAAATCCATGATAATAAAATCAGTTTCATAAATAATAATAAAAAAACAGACACTACAGTTGCTTATAAAAACAAGAAACACATAAAACAGTCGCGTCTCGTTTCCCTTGATGTCCAGATAGCCCGTAAAAAGGATAAAACTGTAAAAGTCACCCACGCCGTGGGTAGCATCCGTAAATAAAACAAGGCAGGCCTAACATGTTTAAAGTGCAACGATTCAGCAAAGGGATTAAAAACGCTTCCTCAGCCAACTGAAGGAAGGGCAGAACATCATAAAATGGAGCAAATGCTGCAGAGACACATTGTTGCAGTCGCAGGGTGCAGTGCCGGAAGGAAAGTTGTGAGGGCCCCCCTGCAAGGTACACAGTGGGGCCCCCGCTCTGGATTTAATCCAGAGCAATCAGACCCGAGATCTATGCTGAGGGGGCGCCCCGGCAGCTCGGGGCCCCCACCGCATCCTGGGAGCTGCGGGGGCCTGTGTTACGACCCTGGCAGGGTGCCCTTTCCTCAGGCCGAACCCACCCACGCGGGGGAAGCCAAAAGATGATGCAATTGATTAAACCTAAGCCTTCTCAATAAAAACGTGTCATGCTGAGAGCGAACCAAACCCAGGTATGGCTAAAACCCTATACAGGTTTTAGAAGCAAGTGACCCCTAACTGTTGGCTTCTGAAGTTGTAAGCTTTCTCTCTCCAGACAGGAGCGTTCCAGGAACGATCTTTTAACACTCCCCAGCTCATGGCCGAAGAGAGCAGTTGGATTCATACAAATATCAGGCCCACCTTGAGAGAAAAAGGATACCTTAACATGAGCAATCCATGCTATACTAATTACCCAGTCTAAAGAGAGAGTCCTCAAGAATCAACTGACTTAACTTCAGCTCCTCTCTATTCTAAATTGTAATCCAGCACAGGGGGGTGCTTAGGGTGACTAGGTCCGAGACATAATCAAGCCCCAACTCCGTGTGCACAGAAAACGCCGGGGTGGACTGCGAGACCTGGGCCAACTTGCACAGAAAGTTGCTCTCTATATCTGAATCCGATCCACCCTAATGTACCCCCAAACCTCTCTGCCATAGTGCAGTTGTGCAATACACTTTGCTTGATACATTTTTAGGAGGTCCCTTGGTGCCCTGGACCCAAGCCTATGGGGAAAGCTAAAAAAAAATCACCCCCATAGTTTTTACGGACTCTGATCTTTTGGCCTCCACATACTTGGCCTTCAACAAGTCCAACCCCGGTGCGGTCCGTGCCACCAGGACTGTATCATCTGCATATAGCAAAACGGGGAGAAATCTGTTCCTAATCTTAGGGCTGTCGGCTGATACCGAGAGCTGTTGGAAAAACAAAATCCTACCCTGGAATCTGCAGTGGTACTCTCCGTAGTCCATACTATCTCCCTGGCCACTGACACTTTATAGCTCACCAATATGTGTCCACTATTCCTCACGTTCACCCAGCAGTTCTCTGTGAGAGTAATATGCAAATACTGTAAAAATGCATTCTTTTATTGCCTGGTGTTTTTTTCCCTGCTGCTGTTGGGCATCTCAATGTGGCATTTTATGTAAGCAAGCACAGACTTGTAAAACACACTACAGTTTCTTGGAGTTCGGTCCATAATATGTGAAAGACTCCTGCTAAACTACACTATACTCATCCAAAGCCATTCTTAGTAAGTCCATACAGAAGCACCCCATGGGCCTACTTGTCACATTATGTTTTATCTAGGTAAAGAAATGGGAGGAGAGGGCACATAGTGACTGCTAGAGTTCTAACAATCCTTGGTGTTGATGTCTTGTGTGATTGTAGACAACGGTACTACGGGTGGGGATATTGTTGTATTCAGTGATAGATTTCAGTTTGCAATCCTTCTTCCTAAGCTCTCTTCCAAACATATACCTCAATAGTAACTGCAGCCCTCACAAAAAGCGCTGCACTTCCTACCTTCAGCAGTTAACCCCTATTTAACTGGTTCGCAACTCCTTGAAACAGTTAATGCTCGCTGAAGTCGGCAGAACCTCATGATTAGATTTGCGGCAATGTCATTTCACTAGGCATGACATCATCGAATCCTCTCTTTTCATCCACCTCTCATAAAATAATTCTACTCCTTTCTAGTTCCTCACATTTCCGTGGACTTTCAGCCTCCTTTATTCTTCTACCTTCACAACATACCCAGTTTATTATTCACAATCAACGCTTTATCCTACGTTTTATCCTCCTTTAACTATCTCGGTTTATTAACTTAATTTTAATAGCATCCTGGGACCTCTCGTTTTCTCACCTCTGGCCATTAAGGTATAATTTTCTCCTACCATTACAGCAATTGGCATTTCATCCCCTTACCACCTTGGCTGTTCACATGTCACCCACCTTTAACTAATGTGGCATTCCCCCAAAACATACCGTGTATTTAAAGCTCACCTTCACCCATTGGAGCATTTTGGCACTCAACGTTTGTGATTCCTGTATTCCTCTTCTAACCACCTGCATTGCACCTTACTCCACTTTACAATCTCAGCTGCTTACTTAACCTTTTCTTGCCCTCACAGCATCCCCTTTTAATTATCCCTAACCTCCTGAAATCTCCCATTTCATTCCATATTAACCACACATGCGTTACACATGTAATTGTAGAAAACTACCTCCTTCCACCTTGGCGTCTCTCACCCTTCATGTGTCTACAACTCCCGTTCAGTTTTTTCCATTTCCTACATTTTACACTTTGGCTTCCTCCGCTTCTCAAAATATACCTTTGTTTTCTTCACTGCATCTCATACATGTATCCCTTTTCCAATCTCTAAATATCATATTTCTTACTTTTCCTTCTATCTGCGTGTCTCATGTTTCAACCTTCTATCTTTGCATTTCACTTTTATCCTTCTTTCACCTCTGCATGTCATACATTGCCCTGGCCGCCATTCCTTTTTTGTCTGTGTATCTCACAAGTCACTCTTACCCTTTTATCCCTTGAGTTCACATTGCGTCCTTGTCCATGGATCTGGTATCTCACACATTGCACCCTCCTATCTGTATCTCAATTAGATTCATCCATCTGCTTCATTCTTCTCCTTAGTCCTTAGATCGAACTCTGCATCTAATGTATTCTTTTTAACCTCTCTCTGCATGTCACAATTTGTTCTTTCACTTTGACTGACATTTTATACTTATCCTTATATCTGTGTCCTTCAAGTGTCCGCCTACTGCGATCTCTGTATCTCACATGATCCTTCCATTCACATATCTTTAACCTTCCATTCTTGTATCTGACCCCCCTCTCTCTCTCCTTTGCACCCTTGCCATCCCACAATGCACCTGTTCCCTTGATCCTCACATATCCTGTATATTTTTCCTTCTCCGCATCTCAGGTTTGTTATTCTGACACCCTCTTGTTGTGCTTTTTTTGCCTTCTGCCACTCATACTTCATGTCTGCGGTCCGTCCTAGAGTCCATGAACTCTGGGCAGTCACTGATGCTGTGGAGGTCACTCCTACATTGCTCATAACCCTGATTGAAAGGTATAAGTAACTACTGTCATAGCACCTTCTGCTGTTTGTTGCTGCTGAAACCAGGATAACTTCTTCACCTCATTCCCACTTAGAAGCATTGCCGTTATTTGCCTTCCAGTTTTTGTTTACCTCACATATTTGCCTTTTAGTTCGATGCAGCCAATTTCCTCCCTGCATTTAAGAAGTGAAGTGTTTGCCTGAATTTGACAAATAGTGACCATTTCCTTATGAAAAATAGTCGTTGGTGGTGCTGGAATTCACCACTGCTTAGTAACCTGGCAAATCTTTTTGTAATTGACCTTTATTCTTGAAAGTGTCTTCATCACCTTGCCTCAGGCACTCCCAACACAACCTGCTACCCCTTAGCTTGTGATTGCATGACTGCAGACATTGAGCGTGTGACTGTGGCAATGGCAGTAGCAGCACTGGCAGCATCTGACCTGCCAACTGCAGCAGTAGCAGCACTAGCGGCATCTGACCTGCCACTGCAGCCGTAGCAGCACTGGCGGCATCTCATCTGCCGACTGCAGCAGTAGCAGCACTGGCGGCATCTGACCTGCCGCCTGCAGCAATAGCAGCACTCGGGCTAACCTGACCCGCTGGCTGGGCCAATAGCAGAACTAGAACCAACCTGAAGTTCTGACAGCCACAATATACAGCCACAATAGCCGTACTGGGGCAAGTGTGACCTGCTGACATCCTAAATAGCTGAACTGGGGCCAGCCTGCCCTGCTGACTGCTGTGACCGCTGCACTGGGGCCAGTCTGACCCACTAACACTGGCAATAGCAGTCCTGGGCCAATCTGACCTGCTGATTTTAGCAACAGCCGCCCTGGGCATAGTTTGGTCTGCTGACCACTGTGACTGCAGCACTATGGCCAATCTGACCCACTGACAATGGCAATAGCAGTATTGGCTGGAATCTGTCCTTCTGCGACAGCTGCACTATGGCCAGTCTAACCTGCTGACACTGCTAATAGCAGAACTGAGGCCACTCTGACGCACTAACAGTGCTAATAGCAGAACTGAGGCCAGTCTGACCCACTGTCCTGGGCAAATCTCTCCTGCTGACAGCTGCGACAGCAGCAGTGGAGCCAATATGACCTGCTTTTGAGATTAGGAAGACAGACGTTTTGCTGCAATGTTTACTTAATTAGCTACAAATGTCGATATATATTTGGAGCGGATTGAAACGAGGGATGTCCTTTCAGTAGATTTCGTAGCCTACTAACAAGCAATCTGATTTGATGGGAAAAGTATTGACCGGATTTAATGTAGGAATGTGTGACTGACTGGACTCTAGAGACAGGCTGAGTGTGTCAAGGTGTCTTAGGATAAAATACAGCTATTGAAGGTGCACAAGTTGTGTCCGAGCCAGATGCTGCCATGAACAAATAAATGTCTTTTATTCTGCGGACATACCCTACTGCTTCCTCTCAAAGTGGCATTAAAAAAAATTAGTAAGTAACAGATTGAAACAAAATGTGTCTTACATGTGTTGAAACAATATAGCCTTTTAGACAAATATAGTCCAGTTTTGTTTTTTTAAAATTCTTTTTACTAAACAAAGTGTCAGCAAAAATCACAGCACAGAGGCAATGTCATACTACCAATAGCGCATCAGGGGGTAATAGAAGAACACAGAGATACATGATTAGGGACATCATGGGGAAGAGGGTACATCGAATTCAAGTTCTGGGTGGCACACAAATGTCTACTCTGTAACGATTCCAGGGTCCCCATACCAATGACCCTTTTTTAGGGCGTCCCCTCGCTAGATAAAGTTTTTTCCCTAAACATACACCAGTCTAAGTTGTTTTCCCATATTTTCAAGGTGGGAGGTTGTGCGGCTCCCCATAGTTGGGCAATATTTCTTTTCGCTATCATGAAGCCCAGTGTAGCCCACTGTGTCTGTGCAGAGTGTAGGTCAGCAGGCTCCCATATATTTAGGAGGCACCTCCTTGCCTCCAGCATCAAAGAGACCCCCAACACCCTATGAATGGTGTCATGAATTTTGCCCCAGTACTCGGTGATATGCGAACATTCCCAAATGATGTGGAGAAAGGAGCCAGTCAGACCACACCGACGTCTACACAGACCAGAGTCGGACAGACCCATATGCACCAGCCGGGGTCCCGTGACATAGACCCTATGCAATACCTTTAGTTGAACCAGCCTTAGTCGAGCCGGAATAGCAACCTCTCTTGGGGAGGACACTGCCATCTGCCAGTCCTCATCGTCTAATTCTGTCCCATCTTGGACCCACTAAACTCTCAATACTTCAAGGGGAGCAGCTCTATGATTGATTAGCGTCTTATAGATTAGAGAAATCGTTTTTTCGCCGAGGTGGCCATCTAGGATTCGATCTTCAAGCGGTGAGGCCTCCGGGGGCTCCACGTCCCTGGGCAGGGCAGTCTGGAGCGAATGACGGACTTGCGCATAGCGGAAATATTCAGAGTTTGACAATTTGTATTCCGCCTGCATTTCTACAAAAGATCTGATCCTCCCCTTATTCCAAACATCCCCAATGGTGAAGATCCCTATTAGGCCCATTTATCGAACCCTTTTGTCCTCCAAAGCTTGCCCAGCCTTTCGGAGTCAAAAAGTGGGGTAGCCAATGTTAGTGGCGTCATGCCAGATTCGAACAGCATGTTAAGTTGGCCCGTCAATTTCAGTTTCGTCCGTTTCGAGTACAGCGCCCTGCTATACCCCCCCCCCCCCCCCCCCCCCCCCCGGGAGAAGCCAGATCAGCCGCCGGACCGTACGTGCAATGGTTAATGGCAGCCAGCTGGGAAGCCCAGTAGTACCTCGTGATATCCGGGAGGGCAATGCCTCCATCGTACCAGGAAAGAGTCAGCCCAGTTAACGCAATACGTGGTCTGCCCTCCCATAATAAGACTGCGCTGCAGCCCCTCAACCTCGCGAAAATAGCTGGCCGGCACGACATCCAAGGTGTTCTGAAGGGCATAAAGGAAGCGAGGCAGAGCTTGACCCAAAAGAGAACGAGGGAGTCTCCTCCAGTTAGCAATATCACTCCTAAGCCTCTGCAAAGGGGGAAGAAGGTTTCGGGCATACCTAACCGCGGGGTCCAGGGAAATGAAAATTCCCAAGTATTTGAACCCATCCTTGTTAATTTGTATAGGACAGTTCCGAGTTGGGACCGGAGGGTCACCTTTCAACAAATACAGTAGGAACTTCCCCCAATTAATGGAGAGCCCCAAATTTCTACCAAAAGAGGCCAAGACATCAAAGACAACAATAAGGAACTTCCGGGGCGAGGTGAGAGAGAGCAGAATATCATCTGCGTATAAGGATATTCGATCCTCCCATTCCGAGGACCATCGCAGACCCCGAATAGACGGTTCCCAGCGTAGCCAGGCCACTAGCGGCTCCAGTGCCAGCGCAAAAAGGAGGGGGGACAGAGGGCATCCCTGACGAGTGCCCCGACCGAGCAGAAATGGCGTGAAGACTCTGTTTACAACTATTTGGGCCATTGGTTTAGAATACAGCAGACGAACCCATCTAATAAATTCGGGGCCGAACCCGAACTTAGCCAGAACCGCCCACAAATAGGGCCATTCAATAGTGTCGAAGGCTATGGTCGCGTCAAGTGAAGCAATCACGGCCGACTCACCCAGAGTATGTGCTCTAGCTATTACACCATGTAGGCTGCACAAATCTTGGGGTGTACTTCTGTGGGGCATGAAGCCCGACTGATCAGGGTGAATCAAGCCATTAACCACTTTTACCAATCTGTTAGACAACATTTTGGCCAAAATCTTCGGCTCAGCATTAAGCAGGGAGATAGGCCTGTATGATGCACAATTAGTTTTGACCTTACCCTCTTTGCGAATGACCACCACTGATGCCACCCTTTGGTCCCTAGGCAAGATCCCCTTGTCATGTGACTCAACATACATGTTTTTCAAGTAGGGTGCTAGTTTATCCGGCTTGAGCTTGTAGAGTTCAATAGGGAGCCTGTTTGGGCCTTGCGCCTTCCCGGAGTTAAGGGACCGAATAGCTTGCGCAATCTCGTCAGAGGTCAGTGCACTATCCATAAAGTCCCGATCCTCCGAGGAGAGCTGAATATCCCAGAGTAACAGATGGGAATCATCCTCTGACCGAGCAGAGACAGCAGTATAAAATATAGTCCAGTTTAGTAGTCCTCCCATTCTGACCGAGCAGAGATCGCAGTATAAAATATAGTCCAGTTTAATAGTCCTCCCATCCAGTTGTGGTGTCTCAATTAGGGAATCTGCTTAGCCTTTTGTCACCGATTGGGATTCCAGTTGGCCGCCATTCGCCCTTTCATATTTCAGAGGTCGAAAAATGAGCGCCATTGAGTTATTTAGCGTTAAGGGCTGCTATTTGGGTGAATAAACACTTTGTGGATTACACTGCTGTGTTGGGAAGTAGTGGGGGTTTTAGTTGCTTAGGAGACCTATCCGTATTATTCATTCCAAAATATTCTAATAAGTCAGCAATGGTGAAAAAGGGCCGCACTGGATGGTATTGACTTAGTTAGGAGTTATTGACTTTTTTCAGAAATGCTTTGGGAGTCTTTTCTGCAGTTTGTTGTTTTGAGTTTTTCAGAAGACTTAAAGTAAAATAATTGGAAGTCAAAATGCTTACTGTGGGTTTGGACACAACCTCTCTACAGGCGAACATGTAACATATATAGTGCAGTTATCAGCACTGTCCAGTGCATCCGCATAAGTGACTCAAAGAACAGTACGGAACATACCAAAAACTATAAGAAGCAAATCCAAAACCCAACACCATCCATTATCCACTAAGGTCCTGATTCATCAAGGTAAACTAGTCCCAATACTTGCGTGCGGAGTTCTCATCACCTAAAGACCCCGCAATCGGTGCAGAGAACTCCGCACACAAGTATAGGGAGTGCAGGAAGTTTGCCTTTGTGTATCAGGCCCTTAATGCCTGAAGTCTATTATCTAACATCTTCACAAGTGGAAAAGTGTGTGAGCGACACACAATACTGATTCGGTCAAATGCCATTGGCCGAACCATAAAGCCAAAGACTAACGGGGCTTGACACCATTCTAAAGGTAGAGATTATATTTTTTATACTGTTTCAGATTTCATACATCCCTGCTGAAATACAAAAAAAGCCTTGATGCCAAACGTTAGTTTTGTGAGATGATTTATTTTAAGTAATAGGTTCCAGTAATAAACTTCAATGATGAGCTATAGTAATGCGCCCCATCAGGAGCAGCCTCCCTACTGCTCAGCCCATACTGACAGGCACCCTAACATTCCAATAAATCTCAATGCACCAGAATTCCACACAACACAATCATACTGGCTCAGCAGCAGGTATAACACTCTCATGTCTCTTTTCTCCTCATCCTGCTGTTGCTGCTCCCACATTTCTCTCCTGCACCTCCCTCATGTTGCTTCTCCACACTGTTGCTGCCCCCACCCCCACACCTACCTCGGTGTTGCTTATTTACCCCTCCTTCCTGTTGTTGCTGCTTTATCTCATCTTCCCCCACTGCTCCTTCGTGTGGCTTGCCTCCTGTGCTTTTTTTTTTTACATATTGCACTGCAGCGTGGTCTGCTTTGCAGCATGGCTCCCCCCCCAAAAAATCTGACTCCATCAACGTTGGCCGGGTCAGCACTTTTTTTGTCCTTTACTCTAAGCCATGTTGCACAGCAGCCCGCACCGCTGTGCAACATAGCTTAAAGTAATGGGAAAAGCGCTATAACGTGGCCAAAGCTGGCTGCATCATAGCACTTTTTTTCCTGGACTTTATGCCATGTTGCCTAGCAGCTCACACTGCTTGTCTAATAAAAAAAGATAAAATAAACCTTGACACAGCCAATAGATCAACCTATTGACTTTGCCAATGCTTTCTTATTTTTGCTGTCCCGCGGCAATGGACTCTGAAATAAAAAAAGGCATCCAACCTCCCACTTAAAATTGAGAGATGGTCGGAGGGCTTGCTCCCGATGACCCGTACTCATGTGGGGGGTCGGAAGGGATTGTCGATGACTGAGCCAGAGTAGACTCAGTCGTCCTCATGCTTTCCGCGTAAATGGGACAGGTGGACCAAGAGTTTGGAGGAAAGGGTACTTTCTCACAACATGTGCCCTCTCCGACATCCTCTAAATCGAGCCCTAAATCTTTTGGCATAAATTGGCCCTCATTGTGAGCATTTTTGGCATCAAGGCGACCATCTTGGGCATAAAGGCGACCGTTGCAAAAGGTGGACATTTTCAGCATCGTTGGGATTATTGTGGATATGCTGGGCATGGCGCTGACAAATGTGCACACCCATGAATTCTATTTGTAATCCTGCCAAAAAGGTGGGCATCCATTAACCTGTGGTGTCTACGACTAGGGTACGATGACTATTTCTTTCATATGATTTATTTTGGAGTATATGAGTACTTGAGAAAATGACTAGTTGATGAATGCAGACCAAACTAATGGATTTTACTAGCAATGTAAAGCTTATATTCGGGTGACTAAGTTATTTTTTTGAAAAAATGGACAATTCCTCTTTTGGAAAGTTGGAATTTATTTAGCCAAAATAAAAATCTGGATTTTTTTTTTCTTTTCGGAAAATGAAAAGCCTATGTTTGGGTACATCGCCATTGAATTTCCTTACATATCTATTTAGATGTTCACATACTCGTGCTTAGTGAGGGACAATTGGTGCTAATGCTCTTTCCACACTGATTGAGAGCGCTTGTTTCTGTGCTTGTTTTGTGGTACCTGTAAAGGAATTTCATGAGGGGCGTAGCCCAGATGGCGGCGAAGTAGCAGCGTTTCTCCGGAGTTTCGCTCACCAAGGCTGAAAAACAGCATCCAACAGCTAATCTGGGACCCCAAACACTGTGGAAAGAGTCCTGTGTCCTGGAGGACGGACAGCGGACAAGGAGTGCGATCTGCAGATAACGGCGGACCATGCTTCTTGGCTGTGACGCCCTGCGGTGCTGGCCTGGTAGAAGAGCCGGTGAGAAGGGAGAGGCCGGGCTTTGGATCTCTGTCCCTGGCGGTGCATGAGGCTGCTGTGGGTGAGGTGGAGAGTTGCACAGAGAGGCAGGGACGCTGCCTACGGTTGGCAGACGGGCTTGGCGGCGTCCAGGCTGAGTCGAGCGGGCGGCTTGTGTGGTTGAGGTCAGGCCGGGAAGGGGACGAGGCTTGTGGCCTAGGTGACTAACCCTGATGCAGTGCGGTGTTACTGTGGAGGGCCCTGGCCTGCTTGAGGGGTTGAAGACCCGAGAAGAGATTAGCCGAGATGCCCCAGCTCTGCGAAAGTGAGTGCTGCCAGGACTATTGGGCTGCCAAGTGCAGACTGGCCTGAGGGCAGGTGGGAAGGCCGTAACCCAAGCACTGAGGGAAAGTGAAGGTAGCGTTGGAGACTAACTGAGGTGCCCCCCAGGTGATCGGCTACAACAGAGACGACCAGATTTGCCCAGTGACCTGATCGGTCCCATTGCTAGAGACTGGTGTACACGCAGGGGAACCGTGCAGCCCGTTAGAAAAGACTGGGCAGTGAATTCTCTCCAGCCCACCCCCATGATACTCCTCGCCCGGTGGTGGTGAGCAGTTCTGCAAAGGGGCTCAGAACTAGTCAGTTGCCCCAGAGTGCGATAAACTATGCTGCTCGACCTGCGGGGACCCAGAGCACTGCTGGGGGGGCTGAGACAGGCCTAACAGAAGTTGCAGCCAACTGGAAAGCTATCAGCGGCTGGTCCCGAGGCAGAGGCGGAAACCCATAAGCTAGGCCTATGGAATCTAGCGGAGATGCCCTTGTAGACCACACAGCGGGTAAGAAAGGAGCCAACAATTAAAGATCTCCTTCAGAAACCAGGCACCAAAAAGACTGAGGGGACGCGGCCCTGAGCAGCAGGTGGCCCAATCCCAAGAGAGACATGGAACCTACTGGAGAACATTCGGAGGAACCAATTACTCGCAGATTCCCTGAGCAGCTGTTTGGAACACTCAGGGAAGACTTTGCAGGCCTGAGACAGGACATCACCTTCTATAGCAAGTAAATCAGAGCGGAGATCCAGGAAATTGGAGACAGAGTCAGCTCTCTAGAAAGGAATGGTGACCGCAGAGAAGAGGAGATCACTGAACAGGCCCGGGAGTTGCTGGAGCTTAGAGACCAAAACGAGGAGCTTTGCCTCCGCCTTAAGGACCTCAAAAAACGTTCCAGGAGGTCCAACATCCACATCAACGGTGTTTCTCTGCTTGCAGATGGGGGAAACTGGATGACTGGGTGATTCGCTTCTTCCGGCATGATGCACTGACGCTTGGAGGCAAAGACATCATTCTGGACCGCACGCATCGCACCGGAAGGCCGGCCTTGGTCAGCAACCAGATATCCTCACTTGCCCCTATTCTTACCAGAAGAAGGAGATCATCATGTCTGCAACTAGGGATAAAGCGACCATTGCCTTTGGGGGTCTCCAGCATGGAATCTATCAGGACTTGTTGCCGCTCACCCTCCAAAGTCCTAAGCCTCTGAAGCCAGCCACAGCTTACCTACACGATAAAGGAATCTGATATCACTGGGGGCACCCATTCCGGCTTTCCTTTGTTTGGAATAAGAAGCTACAGACAGTACGGTCCCTAAAGGAAGCACAGTCTTTGTTAGGTCTTGATTTGGATGAGGGGGCCCTTCCGGGTTGCCAACAGACGATACATCAAACTGTGGGTCGTCAAAGCTGGGCCGACGATGAGGGACCGGACGAGAGAAACCTTCCAAACCTTCTCCGACAGATACAGAACCGTTTCAAATCCGGAGAAACTCTGAACCTCTGATCGCACATGCTGCAGTTGTCCTCTACCCATGGGCTGTGGCAACTGATGAATGGGTCCTGGGAAGAAGAAAATCGGTCTTGGTGGATGGGGCCCGCTCCCATTGATGGGATAAATGGACACATGGACCCATGCACAATAGTGTGATCCTTGCCCAATTGATGGCGCCTTCTACTTTTTTGTCAATTCATCTGCTCTCCTTATTTTTCATCTTTTTCTCTCCTTTCTCTTTCCTATTATCGGGGCCTACAGCTATCGTTTCCACGGGTGGGGAGGGTTATCAATCATGTGGTCTATGGACCCACGCAACCATAGGGGAGGTGTAACCGGACTACAGGAGGCTAAAACACAGACGGAGGGAGTCTCAACTGGAGGGGAATATCTCTGTCCTAAGATACTCGATGCTCAATCTCATGGGTCACTGTACAATGCCTTACATGCACCTTCGGGGACCAAACGGGGAACTGGCCCTAGGTCAAGCTAGCTCTCTGTCGGGAGCCATCTGAGTCGAAATGGAGTGGAATGCCTTAGGGTGACTCCGACCTTAACGGGGCCCCAGGCGAGATTCACCTTGAATCCCCATAACTACCCATCTGTCAACTTTTAAGGTCATAATGAGCTTTAAAGTTCGATGTCTCGATACACCCGTTAAGGGCGCACGCTCCTTACAGCGCTTAGATAAGTCCACTGCAATATCTGCTTATTGCAAGAGACCCACTTGATACGCTCTGACTGGAAACGCTCTGGTCCAAATGGTATGATAGGCAATACATCTCGTCAGCCATGGGGAAAAAAGCGGGGTGGCCATCCTCTTATATAGACAGTTCCCAGGAACAGTGCTGGGGATGCATGCATAAATACCAGGCAGGTAGTTGGCGCTGCATATCTTGCTGGGAGCCAACACGCATACAATAGCTTCCATTTATAGTGCTAATGAGCATCAAGAAGTCTTTCTCCGGGATACGCTAAATACTATTCTCGATTCTCCAGATGAGGATTTATTATTAGTGCCCAACTCACAGATAGCTAGGTCAGTGCTGTCGATAGGACAATCGGGGGTCACTCTCGGACTCTGCTCCAGAGGTTGGGGAAGGTTGGCTTAACAGATGCTTGGAGATACCGTTATCCCACCGCCCGGATATGTAAGTTTTTCTCTCTGGCGCACCAAACCTCTGCTTGTCTAGACTTATTCTGGTCAACCCACCCGGGATACGAGATGCACAAAAGATGTTACGAAAGGGACGGCTGCTCTGTCGGGTCTCTCCCCGATATCTTTGCTGCTACACTTACACGATGGGTCTCCCCGCCAGTGGTCGTGGATACTAAATCAAAACTACTCACATACGACTCCAAAGTCACTGATTTACGGGCAGCTATACAAGATTATTTGGCAACCAACGACGACGGCTCGGTCCTGCTTCCCCAGGTGTGGGACACCCTAATGGCTGTCACGAGGAGTCGGTTTTTGGTCATTGCGGCGGGAATGAACAAAGACAGGAGGTACAAACGGGAGCTGCTAGTGATGCAGGTCAGGGAGCTGGGAGGGGTTCACCATCGCACGGGCACGGTTCAGACAAGAAGACAACTTAATATAGCGCGGAAACAGCTGAGGGCTTTGGACTGTGACCGAGCGGAATTCACGCGCCTGCACACTAAGCAGGGCTACTATGAAGGGGGAAACAAAACCGGGAAACTCTTAGCACAACTATTGAGATCTCAAACAAACTCCCGCCACATAGCAGGGATGAAGAGACCCTCCAGAGTGATGATGCTATTGCAGCTGAATTTGAAACCTTCTCACTACTCAATATACAGCGGAGCACTTAGACTCGGCTGCGGTGGAGGACTACATCCGCCAGGCACCAGTGTCGTCTCTCCCCCCTCCGAACGCAGATGTACTGGACGTGGGTAGCCGCCAGAGGAGGTTATATGGGCTATTCAGGGACTCACTTCAGGAAAAGCTCCAGGGGGACGGCTTTCCAGTAGATTTCTACAAAGCCTTTGCCCCTGAACTTAGGCTGATTGACGGTCGATGCCGAGGAGGCGTTTGACCGGGTGCATTG
This sequence comes from Lissotriton helveticus, assembly GCF_964261635.1. Classification (NCBI taxonomy): domain Eukaryota; kingdom Metazoa; phylum Chordata; class Amphibia; order Caudata; family Salamandridae; genus Lissotriton; species Lissotriton helveticus. Next base: position 250,163,712 of record NC_136061.1, read on the forward strand.
GGCGTATCAGCGACATGTTCTCTGCAGATTCGTGATGGAGGAACACTATCTGAGATGGGTGAACTGTACATACAACACCCCAGAAGCGCACATTAGGGTGAATGGTATAGCTTCCCACCTTGTTGTGATTGGGAGGGGTACTGGACAAGGGTGATCCGCTCTCACCTCTACTCTTCACCCTCTATATGGAGACATTTGCTGAAAGAGTCCGATACCTCCATACGGTCACTGGGATACGGATGGGGACATGGAACACAAAATCTCCCTGTATGCGGACGATATGGGGCTCTTCCTCACACAGCCATCGCTCTCCCATGTCCCCCTCTTAGAAGAAGTTACAACATTTAGCAAGGACTCAGGCTTCAAAATGAATATACAGAAAACGCTGGCTCTTAGCCTGACCCTCCCCAGAGCTGAGCAGGAACAACTGAGGCAAAGATTCCCGTTCTCGTGGGCCGATGGGGGCGTCTCTTACTTGGGACTGCAGATATTTCCCACGATTGAAAAGACAGTTCAGGCAAATTCTTTGACGCTTTTAGATGAGACCTGGCATGAGCTCCTCACTCGGAAGAAGCATGCAATGTCATGGTTCGGTAGGCTGGCGGCCATCAAAATGAACCTTCTGCCCCGCATCTTATATGTAATGCAGATTCTCCCACTGTACCCTCCTCCTCGATTATTAGCTCAAATACAGCAACTTATCGGAGGCTTTATATGGGAAGGAAAGAGAGCCCGTATGGCACAACATCAAACATACCTGACACAGGCTTATTGGGGGGTGGGGGCGTCCCTCACTTGGAGAGATACTTTCAATCAGCACAACACCGTTATGATAGAATTGTACAAACTAGAGTCGGAGAAACATTTGTACTTTATTGATCGCGCAATCGCAGGCATGCATATCTGGAACGTTCCCTGGCTCCCTAAACGACATTGGCCTGTTGGAGTTTGTTTCGCCGGTGCTGAGGGCTACCCTTGGGGAGTGGGACAGGGTGCAGGAACCTCATGGCCTCTCGACCTCCATGTCGCCCCTGACCCCTTTCATTGGTAACCCAGACTCTTTCTCACCCCCCCCCCCCGTAAAAGAATTGGCGACTTATTTGATGAGAAAGGAATCATGGATTTCCCCTGGTTCGTGTCGGACTTTGGGATTCCCAAAGATACATACTGGAAATATCTAGTGATCCGCCACTGGGTGACACTAACTCAGGTGCAACCCCACACTAGCTGCACCCTCACTAAATTTGAACTATGGTATTTAACTCGTACCTCGGACAAATGCCTGCTGTCAGATACTTACTCCTTCAATCATTAAGACCCCCGCACAGCGTAGATGGGTATCTGAGTTGGACCGTGAATTCTCCCCAAAAGAGTGGCAGGATATAATTCACAGAACCACCGCCAGCTCATGTAGTGCCGCTGGGAATTAAATGTTCTTAAAGATAGCGCACTACTGGTATTATATCCCGGTTAGATCTGCAAGATGGAAACCTGGTGGGAACGATCGTTGCTGGCGCAATTGTGGACAACCTGGTACACTCGCTCATATTCTTTGTAGTAGATCATTAAGGCTGCCTGCTGAAGTGGATATTTCACGGGACTCCAGATGCAGGGAGCAGCACTTATTCCCAATAATGTTGTAATAAAATCGAGTCAAAAATATGCATTTTGCAGCACAATTTTCATATTACTTGGTCAAAACGCAATAGGCTTTACAGAAAATTCTTCATGGGTCAAGGGGATCTCCTGAAATATTACAATACTTTTAAGGTATGCCAAACTAGTTATCTTCCCCATGGTAAAATTAGGGTAGCAAAATCGAGCATTTTTCAGTACAACTTTTCATACAAGTGGTCTAAAATTATATAGGTTTTAGAGGCAGTTAAAATAATTTCTCCAATTTACAATATGATTTTCAAAATTGAATGATTTTGCATTTGCTACATATCGATCTTCCATATTCTCTCATTTTCCCATCTTGACCCTTTTACTACGATATGCTGTCTTACATTAGCAATGAGAAGTTACTTGCAGGTTGGAAGGTGAAATGTTCCGCTCAATCAATAGGCAGCAGGGTTATACCACAGATTACACAAATACAAGAGGCTCAGAAACCAGAGTAAACACTAGGTTACAAAGATGTTACAGGTTAAGAAGACAAACTTACACCTACGTTACGCTAAAATTGCAGGCTGTGGGCTACATGGATAATGTGTTAATATGCATCAATACATATAATGAAGTTCCTTTATGGTTTAAATCTTTTTATTGATTTTAAAGATGCAAAGGTGAACAATAGCAGCCACCTCCATCCAATGGCCAGTGGGGAACAATAAAGAAGGTGGGCATCACAAAGAGAATAAGAAAAAGGGAGATGTTAAAGTATAGAGGAAAAAGGATCAAAGATTATGGTGACTCCAATAGACCTTTAATATTTCTCCAATTCTCATCAGGGATTGTTCAGACTCCACCAAATATAACAGAACATCATCCCTTTATAATAATATGCACTTTTCCCACGTGTAGCCCCATCACCAACAATCAACTTGGACATCAACCCATACCCATTCCGCCAGTGTCTCCTTCGCATGTACAAAGAGCATCTGCGATAATGGGCAGCCCTACCTGGTTCCTCTATATAGGGAAGTCCTGTGAGAAAATCCTGTTGACTTTAATTTGCGCCCTAGGGTTGATATATAGTAAAGTCCTAAACTTGGGCCCGTAGCCCGTTATGCTGTAGAAGTGCATAAAGAAAACGCTGTTGTGATGTGATGTGATGTGAAAAGCACTTGTATAGCGCGGCTTACACCATACGGTTTCTTGGCGCTTTGGCGTGAAGGGGAGAAAGCAATAGCGAGAGAGAGAAAAAAAAGAGAAAGAAATGATGAGATCCAGAGGGATTAGTCATAGGCCAAGTGAAAAAGAAAAGTTTTCAGCAAAGACCTGAAGCGATTGTAAGAGGGAGCAAGTCGCAACTCAATGGGTAGAGAGTTCCATAAGGAGGGCGCCAAGAACGAGAACCGTAGACCGCCAAGTCTCTTACGCTTAAATCTCGGGACTTTAAGAAGAGCCAGGTGAGAGGAACGCAGGTTCCGTGAAGGGACATGCGGGTGCAGTAAGGCAGAGATGAAGGACGGGCCAGTACCCAATAGGGTTTTGAAGATCGTACAGCCTAGCTTAAATTTACAGCGCTCGGACACCGGGAGCCAGTGGAGTGATTTTAGCAAAGGACGGACATGGTGGTGCCTGGGCTGGTGATATATTAGGCGGGCAGCCTGGTTTTGGACCAGCTGGAGTTTTTTAAGCTGGTAGGCTGGGATCCCGACGTACAGAGAGTTGGCGTAGTCCACCCTAGAGATGACTAACGCCAACAGGGCCAGGGTAAGGGCTTCCGTAGTTAGGAAGCGGGCAATCTTCTTAATTTTCCTCAGCTGATAAAAGCTAGAAGACACCGTGGCACTGATCTCAGCCTTCATTGTTAGATCCTGACTAATAATGACTCCTAGACTTTTGGCCGTTTTAGCGGGCACCGGAGCAGCGCCCAGACTAGACAGCCAATAGGTGGAGTTCCAGGGATTGGAGAGGCCCCCGACAAGAACCAGTTCGGTCTTGTCGGGGTTGAGCTTTAGTTGGTTGGCCCCCATCCAATTGCTAATATGGCAGAGGATGGTTTGAAAGTCAAGGACTGACTGGTGCGAGGAATCAATATTAAACACCAGCTGAATGTCATCCGCATAGTTGAATGCAGTGACATTCATGCCACGCAGAGACCGAATCAAAGGGGTAAGATATAAGTTAAAAAGAAGAGGGGATAAGGAAGAGCCCTGCGGGACTCCACAGGTCAGCCCAACTCTGTCGGCCGAGAAGTGGGAGAGTCGCACCGCCTGATGCCGATCGGTCAGGAATGAACGAACCCACCCTAGGTCTGTGCCCCGGATGCCAGCCTCCCTGACACGGCCGACCAAAATATCATGGTCGACCGTGTCAAAAGCGGCCGACAAATCCAGGAGCACTAGGGCCTGGCTGATGTTCGAGTCAGCGCCCCTGCGTAGTTCTTCCATGACAGAAAGAATGACTGCTTCTGTCGAGTGGGCAGGCCTGAACCCAGCCTGTTGAGAATCCAAAAAATGAGATTGTTCAACAAACGAGCTCAGGGTATTGGCCACGTGAGACTCAAGGACTTTACTAAGGAAAGGGAGAAGAGATATGGGGCGGAAGTTGCTCATGACCGCAGGATCGGCCGTGGGCTTCTTCAAGATGGGAACCACTTCCGCAATTTTGAATGAACTTGGGACAAAACCGGAGGAAAGGGAGAGATTCAAGAGTGTCAGGGGAGGGGTGGGACAAACGGTGAAGATCTCGCGAAGAACCGATGGAGGACAACAATCTGTCGGGGAGCCCGAGGTAACCTTACTCAAAAGAGCAGGGAAATCCTCTTCCAGAATAGGGAGAATCTGAGTTAACAGCGGAATATTTTGTGAGGGCAGAGGAGTATTGGCAGCAACACCAGATTCAGTAGCGGCCACAGAAGAGATGCTATCCTTAATTTTCTTAATCTTTTCCACGAAAAACAAGTTGAGGGAGTCACAAAGTGCCTGAGAAGGGAGGGGTTTAATAGTGACCCTGTCCGGATGTGAAAGTTCCTCCACGATGGAAAAGATATCTTTAGCTTTTTGGGCAGAGTCTAAGATCTTATTGGAAAAGTACGAGGTCTTGGCCGCCAGGATGGCAGATTTATAACCTTTCATAAGGGCTAAGAACTCCGCTTTAGCGTCAGGGGCATAGCACCTGCGCCAACCGCGCTCAGCCTGTCTGAGTTCTAATTTCAAGGTTTTAAGGTCTTCCGAAAACCATTTTTGAGCGTCATGAAGGCGCTTGGCTTTAATAGTTTTATAAGGAGCAACCTTGTCACTGGCCACTTCAAGCCAGCCCGTCAAATCTGACGCGTAGGCATCAATTGAGCCCTGGACAAGGGGGGGGGAGGGGGAATTGAGAAGAGTGACAAAATCGCCATGATTGGCCTTATTCCAATTCCGGGCCGAAAATGTCGACCCTCGTGAGTGACTGTGACGGGCGAGCGACTTAAGGGAAAAGGAAATGACAGAATGGTCGGACCACAAACAGGGGAAGACATGGGGGGTGGATATTTCTACATTCGAAGTCCATACCTGGTCCAAAATGTGACCTTTAACATGAGTGGCAGTTTGTATCTGTTGACAGCAATTCATGCTATGTAGAAGATCAGAGAAAGCAAGTGAGCTGGAGGTCTCTTGCTCATCCGAAGGCCAGTAATTAAAATAACCAAGATTCTGGAATTGTTAATAACCACCTGGGAGAGCAGGTCTCCAAACAACGTTACAAAGTCAGGCATGTGTTGGGGGGGGGAGATAAACCAGGACCACACGAGGCGACACAGGCGATTCCAGCCTAAGTGCTAGGAGATCAACCGAGGGAATGTTAGGCGTCACAATCGAAGAGAATCTAATCGGATGTCTGATAATTGCTGCGACCCCACCACCCGATTTACCGGGCGCTCTATTAGCATGGAGGATATAATAACCAGGTGGGGTGGCAGCCAGAACATCCGGAGTGGATTCTTCAGTGAGCCAGGACTCCGTTAAAAATAGGACATCAGTGCGGTCAGAGTCCAAAAAGTGGAAAATTTCTAACTGGTTTTTCACCAGGGAACGGGTATTGAGGTAGCTCACTGAAAGGGCCAAATTGTCAGGTGCTGTAGCACCGAGAGGGACCTGACTAGCGGTGGGGGATAAGGTCCGTTGGAGAGCAAGGGATGGCAGAATAGCAACCTCAGGAAACCTGTCACGGGCACACAATAAACCTAAAAGCTCTAACCTAGACCTAATAAGGGGATCAAGGGAGCGAGGCGCTTGTAGCTGAATCAGGTCCCAGGAAGGAGTAACATTAGAGTGGGCAGAGTGACATGCCCCGTGCCCCGACCGGCCGCGGACGGGCGCAGACGGGCTTAACTCAGGCGCAACTCCGGCGCGCCGTCGTCGCGTCCGAGGAGGCATGTGCAAGAAGTAGTCTCGCCCCGCCTCCGGCTAGACCGCTAACTCTGGTCCTACCGGTCAGGGGACTGACCTAAGATGGCGCCCCAACCCGCCACACTAGCGGCAATACAGCCGTGATGGATCGGGTGGGGAGAGAACACACCTAGCAGCAGATAAGTGCAAGGAACAATGCGGGGATTTTAAAACACAGAATGCAATTTTAAAAATCAGGAAAATGCTGCGGTAACAGGGTGGGTCAGTATACAAAAATAAGGGTTATTAAAATGCGGCGAAGTCCGAGACAAGAAGGCAGAAGAGAGCGCGGTGACCTTAGATCAGCACAAGCACACGCCTCGCAGTCTGCCCCTCAGCGCACAACAGTATTCACAGGAGCTGCCACCACCTGTTACAACCGCAGCGTCGCCCTCGCACACGGCCAAGAAGTAGTCTCGCCCGCCTCCGGCTAGACCGCTAACTCTGGTCCTACCGGTCAGGGGACTGACCTAAGATGGCGCCCCAACCCGCCACACTAGCGGCAATACAGCCATGATGTTCCACCTAGTCAATGCACCTCCAGCAAGGCTGATGGCAATCTCACCTCTTTTACTGCAGTAATGTTATTATAGTCGACAGAGGTTAAGCCTAGTTGACCTATGGGGCATATACCCATTTTGGTCTGGGTGGACCAAGTCCAAAGTCCTCCCCTCTCAGCCTATTCTCTAGGGCGTTGGCTAGTATTTTAGCATATGTGTTTAGCAGCGAGATCTCTCTGTATTAGTCCCTTCTATCCACGGGTTTCCCTGGTTGGAGAAGGGTTATCACCGTTGCCATGAGCAGGTCTCTGGGAAGCTCTCCCTTATGGTGGTCCTCTAGGTAGAGTCTATGCAGTGGTCCAGATATTTGATTAATAAATTATGCTGGTAGGCCCTTTGGGCCTGGGGCTTACCTAGATTGCAACTGGGAGAGAACGGTTTCTAAATCTGGAACTCCCTCCTAGTATATAGCAGGACTAACCCCTCCTTCATGAGGTTTAGGAGACAATTAAAGGATCAGCACCTTGACCCTCTGGGCAGTAATGCCTAGAGCATAATAGGAATCTCTACTCCGATGTATGTATATATGTTTTGTTTCTCTCAAGATCAAACCTTGGTTCAACTCTCGACACAGTTATTTACTCCTACTAATTGTTGACTGATACAGCTTTTGATAATGTTGTAAAGGGCTCTGATACCCTCTGGTCTTGGCAGCGCTATATAAAACTTTAAATATTTTGTGCTCAGTCAGGTCTGCGTCAAGGCCTTTTACTTTGTGTTTCTCTGGTATTTTACTGGGGCATTTGTGGACAAGTTCTGCAGGTCTGAGTCCCGGGCGGGCAATGTCCCCATATAGAACTCCTTCATATAGTCTGCCAGTACCTACGCTATCGCCTCATTACCTGTAACCCTTTGTCCATGTTGTTTACGAATTTCACTAAATGTCTTTCCAGCGTCTTTAGCGACCAGCTATGCCAAGAGTTTACCTGCTTTCTCTCTTACTTTGTAAATCTTCCTTTGTTTCGCTAGGTCGGTTGGCTTGACAAGTTAGGAGGGAACGATATTCCTCCATTTTTCAGACTATCCGTTGAGCAAGGTTTTCTGTGAGATTGTGGACGTGCATTTCCAAGAGTCCCCGGTGTTCTCATTCTGCCTCTCATCATGCTAACTCCCACTGTTGTTTCCCTCCCACCTTTCCTGCGATTTTCTCCCCCTTCTCCCCCCACAAACCCCCACCCTGTATAGTAGCTTTTTTGTAAGCCTATCCAAGTAGCTGCATCTTGCACCGAGTTGGAATTCTCTATGAAGTATAATTCTGTGGCTTGGTTCAGCTGCTCCACCCCTTGACGATTCAGTTATCACCATGGAGGCATTCTTCATTCACTCTTCCCTCTCAGATGCAGTGTTACAAGTGTGATAGTTAATGGTGAATGGTCAAATATACCAGTCACCTGGTATTGAGCCTCTGTAAACCTGTGGATCGTTGACTGGGGTGTGAAGAAATAATCAATGCGAGTATGTTTGTTTTGTGCTCCTGAGTAGTAGGAGTACCCTGAGAGTGTCCAATGCCGTGCTCTCCAGATATCTCCCATTCCTACAGTGTTAATTATGTCTCCATCTTCCCCGCGTAGGATTGTCGTACCTGTCCAGTGTGAGTCCTATCTAAGTATGGGTGAAATATCATATTGAAGTCCCTCCCCCATTACTGTAATTGTTGGTGGTATTTGTTTCTGTATATTTCCCAAGCATTTAAGTGTCCGTTTGGAGCCTCAGAGGGACATATACATTTACAAATGCCATTGTCTCCCCTTCCCAATCACCCAGCACTACTGTGCATCTCGCCAGCATATCCGTACAGACTTTCGTGACGTGGTTCGCCAAGGTTTTTTTTAACTAGTAATGCTACCTCTCTGGACCCTGTAGTATTCCCTGCATGGCTAATTACCCTATATTTCCCCCCTGTCTACCACCGGGACATTTGTCCCTTTCATGTATATTTCTTGTAGATACATTACGTGTGCTGAATATCATAGAGAGCCATAGCGACATCCCCCTCTGAATTATGTGACCTAGCCCATTTGCGCTTCACGTCAGTAGTGTAAGAGCATGAACAACCATTTTTGTTCATATTCATCTACCCCTGCTCTATGGCTTCTACTTTCACTTGAATGTTACCCCAGTGCTTGTTCCGTATAACTCATTAACGTTGTAAACTGTGTAGACTTCCCTCAACTCCTCCCTACCTTACCCTACCACGGTCTTGAAACTGACCACCACCCCAATTCACAGTATGTCCCTCGCCCAATTAACATAAAACTTACATGCCCCTTCATTTGTGTGCTATGCCTTTGTATTCTGGGTTTCAGAGTTGTACCTGCTGAGAGTATATTTTATCCATCGCAGATTGGGTCATGTATATCTCTTGAGGTCCACTGGGGAGGGGACCGGTAGATATTGAACCACAATGTGTTCCACTGGGGCAGCCCCCTTCTCGGATGATTTTCTCTGCGGTAAATGGTGTGCACTTCTGCCATCTCTGTGGCTTTAGCCTTCCCTTATCCATGGGCTGGCTGTGAATATCCCCTTCCCTCAAGCCACTCCCACACGGATTCCGGAGTCGCGAAGAAATGGCAATCACCTTGCGAGATTATGCGTAACTTGGCAGGAAAGAACAGTGCATATCTAATCTCAAGTAGTTTTAAGTGGTGCTTGACTTCTAGGAAGCTAGGCTCAGCAAGGCCATTCTCTGCCCTCCGTCCCTATACGGCGATGGGATATCGTCGCCTGGGCGCGCAGGTGGGTGGCTTACCTCGCCAACATCTTCGCTTCTCACCGGTCTTCTCCATTTCGATTAATCTACAGAGGCCCCCTTTTTCCGGCCACTTTCTTTTATCGGACTCTGCCTGGTGTCCCGTCCCCCAACCCCCCTAGCATTGCCCAGTTCAGTCTGTGTCCATGGGGCCCGGGTGGATCAGAATTTGTGCTCTCATGTGGGCGTCTGAGACATAGTGCCAAAATCGGCAACACTCCTTAGTTCTCATACAGCAACATACATAAATAAACCACAATACACCTTGTTAGTGGAGCAATTTGCTGCAGGTTTATTTGCATAACAAATATGCCAACATGGTGGGTTATCTTACGGGCGATCCAAGGGCAGGCCAGCCCCTATGCCGCCTGCCCGCCTGATGAGCCAAATAACACCGTGGCCATCGCCAATCGGTGGTTACCACTTTTGGGAGGGGCCACCCCTCCCATCAGTGGACCGCCAGTCCATGCACTTACGCCCGCCCCTCCCCAAAGGGGGCGGAGCATTCCAGGCAGGCCCCGGTTGCTCAGGCCCACATCCGCCCGTAGGACTAACGGGGCACTATGGTACGTCCAGGGGACACGCTAAGACATCCCTGGGTATCCGTGGCTTAGCACCCTTAATGTGCTGCTGCATGTAGTAGCCTACTGTACCTTGCCGAATTTGGATCGCCCTGTAACTCCTCATGCAACACAAAACGAGTTAGATTCTTCCCCTCCCCTTACCACCCTCTGGCCGTCTGCAGGGAAAGCGGTAGGGCGGGAAACCGCGAGACGGGCAGCAGACAAAAGGTTGCACCATGGGCGGGGGAGGGTATTTGAACCCCTGTCCTCCCCCATCACGGCTGGAAGTGTCACGGCCGACTGACCCCCTGGTCCCTTGACCGAGGGAACTAGTGTTCTGACTAGTGTGCCTTCCTGTGGCACTAAGGCGGCCGCCCTGTTGGAGGGTCCCCTACGTGGCCCCCTGACAGCCTTTGCAAACTCTATCGCCACCATGATGCTTTAGCCACACCGCCTGCTCTGAAATCTTGCGTTAAACACAGACTAGGCAAACTGCTACCAGTGGCAGTACAAACACAAATTTGGTGTATACGTATCAGCTGCTGTGAAAGCTTCCCTCAAATGATGTGTTTAAACATCATAATAGCATTTGATGTGCATTGCATTTCCTTTGAGAGTGTTTAACAGATCACTAGTTACTTCTCTAGTTTGTGCTCTATATGTGAAAATTCAGTAAGCATGTACAAGTGGCTAATGTATTCGCATGTGCTTTCTCTGTTAAATGAGGAGTCTTTTTCGTTCGTGTCCTTGCTGGCAATGCGCTGTGCACTGTCTCCCTCATTTGTAAGACCGTATTTTTATTTAAAGTTTCATACTGCAGCTTTTACAGTTATCAATGGATGTTAAAAAATGAAGTCCCAATGTGAGGTTAAAATGGAATTTCAAGATAAAGTACTGATATCACACTCTTGATATTCTCATCAAACGTAAGTCCATATGTTATAAAAATTATATAGAATTAGACAATGGCCCTAATCAAAATCTAAATGGCATTTATTGCTTTTTGGGTCAGTGTGCTTGCTACATCCAACAGCACTTTGTGAAGGTTCAACTAACTGTGTATATGCTTATGCTAATTTGTTGAAAATTGTGCCCAGGACCCTTCTCAGAAGGCCACTGCAACCTGCACCACACTTTGCCCCTGCCAGCATTGCCAAGGACCATACCAACATAAAACCTAACCACCACACTTACAAGTGTGACAATTCAGACTATTTAAGGCCACACAAAGCTATAATAATGGCATGAGAGGCTGGTATTATTCATATTCAATGCAATTTGACTCAATAAACACGGTTGATATGCTGATCTCAAAATTAAACCGTGCCACCATGTGGTGGACTGTCATTTGAGCTGGTGCTGACAATTATGTGCTGGTACTGAGCACCGGAAACCACCAGCTCAAATGAAGTACTGTAGTTCGTGTAGATAAAGTGCTTGGTCGCGGTATCAGTCGTTGAGGTCCTACTTCTTAGTTGAGGTTCTCAAGAGGACTGACAACAGAGAGGTTGGAATGTTGACCGTAGTAATAGTTCTGAAAAGTATTTTTTGTCTGGTGATTGGGTGCCTCAGTTGTATTGTCTTTAAAATGTCATAATATTCGTTTGCTAGGAAATGCCAATCTAGAGTTGTATTCAGTCCCACAAGTAAGTTGTGCCGTCGGAGTCCATGGGTTAACATTTTGAATCTGACCTTCCACAATCTCGTATTTAGCAGGAGGGGGATGTTTGCTCCTTGAACATAAGAATCGATTCTGCTGATGTTGCATACTTACAACACTGTCGGTCTAGGTTGGGCTTTGTTTATATTGCAATAGTCAATCCTGTCTTTTTTGTCTTAGACCAAGTCCTCTCGGTGATTGCAGAATTGTACTTTCTATCGTGTTTCTAAAGCCACCTTCTCGGAATACTTAAGTTTGTTATCAGTTTGGTTGGAGTCCTGCATGTTGCGTGTATGTAACACACTGCACTGGCAATGCCCTCATTGTGTAACAAGCTCCATCAATTCGGTTATGTTCCCTCAAATTCTTTAAGTGATTTTTTTTTTGCTGGCATTTCCAGAAGTCATAAAGCTTTGAGTAGTCTTTTTTCAGTATGGCCTAAACGTTTGGACCCTTCAGGCTGATTTGGAGAAAACTACCTGTATGTGTAATGTTTGCTTATTAAATAATTAACTTTACTTTTATGTTTACGTTTGTAAAATTGTGTTGGTAATTTGTAGATCAGACCAATACTTGAAAATGTGAAATAATGTTTTTAAATCACTGTCTCCGCACACAATTCCCCCAGTGTTTCTTCTAGTCTCAGCTTGTAACTGGTAGCAATCACACCTACAAAGATTACAGCAGCAGTGCTGAATGTTCCCCGTTTTTTCCATCTGCTCAAATATTTATTTATGCTGTTTTCACACCACGCAACACATTTGGCCTCACCCTGACTATTTCTGGTACATGGCTTACCCATCCACAGCCACCTTATTCTGTGGTATTCTGGAACAAGGCTGAAATTTGAAATCAGCAAGATTTTCATGCAGCAGCCATAGTCTACGTGCCATTATAAAAAATGGGGTTACCCTATAAAGTCAAAAGGACCTGGGTATCGTTTAGTACAAAAATACAGTGGTCCTAGACTATTGTAACTTTAAATTCAAAAAATTATCGTAAATATACTTGTTTTGGCACATGAGATCATAGGCACACATTGAAAATTAGAAGCAATATAAAGGCCACTTCCAAAAGAAGGTTGATAACTCGAATGTAATCATTCAACCATTAAGTTACGTTGTAGAAACACACTTTGGTTATTTCTGATATACAATGTTATAGCCACACGGTATTTACCAGAGAGAAGGAGATGCGTGAAAAGGTAGTGCTCAGATGAAAGAATAAATGGAAAAGAAGCAATGGTACTAGCATAGGGGATCCTTTAAATATTTACAAAAATTATATATAGGGAGCCAACACGGATTGTAATGGTCTCCCTTTAGAAACAATTCGGCCTACCCACATGGACACAGTTGCATACAATGTGTTAATTAGACTGTTATTCTTCACAGTGAAATATCATCTGTGCATCAGATGTAGGGGGCAGATGTATGGTGTAGGCCTATTCGGGGGCTTCAACGTTTCGACCCTATTCGAAAAGGGTAAGTGAGATCCTCAGCGGCGGGTCTTCCTCAGGACGGTGGTGGGGATATCAAAAAACTGAGTCAGGGGAGTACCAAGGGCGTTGCCCTCAAGGCAGGTAAACAGTAATTATTCCAGTGAAAACTTCTTGGAAAGGGGAAGTCATTCCCAACACCGCAGTGTGTGGGGGCGGTGAGGGGGTCTGGCAAGTTTTGTTTAAGGCAGTGCGATATTCCTAGAGACAATAGCTCAGTGGTTCTTGTATAAGCTGCAAGTTCGCTCCATAAGTCGTGTCATTACAGGACACTACTTATGGAGCGAACTTGCAGCTTATACAAGAACCACTGAGTTATTGTCTCTAGGAATATCGCACAGAAGAAGCAATGGTAGTAGCATAGTGGATCCTTTAAATATTTACAAAAATTATATAAAGGGAGCCAACACGGATTGTAATGGTCTCCCATAAGAAACAATTCGGCCTACCCACATGGACACAGTTGCATACAATGGCAGTGACTCTGGTGCATCTCTGGGATTGTAGGTCCAGCCCCAGGTTCAGTCCTTTTTCTACTGGCAGTTCAGAGTTCAGTTGCTGGTCTTATATGCTTCTGGCAGCTCTGGCTCGCTCTCAGGAATAAGTGATACTACACCTGCAGGTCTCCTTCCTGCAAGAAACACATGGGCGTTTGTCTGCAGACCTGCACAGCCATGAAGACATGCACCCTGTTAGATGCAGTTTTTGACAACTCTGGAAGTGCTGTCAATTAAGGATCCGTGGCAATTTGGAGAAGGAAGTCTTTGATGCTCTAGAGATAGGGATAGCTTCCCTGCACAAGTCTGTCATGACAATGAATCCCAATGTCCGCAAACAGACTCTGGAGATCAGGCAGATACTTTTTTCGAAGCTGGCATTTTCAGTCTCTGGGTGACATGTATCAGTCTCCCAGAAACAGCCTGCACTTCCATCGGGAGTCCCCAGCTCTCTTTGTAATGGTGATGGGACTTTCCCTGAAGGGCTTGGCACCCTCCTCCCACTAAGACAAGAAGGCCAAGTGCCTCATGAGAATATACTGTACTAATTGAATTTCTTCTTCAGGCAAATCCATGCCATTGCTGCATTGGGTAGCTACAGGCTACTCCTGTGGTACAAGTTTGATCAGTATGCCTTCTTGCTCCCAGATGGTGCCAAAGAGGAGTATGTCTTTTGTAACTTTGGCAAGGATGCTGCTATGTAGGAACTGCTAATGTTCAAGTACCTCATCAACACTGCCACCAGGCTGATAAACTATGGTATCTTTGTGTTGGCAATCCGCAATTCCATTTTCTTGCACCTTAAGCCATAGTCCATGAAAATGTCATCAGCCTTCTTTGTTTGATTCCTCATCTACTGATGTCCTGAAGCAGTACAAGAAGGGCACTATGACTGGCATTCGACAAGGTGCTACTGAGACCACCATCTCTCCAATAGCCTGCAAAGGTCTTCCAGTCTTATAAAATGAAGGCATCCTTTCGCTCTGAATCACCAGCGGAAGCTGACTTTTTCTCAGGTCCCAAACACCAGTCAAAGCGGAGACCCTTCAGGGGGAATGTACAATTCGGTCCACCAGCCTCAGTAGATGCCAAGAAGTTTCTCCTCTGCCATCTCGGAAGGGCTCCTCTGCTTCTGTGAGTTAGAGGCATTGTCTCAGCTACAAGTAATGGACACAGATAACCACTAAGGCCTGAGTTTTCTTTAAAATGAATAATGACTTTACTCTATAGTCCTCACATCTCCCCCCCCCCCCTTCCATGCCATGTGTCATTAGACAACATCCCAAATATCTCTGCAAGAGTTTCAGAGTCCTCATTTTGGGTACCAATCCCATATTTTCCGTGTAAGTCAAACATGTGGAGAATTCCATTCTGTTCTTGACATGTATGGTTTGAATCTGTTCTCCTCCAGATGTTCAAGATGTCAGGTCCTGATATCGCCCATAACACTCAGTAGCAGTGTTTGGTGTATGTTTATGATGTTTGCTTCCCCAATACCAGCCTTACTGCCACACAGGAAGTACCTCCATTTTATGGTGGAACCCAACAATGCTGTAACATGGCACTGCCATTTCATCACATTGTCACTGCTGGTATTTGCTGAGATTTGGCCAAAGTTGGTCCATTTCTGTTGATGGAAAACACCAGAGAAGTTGTCTCTCTACTCCCTACGCACATGAGAAATTCTCCAGAATGCCCCTTCAATATCGGTGGTGGAAAATACAAAATACAATGATTTTGCCCTCTGGAGGGGTAGCGGGTGCTTATGATTAGGAAATGACCTTATGTTTGACCAGGCAGGCCAGTTCATATATGTTTTAGCTTCTACTCCTTGGCCTTGCCAAGTTTGGTTCTCAGAGCTGCTTCATGTTTTACACAGACCACTTCGGAGATGACTCCTATCAATGAAAGGAGAGAATGTTCAACACCTCCCCCCCCCTACCATTGGTTATGTTGAACTCACAGTTCCATAAAAGCCAGCCTCTACATATCTAGAACCCTCAGAATCGAACCAGAGTGTTCTAGTATCTACTACCAGAGCTCACTGCAGGAGCAACTGGTCTAGAAGGTGCTACCTGGAACGGTTGAAATCAGACCTGCAAGAACGTGCGGCTATTAGGCCCTATTGGATCTGGTCTGGTTAGCCCATCCTAGCCAACAGTGCTGTAATAAAAAACAAAATGAATGCATCTATTACCTCTGATTGCGAGGCCCAAATTCTCTTACGAATTCCATCAGTCCTGGCCAGACTGATGCACAAACCTCTTGTATTGCTTGTTGCCTTCATGTGAACTGAAGCTTCATATAGAAAATATCTACTTTGGTGGTTACAACACTATGCAGGGGTACAAGTGACCTGAAACTCTTTTGTGCCTGGGAACTATTAATTTAATTTCACTGAAACCAATTGGTTTGAGGACTTATTCCATCTTTGTTTCATAAGTGCTTTCAAAATGGAGAAATAATGTGTTCATTTTGATATTTGCATGCGTCGCATCTTTACCCTCTGAGTTCTGGATGGTAAAATGGCTGCTAACACGCTATTGTCAGACATGTTACATCCTGTATCTGCATGGGCCCAACCTGCATCCTCTATTGGATCACCCTCCTCAAGGCTAAAGCAGCATTATGGCGTTCTAGAGACATTTTCCCTCTAGTGTGATATGCTGGACGTCAGTATGGACCATTCCACATGCATTTTGATGACTCTAGGTACTAAGTATTTATTCTCGAAGTAATGCTAAGTTTGGGCAGGAAGATTTGCACAACCAGGTAACCATCACATAAGCTGCCCAATTCTGTCTTCTCCATTTGTCATTCTCAGTTGCTGTAAGATCTTCCTCAAAGTTTACATTGAGAAAGAGCTGGAACATATTAGTAGGATAGAGTTACCTTTATAGTAACGACTGTTCCCATCAGTAACGGCCTTTACCATACTTTTGCCGACCCCCTACAGGCAGACATACTGACACAGATTGGTTAAATTTTTCAAAGAAAGGAATTAACAAGAGCACTTGGAGGCGCAGGGCATTTGGTCAGACAGCAATACCAGTTTACAAAGGTGTCTTCATCATCTTTTGAAACGGTTTATGGTTTAATCATTGGATGACTGGTTCTCTACAAAGTTGATAATGTGCAAGAGCCTACTGAGTACAGTAGACACAATAAGGGGCTTTATCGAAATGATACGTATTTTTCACCCACCTCTTTTTTGATCTTTCTAGGAAGTTTCTCTTAATTTCGCAAACGTCTGAAGAACATAGTTCTGAGTACTAATTAAAGGATTAGGGTACCTGGTCATGAAAATTGCACTGGTGGGAGTTTTGCATCAGTCTTAAACCAGCATTGGCACCAGCCAATAGATACCAAAGGTTTTTGTCTATGAAAATGTTTTTTTGGCGATGTTGATGAAACGGTCACTACAAAATTGCCCGCATCATGTAGTTACGTGATCTAGTACCAGAAAAGTGTTGAATTTACCAAAACGCATACCTTTCCTTTCCAAAGCTCGTTATGATATTTGCAAATGCCAACCATATTTAATCCATTTAAGTGGACCTTGCTAGACTGGCGTTTTATGAAATATTGCAAGTTAAACCTCTTTCGTACTAAAATAAGCTTCCTAGTTCCTCAGTTTTCATCTTTTTCCGTAATTCCACATCTAAATGGAAATCTTGCATTGAGGTGATTTTTTCTGTATGAAAATAGTTTTCAATGAGTATTTAAGTCCCAATGATAGCAGACTACTACATTTACTAACGCATAATCTGAAGGTAATGACATAAATCGGTAAGGTGCTTTAAAAAATTAAATAATTGTATGTTGGCATTGAAAGTTAGTCATTATTCATTGTAAGTTAAGTTTTTATATAGCACTAAGGTGGGTTTGATGTTTTGTTTTTTAATCACCTTATTTGATTGAGTTTATATATATATATATATATATATAGTGTGTGTGTGTGTGTGTGTGTGTGTGTGTGTGTGTGTGTAGGCGCGTGCGCGTGCGTGTGTGTGTGTGTAAAGGCCCCATCAGTCACTGCTGGCTCCTCGCCTCCTGCTGGAGCCGGCATTGCTTTTGGGCAGATGGACCTGCAAACATGCAGCTCCCTCTGCCCAAAAGCAATTCTGCTCCGCTTCATGGAAACAAGCATTTTTCCTGCTCTCCCTTCCATGAAGCAGACCAGAGTTTTCTATGGCTTGGCGGGAGCAGCTCTCCCGCCAAGCCATAGCAAACTCCAATGTCCCAGCTGTGAGCACCCCTGGACGTTGCTGAAGCCAGCCCTGGGGGGGTTGTGGTCCCAAGGGCCATTTACGGCTCCACCAGGTGGGGCCGCGCGGCCCCCCCTCCAACGGTATTTTAGCCCCAGGGAGGAGGTGGTCCCCAGAGCTGTGTGGGGTGCTGGAACCCCCTTGACTTGACTTTTAAATATAGCCACGGGGAGGTGGTGGTCCCTGGGGCTGTGGGGGGCTATTTGCCCCCCGCTTTTAAGGTAGTTAGACCCGGGGAGGTGGTGGTCCGCGAGGCTGCATGGGCAGGGGGGGGGGGGGCAGGAGCCCCCCAAATGCATTTTATTTATAATTAAAAAAAAGCTCTGGGGAGGTGGCATTCCCCAGGGCTGCGGGGCGGGGGTGTGTAGCCCCTGCATTCCATCTATAAGTCCCGGGAAGGTGGCGGTCGCAGGGGCCCGCAACACATTTTTTTTTTATTGCCCTCGATACCTGGCCCACCCCGGGGCTTAAAGGAAACAAAGTGTGGGAGCCTACACTTTGGTTTTTAAAAAGCAAATTCAGCCGGATTTGCGGATCCACCACGTATAATGCTTAAATGATTTTTAAAAAAAAATGCTTTTTCTGACCCCGTGGGACCCCCTGAGCAGGCCTAGGGGGTCAGGGTGTTGCTATCCTACCCCCTTTTCTTCTTTTTTTATCGGGTTTTTTTAACCTTTATTCTTGTACTTCGGTTCAACCAAGTTACGAGATAGCTGCCAACACTTCCTGGTTTGACATGTTGGCAGCCAGTCAGATTGCAGGCACGAGATCGGGAGTGTTTGTGGTTCCTCCACATCCCCAGTTGTATATCTGAGAGATGTTTAACTTTCTCAGGAACTACTGAATGGATTTACACCAAGTAACACAAAGAGTGCTTTCTGAACCAAGAGCTACCTTTTTGCCAAATTTGGGCTGTAGCCGTGTCTAAAGTTTCCTATGGAAATTAACATAGAGAAAACAGGTTTTGGGACCCCGCTTTTTCTCTGCCTCGCTTGATGGATCACCCCAAAACTTTCAACACAGCAGCTGAGGTGACCGCCCCATTAGGTTTGAAAATTTTGCGAAGATTCGTCAAATAAAGTCAAAGATATAGCAAAAGAAAAAATGCTTTTTGAATAGAGACAAGGTCCTAACTATAACTACCTACTGGCGACCGCCAGTAGGTAATATGTATGTTATACCAGTCAGTGGTTTCAAAACTTTATTTCATAGAAAAGAGGTCATACTATGAGTTATTTCGCGTAATACACAGTCCAGACTTCATTTGCATGATATTTACCTTTCCTTAGCAAATAAAGTTAAATTGATGTTGAACACAACTTTTGATATTTTACATACTTATAAATGCATTTGTGAATAAGCCCCACGGTGTTAATTAGGGGAATATATGATTCTTTAGTAGGATCAGTAACCAGCCAGAATTCTTTATAAAGAAATATATATAAATATACTAGTCCGTCAGAGGCTTCAGTGGATGGTACATTATGGTTACGTTAGTGTACACAGAAATTGCAGCTTCATATTTAACTATAGTGCCGTAACTCCCTCCAGAGTTTGGGGGTGGGGGAGGAGCAACAAAATGGCTTACTAGATTGTACTTTCACAGCGCTCCTCAAACCCAAACTAATTGCTGCATAGTCCTGATACAGACTTGTGCTATAAATATGAATTAAAACCTTTCAGCATTTGTGTCTTGCAAGACAGTTACCTGGGCACAGCAACTAAAGAATACGGCGAGAAAATGATTTGCCAGCCGCACTGTTTAGGCGAAATGAGTGTGACAAGATGGCAGTGATCTGGGCCTGAGATCAAGGAATACATTGAGCGCGCACTTGCTTAGGTGGATGATCTCATTAATAGCAGCCTCTCTGCTTTAATCGGACGGTGGCTCACCTTTGTTGGTCCCACCTGCTTGGGCCGGCCTGTGAGATGGCTTGACCTTGGGCTGGGATGAGGAATAATGGTTTACTGGGTATGTGGCCACGTTGCTCCTGCGTGGAATTGTGCTTCTGTGGGGGTTGGCGGACTCCTGAGGAGGACCTGATGCGCTGCTTGGTGGGGTGGGGGGCTGAAGGGATGTTGTGGCAGGTGACCTGACCTAAGGAAGGGGGCGTGATCTGTTTGAGCAGGCCCCACAAGGTGGATGAGACAGTGGGGGGGGCTGCTGTGTACATGGCACCCATTCCAACACCGTTTGTAGCTGCCCTTCTGCTTCTAGTTTAACTACCTTGGTTGGAGGCTTTCTGCTGCAATGTAGGCCTCCTGACCCATATTGTTGAATATTTACAAAATTGTCTCAATTAATAATGTGCTCTCCCTGCCTGCACTCTGTACTGGGGGTGAAAAGGAAGCCCCATACCCTTTTGTTCACAGCCACATTTAATTGCACCCCAGCTGGCAAGTGCTGCTTTGGCCAAGTACTAGGCTGCATTCACATTAACAATGTATATAACTGTAAACAATTTACAAGGAGGCCTTAGACACGATACTGCACTTGTTATACCAATGGGAGCCTATTATTTGTGGTGCAACGATCACGAGAAAAAATACCTAATTTCTCAATTGTTAATGAATTCACATGAACAATTGCCAAAAGATGATGAGCACACACTTGTTTCCAGACACAAATCAATTTACTGAGATCATTATTCTCTAGAAGTAAAATACAATTTTTTTCTTTTCGGAAATATGTGTTAGAATTGTTTGATAATCCTTTATTCTTTTATTCTTCACAATGTTGCCAACGCAGTTCATCCCTTCATATGACTTCTTCAGGGCTCCATCAAGCGTTACTGTCTTACACTGGTGTTTTGTCTCTAAAGTTTAAAAGCATAGAATTATTGTTCTGTTTGAATGGAAGGGTGATTTAATTAATCCAGTACTTCCAGAGCGAACTATATTCTTATTCTGGTATTCATGTCATGTATATCACTGTATTTGTTTTAATCTAGTTTAAACATATATCTATGTTGTGTATTTACTTATATAAAATATTGTGTGTATTGTCCATTAAATTTCAATCAAATGAAAATAAAAACTGTTTAAAATATAAAAAAATGTTTTTATTTAGTTCAAACTCGATCCGTTTTGAAATTAATTTTCTATTTATAACGAGATATTTTCGCTTTCTTATAACTTGGGTAGGTGACATATTCCCTTTCTAGGGTTACTTTTGATTATTGCACGCACATTAACACCAGTTACAAGGGCACAACAATAATACTGCACAGATGTTACCTCTAGCGTTAGCCACAAAACCATAAGGGCAAGGTTGAGAATTATTATTGAGAACTGTGACAAAATAGATAATTCATCCACTATGATGGACTTGGCCCCCTCTGCAGGGTCACCTCCAAATGTTTTGCCTTCACCTTCCAGTTGTCTGAACCAGTTTTGGTGGGCGTTTAGGACTCTGGGCACTTTACCTCTGTTGATCAGTGCTAAAGTTCTTGTGCTCTCTCCTTTCCTCTAAGTGTGGCAACATTGCTTACACCTAAGTGGCACATTCAATGCACTTGTAAGACCTTACTAAAATGGTACTACATGCACCTAGGGCCTCTAAAATAAGTACTACTAGTGGGACTGCCACACTAATTGTGCCACCCACTTAAGTATCCTATTAAACATATCTTCAGCCTGCCATCTACAATCTGTGTGTGTCGTTTTAAACTGATATTTTGCCCTGGCAAAACAACCCGTTGCCAGGCCCAAACCTTCTTTTTTAATATGTAGGTCCTAAACAGCCCATAAAGCAGGGTGTGGTGTATTTAAAAAGTTGAGCATGTACCTTTGAGCTTTAAATGTCTTGGTAGTGAAATACACCCAAATTTGTTTGCTCACTACTGTGAGGCCTACGTCTCCCATATGATAACACTGGATTATTTTATTACATTTAATAAGTGAGGACCAGGTAGGAATATCGAGTTTGGTCTCTAAAGAATTACAATTTAAAACCCTCTTCAATGGTAAGATCTAATTTTAAGTCACAATGCTAAAAATGTCACTTTTAGAAAGTTGGCAATTTCTTGTCCTAACCATTTGGTGCCTGCACCCTGTTCTTAAGTCACATGATTAGCTGTAATTGATAATTAGCCTTTGTGTATTCTTCCTAGACAGGCACACAATAGTGAGACTGGGTGGTGCAGAATGGGCCATCTTGCCAGGACGGGAGGGCAGAGCTGTCACCTACCACACTTGCACTTCAAATGGACTGACTCAGCACATTCACTGAGGACTTCACACTAGGTCATTGTGCCCCTAGACAACATGGGACCAGGGCAGAGAGGCAGGAAAATCCAGACACTGCCAGGAGAGGGGGGTGGGGGTGAGGGAAAGGGAGAGGACTCCAGACACTTCTCCCACGTCAATGGAGGCAGCAGGTATGAAAATAGGACCCTAAGAACGACTCTTCAGTTCACTTCTGGACCTGCGGAAAGACTGAGGACTGCCCTGCTGTCTGCGACCGGTTGTGTACTTCAGAGGACTACCCGCTGCACCAAGAGGACTGTCTGCTGCCTGAAGCCGGCTTTCTGCCCTCAGAGGACTACCCTGCTGTTGGAGATCTGCTTTTCTGCTTGCACCCAGGATTACTACAGTAACTCCAAAGGCTAGTTGACTGGCCTCCGAATCAGAGCCTTGGAGACAGAAAAGGCTCCAACCATCTTGAACCTGCATATGGACCCAGCCAAGTAGTGCCCGTCAAGTCCTGGACCCTTGGAAGAAGAGTTAAAGGTGCTGTACCAGCCTAACTAAAGATTCCATCATATCTGGTGTAAAGCAACGCAAAACCCTGCCAAGTAACGCTGCGCCCCAAACGTACAATCCTCAGCGTGCCAAACTTGGTCCTCTCCCTGGCCTGCATTCCTTCACGGTTGG